>NC_088400.1:42940479-43629229 GCF_034236695.1 Oncorhynchus nerka | reverse complement strand
ATATTTTCCATGGACTGTATTAGCCTTTCTCACTTGACTAAAAGCATCACAATTATAAGCCAGAAATAATTTAAAACACAACACTCTAATTACCACTTAAAAGATAGCTGAAAGATCCACACCTCCTCTGCCCACTTCACGGAGAGAGAAAAAGTGTGGGAAAGTAATAACCGTTAGGCAACGTTGAATTAAAATTCATTATTAAGACCAGGTACGCATACAGTACTCAAGCATGACAGCCAGCACTTTATATTCATAGCCACATTCAGCCTTCATGCAGTTGTATTACTTTCAGTTACAGCTCATGAATAACATCAAACAGACCATGGCGTGCATAGAAATGGAATACGTTATAACTATGTTGGTGTAACTAGCCACTGTTTGAAGTACGTTTGAGCAGTGGTGTTGCGGAGGGTATGCGCAGGTACAGTGCCTTCAGAAAGTATTCACACCCCTTGACATTTTCCACATTTTGTTGTGTTTTAAGTTGATTTCATTTAGATTTGTGTCACTGGCCTACACACAACCCCCTCATAATGTCAAAGTGGAATGATGTTTTTTTTTCGAAATGTTTACGAATGAATAAGAAAATGCAACGCTGAAATGTCTTGACTCAGTAAGTATTCAACCTGTTTGTTATGGCAAGGCTAAATAAGTTCAGGAGTAAAACATTTGCTTAAAAGTCACGTAATAAGTTGCGTGGACTCTGTGTGCAATTATATTGTTTAACATGATTGATGAATGACTATCTCATCTCTGTACCCCACACACACAATTATCTGTAAGGTTCCTCAGTCGAAGTTATTAATTATACCCAGTCACTCTACAGGCCTTTGGTGACTTTAAAAGAGTTAAAGAGTTGAATGGCTGTGATATGAGAAAACTGAGGATGGATCAACAACATTGTAGTTACTCCACAATACTAACCTAATTAACAAAGATTGAAGCTTGTACAGAATAAAAACATGTCAAAACATGTATCCGTTTTGCAACAAGGCACTAAAGTAGTACTGTAAAAAATGTGGCAAAGCAATACACTTTTTTTCCTGATACAAAGTGTTCATTTTGTGGCAATCCAATACATTACTGAGTACCACTCTCCATATTTTCATGCATAGTGGGGGCTGCATTATGTTATGGGTATGCTTGTAATCATTAAGGACTGGGGACATTTTCAGGATAAAAAATATATATATCCAGGCACTTGGCTGCACCATGTCTTACTGGATGTATATTTCCCTAACTTTATGCAGGAGGGTTATAATTCTGGGTCGCCGGGATACGACACGCACAAAATGGACAACTATTCATGTTATCCAATTGGCATGAATCAGAGTTGGTGCAAAGTGTAGCCTATTTGGAATGCATCGTAAACATGAATCATTCATTTATGACTGCTAGTGAGGTTCCTGGGTTTTCAGGCTGTTGAAATTACTAAGCCAAATTGAGGGGTTTTGCATGCCTGTTACCTATTATTTGCCCTTGTGATTCGGAGGCATATGAAAACACTGAAGCTGGAAATAAGCTATTGAATGGTCGGTGATCATCTTTTGAAGCATATAATTAACTAAATAGAATTACATTTGGCTGCAATATGTTATCGGCCAAGTGGGACCGTCATGGTAGACTACATCAGGAGAATGCCATTTTTAGGCTAAGAGATAGGCTTCACAACTCCGTAAGGAGTCAAGACTAGCTTGCAAAAAAAGAGGAAGTGGACTAGCCATTGCTTTTTTATACCAAGACCCCTAAGTGGCTTCCTCCGTTGGTTTCAAACAATTAAGGAACAATACAAATATAGTTCTACTAATGATGGAAAGGCTTTCCCAAAACATATCTCAATTAAATGTTAACTACTGTGTCTTCAGTAAGTATTCATACCCCTTGATTTATTCCACATTTTGTTGTTACAGCCTGAATTCAAAGTGTATTCAATTGATATCTCACCCATCTACACACAATCCCCTAAAATGACAAAGTGAAAAAATATTTTTAGAAATGTATGCACATTTATTGAAAATGAAATACAGAAAAAAACATTTACATAAATATTCACACCCCTGAGTCAATACTTTGTAGAAGCACCTTTGGCGGCAATTATAGCTTTGAGTATCTCTGTATCAGCTTTGCACATCTGGATTTGGGGATTTTCTCAAGCTCTGTTAAATTAGATGGGAAGAGGCGGTGAACAGCAATCTTCAAGGCTTTCAACAGAGTGTCAATTGGATTCAAGTCTGGGCTTGTGGCTGGGCCACAGAAGGACTTTCACATCCTTGTTTTGAAGCCATTCTAGCATTGCCTTGGCTGTGTGCCTGAGGTCATTGACCTGTTGGAATGGTTCACATTAAGGATTATCCTGTATTTGGTTCCATTTATTGTTTCCTCTATCATTACCAGTCTCCCAATCCCAGCCGCTGAAAAGCATCCCCATAGCATGATTCTGCCACCACCATGCTTCATTGTAGGGATGGTGTTAGATGGGTGATGAGCTGTGCCTGTTTTTCCAGACATAGCACTTTGCATTCATGCCAAAGAGTTCAATTTCTGTCTCATCAGACCACAGAATCTTATGCCTTATGCTCTGATTCTTTTGTGTCTTTTTGAAATCTCCAGGCAGGCTTCCGTCTGGCATCTCTCCCATAAAGCCCAGATTGGTGAAGTGCTGTAGAGACAGTTGTCCTTCTGGAAGGTTCTACCATCTCAGCCAAATAACTCTTTAGTTCTGTCAGAGTGGTAATTGGGTTCTTGGTCACCTCCCTGACTAAGGGCCTTCTGGCCCTGTTGCTCAGTTTGGTTGGACTGCCAGCTCTAGGCAGAGTCTGGGTAATTCCATATTTTTAAAATTTCCCAATGATGGAGACAGGTGTGTTTCTTTCTAATAAATGTCCAAACAATTTAATTGACCCCAGGTGGACTCCAATCAAGTTGTAGTGACACCTCAAGGATGATCAAAGGAAATTGTGTGCACCTGAGCTCAATTTGTAGTGTCATGGCAAAGGGTGTGAGTACTTATTTAAATTAAATCTTACTGTATTCCATTTTCTATTAATTTGCAAACATTTCTAAAAAATATATTTTCACTTTGTCATTATGGGTTATTGTTTGTATATGAACAAAAAACAACAAAATGTGGAGTAAGTCAAGGGGTATGAACACTTTCTGAAGGCACTGTAGCTACATGTCTATCTGGCAGAACAATAGCATCAATCCAGTCGACATATGGTTTGTCAAATCAAATGTTATTTGTCACATGCACCGAAATCAACCTTACAGTGAAATGCTTACTTACAAGCCCTTAATAACCAACAATGCTGTTTTAAGAAAAATACATGTTAAGAAAATATTTACGAAAATAAATTGAATTAAAAATTTATGATACACAAAATAAAAAAATAAAATAGAAAAAAATAAAATAAAATAAAGACCAACAATTAATTAACTGTAACAAGACTATATACAGTGGGTGGTACAGAGTCAACGTGCGGGGTCATAGGCCAGTCGAGGTAATTAAGTTAATATGAAGAATACCAGTCAAGATTTTGGACACAACTACTCATTCCAAGGGTTTTCTTTATTTAGACTGTTTTCTACATTCTAGAATAACAGTGAAGACATCAAAACTATGAAATAACACATATGGAATTGAAAGTAACAAAAAAAAAGTGTTAAACAAATCAAAATATATGTATATTTGAGAACCTTCAAAGTAGCCACCCATTGCCTTGTCAGCTTTGCAAACTCTTGGCATTCTGTCAACCAGCTTCACGAGGTAGTCATCTGGAATGCATTTCAATTAACAGGTGCGCCTTGTTACAAGTTAATTTATGGAATTTCTTTCTTTCTTAATGCATTTGAGCCAATCAGTTGTGTTGTGACAAGGTACAGTTGGGGTGGTATACAGAAGGTAGGGCAATTTGGTAAAATACCAAGTTCATATTATGGCAAGAACAGCTCAAATAAACAAAGAGAAACGACAGTCCATCATTACTTTAAGACATGAAGGTCAGTCAATCTGGAAATTATCAAGAGCTTTGAAAGTTTCTTCAATTGCAATCGCAAAACCATCAAGCACTATGATGAAACTGGCTCTCATGAGGACCGCCACAGGAAAGGAAGACCCAGAGTTCCCCCTGCTGCAGAGGATAGATTCATTAGAGTTACCAGCCTCAGAAATCGGCAATTAAATGCAACTCGGATTGCAGCCCAAATAAATGTTTCACATAGTTCAAGTAACAGACACATCTCAACATTAACTGTTCAGAGGAGACTACGTGAATCAGGCAAAGGCAAAGGCAAAGAAACCACTACTAAAGGATACCAAAAAGGAGAAATGACTTGTTGGGACAAGAAACACAAGCAATGGACATTTGACAGGTGGAAATCTGTCAAAACTTTAGACTAGTACTGTGTATGTTTTTCTGCTGTGCGTAATATGTGGTAGGCTATGTGTTGTAGAAAGACACAATAATTATTTTAATAAAAAAATAAACAATAATTTGGGCCTAGACTCATATACTGTGTAGGCCTATGTGTATGCATAAGCTCTAAAATGCGTATGTTTGTTTTGAATTCATTAACACCTTAGAAAGTGATGTCCATTTCATTATTAGGCTTTGAAACAACATCCTCAATGACCATATTTTCCACTCAGTTTCAACCTGTTGGTATATTTCTTTATTCAAATTGATCAATCACAGTGCTGTTTTAGATGTGTTTGATGTGATATTTGATTGGATTTGCATTGATGTCAGAGTATTTAGAGTGACCATAAAGCCCTAAGTACCAGGCCATTAGCGACCTGATGGTTGTAAGCACGTTGGGTACTACCATCGCAAGTCTTGAGTGCATAAAAGGAGATTACCTCGACTCATGACTGCTAGTGTGGTGTTAATAGTTTCACAGCAACCGCCCTAGCCATGACTAGAATACATTACGGTTAAAACAGTATGTAACGTTATGAAAGTGACCAGTGTTCAATTACTCTATGTATATAGGGCAGCGGTCTCTCAGATGCAGGGCAGAGTACCGGGTGGTAGCCAGCTAGTAACAGTGACTAAGGTTCAGGGTAGGGTACTGGGCGGAGGCTGGCTAGTGATGACTGTTTAACAGTCTGATGGCCTGGAGATAGCTGTTTATCAGTCTCTCGGTCCCAGCCTTCATGCACATTTAACATCTCAAACTACTAGATGGTAGGGGGGAAGATGGCCACCATTGTTCCAGTACCCAAGAAGGCAAAGGTGACTGAATTAAATGACTATCGCCCAACAGCACTCACTTCTGTCATCATGAAGTGCTTTGAGAGGCTAGTCAAGGATCATATCACCTCCACCTTACCTGCCACCCTAGACCCACTTCTATTTGCCTATCGCCCCAATAGGTCCACAGGTGATGGAATCGCCATAATACTGCACACTGCCCTATCTTATCCGGACAAGCGGAATACCTATGTAAGAATGCTGTTCATGAACTATAGCTCAGAATTCAACACCATAGTACCCTCCAAGCTCATCATTAAGCTTGAGGCCCTGGGTCTCAACCCCGCCCTGTGCAATTGGGTCCTGGACTTCCTGACGTTCCGCCCCCCAGGTGGTGAAGGTAGGAAACAACATCTCCACTTCGTTGCCCCCTCCTGTACTCCCTTTTCACCCATGACTGCAAGCCCTCCAACTCAATCATCAAGTTTGCAGACGACAAAACAGTGGTATGCTTGATTACCAACAACGACGAGACAGCCTAGAGGGAGGAGGTGAGGGCACTCGGAGTGTGGTGTTAGGAAAACAACCCCTCACTCAACGTCAACAAAAAACAAAGGAGATGAATGTGGACTTCAGGAAACAGCAGAGGGAGCACCCCCCTATCCACATCGACGGGACAGCAGTGGAGAAGGAGAAACTTTAAGTACCTCGGGGTACACATCACGGACAAACTGAAATCGTCCACCCACATAGACAGTGTGGTGAAGTAGGCATAACAGCACATCTTCAACCTCAGGAGGCTGAAGAAATTTGGCTAATCACCTAATACCCTCACAAACTTTTACAGATGCACAATTGAGAACATCCTGTCGGGCTGTATCACCGCCTGGTATGGCAACTGAAATGCGCACAACCGTACGGCCCTCCAGAGGGTGGTACCATCTGCACATCGCATCATCGGGGGCAAACTACCTGTCCACCAGGACACTTACGGCACCCGATGTCACAGGAAGGCCAAAAAGATATTCAAGGACAACAACCACCCGAGCCACTGTCTGTTATCTCCGCTACCATCCAGTAGGTGAGGTTAGTATAGGTGATTCAAAGCTGGGACCCGAGAGACTGAAAAACAGCTTCTATGTCTAGGCCATCAGACTGTTAAACAGCCATCACTATCACAGAGGGGCTGCTGCTTACATAGACTTGAAATCATTACCAATTTAATAAATGTATCACTTGTCACTTTAATAATGTTTACATATCATGTAAACTCAGCAAAATAAGAAACATGTAAATATTTGTATGAAAATAACAAGATTCAACCGCTGAGACATAAACTGAACAAGTTCCACAGACATGTGACTAACAGAATTTGAATAATGTGTCCCTGAAAAAAGGGGTGGTCGTAATCTAAAGTACCAGTCAGTATATGGTGTGGCCACCAGCTGCATTAAGTACTGCAGTACATCTCCTCCTCATGGACTGCAAAAGATTTGCCAGTTCTTGCTGTGAGATGTTACCCCACTCTTCCACCAAGGCACCTGCAAGTTCCCAGACATTTATGCGTGGAATGGCGCTAGCCCGCACCCTCCGATGGGAATGAGATCTGGGCTCTTCGCTGGCCATGGCAGAAAATTCACATTCCTGTCTTGCAGGAAATCACGCACAGAAAGAGCAGAATGGCTTGTGGCATTGTCATGCTGGAGGGTCATGTCAAGATGAGTCTGCAGGAAGGGTACCACATGAGGGAGGAGGATGTCTTCCCTGTAACGCATTGCACTGAGATTGCCTGCAGTGACAACAAGCCTAGCTCGATGATGCTGTGACACACCGCCCCAGACCATGACGGACCCTCCTCCTCCAAATCGATCCCGCTCCAGAGATCAGGCCTTGGTGTAACGCTAATTTTTTCTTTGATAATCGAGAATCCGACCATCACCTCTGGTGAGACAAAATTGAGGACAGTCTGAGCACTGATGGAGGGATTGTGCGTTCCTGGTGTAACTTGGACAGTTGTTGCTGCCATCCTGTACATGTCCTGCAGGTGTGATGTTCAGATATACTGATCCTGTGCAGGTGTTGTTTCACGTGGTCTGCCACGAGGACGATCAGCTGTCCATCCTGTCTCCCTGTAGCGCTGTCTTAGGCGTCTCAGAGTACGGACATTGCAATTTATTGCCCTGGCCACATCTGTAGTCGTCATGCCTCCTTGCATCATGCCTAAGGCACATTCAAGCAGATGAGCAGGGACCCTGGGATCTTTCTTTTAGTGTTTTTCAGAGTCAGTAGAAAGGCCTCTTTAGTGTCCTAAGTTTTCATAACTGTGATCTTAATTGCCTACCGTCTGTAAGCTGTTAGTGTCTTAACAACTGTTCCACAGGTGCATATTCATTCATTGTTCATGGTTCATTGAACAAGCATGGGAAAGAGTGTTTAAACCCTTTACAATGAAGATCTGTGAAGTTATTTAGATTTTTAGAAATTGTCTTTGAACGACAGGGTCCTGAAAAAGGGTTTTCTTTTTTTGTTGAGTTTATATACTGTATTTTATACCATCTATTGCATCTTGCCTATGCCACTCTGTTATTGCTCATCCATACATTTATATGTTTAAACTCTTATTCCATTCCTTAGTTAGATTTGTGTGTATTAGATAGTTGTTGTGGAATTATTAGACTGCATTTTAGACATTGCTGTGTAACCGATGTGAAACGGCTAGCTAGTTAGAGGTGGTGCGCGCTAATAGTGTTTCGATCGGTGACTTCACTAGCTCTGAGACCTTGAAGTAGTGGTTCCCCTTGCTCTGCAAGGGCCGTGGATTTTGTGGAGCGATGGGTAACGATTCTTCGTGGGAGGCAGTTGTTGATGTGTGCAGAGGGTTCCTGTTTCGAGCCCGGCGAGGGGACAGACTAGAGTTATACTGTTACAGCTGCACTGTCAGAACTAGAAGCACAAGCATTTCGCTGCACTCACAATAACATCTGCTAACCATGTGTATGTGACCAATAAAATTTGACTTGATTGTGATTTGATTTGAACAGACTGTGGCTGGGGTGGCTGAGGTCCTTGATCTTCTTGTCCTTCCTGTGACACCGTGTGCTGTCGATGTCCTGGACGGCAGGCAGTGTACCCCCTGGGAGGTGATGTGTTGGGCCCTTTTGAGAGCCCAGTGGATGCGGACGGTGCTCTTGCCATACCAGGCGGTGATACAGCCTGAAAGGATACACTTAATGGTGCATCTGTAGAAGTTATATGCCACCAACTGAAGGTAATGCAGTGAAAATGAGAATGCAGGGCAGATGTTTATGAAACATTACACCTGAAGGAACACAGGATGTCTCTCACCTGGTTTGCCATCCACCTTTATCCAGGATTACCAGCTTCACATTTGATGGAAACAAGTGTAGCGAGACCCTACACTGTAACAAAACCACCGGAAATTATACAATATGTAATTCTAACTGCAGTTTGACAAATGAAACAGTAAATCTGATGGTCTGGATCTGTGCATTACAATTGATAATGTTTCTCAGAGGGTTGTGAATGCATGAAAATGTTGATTAAATGATGCAGAGAGACTATTTCACATGCTGTTGAATGTTCTTTAGGCCTAGGGGCAACTTTAATCTTTATTATTAACTTGTTTTGCAGACAACACCATCCCTGGTGACACTTAAACCCTTTTTTAGCAAACTAAGCACTGAGTTGTGGCAGTATTAGGTGGTCTCTCTTAGTGTTTTGACAGAACATTATACATGTTGGGTAGGGAGTAATTCTTGCACCGGTATTATATCAAATCCATGGTGCAAATCTGTAATATTTCCTTCAATACATTTTGTCACAGTACTTTATACATGAACAACAATCTAATATTAAGAGTACGTTTTGTCAGTTAGAGATTGAGGCATTTGTCTAACATTGAATCATCATTTATTTTTCTGACATAATCAAAATGATATTTTGATTGTATTTTTGTACGAACACAGAGAGTCCACTGAGAGGTTAGAGGAACCTTGAAGACATCTCACTTCAGAAATGCAACCACATCTGTATTGTTGCCTGAATATTGAGGTTATCCGTAATCCTCAATATTTCACAATTTAAGGTTATTATGAGATGTATTGCATCATGCATTATGGAAGTGTAATGACAATGTGTTATTCTGGAGCTGTACTGAAGATTTGAATAATAACTATATGTTGGGAGATGAGCAATTCGAGCCCACGTGCCTTGTTTCGATTCTAGTGATTACAAAATGAATTGAAAAGCTGGGGTTGGATATGGATTAACAAGTAATGCTGTAGTTGAGTCAACTTCTGTGGTAGCTTATCCAAAGTTTCAGACATGAATACTCAGGGAGGAAAAAGGTGTAGATTCACACGCAGGTGTTTATTTCACCTTTGCAGAAGACAGGAATTGTGGTCACAGGCAGGCAAACAGGCAGGTGAATCAAATCAAATGTATTTATATAGCCCTTCGTACATCAGCTGACATCTCAAAGTGTTCTACAGAAACCCAGCCTAAAACCCCAAACAGCAAGCAATGCAGGTGTAGAAGCACGGTGGCTAGGAAAAACTCCCTAGAAAGGCCAAAACCTAGGACGAAACCTAGAGAGGAACCAGGCTATGTGGGGTGGCCAGTCCTCTTCTGGCTGTGCCGGGTGGAGATTATAACAGAACATGGCCAAGATGTTCAAATGTTCATAAATGACCAGCATGGTCAAATAATAACAATCACAGGCAGAACAGTTTAAACTGGAGTAGCAGCACGGCCAGGTGGACTGGGGACAGCAAGAAGTCATCATGTCAGGTAGTCCTGAGGCATGGTCCTAGGGCTCAGGTCCTCCGAGAGAGAGAAAGAAAGAGAGAATTACAGAGGGCATACTTAAATTCACACAGGACACCGGATAGGACAGGATAAGTACTCCAGATATAACAAACTGACCCTAGCCCCACGACACATAAACTACTGCAGCATAAATACTGGAGGCTGAGACAGGAGGGGTCAGGAGACACTGTGGCCCCATCCGAGGACACCCCCGGACAGGGCCAACAGGAAGGATATAACCCCACCCACTTTGCCAAAGCACAGCCCCCACACCACTAGTGGGATATCTTCAACCACCAACTTACCATCCTGAGACAAGGCACAACCCAGGGGGGGGGCGCCAACCCAGACAGGAAGATCACATCAGACCTCAACCCACTCAAGTAACGCACCCCTCCTAGGGACGGTATGAATCAAAAACTAGGACTGAAGGCTATAACTGGTTCTCACAAACGGGCAGGTAAAATGCTTAGTAGAATCAAAATGAACAATACCTCAGAAAGGCACAAACAGAATGAACTGAACTGAATAAGGAGCTGATGAGATCAGGTGAGTAACTGACACAGGTGAAATCAATGAACAAAAATGAAAGACAGGGCTACATTCCAGAACACAAAGAAACAGGGCTATGTTCAAGAACACAATGAGACACAAGCCAAGGTTGACTAAGAAAATAAATACAGGACCTTACAGCTGCATCTGAAAATCGTTCCATATTACTGAGTTGTTAATGTGACTTACTGTAAGATCCACTCACTAAACAGGCCTCTTATTTTCATTACTTTGAATTTGATAATAGATCCAAGTGAAATGTTTTTGCTAGTATGACCTTTTGTTTCCAACCATATATAGTGAATTTATGGTCCATTATGTTAAATGTGAGCGCTTTTGCTGATTCACCAATAACACTCTTGAGTACATAACAAATCCGCAGTGATACTTAGGTAAGCAATATGGACATTTTGCTTGAGGTAGTGACATGTAGATAACAGTAATTTAACGATCCTTTGCCCAAGTACGGGAAAATAACAATGTCATTGATGCGTTTTGAGTTAATTTACTTTGGCCTTATGCTGCTACCAGGAGACTGGATAATTTTTTTAGGACATTTGACATTTGATTATCACTGATTATCACTGAATGTATGCATATCCAATTAAAACAGCCTGTTTAGCACTAGTTGAGTTCAACCAATATTATGTGGCATTCATGGCAGGGCAGCAGGTAGCCTCGTGGTTAAGAGTGTTGGGCCAGTGACAGAAAGGTTGCTGGTTTGAATCCCCAAGCTGACTAGGTGAAAAATCTGTTGATATGCACTTGAGCAAGGCACTTAAACCTAAATGCTCTGACAAAATGTATTGTGTCAAGTTGGCTGGATATCCTTTGGGTGGTGGACCATACTTGATACACACGGGAAACGGTTGTGTGAAAAACAGAGCAGCTTTGCACCCTATGAATGGCACACATACCAAATGCATGTCTCAATTGTTTCAAGGCTTAAAAATCCTTCTTTAACCCTTCATCTACACTGATTGAAGTGGATTTAACAAGTGAAATCAATAAGGGATCATAGCTTTCACCTGCATTCCCCTGGTCAGTCTGGCATGGAAAGAGCAGGTGTTATGAATGTTTTGTGTACTCAGTGTATTTGGAAGTAGTTTAGTGCCAATTTTTTTATATGGATATGGGTAAACATTTTTTTTTTAAATCATGATATTCTTTTAATCTCTCAGATACAGTATAAGACAGACACTTTAAAACAAACTTCCTTATGATAGTCCCAAAAATATATATATGTTTTTCATGTATGAATCTGTTGCAAATGAGAACTTGTTCTCAACTAGCTAAAAAATTCAATGTGTTTCTATGGGCTAGTAGCAGAAAGGATAAATTCAATATTTCGTCAAATAAATGAATTTCATTTTGTTTATACTGAAAGGATTCCTAAAATTCTAAATCAAATGATCCTTGCTATGACCATCTTAAAACTATTCCATGTGTTGGCAGATAGAGGACTACTGCAGAGATGGCTTGCAGAGTTCTGTCTTACTATCCAGGTCTGTACCCAAACAATTCGAGCTTCAACTTTTAAAAATCCCCCTTTCCAGAAACAAGTCTCTCACCGTTGCCGCTTGCTATAGACCACCCTCTGCCCCAGAGGTGCCCTGGACACCATATGTGAATTGATTGCCCCCATCTATCTTCAGAGCTTGTGCTGCTAATTGACCTAAACTGGGACATGCTTAACACCCCGGCCATCCTACAATCTAACCTAGATGCCCTACATCTCACACAAATGATCAATGAACCTGCCAGGTACAACCCCAAATCCGTAAACACGGACACCCTCATAGACATCATCCTAACCAACCTGCCATCCAAATACACCTCAGCTGTTTTCAACCGAGACCTGGATCACTGCCTCATTGCCTGCATCCGTAATGGGTCTGCGGTCAAACAACCACCCCTCATCACTGTCAAACGCTCCCTAAAGAACTTCTGCGAGCCGGCCTTTCTAATTGACCTGGCCCGGGTATCTTGGAAGGATATTGACCTCATCCCATCAGTAGAGGATGCCTGGTTATTCTTTAAAAGTGCCTTCCTCACCATCTTAAATAAGCATGCCCCATTCAAAAAATGTAGAACGAGGAACTGATATAGCTCTTGGTTCACTCCAGACCTGACTGCCCTTGACCAGCACAAAAACATAGCCCCCGTAATAAGCAACTTTTCAGGGAAGTTAGGAACCAATCTACACAGGCAGCTAGGAATGCTAAGGCTAGCTTTTTCAAACAGACATTTGCATCCTGTAGCACAAACTCAAAAAAGTTCTGGGAAACTGTAAAGTCCATGGAGAATAAGAGCACCTCCTCCCAGCTGCTCACTTCACTGAGGCTAGGAAACACTGTCACCACCATTAAATCCACTATAATTGAGAATGTCAATAAGCATTTTTCTACGGCTGGACATGCTTTCCACCTGGCTACCCCTACAGCGGTCAACTATTGTAAAGTGGCTGTTCCACTGGATGTCATAAGGTGAATGCACCAATTTGTAAGTCGCTCTGGATAAGAGCGTCTGCTAAATGACTTAAATGTAAATGTAAATGTAACTGCCCTGCACCCCCCACAGCAACTCGCCCAAGCCTCCCCATTTCTAATTCAGCCAAATCCAGATAGTTGATGCTCTGAAAGAGCTGCAAAATATGGACCCCTACAAATCAGCCAGGATAGACAATCTGGAAACTCTCTAAAATTATCTGACAATTGTTGCAACCCCTCTTCAACTTCTCTTTCATATCGTCTGAGATTCCCAAAAATTGGAAAGCTGCCGTGATCATCCCCCTCTTCAAAGGGGGAGACACTCTAGACCCAAACTGCAAGAGGCCTATATCTATCCTACCCTGCCTTTCTAAGGTCTTCGAAAGCCAAGTTAACAAACAGATTACCGAGCGTTTAGAATCCAACTGTACCTTCTCCACTATGCAATCTGGTTTCAGATTTGGTCATGGGGGCACCTTAGCTATGCTCCAGGTCCTAAACAATATCATAACCGTCATCGATAAGAGACATTACTGTGCAACCTTATTCATCGACCTGGCCAAGGCTTCGACTCAATCACCACATTCGTATAGGCAGACTCAACAGCCTTGGTTTCTCAAATGACTGCCTCGCCTGGTTCACCAACTACTTCTTCTTCTTCTCAGTGTGTAAAATCGGAGGGCCTGTTGTCCGGACCTCTGGCAGTCTCTATGGGGGTGCCGCAGGGTTCAATTCTCGGGCCGACTCTCTGCTCTGTATACATCAATCACATCGCTCTTGCGGCTGGTGATTCTCTGATCCCCCTCTACGCAGACGACACCATTCTGTATACTTCTGGCCCTTCTTCGACACTGTGTTAACTAACCTCCAGACGAACTTCAATGCCATACAACTCTCCTTCCATGGCGTCCAACTGCTCATAAATGCAAGTAAAACTAAATGCATGCTCTTCAACCGATCACTGCTCACACCTGCCTGACCGTCCAGCATCACTACTCTGGACGATTCTGACTTAGAATATGTGGACAACTACAAATACCTAGGTGTCTGGCTAGTCTCCTTCCAGACTCACAATAAGCATCTCCAATCCAAAATGTAATCTAGAATCAGCTTCCTATTTCTCAACAAATCATCCTTCACTCACACTGCCAAACATACCCTCGTAAAACTGACCACACTACCGATCCTTGACTTCTGCGATGTCATTTACAAAATAGCCTCCAACACTCTACTCAACAAATTGGATGCAGTCTATCACAGTGCCATCCGTTTTGTCACCAACGCCCCATATACCTCCCACCACTGCGACTTGTACGCTCTCGTGCCCGTTTTAAGCTCAATATTTTGTCATGAAAAGATGCTCGACTATGCATATAATTGGCAGCTTTGGAAAGAAAACACTCTACCGTTTCCAAAACTGCAAAGATATTATCTGTGAGTGCCCCAGAACTGATGCTACAGGCGAAACCAAGAAACCATGAAACTTCAAACAGGAAATGATCAGGATTTTTGACGCTCTGTTTTTCATTGTCTCCTTATATGGCTGTGAAAGCGCCACGAATTAGCCTGCCCTTTCTATCGTTTCTCCAAGTTGTCTGCAGCATTGTGACGTATTTGTAGGCATATCATTGGAAGATTGGCCATAAGAGACTACATTTACCAGGGGTCCGCCCGGTGTCCTTTGTTGAAATTGTTGCGTAATCTCCAAAGCTGCTCGCATTCATCCATGTGATTGAGCCAGAGAGGAGACTTCCAGAAATGATATATCATGAAGAGATATGTGAAAAACACCTTGAGGATGGATTCTAAACAACGTTTACCATGTTTCAGTCGATATTATGGAGTTAATGTGGAAGAAAGTTTGGCGTTTGGATGAATGAATTTTCGTTTTTTTTTGGTAGCCAAACATGACGCAGAAAACGGACCGATATCTCCTGCACAAATAATCTTTCAAGAAAAACGGAACACTTGCTATCTAACTGAGTCTCCTCATTGAAAACATCAGAAGTTCTTCAAAGGTAAATGATTTTATTTGAATGGTTTTCTGGTTTTTGTGAAAATGTTGCCTGCTGAATGCTTACGCTAAATGCTATGCTAACGCTAAATGCTGTTACACAAATGCTTGTTTTGCTATGGTTGAGAAGCATATTTTTGAAAATCTGAGATGACAGTGTTGTTAACCTCTTACTCCTACCTGACACGCAGGCGTCCCATCTAGACATCTGGAAATATAAAATGCGCTACGCTAAATGCTAATAGCACTCGTTAAAACTCAAACGTTCATTAAAATACACATGCAGGGTACTGAATTAAAGCTACACTCGTTGTGAATCCAGGCAACAAGTCAGATTTTTTAAATGCTTTTCGGCGAAAGCATGAGAAGCTATTATCTGATAGCATGTAACACCCCAAAAAGACCCGCAGGGGACGTAAACAAAATAATTAGCATAGTCGGCGCTACACAAAACGCACAAATAAAATATAAAACATTCATTACCTTTGACCATCTTCTTTGTTGGCACTCCTAGAAGTCCCATAAACATCACTATTGGGTCTTTTTTCGATTAAATCGGTCCATATATAGCCTAGATATCGATCTATGAAGACTGTGTGATCAAGGAAAAAAATAGCGTTTTATAACGTAATGTCATTTTTTTTAATTAACAAAAGGCTAAGCTTGAGAGCTAGCATATTTATTTCATTTCATTTGCGATTTTCATGAATAGTTAACGTTGCATTATGGTGATGAGCTTGAGGCTGTATTCACGATCCCGGATCTGGGATGGCTCGACGCAAGAAGTTAAATTATGTGAAAGATGTGTTGGCAACAGTGGTGATTTTACCATGTACATCTTGGTTGGGCAAAAATAATAATAATGTGGGATGCATGCTTGCAAAACCACAACAATAAACAATACATTAATTGCACTATAAAGGTGACAAATGGTGCCCACAAACTGTTAGGGCCTACATAAAGCTGTCCCAACAGCAGTCCTAAAATCTTACCACTGCTACACCTGGCTATAAGCGGAGCCTTGTCTGGCAGATAAACAGTTCATTCAGCCTCATTTACTGCCTTTAATAAAAACATAGCTGATATGGCTGACTTGCTTCAGCAAATGTGGTTTCTAATGACAATTGAGATGTACAAACTATGCATAGGGGGACGACAATCGCATAAGAGGCAATCCGTAATTTCGATTAAGACATTGATGATCAAGCTAGGACGGACATAGTCAATATAACAACTTGTTTAGCACTTTTGAAATGTACAGCGACAAAATTCAGAATATGGGCTGTTCGTACAGTGTTCTCCCTGTACACCAAGTCAGCACTCAAACACAGTGAGGAATAAAAGTATTTGATCCCCTGCTGATTTTGTATGTTTGCCCGCTGACAAAGAAATGATCAGTCTATAATTTTAATGGTAGGTTTATTTGAACAGAGGGAGACAGAATAACAACAACAAAAATCCAGAAAAACCCATGTCAAAAATGTTATAAATTTAATTGCATTTTAATAAGGGAAAAAAGTTATTGACCCCCTCTCAAACAGAAAGATTTCTGGCTCCCAGGTGTCTTTTATACAGGTAACAAGCTGAGATTAGGAGCACAGGAGTGCTTCGTATGACGAGGATTTGCCATTTGACTTGACTCATGATGGTGAGATGATCAGTCCAATGAAAGCTACTGTACATATAACATGATTTGACCTCATTTTCTCTGCGGTCAATGACCTTGAACCTTCTTGGATGTGCACTTCTAATGTAACTCCATGGCAGCACCCAAGGGGCTAAATTTTTCTAGCTCTACCCTTAGACTTGGTGGTGACTTAGTTTCCCCATGAGTGACAGAACGCTTAGCCAATCACGGAGCAAAACTCCATATTTTCTGCTGGCTTGCTCCACCACCACAGATAGCACTGAGCAAGGCTGAAACACCTGCATTTTGGAGCTGCCTTACTCAAGAAAACAAAAAAGAGACCATGTTTGTATGCGGCTTTATTAACTCAATGATATATAATTTTTTTTACATTGTTTGCAAACTGATATGTGACACGTATTAATGCCAGAATAACATACTAAACAATCAAGCAAAACATGTGGGGTTCTGAATGACGGGTCGCCACTGGTTGGCAGGTAGAGGACTTCAAACTCTGTTTAAATAAACCCTCACTGACATTCTGTGAACCTATTCCAGTGGCTGTAGCTGGTGAGCACAGGAGCTTTGCATTACCTTGCATGTTAGAAATCGAACCTACAACTTAGTCATATCCCATAATAAACTTCTCCAAAAGCATGACAGCATCAATAGTGGGACAAATGCTCATTTATTGTAACTTCTTAGTCACTTCCTCTTATGAATTCATAAGAATCTGTATGCCAAGTCGACAACTACGGAAGCAGCGTGTTATATAATTTGTTTGTTTTGATTGCTTTGTTATGGAAGTGGAAGGGAGAAACAAGCGGAGGCCACAAACACATCATAGCACAAATGAGACCTATTTTCTATTTCACACTTCTTTAACCAGATATGATTCACTAATTATGGTCTCCTGGAAGAATAAGTGATTTTTCCATAGCTGTCGGGCACCCTCCCATCAGCGAGGGATTTCAGCGCTTTTCTCAAAGCCTGGTGCTGCCCCAGTCGTTTTTCTAGACAACGTGTAGAGGTCCCCAGGGGTGGGGAACATGGCAGTTTGTTAGCACCTGGATGATTCAATTTCTCTTTCCTCCATAGCAGAAGCATCATAGCTGAAAAAAACATATCAAGCCCTATTCTCTCCTGTCTGAAGTAGCAATTTTCCCTTTTCGTTATCACAAAGTCTGGTCTATTAACTAGTAAATAGAAGCTGTCTAGATAAGATGGATTTCATAAAACATTAGAGTTGAGTACTAGTAGGCATACAGTGGCCATTGCCCGTGATGAAAGCTTAGCCACTACGGAGAAAAATATCTTAAGCAGATAATTCACAAATAAAGTACTGTCTCAGAGAAAAGTATTCTGAATTCAGCCTGAATTTAAAAAGGATTAAATATATATTTTTCTCTCACCCATCGACACACAATACCCCATAATGACAAAGTGAAAACATGTTTTTAGAACTGTTTGCACATTTATTGATAATGAAATACAGAAATATCAAATGTACATAATTATTCACACCCCTGAGTCAATACGTTAGAATCACTTTTGGCAGCGATTTCAGCTCTGAGTCTTTCTGGGTACAGTACGTCTCTAAAAGCTTTGCACACCTGGGTTATACAATATTTAAAGCATTCCGTCAGATTGGTTGTTGATCATTGCTAGACAGCCACTTTCAAGTCTTGCCATAGAATTTCAAGACGGTTTTAGTCAAAACTGTAACTAGGCCACTCAGGAACATTCTATGACATATTGGTAAGCAACAAAAAAATGTTTATAAAAAAAATTAAACAAAGTATTGGTAAGCAACTACAGTGTATTTTTGGCCTTGTTTTAAGTTATTGTTCTGCTGAAAGGTGAATTTGTCTCTTCGTGTCTGTTGGAAAGCAGACTGAACCAGGTTCCCATCTAGGAATTTGCCTGTGATTAACTCTATTGTCACGTTCTGACCTTAGTTCTGTTATTTTATCTTTGTTTTAGTATGGTCAGGACGTGAGTTGGGTGGGCAGTCTATGTTTGTTTTTCTATGTTAGTCAAATCAAATCAAATTTATTTATATAGCCCTTCGTACATCAGCTGATATCTCAAAGTGCTGTACAGAAACCCAGCCTAAAACCCCAAACAGCAAGCAATGCAGGTGTAGAAGCACGGTGGCTAGGAAAAACTCTCTAGAAAGGCCAAAACCTAGGACGAAACCTAGAGAGGAACCAGGCTATGTGGGGTGGCCAGTCCTCTTCTGGCTGTGCCGGGTAGAGATTGTAACAGAACATGGCCAAGATGTTCAAATGTTCATAAATGACTAGCATGGTTAAATAATAATAACCACAGGCAGAACAGTTGAAACTGGAGCAGCAGCATGGCCAGGTGGACTGGGGACAGCAAGGAGTCATCATGTCAGGTAGTCCTGAGGCATGGTCCTAGGGCTCAGGTCCTCCGAGAGAGAGAAAGAAAGAGAGAAAGAAAGAGAGAATTAGAGAGAGCATACTTAAATTCACACAGGACACCGGATAGGACATGAGAAGTATTCCAGATATAACAAACTGACCCTAGCCCCCCGACACATAAACTACTGCAGCATAAATACTGGAGACTGAGACAGGAGGGGTCAGGAGACACTGTGGCTCCATCCAAGGACTCCCCCGGACAGGGCCAAACAGGAAGGATATAACCCCACCCACTTTGCCAAAGCTCTACACAATATTGTGCTGCTGATGCCAGGTGCCATAGCAGTCTCTTTCTGCTGTGAAGTGAGTATCAACAGGTATAATAAACAGATATATATATAGATTACAGGGAACATAAGGTTGGATATATTATTATTGACCTGCTAGTTCTACTGTCTCTTTTATATTATGACATTTCAGCTAGATCTACTGTCTCTATTATATTACGACAGACCAGCTAGATCTACTGTCTCCATTTAACTTTGGCCATTGTTGTGGGCCTGCCCTCCCCTCAACAGCCTCAAATAGGCTATTTCATGTGGGTTGGGATGGGGCGGCAGACACACGCATCTCACATTTCATTGCATTACATTTTATATATTGCTTCTAAAATTAAAATAAATCACAAATAATATTTTATATTATTAATTTCAAACAAGGGCATTAGCATGAGAAGAACCAGTCCAAAACATGTCCTCTCCATTCAAAAAATATTTCTCCACTTGGGGATCGCTAAATGAATCGTCCTACAACAATCTCTGTCTCACTTTTCCGATCAATTTCTTCTAAAATTGTGTGTACACCTGTATATCTAGACTTCGATTTAGCTTTCCCTGACTTAGTCGCCATACTGATTGATATATAAACAGCTGAATCTGCGCGTTTACCAAACAATGCTGTGCGTAATATGCGTAGCTCCTTCCCGTATAAAACTTCAATAGTGAATGACTCTCTTTACGCCTGCCTTTACTACATGGGTTGGTCTTCCAACACATAACCATTGCATATTGCCGTTTACCTCAGCTCATTGGCTATCTACCCAGCTATATTTCAAGATGATCAGTGGTCATTGGGTTAAAATACAGTCAATCAACAAAACAATGGTCATATCATTGGTGCACAGTGATGTCATTACTTGTTGTCTTCAAATCGGTTTCTTTCAGTCAATACCTCCCGCGAAATGGCCCATCAGGTCTGGTTGTGTTACAAACCAAACATGACTGGAAAAGTTACGTTTTGTGTGGGTATTTACCCTCAAATGTGTCGTCGAAAATGGAATGAGACGGAATTCACGACACAAGCCGTTCACAAAATGTTTTGTGTTAGGCTATAAAAATGTGTTTTTATCAAACATAAGATAATTCATTGTGTAACAATGAGCATTGAGATTGCAAACAGACGAAGATCGTCAAAGATAAACAATTTATTTTAATGCAGTTTGTGATTTTGTTAGCCTGTGCTGGTTGAAATAGTTTTTTTTATGGGGCTCTCTCTTCAGATAATCGCATCGTATTCTTTCGCAGTACATCCTTTTTTAAATCTGATTAGAAAGATTCTAGGCTTCCGATACATGTGAGACACTTGTATTTTCATAGTTTAATATGACTATTTATGTAGCGATCACCTTATGTTGTGGAATTTCAGCCCGCTACCGGGTTCCGTGCGCAGAGAGGTTAAACAGTATTATTTTCAAACACAGTTGTCCATGCAACTTATTATATGACATTATTACTCCTGAACTTATTTAGGGGTTCTAAGGGGTTGAATACTTATTGACTCAAGACATTTCAGCTTTTCATTTTTTAATTTGGTTGTAAAAAAAATTATAAACATAATACCACTTTGACATTATGGAGTATTGTGTGTAGGCCAATGACACAACATATGAACTTAATCCATTTTTAATTCAGACTTTAACACAACAAAATGTGGAAAAAAATAAATGCGTGTGAATACTTTCCGTAAGCACTGTATACATCCATTCATTTCTACACTGGTACCGACATGTACACGTGTTCGTGAGAGTCTCAGCTTTCCATAGAGGTGTCATATTAATGTATCGCCCAGACTTTTTCGGACACTACAGACAGATCTGCGGTACCGACTTCGGACATGTCCCTTGACGCTTGTTTGGGTCGCCGAGCAAACAGAGAACAACATATTAGTTTGTAGACCAATCCATTCGGACGCTACAGATGTTTTTGTGATAAGACCGACTTTTGGGGATTGTCTCATGGCCGTAGATACGCAAGGCCTCCATTGGCGATGCGGTTGGATTGAGATGCGGCCCATGTATGATATGGCTAGCTTAAACAGACACATTTTTATGGGATTTTTTTTATTACTCTTTTACTATTTAAATGTCGGAAATTGTCTGAGATACCCGATCATTTGGTTCCGTCACCGTACTAAAATCTTCACCTATAATTATTGAATGTCCCACACATAAAGAGCCTCTTACTTTCGTAAATAATCGCTTTTTCTTATTTGCATCAGGTGCTTTATACAGTACACTATACATTTATCACTTTTATTTTCATTCCTCTAAGGAAGCAGTTCAATTTTAAATCATCAATGTTTGCAAAGTCTTTTATTCTAAACTTGTTTAGATTATTTGCTTACCTTCTACTTGGAACAGGTTTCTCATCTCTCTTTTTTCCTTGACTTTAGATTGTGAAGTGTGAATGGCATTTCACTCCACCTGCTTGAGTGGTGGGGACCAATGCTGGTGGGGAAGAGATCATAGAGGAGGGGGGGAACTCACTCTTGTGGGGAAGGGAGCATGGCTCTGGGTCGGTGGCTCTGCCTCTCTCTCTCTCCTCTTACAGATCTTCCTCTGTGCTGGATTGGGGACCAAACCTTGCTTAGTAGGCATAAGACTGAGTTGTGGCCCTCTTTTACACACATGGTGCACTTGCTTGGAGACAAACAGTCCCTGGATTTATGTCCAAAGTCCCCGCATCTCCAACACATCCAGGCAATCCTTGACCTGGTGTTTCAGCTCCTGGCAGATGTAACACAGAGGGGTCTGCCCAGGGTAAGAGAACTTCCCATTGTAAGGGCCCAGGAAGATTGAGTTAGGGATTGTTAAAGACTGCCCACTGGTGGTTTTATCCATGCGTATTCTATACCATATTCTATTCCATATCCTGAATTCATCCACAGGTTTCACTGCAGGTTGTAAAATAGTACAGTACCTGTTTAGAAACAGTTTGACGTCAGGATCAGGAACTCTTCCCGTCCAGAACTTTAAAAATACCATCTTGATGTCCAGCTCAATGGAGGAGGACGCTGTCCAGTCCTTCCACTTTGTGGCTGTCTCGTGGGCTGACTGGATTTATAGGAAGTGGCGTAAAATCTCTCCCGTTCAGCAGTGCAATGAATGAGTAAGCATTAGCTGCACTAATCCAATTGGATTCGGAATAAGAGTGTCTCTCCAACATGGTCACAACTTGTTGAATCTAGATTGCCGGTACATTTAATCTTGCCCTGTATTGACCAAAACAAGCTGCATATGCCACCCAGGGACGAGCCATATGGCACAGACAGCTCGAGGCTACGAAGGTTTTGGACTATTATTATGGGAGATAACTGATGTAGACTTTGGTTCATCATGGACAACCGCGAGGTAGGCCAGACATGGTGTTTATTAGTTGAGTTCAAGTGAATGTAAAACTGGTAATGTCTCCAAATTGCTTAACAGCGGCCCTCCTTCCAATAGAGCTGAACTGTGCAACCCAATCAGTGACTTTTGAATGATAGACTAAAACACCAACATTAAAAACATATAGGCATATGTCAACCCACAAGAGGAGTTGTGTCATTATTGATTTACGATGCACCGTAATAGTTTAAATGTGTCATTCTGCCTTTCTTTTATATATTATTGACTAATGTGCTATTACTCAATCTCTCTGCCTACCTTTAGTACATAAACATCTGAACAGGCAACAGTGCAATAGAATATGTTATGATCAGTATCCGGTAGTTCACACTGTAAGGAGAGGGAAAATTATTATAGGGGAGTGGTTATACTGTTATGCAAATATCTGCTACCCATAAAAGCACCATTTAGTCAGAGAAAATAATATTTCAGATGGTTCTTACAAGTAAATGTGACTCACATCCCCTACTGGGGTTCCGTGTGCAACAAGCCATTGCTACTTTGTACCTACCCTCCATCCTAAAAAAGTATAAAGATAATAACATATTAATCTTTCCCTAGCTCGATGCCAACTCATTACAGTATGCAAATGAATGCAAACAGTGCATTTTTCTCTATCAGATATTCCGGAAGGTTGGGAGGCTTTATATTTTCATCCATCATATCTGTTAATTACCATTAAATGGAGGTCATTGTCCTTCCTGTCGACAGTCAATTGTGGCTACTTGGTCCCTCTCGTGCAGACAGGGAGACAAAGCATAGACTGATCTTACAACCATCCCGCTTCAGAATACTAATAGACATCATCATCACTAGATATCTCAGGCTCATGGAAAAGGCAGTAAAGGCACCCACGTGTCTGAGTAGCACACGTCGTAAAAATGGACAGTTCTCCCAAAAAAGTGGATAATACAATCAATGACTTGCAATGTCTATCAACTGGTGACTTGGTAGAACATGTTTTTAAAAAGGGTACTTTCTTACTTTCCTTTAAAGGTAAAATGATATGTCCATTTCATTGTCCTGTAAATTATTTTCACTATGAATTTCACTGTCCTTATTAGTGTATTATTGACGGTAATATTTGGCACAGTATATAAATGGCCTATTCATTCTAAGAACTAAGAACAGATATAGCCCTTGGTTCACTCCAGACTGCCCTTGACACTGTAAAAGTCCATGGAGAATAAGAGTACTTCCTCCCAGCTGCCCACCATTGCACTGAGACTAGGAAACACTGTCACCACTTATAAATCCATGATAATCGAGAATTTCAATAAGCATCTCCCTACGGCTGACCATGCTTTCCACCTGGCTACCCCAACCCGTCCAACAGCTCTGCACTACTACAGCAACTGGCCCAAGCCCATTCTGTATACATCTGGCCCTTCTTTGGACACTGTGTTAACTAACCTCCAAACGAGCTTCAACACAATACAACACTCCTTCAGTGGCCTCCAACTGCTCACAAATGCTAGTAAAACTAAATGCATGCTCTTCAACCGGTCACTGCCCGCACCCGCCCGCCCGACGAGCATCATTACTCTGGACGGTTCTGACTTAGAATATGTGGACGACTATAAATCCATAGGTGTCTGGCTAGACTGAAAACTCTCCTTCCAGACTCACATTAAGCATCACCAATCCAAAGTTAAAACTAGGATCGGCTTCCTATTTCGCAACAAAGCCTCATTCACTCATGCTGCCAACATACCCTCGTAAAACTGACTATCCTGCCGATCCTTGACTTCGGTAATGTCATTTACAAAATAGCCTCCGACACTCTACTCAGAAAATTGGATGCAGTCTATCACAGTGCCATATGTTTTGTGACCAAAGGCCAATATACTACCCACCACTGCAACCTGTATGCTCTCGTTGGCTGGTCCTCGCTACATATTTGTCACCAAACCCACTGGCTCCAGGTCATCTATAAGTCTCTGCTAGGTAAAGCTCCGCCTTATCTCAGCTCACTCGTCACCATAGCAATACCCATCAGTAGCACACGCTCCAGCAGGTATATTTCACTGGTCATCCCCAGAGCCAACACCTACTTTGGTCGCCTTTCCTTCCAGTTCTCTGCTGCCAATGACTGGAGCGAATTGCAAAAATCACTGAATTTGGAGACTTATATTTCCCTTACTAACTTTAAGCGTCAGCTGTCAGAGCAGCTCACCGATCGCTGCAGCTGTACGCAGCCAATCTGTAAATAGCCCATCCAACCAACTACCTACCTCATCCCCGTATTTGATTTTGTTTTTCTGCTCTTTTTGCACACCAATATTTCTACTTGCACATCCTCATCTGCACATATATCACTCCAGTGTAAATTGCGAAATTGTAATTACTTCGCCACTATGGTCTATTTATTGCCTTACCTTCTTACTTCATTTGGGGCGGCAGGGTAGCCTAGTGGTTAGAGCTTTGGACTAGTAACTGTGAAGGTTGCAAGTTCAAACCCCTGAGCTGACAAGGTACTAACCCACTAGGCCATCATTGAAAATAAGAATTTCTTCTTATCTGACTTGCCTAGTTAAATAAAGGTGTAAAAAAATAAAATTGCACACACTGTATACAGATTTTCTATTGTGTTATTGACTCTACATTTGTTTATCCCATGTGTAACTCTGTGTTGTTGTTTTTGTCTTACTGCTTTGCTTTATCTTGGCCAGGTTGAAGTTGTAAATGAGAACTTGTTCTCAACTGGCCTACCTGGTAAATAAAGGTGAAATAAAAAATACATAAAATAAATACAAAATATACATTGCACTTGATTCTAACCTGAACCTCAAGATTTTTCTATTGTACTTTATTAAAGGAATATTCAGAGTATGTATACTGTGGCCAAAATAACTCAAAGTCATTGAGATGAATTCAAGTACAAATGTGTTCCTTTCAACCTCTATGGGATCGGTGTCCCCCCCGCGGGACGGTGAGCTAACGTGCGCTAATGTGATTAGCATGACATTGTAAGTAACAAGGACATTTCCCAGGACATAGATTATTATATGGGCAGAAAGCTTAAACTCTTATTAATCTAACTGCACTGTCCAATTTACAGTAGTTTTTACAGTGAAATAATACCATGCTATTGATTGAGGAGAGTGCACAGTTATGTAATTGAACATTTATCAATAAACCAATTAGGCACATTTGGGCAGACTTGAGACAACATTTTGAACTGTAATGCAATGGTTCATTGGATCAGTCTAAAACTTTGCACAAACACTGCTGCCAGTGGCCAACATCCAAATTGTGCCTAGAGTCCTTAGTTATATAATGGACTTTATCTTGCAGTTCAAAGATGATGTAACAAACAACAAAAATGCAAAAGCATGTTTTTTCTTTGTATTGTCTTTTACCAGATCTAATGTGTTGTATTCTCCTACATTCATTTCAAATTTCCATAAACTTCAAAGTGTTTCCTTACAAATGGTATCAATAACATGCGTATCCTTGCTTCAGGTCCTGAGCTACAGGCAGTTAGATTTGGGTATGTCATTTCAGGCGAAAATTGATAAAAAGGGTCCGATCCTTAAGGGACAAGGGTCATTTTGGAAGGACAGAGTAGTCTTCTGGGCTGTCTGGGCTATTCAACCGCATCATATTGATATAATTTGTAGTACACAAATTGTACTATCTACAAAACCATTCTCTACTCAGTTTAAGACCTGAATACATATATTTACAGTAAGAGCTCATAGACTAATATTGACCACAGGAAAACATTATTAACAGTTCAATGACTCTGTCAATAGCTTCCCACAACAGCCATACGTAGTCAATATTAACTCTGACTCAAGGGATTAAAATAACCTACTGTTTATAAACACAGTGTGAGGTAGTGTGGGTCGGGAAGGTTAAACACTACTGAAATTCAAATGGTCTCAAAAGAGTTGGACAGTATCCCAACTTGAGCCTTTTAGTCGTTGTTGGGGTCACAACCGGGCACTTGTTAACTGACAGGCCAATGTAGTGTCAGCCAAGATTACTTTAAAGTACCATCTGACATGTCAAAATGGTCAGTATGCAGATGATACAGTCTTATAGTCAACTGGCCCCTCCCGGATTTTGTGTTAAATGCTCTACAACAAAGCTTTATTAGTGTCCAACAAGCTTTATCTACCCTTAACCTTGTTCTGAACACCTCCAATACAAAGATCATATGGTTTGGTAAGAATAATGCCCCTCTCCCCACAGGTGTGATTACTACTGCTGAGGGTTTAGAGCTTGAGGTAGTCACCTCATACAAGTACTTGGGAGTATTGCTAGACAGTACACTGTCCTTCTCTCAGCACATATCAAAGCTGCAGGCTAAAGTTAAATTTAGACTTCGTTTCCTCTATCGTAGTCGCTCCTCTTTCACCTCAGCTGCCAAACTAACCCTGATTAAGATGACTATCCTAACCATGTTAGATTACGGAGACATAATTTATAGATCTGCAGGTAAGGGTGCTCTCGAGCAGTTAGATGTTCTTTACCATTCGGCCATCAGATTTACCACCAATGCTCCTTATAGGACACATCACTGCACTCTATACACCTCTGTAAAATCTCTGTATACCCATCGCAAGACCCACTGGTTGATGCTTATTTATAAAGGCCTCACTCCCCCCTATCTGAGATATCTACTGCAGCTCTCATCCTCCACATATAACACCCGTTCTGCCAGTCATATTATCCAAAGCACACACAGCCCTGGGTCACTCCTCTCCAAAGCACACATCCCTGGGTCACTCCTCTTTTCAGTTCGCTGAAGTTAGCTACTGGAATGAGCTGCAACAGTCACTCAAACTGGACAGTTTGGCATTTATCATTTACGTCATTCAAAGACTCAATCATGGACACTCTTACTGACAGTTGTGTCTGCTTTGCGTGATGTATTGTTGTCTCTACCTTCGTGCCCTTTGTGCTGTTAACGGTGCCCAATCATTTTTGTACATTTTTGTGCTGCTACCATGTTCTGTTGTTATCATGTTGTCGCTACCATGCTGTGTTGTCATGTGTTGCTGCCTTGCTATGTTGTTGTCTTAGGTCTCTCTTTATGTAGTGTTGTGTTGTCTCTCGTCGTGATGTGTGTTTTGTCAAATATTTAAATATTTTAAATGTTTTAATTTTTAATCCCAGCCCCCATCCCCGCAGGAGGCCTTTTGCCTTTTGGTAGGCCGTCACTGTAAATAAGAATTTGATCTTAACTGACTTGTCTAGTTAAATAAAGGTGAAATAAAATAAGTAAATAAAAATCAGCAAAACACTCGTCCAAAAAATAGAGTTCTTGACATCGCACAAGAGCCGTCAAGAGAAGACACAAAAGAAAGAACGTGGTTATCTCTGGGAAACAGTACTTCTTCTATAAACCTTCATTTTGCAATGTGCTCAGCATTTCTCACCTCAATTTTGTCACACCCCGATCTGTTTCACCTGTCTTTTGTATTTGTCTCCACCCCCCTGGGGTGTCACCCATTTGTTGCCAGTTCGTATTGTCTCGTCAAACCTACCAGTGTGTTTTTTTCACATACTCCAGTTCTCTCCAGTCCCTGTTTTCTAGTCCTTCCGGTTTTTACTTTTCTGCCTTCCCTGACCCTGAGCCTGCCTGCCGTTCTGTACCTTTCTGACGCTGCCCTGGATTACTGACCTCTGCCTGCCCAATGGAGAATCTGCTTTTTAGTTCAGGACTAAACTTATTCTGTGTTCGGGAAACCAGCCCTATGTTTATTAACATCCATCCACATTGTCACGCCTGCTCCCGCTCTGGTGCTCATGTTCAATCCCTGTAATTGCTTCTCGTCTGCAAGCGTCTGTCCACACAGAATGCTGACACCACAATTCGAAACATCAGGGAGTTTTTTTTGTTTTTTTGTATGTGTTGGTGACGTCGGGTCCAGGTGTCGCTGCCAAAGGAACCGGGGTTGCCTCAGCTGTCTTGTCGGGCTTCCACACCTTAGCTGCCTTGGGAGGTTTTCTTGCCTCGGTTGGCTTGGCAGGCTCCCATCCCAGGTCATGCTGCGGCTCTTCAGGCTCCCACGCCTCAGCGGGATCGTCAGGCTTTCACGCCTCAGCCGGCTCGTTGGGGTCCCACGCCTCAGCCGGTTTGTCCGACTCCCGTGTCTCGGTCCGTCAAGCTCGCCCAGGTGGGACGCCGGGGGGCGCCCCTAGAAAGTACTGTCAAGCCTGTTCCCGCTCCCCCTCTCTGTCGCTCAAGGGGCACCAGGCTGCCCATCATGTTCACTCCCTGTACTTGCTTCTCGTCTCCAAGCGTCTGTCCTCACACAGATGAAGATTGGGGTAGCATGCTGTAAAGGGACTAGCAGTATAGAATCTGAGGATTGTTGATACAATAAAGAGTCTGTAGTGATCAAAAGTTCCCTGAGGTCATAAATTAAACTTCATGAAGTTCAGCATACATTTTATAATTGAGAGGTCTGTCTCGGTCTGCTAGTAATCCCATCTCTCTTTGTAGATTGTCTGAACCAGAGGGCAGACTCAAAGCCTACCTGCATATTAACTGAGTTAACATACAGTGACTGCTTCGAGGCAAGAATTGGTCTGTTTTGTAGGACTAATATGTACAGTGCATTCAGAAAGTATTCAGACCCCTTCATTTTGTACACATTTTTTGTTATGTTACAGCCTTATTCTAAAATAGCCATTGATGACAAAGGGAAAACAGGTTTTTAGAAATACTTGCAAATGTATCGAATAAAAAACAGAAATACCTTATTTACATAAGTATTCAGACCCACCCTCGAAATTGTGCTCAGGTGTATCCTGTTTCCATTGATCATTCTTGAGATGTTTCTACAAATTGATTGGATTCCACCTGTGGTAAATTCAGTTGATTGGACATGACTTGGACAGGCTCATACCTGTCTATATAAATTCCCAGAGTTGACAGTGAATGTCAGAGCAAAAAACGAAGCCATGAGGTCGAAGTTATTGTCTGTAGAGCTCAGAGACAGGATTGTGTCGGAGGCACAGATCTGGGGAAGGGGAGGGCATAAAAGGTCCCCAGGAACACAGTGGCCTCCGTCATTCTTAAATGGAAGAAGTTTGGAACCACCAAGACTCGTCCTAGAGCTGGCCGCCAGGCTAAACTGAGAAATCGGTGAGAAAGGCCTTGGTCAGGGAGGTGACTAAGAACCCAATAGTCACTCTGACAGAGCTCCTCTGTGGAGATGGGAGAACCTTCCAGAAGGACAAACATCTCTGCTGCACTCCACAAATCTGGCCTTTATGGTAGAGTGGCGAGACAGAAGCCACTCCTAAGTAAAATGCACATGACAGCCCACTTGAAGTTTTCCAAATGGCACCAAAAGGACTCTCAGACCATGAGAAAATAGATTCTCTGGTCTGATGAAATCAAGATTGAACTCTTTGGCCTGAATGCCAAGCGTCACGTCTGGAGTAAACCAGGCACCAGAGATCTCCTGGCCAATACCATCCCTATGGTGAAGCATGGTAGTGGCAGCATCATGCTGTGGTGATTTCTTTCAGCAGAAGGGACTGGGAGACTAGTCAGGATCGAGGGAAGTACAGAGAGATCCTTGATGAAAACATGCTCCAGAGCGCTCATAACCTCAGACTGAGGTGAATGTTCACCTTCCAACAGGACAACGATCCTAAGCACACAGCCAAGACAATGCAGACAATGCAGCTCTGACAATGCAGCCAAGACAATGCAGCTCTGGCCCAGCCAGAGCCCGGACTTGAACCCGATCAAACCTCTCTGGGGAGACCTGAAAACAGCTGTGCAGCGACTCTCCCCATCCAACCTGACAGAGCTTGAGAGAATCTGCAGAGAAGAATGGGAGAATCTCCCCAAATACAGGTGTGCCAATCTTGTAGCGTCATACCCTAAAATGCTAAGTAAAGTCTCAATACTTATGTAAATGTGATATTTCAGTTTTAAAGTTTTAATACATTTTCAAAAATGTCTAAAAAACTTGTTTTTCTTTGTCATTATGAAAGATTTTGTGTTTTATTGTTGAGGGGAAAAAACAATATCATCCATTTTAGAATAGGCCTGTAACGTAACAAAATGTGTAAAAAGTGAAGGGGTCTGAATACTGCACTGTAATGCTGACACCGTTAAGTAGAAAGACAAACCAGATCACAATAGCTTTACTCAAAATAATTTCAATGGTGAACGTTTAATGTACTTAAGGAACAACTCAAATTGTGGTTGAGTTTTCCCTTTGCACGACAGGTACACTCTATTGAAGAGTACAGTAGGTGTCTTTCTCATCTTATTCATAACGAGGAATAGTTAATGAACCATGATACCCGAATTAGCTATGCCTTTACATGTCTCAATATCAATTCCACTGTTGATCAATGAGGTAGAGACGAGCTGCTTCGTGTACCTTGAGGCAAAAGTGGCAGACAAGCACTTTGTGGAAATCCCTAGGTTTAATCAGTGGGACTCTTTGGGCTGACAATGCAGAGAAGACAAACAGACCCATAGGGTGAGTGGTTAAGAAATTGCCTGGAGAGTCCAAGGAGGCAACACAGCGATTGTGAATAACGTCTAGCACAGATGCTTAAATGTGACTGACAAAACCCATTTCTTAGTTGCCAACTAACAACACCAACACAATGCCCTTCTTTTGACGCTCAACAAGTGTATATTTTTAATCCCACCTATTTTATCCTGCTGTTACCATTGGTACTGTATCTGTCTGGCATTTATCATTTACGTCACTAAGATATGCCAAATACTGGATGATGTGTATTTTATACTACTTATCCTTTTACTTTATGTTCGTATTCTTAACTTTTATTATTTATTGTCGAGAAGGAACCTGAAAGTAAGCATTCCGTTGGACGGTGTATACCATGTGTATGCTTTACATTCCACTAATACAACTTGAAACTTGTTCCCTTGAAGAAAGCCTTACAAGTTAAGCGTAGTCTGCTTCAAGTAAAGCTACCACTTACCATTCCAAGAATATTGTACGTCAGATAAGTAGCCATTCATACCACCTGTGTCTATGTATCTTTTATGTATAACGATTATATAAATAGGATGCCCTGGATATGAGCAGTTTGCAAAGCAACTTGAGTCCTAATGATGTTCGCAGAATTGCAAATGGGCTGTGTGCGTGCCACTGCTGTTTAGAGGAATGTAGGTTTGGACCATGGAGAGTTGTGTTGGAAATGGCACCACCTGGATAATGAGATGCGGAGAGGCCCGTGCCAGTGTCTGAGCCAGAAGGCTTACCCGGGCTTATCTGCAAGCTGTCCCACATTAGGCGGACACTGTAGAGCGAGCACTGTAGTCCACACAGAGCACTCTTAGGTCTGGCTTCTGTCCTTTAAAAACTTGGACTCCAATGTCAAAATATGTCCTACGTCTAACCATTTCACTTCTGGGTTGTTATGTCTTCTTCAGGGAGCCCATCAATTCGATTTTGAGGAGTTTATGTTTGCAATTTGATTGCTTTGACATCCCATTCTAGAACATTGTAAAATGTTATTTATCATTGGTGCAATGTAACAGCACAGTTATAACATAGAAATTACTGTCACAGTACGTGATTGTAGTTCAACAGTAAAGAAAGGAGCGAGCATTAAAAACCTGCTAATGATTCGGTCTCTTGTATTATAATGGTTAGATAGCTGGTCTGTGATGTGAATAGTTCCAGTTACATTTTCAACCACACTCTTTGATAGACTGGAGTCGGTAGTTGGGTGGGCCATTTGATGTGTGCCATTGGCTGTGATTGAGTGTGCCAATGGATGTGTTTTCTAGGAAAGACAGGAGTGTAATGGTGATGATTGAAAGGATGCAGAGGTCAGTGGACCGGTTGAGGGTTCTTCATCTTTTAGCTTCATAGTTAAATGACTTATAGAGATCAATGTCATGCTCCTTCCTGTTATCACGATCTATGTAAAACATGATCTAATGTCCTTTTGTCTGTAACACTTTACATTAAGATGCTCTTTTACCTGTGTAATTACTCTAGTAACAACACTATCTTAACTGTCACAACATGTTGTCACCAGAGTAATTACTGCATTACACGGGTATAAGAGCATCAGTCACGTGAGTCTTGTTGGATAAATGTTCTGAAAGCGTGAAGATTATGTGAGAAAAATGAATGTAGTAAACAAAAAGTGAAATTTCTCACACTGGCACGATTCCCAGCAATTTAATTCCTGAGGTGATAATCATCAGTCATTATTTATGCTTGGTTTGTAAAAATAACACACACATGCTGTCATGCTATTCCTAAATACATGACAAACGGATTACGCCTGAACGTTACTTTAGTAATCAAGTGTAAAGACATAGCTTAGATACATGCCGATGCTCCACTTGAAATGTTCAAGGGACCTATTTCTTTTGTTTCTAATTGTTGTGCATATTGTTTCATTCAGCTTCCGCGTCCAGGGTAATATTCTGTGTGTATGTGCACTGAGTGATAAGGGAATTGCTGGCAATTTGTTTAGGCTGCTAATTGTAAAAAAAATCCACGCTTTTCTAAATCTCGTGGATTGTCCTTGCCTCGATTCAGAGCACTGGTCTGTTACTGCTGCTATTTTCGTCTCCCTCTTCAATCTCTCTTGACAGTTGGCCAACATCAATTCCTGACCTGATCCACTACAAGGCATTTGCAAAAGAGAGATGAAAAAGACCAAAGCTCCATGGAGTCAGTAATAATGGGAGGAAAAAAAGGTTAGTCAGAGTCACTTTCTCCTTTCTCGTTCCTTCATTAATGTTCATGTTGTTTCTTTACTCACTCTCTATTTAGCTTCCCATATTTATCAGACCATTATTTGTATCCCTAAGGGATCCTAAGAAGTGCAGGCGGCGAACCTTTTCTATCTGACATGACTGTGAATGCCAAAGAGGTAATTGTCAGACGACAGACATGGGAGAGAGAGCAAGAGGGAGGAAAGAGAGAGAGAGAGAAAGGAGCGAAAACAAGGGGGTGGGAGTTGCAGGGAGGGGAGTGTGTGTGTGTGTGAAAGAGAGAGAGAGAGAAAGAGAGAGAGAGAGAGAGAGCAGCGTTCATTCTTCCACTTCTCAGCAGACAGCGTTCTACAGGGGAGAGCAACAAAACAAGGCAAATTGGAAGGGGAAAAAATTGAGAATATTATACAAGAAGAGTTCGCTATCCACTTCTACCTCCTATTGGGTGATGAGAGGTGTCTGAAAGTTTGCACTCTGGGGGACCCCTCCCCCCAATGCTGGGCTGAACAGAAGACAGCTCCCATCTTCGAGGTGTGGAGAGCACAGACTACCTCTAGTCATTTTCAGGGAAGCCAGTGCGCTCGAGGAGTGTTCTCCCTCTGTGGATCTCGCAATTAATCGCTGCCTGCCTGTCTGTAACAAAAGAGGAGAAGATCCAATCAGCGTTTTGGTTTAATAAGGTGGAATACCAAGGGACGCAACAGAAAAGATACAGCACAACCAGGGAAATAAAGGAAGTAGGAGCACACAGCAGTGAAAGACATCATTTAGAGAGAAAAAAAAAAACGCTTAACGGTATTTTGAATTCAAAGGCTCCTGTTCCAGGTGAACTTGAGAAGCATCCTTTTCTTTTTTGGAGCTCTCAGCTTCAGTCAGCTAATCTTGTGGACTATTGGATCCTGGATGGCATTTCAAGGTAAGGACCTATCTTGAACTCTCCCGGTGTATCAGCCAGCCAGCTACTGTACTCCTCCTGTATTAGGTTGCTGCAATACTCAGCAGCAGAAGAAAAAAAGGGAGAAGAATCAGACGGAGAGGTAGGTGCGTTTGAATCATCACCAGGCTGTTAATGAAAAGTTTCTGTGATTTCTCTTCCTCTTACCTTATCCCTATGCATGATTGATATGATGCCAGTGTGGAAAGCAATTTATCTTTGGCGACTCGATCTCTGCATCGTGGCTTCCAGCAGGAAGCCTGGGTGGAAGGTCATAATTACCACTGGTGTTTGCCTTCGTCTTTGTAAGGGCCATGTCTATGGGCCATGGGATTACTTTTGTATTTTAACCACCACCACCTACCACCCACCACCGAGTCACAGCTGCACAGCCATAGCCACTCTGCATATGAAGGGCTGTTTTCCCCTTTAATCGTATCAGACAGCAAACAGATTGTTGTCGTTGTTTCGAATGCTGCCCGAATGTCTTAAATGCCCCGCATCATACTTCTGCCATCAGTTCCTTGCGAGTTTTTCAAGGAAAATGTTGTAATGCAATGCATCGTTTCTGTCCTACGGTCATGCCCATCTTTTGTTCCTGCTAAGCTGAAAGTGTGATGAAACGCGTAGATAAGCATGTGTTTTCTCTCCTCAAGGTCCTTGTTGAATGCAAATGAGAAGAAACTGATTCATAGGATGATTGAGGGATATAAAAGAGGGGGCTTTAAATATAATGCAACATTGTTAGAGGGAATCTACAGCAACTCCCTATCGATATATCTTTTGTAGGAACAGGCTGAAATATTTATGATTGCATGCACATCCTGTCTGCCCTGAAATATTGAAAATGATTGAATAATAAATAGCCTGTACCTGTCAAAGCCTGCCCCTGCTGGGGAGGATTATTATGACGCTACCTCGTGTAGCATGCAAACCAGTGACCACTAAATGCTTTTGCCTCTAGAGACACCAACAGGGGGCTAGAGGGGGTGTACCAGGCAGAAGAGGGTGGATGGAAGTTGAAGACAGTTCCTGAGATACAGTTGCTAAATGTCCACTGATAGGACTGGCTATTTCTCATCTGTAATATAATGCTGGTCAATCAATATTGTAAATAACAACGTGTTCTTAATTAACTGACTTGCCTAGTTAAATAAAGGTTCAATCAAAAATAAAAAATAAACAAAATTTCAAATATAGGATTTTGCCCATCAATGTGACAAAGCTCTGGTATTGGAATTAACGTGTGTTTTCACATGTTACCTCGTGAAAGAGACTGTTGGCTATTCATCTTTTTGTTTGCACAGTCCAGGTATAGGTGTAATCTAATGAGCAGTATGGCAGACGTGTGTTTTTATGTGTGTGTGTGTGGGTGTTGAGTGTGTGAGTGTATGTGTGTCCAGAGCTGTGCGCTTCATCCGCTTTGATGTTTTATTGAGTGTTAACCATGTCAGCACTGACGCACAGACTACGATCCGGGGTTACACGGGTAAAGGAAGATCTGAATTGGATCTCATTAAACCTTGTACTGCTTTTCACTGTCAATAAGCAATGGCGATTTTGCTTTCACTGCTTTTTGAATCTGCTAAATGATTTAGTCCAGGTATGTTTGCATCTGAGTGTGTGTGTGTGTGTGTGTGTGTGTGTGTGTGTGTGTGTGTGTGTGTGTGTGTGTGTGTGTGCGTGTGCGTGTGCTTGTGTGTGTTTATGTTCGTGTGCGTATGCTTGTTTGCGTGTGTGTCTCCAACTCCTGTAAAGGGAAAAGGTGCGGTCTGTTTTTTTCTGTCTGATGCTGGCAAAGGAGTCAAAGACTTGGTCTTCCATTTCAGTAGAATAATGCATCCACTGAATCATACAGTATTGATGGAGCATAGAGGGAGTTATCATTTTTTTCCAGTCAATAATCAGAATCGTAGACGACACATTAACAAGTGGTAGAAATGAGAGAAGAAAACAAATTTGATGTAAAAAATCCTGTGCTTTTGATTTATTACATACAGGTACGGTTTGAATCAGTATAAATGTTCATCACTAAGCAGCTGAAATATGACGTAAGTGCTTCCAACTATAATTAATCATTTTCTATAGTTTCTGCATTTTGGAATCACATAGATGAAATATTTTGAATTATGCCTTATATTTTAATCAGGAATTTGTTAAGACTTGTTTATAGCCAATATTACTTATTACAATTTAACCAGAATCTGTTTTCTGAAAGAATAGGGGGATTGTTTTTGAATGAAAACACAATGTTTTGTTGTTTCTCTGTAATACTAGCCACTTTTAGCTAGCCAGCTAGATAGGTTCCCAATCTCCCAACCTCATAGCTAGCTACCAAGCCACTTCAGGCTATCAATCAAGTGAGTGTAGGTGGTCTAACTACCTTAGCTGGCATGCCTGCTGACAAGGTTGCTAGACTTTAGAAAAGCAAGCAATTACTAAGTGTAACGAATAAGATTTACATTCCTATCGATCTTTTACCCAGATTTTTAGCCGAGATGCAGACAAGCATACAATATTTAGGGTTATGCTACTATGTTGTATGCCAGTGTGGCAGTTGTACTAAACTCCAATTAAATTAGAATGTGCAGATGGGTCACGCAAAAACAATTGCACTTCAGAGTTCTACAGAACTAAATGTGACTAGTGAGAGGGATACATTTACAGGCACGACAGTGAAGGCTAATAACAAGCACTCTGCATCAGTGAGAATAAAGCCAGGGATTACTTCAGGGAAGGAAGACTTCCAGCTAATACAGCACATGTGTAAGATGTGCTTGGAAGGATTGGACAATCGTGGTTAGAGTAGCCACAGAGGAACTGGAATGATTGCACTTAAGTCATATTACCTGGGTTGCTATGTAACTATAAACTACTCATACATCAAGAGGACTTGTCAGACCCTTCAATGATGAATAAGAAGGCCCACTTTCGCTGTAGAGATTCAGTCATATTCAATGTTTGCTAGCCATTAGAAGGTAACTCTATGCGTTGATTTAGACTAGGAAATTATTCCAGAGCATCCTCTGTGCTTTCTTCGGAGATTCACAGGCGTCTCAGCTTTTATGTGGACATTAAAAGATCTTCTTTCTGTCCCGGGCTATTAACTGTACTGTTCTTAAATGCCCCCATCCTAAAATGTCAATACTTCAGGCCTCCTGTCCAACTGTCTGAAAGCACTCTGTAGAACATTACTGTAATATAACAGAGTTGTTATTATCCATACTGTAGAAGCAAAAAATGTGCCATTATAGGAGGTTGACTTGTCTGTCAGAAGTAGCGTGGTTGAACTGTGTGAAAGGGAATACGTGGCCCGAGCACAGTGGCATATTTTTAGACAGTCCATTAAGGAATAGGAAAATCAATGCTCTCTGTGCTGTCAACATTGGGTTTCAGGTTTTTCGACACAATGACCTTTGTCGGGTACAGAGAGGAGCCTGAATGGCATTGTCATACTGTGGCTTGGTGACAGAAATACGCAGGTCATTATGAAAAGAGACACATTCAGTGTCTTGTTGGCATGTCTAGCACCAACATGAATGACCGTCTTCCATCTTTTTTTTCTGAAATTAATTTGATTTGGGCTTGAAAACGTTTTCTCCTCCACTGTTTCTTGTTAAACGGATCCCTTGGATGAATATTCAATATCTGACAGGCTGATAGATGCACCGCTGATAAATCCATTTCAGGCTAATTATAAATACATTTCAGGCTTTACTTAGCTACATGCTTACACAGATCGGGCCACAAAGCACATGCTGGCTTTTTACATAGTGTACATGTTTATTCCAGTGTTCAGATGTCCCACATCTGTACCGTATAGACAGCCAGCTTTCTTAAAGACATTTTCTAGAGGACCTTGTGTTGAATGGAGATCAAGTCTAATGGATTTATGAATACTCATTGACTCCTATCAAAGTGGTTAGCCAAACATTGGTTTGTGAAATGGAGCACCACTGGTTCTCTAAAATGTGATCCGCTTGTAGCAGCAGTGCTACCAAGGGTAGTGATGGTTTCACAGTTCACCCACCGAAAATCATAAACAAAAGGAAACTTGTTTTCTATTAAGTGCATGAAACCAGGACAGTGTCCTTGCCACATGAGCTCACCGTGGCCAGCAAGGGCATGGCGTGGCAGAATCCTCTGGCCCCTGCTCCAGTGGTGGATGGCAGAGTGACCATTGGTGGCAGTGCAAATCCCTCTGGGAAGAGCACACAAGGAGAGGCTGGGGCTTGAGGACAGATCATGGACAACTCCTGTTGACAGTGACCCTGTCAACAGTGTCACTTTGGACCACGACCTCTCTGAGTGAACTGCCGGGGACTAGCGTTGCGGGTCACCTCTAGCAAAGTCCCCTTCAACCCTCCTGGGTTTGTCAACAGGAAGCATTAGTAAGGGTCAGATGGGTAACGTGTCGGGAGCAGGAATGAGAGGACGTACACTGTCAGCGTTTTTGTAATTTTATCAGTAACTTACTGTATTAATCAACAGTATGACACTGTATGAACTGAATGCAGTAGTTTATCATAGAATACACAGTAAAATATCATATATTCATTTTACAGCACACTGTAACACCTTTCTGTAATTTAAACAGTAAAACACAGTGGTATCCTACAGTAATCTCAGGTAATGATTGAGCTCTTCGTAGCCGATGTGAGTAAAACCATTAAAAAGGCTAACATTCACAAGGCATGCGTTGACAGGCTGCCCTCAGGTGGTGAGGGTAGGCAACAACACATCTGCCACGCTGATATCAATACAGGGGCCCCTCAGGGGTGTGTGCTCAGTCCCCTCCTGTACTCCCTGTTCACCCACGATTGCATACACCATCATTAAGTTTGCAGACAACACAACAGGGGTAGGCCTGATCACAGACAACGATGAGACAGCCTATAAGGAGAAGGTCAGAGACAACAACCTCTCCCTCATCAACAAGCTTATCGTGGACTACAGGAAACGGAGGGCCAAACATGCCCCCATTCACAACGGCGGGGCTGTAGTGGAGCGGGTCGAGAGCTTTAAGTTCTTTCTATCATGGGCCAAACAAACCAACACAATCGTGAAGAGCGCACAACAACACCTCTTCCCCCTCAGGAGACTGAAAAGACTTGGCATGCAACATCAGAAGTTAAACATCTGCACCATTGAGAGCATCTTGACTGGCTGCATCACAACTTGGTACCTAGCGCAAGTTTGTTACCAAAAGGCACCTGGAAAGCTTCTACTCCAAATCCATAAGTCTGCTGAACAGTTAATCAAATTGCTACCCGGACAATTTAAATTGACCCCCTTTATTATTTATTCATCTTAATTGTTTTTCCCGTAGTCTGGCTTTTTTATGGCTGTTTTGGAGCAGTGGCTTCTTCCTTGCTGAGCAGCCTTCCAGGTTATGTCGATGTAGGACTCGTTTCACTGTGGATATAGATACTTTTGTACCTGTTTCCTCCAGCATCTTCACAAGGTCCTTTGCTGTTGTTCTGGGATTGATTTGCACTTTTCGCAGCAAAGTACGTTCATCTCTAGGAGACAGAATGCGTCTCCTTCCTGAGCGGTATGATGGCTGCCTGGTCTCATGGTGTTTATACTTGTGTACTAATGTTTGTAGAGATGAACGTGGTACCTTTAGGTGTTTGGAAATTGCTCCAAGGATGAACCAGACTTGTGGAGGTCTATCATTTTTTTCTGAGTTCTTGGCTGATTTCTTTGGACTTTCCCTTGATGTCAAGCAAGGAGGCACTGAGTTTGAAGGTAGGCCTTGAAATACATCCACAGGTACACCTCCAATTGACTCAAATGATGTCAATTAGCTTATTAGAAGCTTCTAAAGCCATTACATAATTTTATGGAATTTTCCAAGCTGTTTAAACGTCTGACCCATTGGAATTGTGATACAGAATGTTGCTGCATTGGGTAGTTCTAGTAATATACTTAAACAATAAGTCACCAAGGGGTGTGGTATATGGCCAATATACAATGGCTTAGCGCTGTTTTTATGCACAATACATTACGGAGTGCCTGGACACAACCCTTATTACTGGCTTTACACTGGCTACAAACATAGCAAGCTAGCTGTTTTAGCTTCCTACATCTCCATGTGAAATAATCAGATGTATTATCTCAGTTTGATATGCTGCTTGTGTATTAATTCCCATATCAGCTAAAAATAGAACATCATGTTTTGGTTGTGGAGAAAAAGTCACATAGCTAGCTAGTTGGCTATAGCAGGTCCTACCATTTCACAATAGCCTGTAATCACTAGTTCTTACTTTTTAAAAAAACTTTTTTTTTTGGTGGATTCTTGGATTTTCTTGTTGTGTTCTCATTTGTGGTGAAAGTAAAATTAAGAATCCATTGTCTTGTCTTCACTTGCTAGCAAGTTGGCGAAACACTGTTACTTAGGTGACTGACTGGTGCAACAAATTTTTTTCTTGTATAAGAAATATGACATTCAATGTGCTTTTTTGTTGTAGAATGCACTATCAAACATAGAAACATTGAAAGTGATGAGACGTTCAACTTTATATAAAAGTTAATACATTTGATCACTAAACATCCCAACATGGACACAACAACCCATTTCTACAGTCGTACCATGTTTCTAATGCTGGACTATCACTTCCTCATTTACTAATTACATGTAATGAAATATGTACAAACTGTAATAACCAGCCTATATCGTTATTCCTTATAAGATTTATACGGGCACAAGTCTAATGGCAGGACCATCCATTTTGTGTTTAGCCTTCATCAGCCACTTTGATGTGTCCTTAAGACGACTTTGCCACTTACCCCCTCTTTCTCTCTGCCCTCGGTTTCCAGCAGCGAAGCCTGGTATTTAGAGTATTGAACGCTTTGCTCTTTAGACGGTTACAAAAGTGCTGTGTGTGTGGTATCAAGGTGGGGAGCCAGTTGAATATTTAACTCCTTGCAGCATTTGTTGTCTTCGTAAGCAATGTGGTCCTGGTAAGACATGTTGTCCTGGTAAAGGATGTTGTCTTAGTTGGCACAGTGGATTAGAGTTGAGTGGCTGAGTATGAGCAAATGTCTAATCTTGATTTGTAAATTGGATTCTAGAATCTAATGTCCTTTTGTGTTAATCCAAGAAATGGTTTTCAAATTTTCATTGACATAATGTTAGTGATTATTACTATTCAGCCACTTATCCAATTATTGGACTTGGACAAATCAGAAAAGACCATCTCGAAAGAATAACAGAAAATTTGATAGAAAAATACTGAGAATCAAATTTCAGATTTTTTTTATCGCCTTTGGATTGGGTTGGATGTCAGCAACACTATAGTATAGCTTATATACCAGACAGATTCTCTTAGCCGTGACTGCCAGTGTATGAATAGTTTCTCAGCAGGGCATTGGATTTAGTCTTGTTAGTGTAGGTCACTGATCCTCACTCCCTTCAGGGCTACACTGCCAGAGCAGTAGACCACATCGCGGATGTTTGTAAGTTTCAACAACGGGCATGCCTTGAAGACTCTCTATATTGAGATTGTCACTTTCCCACCCAAGCATCAGTGGCCAGTCTCCCTACATCTTGGTTGATGAGATGCTGCTGGGTTAAGTCCCATTCAAGGGTTTCATCTGCCATGTGGCAATTGCACCTTGTAGAGGAACATGCTTTCTTTCTGCGAGAGAGGGAAGAGGAGAGAGAGCCCATGGATCTTTAAAGTGTTGCGATAAGATCCTGCCTCAAAGCTCTAGGGGGCATCAGGTTGTTGTATCGCTAGTTCACCATAGAGATTATGATTTGTATTCATGTAACACACACATCCACCCCCTCAAATACACAGATCCTCCACCAATTATGACAACGTACCACACCTTCCTTTTATGGTGCAGAGATAAAAGGAGAGCACTTCCTTCAGGTCAGACTTAGGCTGTCCTAATATGGACATCATACATTTATTACATTAAGAAACATTTGCCCATAACTACAGTATGTTATGAAATCAGTATGTTATGAAAGTAGTTGCCCATGCAGTTTTTTAAATTATGAAGTGCTATAGTATTTGCATCTCACCTTACCACGACATTGACATTAAAGGCATTATTTTTGCCTTCACTTACATTTCTTGATATGAAGTGTTGCACTATCTTCTCCCCCCTCTACTTTCAGTCTGTTGTGTGAACTGAGGGTGAATATGGAGAGGGAGTGCTGAGTCACTTGTCGTTTTAATCTCTCCCAGATTTGTACATTTTTACATTTAATCTGAGTTTAGCTGTCAATGGGATGAGGGAATCATTAGCCCCCGTGCTACTGTGATACTCCTGTACCGAGAAACACGCTTAACCGAGAAAAGCTCAACAACTCTCTGAGCCTATTCAGAACGATACTGGAGGTTTTGTTGTCAAATGGTAGCTCTCAAGAGGTTTTTGCATCGTTCAAAGAGATGGGTGTCTTGTCTGCAGGAGGTAATCCTGTGTCATAGTAGCAGTGTTCACTGGTGGGTTATAGGGGGATGTTATGGGATGTTATGTGACAAGTCAGGTACAAGTCAAGAGTCTCACGATGAATGCTTGATGTGTGTGTGTGTGTGTGTGTGTGTGTGTGTGTGTGTGTGTGTGTGTGTGTGTGTGTGTGTGTGTGTGTGTGTGTAGGTGCATGTGCGTGCATGTGCGTGCGTGTGGTCGATCGGTGATTGGGGGGGGTGCAGGGTTCTGGATGCAGGGTTCTTGATGGACATATCCAATTCCTATTCTTGAACAACCGAAACAACCAACAGGCTTATGAGAATGAGATAAAACATGTATACAGTACTGTATATGGTTTTGTGTACAACAAATATGTCGTCAAAGTACATAAATACACACACTACTGTGCTAAACGGGGATGGAACAGTATGCTGAATGAACAGGCACCTCTTGAATGTTGACAAAGTTTAAACAATCATGTTTACAACACTGTGGAGGACCCAGAATGCACCTTCCCTCTAGTGGAATTGCATACACACAAGACACTAATGCACCCCCTTTGTCAGAGGAGCCGTAAAAAAAAGCCACGGCATCTAGATAATGACCTTTACATCCTCATGTACAAGTGCCGTCGCTGTTGTCAACATGTGTAATTCCGACCCTTGGTTGCCAGCGTGGCTGTGAATTATAAATCAATGAGCTTGCATTACTGTAAAATTCCTGGGCCCCTGGGCTTTGCAGATGATCGAATAATGGATGGCGGGGGAGCCTTTCTGTCCAGCTCTGGGTCCACTGTTCACATGCCGGCTCCCATACATACTGATGGAAGAATGGGGGGGGTTACATCACAGTGGCTCAGACAATGAGCTCTATGGGGGGGATGGGAGGTTGGTGGAGTAGGGAGTTGAGTGTATGTGGGGGGGTGTACATTTGATATTCATAGTAAATTTATACTCTTCTGTGTTTGTGGGACACATCCTATCCTGTGAATTTCCAGATATCGGTTTGGTATGGAAACAAAGCTATAGTGTGTTATAAATCGACTTTGCATCAGATCGGTGGTCTTGAGGGACACTATAGGGCGATGGTCTGTCAGTTCCATCAGGGTTAGTTAGCACACACCCCTTAATCTCTTCTGTCTGGAGGACGTGAGTGAAACAGTGAAGACAGAGGAAGTGAGTAGGATATACTGAATGAGAACAGTGGCGTGTCATGTAGCTCAATTATTCAACAGGAGCTTGTCTGTGATTGTAAGGCTTAGGGAGAACTCTCCCAGAATTTCAATAGGGGATGCCATTGCCTCTGCTGAAAAATCAGCGCGTGTATGTGCTCTGCAGTGAGTATGTTTAAAGCCTACTTGATCTTAAACATTTATTTGAATTAGCACTTAGATTTATAAGCTCTATCCTTCTGCATGCTACATGTTATTGAATAGACGTCCAACGTAGATTTAGTGAAAAGGGACATGTAAGGTTTATGCACTGCTATATTGGAATAAATGCATTTTGATTCTACTGCATAGTATGCATAATGGTTTCCTCTGTCTGTATGTAAGCCACAACACATACAGAATGTGATTCACCCCTCAACCTCAACCCACTCACGGCACATGCTAAGCGACAGTGATCCAAAAAGTACATCTGTGCACAACCCATTTTCTGTGCCAACCCTTACGCCATCTTCAACAGCTACAGTAGATGAGGAAATATCGCAGCCACCAACCACCATCTGTTTTTGAAAAGATTTGCCAAATTTTGGATGAGGAGATTGCAACATTTGGCTAAAAATTAGGGACCATGCCGTTGTGTTCTATTACAAAGGGAGCAGACATCTTGAAACTTGTTTGTGGAGATATTATCTTGTGATATAATGTGCATCATACTGCATACAAGTTCTTCCAACTGTATGCCCAGGCCATTCATGTGCAAAGTGATGGCAGAGGCTTGGCTAGGTTGAGGTGTAATTTTTGGGGTGGCAGGGTAGCCTTGTGGTTAGAGTGTTGGGCTAGTAACCGGAAGGTTGCAAGTTCAAAACCCCATACTGTCGTTCTGCCCCTGAACAGGCAGTTAACCCACTGTTCCTAGGCTGTCATTGAAAATAAGAATTTGTTCTTAACTGACTTGCCTAGGTAAATAAAGGTAAAATAAAAATCTCACCAATTACTGCACAGTCAGAGATTACAACCTCTACTACAGTGCTCCCTTGGTCATATAGTATGCTTTTAACTCTTGAGGCACCCACGTACTGCCTCTTCCGGTGTTGATAGCACGATGCCAATCTGGCCCCATTAAAGCCTGTGACTTGCTCCTTTCAGAATTTACAAAAAGTACATCAATAATGTATTCCTCGGGTGTAGCCACCCAAGGATCAATGGCAACACAAAGCCCATCTACAAAGGTGCGCTTGGCTCAAGGCCATATTTGATCATTTCCACTGTGCACGCTCGCTCCTTTGTGTCAGCCTGCTGAGACTTCATTATTTGTGTTTGTAAGCTATTGTTGAAAGAACAATAAGCGAAATATTTCAAGTTGGTTGGGGGGGGGGGGAATCTTTGAAGAGACATGAAAAAGGCAGTTGGATGGTTGTACCGATTTAAACAGTGATAGAGGGAGAGAGGAGGAGAGCGAGGGAGGGAGAAGGAAAATGTGTATTCAACATCCCGTTCCTTGACGGGATCGTGGGGAGAGATGTTGCATGACAAAGGGTCGCCTTTGTAATGTTCATGCACAGTATTATGACAGCAGAAAAAGCGGCAAATTACATGATCATTACCTAGCAGTTGATAGAGCACGGCACTCCATGTTATCTGTCACGACTCATTGATGAGATTTACAATTTCAGTTTTTTTCGAGTCAGATGCCGTCTCCTCCCAAAGTTGTGAGCAACCTGAGCAACAGACAGCAGATGCTCTTGCAAAAAAAAAGCGCAGATTTATTCTTCCTCTGTAGTTCTCTTTATTTACAAAGCCAGATGATCGGGCTTGTAGCCCGAGATTGAGATTTTCTTTGAGGAAATGGTTTTCATGCCTTTTTTTCTCATCCTGACGACAGAGCGAAATCTTCTTGGCACAGAGGGAGGGCAATGTACAGCAAGACCGACTTTGCCTCAGATAATACGAGGAGCGTGTGTGAGGGATTGTGTGTTTACAGGGCCAGAATCACGCTGAAATGTAGATCAAAATGTCCTTTAGCACAATAGGCATGAAACAGGAACAGAAGTCTCGTGCAGTGTCCTCCACATTGGTAAAATGTGTCTCTCCATAAGGACCATTGAGAAACTAAATGGTTCGACATTTGGTTTGATACATACATTATAATACAAAACACAGTCTCTTGGTCTCTGGCGAATACATTCTCTTTTAGATCCAAATACATTGTCACCAACGCATGAAGCACAACCGGACAATAAGAAATATTGTTTGCCAACGAGAACTCACTGAACAGACAGAGACCTCAAAAAAAAAATCTGAATGGTTAGTCCTCGGGGTTTTGCCTGCTACCTAAGTTCTGCTATACTCACAGACATGATTCAAACAGTTTTAGAAACTTCAGAGTGTTTTCTATCCAAATATACGATATGTATGTATATCTTATATTCTTGGCATGAGTAGCAGGAAGTTGAAAGTGGGCCCGCTATTTATCTGAAAGTGAAAATTCTGCCCCCTAGCCCCAAGAGGTTAGTAGTGGTTTCTTTGCAGAAATTCCACCATGAAGGCCTGATTCACACAGTCTCCTCTGAACAGTTCATGTTGAGATGTGTATGTTACTTGAACTCTGAAGCATTTATGTGGCCTGCAATTTCTGAGGCTGGTAACTTTAGTGAACTTATCTTCTGCAGCAGAGGTAACTCTGGGTCTTCCTTTCCTATTGAGTTCTTCATAAGAGCCAGTTTCATCACAGCAATTGATGGTTTTTGTGACTGCACTTGAAGAAACGTTCAAAGTTCTTGTCTGACCTTCATGTCTTAAAGTATTGATGTATTGTCCTGTTTCTTTCATTATTTGAGCTGCTCTTGCCATGATATGGACTTGGTCTTTTGACAAATAGGGCTATCTTCTGTATACCCCTACCTTGTCACAACACAATTGATTGGTTCAAACACATTAAGAAGGAAAGAAATTAAACAAAATAACTTTTAACAAGGCACACATGTTAATTGAAATGCATTCCAGGTGACTACCTCGTGACTCTGGTTAAGAGAATGCCAAGAGTGTGCAAAGCTGTCACCAAGGCAAAGTCTGGCTTCTTTGATGAATTTCAAATATAAAAATGTATTTTTTTGTTTAATCATTTATTTGTTACTACATTACTCCATATGTGTTATTTAATTGTTCTGTTGTCTTCACTATTATTCTACAATTTAGAAAATAGGAAAAATTAAGAAAAACCATGTAATGAGTACATGTGTCCTAAGTCACCCAAGTCATAGACTTTATTGAAGCACCTTTGGCTGCAATTACAGCCTCAAGTCTACTTGGGTAAAACGCTACAAGTTTGGCACACCTGTATTTGGGGAGTATCTCCCATTCTGCTCTGCAGATCCTCTCAAGCTCTGTCAGGTTGGATGGTTGAGTGTCACTGCTCAGCTATTTTCAAGTATCTCCAGACATGTTCGATCGGGTTCAAGTCTGGGCTCTGGCTGGGCCACTCAATGACATTCAGAGACTTGTCCCGAAGCCACTCCTGCATTGTCTTGGCTGTGTGCTTAGGGTTGTTACCCTGTTGGAATGTGAACCTTCGCACCAGTCTGAGGTTTTTATCAAGGATCTCTCTGTACTTTGCTCCGTTCCTCTTTCTGTTGATCCTGACTAGTCTCCCAGTCCCTGGAGAAATTCCACACATTAACTTAACATTAACACATGTTAATTGAAATGCATTCCAGGTTACTACCTCATGAAGCTGGTTGAGATAATGCAAAGAGTTTCCCATGCTATCATCAAAGCAAAGGGTGGCTACATTGAAGATTCTGAAATATAAAATATATTTTGATTTGATTAACACTTTTTTTGATACCGCATGATTCCATGTGTTATTTCATAGTTTGATGTCGTCACTATTATTCTACAATGTAGAAATTGTATAAATAAAGAAAATCCTTGAATGAGTAGGTGTATCCAAACTTTTCACTGGTACTGTGTATACAGTGAGGGAAAAATGTATTTGATACCCTGCTGATTTTGTATGTTTGCCCACTGACAAAGAAATGATCTGTCTATAATTTTAATGTTAGGTTTATTTGAACATTGAGAGACAGAATAACAACAAAAAAATCCAGAAAAACGCATGTCAAAAATGTTATAAATTGATTTACATTTTAATGAGGGAAAATAAGTATTTGACCCCCTCTCATTCAGAAAGATTTCTGGCTCCCAGGTGTCTTTTACACAGGTAACAAGCTGAGATTAGGAGCACACTCTTAAAGGGAGTGCTCCTAATCTCAGTTTGTTACCTGTATAAAAGACACCTGTCCACAGAAGCAATAAATCAATCAGATTCCAAACCCTCCACCATGGCCAAGGCCAAAGAGCTCTCCAAGGATGTCAGGGACAAGATTGTAGACCTACACAAGGCTGGAATGGGCTACAAGACCATCGCCAAGCAGCTTGGTGAGAAGATGACAACAGTTGGTGCGATTATTCGCAAATGGTAGAAACACAAAATAACTGTCAATCTCCCTCGGCCTGGGTCTCCATGCAAGATCTCACCTCGTGGAGTTGCAATGATCATGAGAATGGTGATGAATCAGCCCAGGACTACACGGGAGGATCTTGTCAATGATCTCAAGGCAACTGGGACCATAGTCACCAAGAAAACAATTGGTAACACACTACACACACACTAGTGAAGGACTGAAATCCTGCAGGGCCCGCAAGGTCCCCTTGCTCAAGAAAGCACATATACATGTCCGTCTGAAGTTTGCCAATGAACATCTGAAGGATTCAGAGGACAGCTGGGTGAAAGTGTTGTGGTCAGATGAGACCAAAATGGAGCTCTTTGGCATCAACTCAATTCGCTGTGTTTGGAGGAGGAGGAATGCTGCCTATGACCCCAAGAACACCATCCCCACCATCAAACATGGAGGTGGAAACATTATGCTTTCGGGGTGATTTTCTGCTAAGGGGACAGGACAACTTCACTGCAACAAAGGGACGATGAACGGGGTCATATACCGTCAAATCTTGGGTGAGAACCTCCTTCCCTCAGCCAGGGCACTGAAAATGGGCCGTGGATGGGTATTCCAGCATGACAATGACCCAAAACACACGGCCAGGGCAACAAATGAGTGGCTCAAGAAGAAGCACATTAAGGTCCTGGAGTGGCCTAGCCAGTCTCCAGACCTTAATCACATAGAGAATCTGTGGAGGGAGCTGAAGGTTCGAGTTGCCAAACGTCAGCCTCAAAACCTTAATGACTTGGAGATCTGCAAAGAGGAGTGGGACAAAATCCCTCCTGCGATGTGTGCCAGCCTGGTGACCAACTACAAGAAACATCTGACCTCTGTGATTGCCAAGGGTTTTGCCACCAAGTACTAAGTCATGTTTTGCAGAGGGGTCAAATACTTATTTCAACTCAATTGCAACTCAATTTATAACATTTTTTATATACGTTTTTCTGGATTTTTGTTGTTATTCTGTCTCTCACTGTTCAAATAAACCTACCAATGAAATTATAGACTGATCATTTCTTTGTCAGTGGGCAAACATACAAAATCAGCAGGGAATCAAATACTTTTTTCCCTCACTGTATATACTTTGTCGAGTAGTCACATGTTGGTCATGAGATTGGAACCTATTGAATTAGGTCAATGCACCCATCAAGTAAATGAAAGAATAGGTCGTTGTACATGTGTTGGTTTCACTTCATTACTCAACTAACCAGTCTTCACAATGCATAAGCTTATCTCAGGCAACAATGGACAATCCAGCTGGTTACAAGGAGTGTTCATATGACTGGCTAGTTTGTAAATGATAACACTATTGCCTCATGGCTATAAAACCATTTGGGTTAGGTACATTAATTACAACTGGACCATGTAATTACACAGTAATAACTTTGTGACATAAATGAAAAACCTGTGCATATTAGGGATGGGGGGGGGGGTCGATACAGTAGAGTATCGCAATATTATTTTTGATTCTATTATTTAGATTCTATGACTACATGTATCGATTCTCTAAAAAAAAGGAGCTAGGTAGTTAGCGTTAACGAGCGCTAGTCGTCTGTACCTGCCCCAAAACCTCTGTATCACTCCTCCTACAGCTTGGCCTCAATCTTCTTTTTCACTGGTGTGCCAGTATATTTTCAGCACTCTTATTTCCATGACTGATCAACAGTTACTTGCATTATGGCTCTCTCTTGTCCCTCTGTGTCAGACATATAGTGAACAATATGATTGGAACATCGAATCCCAATAAAATCTCAATATCTAATCGCAATACAGACAGTATATAATCGTGATACATATATAATCACAGTACATATTGTATTGGCAAATACGTATTGTGATATCATATCATGAGGTCCCTGAATTATTATAATAACATTATAGAAATGATGGTCAAATTAATAGGTGTGATTATGTTTGTTAAAGCTACTGTTTTGTAATTCAATGTTTTGTCATTTAATAAACACTAGTAATTTTGGTTCACTTGTCAGGATCAATTCAGGGCCTCTTCAGATAGCAAGAGGCAGATTTCAACAGCCAACAGCCAACCACAATTGTATTGTGTAAATTGACCCTTGCCATGACGGAGAGCACGGCAAGACGTCATGGAGGATGTTGGTTATGACCATCAGAAAGGCTCTTGTCATTAGATTGTTGATTCGAAAGTGAGGAAGCCTTGCATGGCTAATTTGAGATGTTGCACGGTTGGCAGCAATCCATCTTGCTGTCAATCAATGTGGGTATTTTAAAAACCTTGAGTGATCGAGTAACCCTTTCACCATGTTGATTGGCAGAATGTCGCCTGATTCACGTCCTGTCTGCATGTAGGAGCAATTGTCTCCTTAGCTATTGCAATTATAGTTTTAGCTGTGATGGGAATGTTATCAAGATGTGGTGAATTGATTCCTCACACAGTTGAAATAAATCAGACCCAATAATTGAAACATCAAAAGATTAAATAAAGGTCAAAGAAGAAAAATAGTGTATTGCTTAGTTGACTTAATCATGGTAATCATGAGGCCATACCACAGATGTGATCAAAACCACCAGTTTGACTTCCCACAGAAGCACAATGCTTTTGCCAGGCAACCAGGTACTTGAAAATCTGTCTCAGTGAACCTTGCAAATAAGTGTTTAATTCCAGTTCTGTGTGTACTTCACTTGGGCACTGCCCAAATGTCTTCTCGGCAGTGTTGAGATCAGATACTCTTGCATGTACTACTTTGTTGAAAGAGGGGAGCGCTGTTTCATTAACTGGAGAACTAGGTCACTTTGTGTGCAGCAGCAAGATGGAGGAGATAATATGGCCGGTAGCGGGAGGTATACTCTCAGAGTGGGAATGCCACAGTCAGCGTTGGCACTGCCAGCATAGAGAACAAAACCGGCTCTAAGAGCCACCTGCATTGTTCTCCAAGAATATAAAACACATCATTTTTTTGATTGCTTGATGATGCGTTTAATGTTTAAGATTATAATTTGCGGTTCTTCATAAACTGTAGGCCCAATGTTATTGATTGTTATAGAGGGCCAAGCACTAGCATCCCCACATTGCAGTTCAATTCCCATTTGTCTGTCTCATTAGCTGCACACAGAATTCAACCTTGAGTGGCTCACACCATTTAATTTTAGTTGCAAGTTGTCTTGTCTGCGGGGAACATATTCCCGAAGAAGTGCAAGATTTACAATCAAATGTGTCGGTGTGGACAACATGTACAACATGTACTTGAAACAATGTATACGTACTGGAATAATGCCTAAGTGTTAATTATTATTATTAATTAATTGGGCTCTTCAATGGTCATCAGCACACAACAAACATACATCACAGTTTGCATGCAGAAAGATGAAATGTTTATTAAAATCCTAATCTATATTGTGTTTTTTCCAGTTATGTATGTCTTGCCTAATTTTGGGTTGTTGTAACAATCCAATACCTCTCAGGATCTATTCTTAACTGAGGGGTTCACAAGCGGTTCACATGCAGTACAGGGAGCTGATGTTTCTTCACTGATTTGGTCAATTTAAGCTTACACACAAATACTCTGTCGGCAGTCTGCATCACTTCACAGAAACCCCGTTCCTTATATTTTATTGTAAAGATAAGTGGCCCATTTACCTGTTCAAATCAGACCACATGTTATTGGTCACATAAACATATTTAGCAGATGTTATTGCGGGTGTAGCGAAATGCTTGTGTTCCTAGCTCCAACAGTACAGTAATATCTAACAATTCACAACAATACATACAAATCTAAAAATAATTAGATAAGTAAAATAATGGAATTAAGAAATATATAAATATTAGGACAAGCAATGTCGGAGTAGCATTGACTAAAATACAGTAGAATAGAATACAGTATATACATATGAAATAAAGTAAATTATTATATGAGTAAAGCAATATGTAAATATTATTAAAGTGACTAGTGTTCCATTATCAAAGTGACCAGTGAGACCATGTCTATGTATATAGGGCAGCAGCCTCTAAAGTGCAGGGTTGAGTAACCGGGTAGTAGCCGGCTAGTGATGGCTATTTAACAGCTATTTAAAAATAGCTTCTGTCTCTCGGTCCCAGCTTTGATGCACCTGTACTGACCTCGCCTTCTGGATGATAGCGGAGTGAACATGCCATGGCTCAGGTGGTTGATGTCCTTGACGATCTTTTTGGCCTTCCTGTGTCATCGGGTGCTGTAGGTGTCCTGGAAGGCAGATGCATTGGCCAGACTGCACCACCCTCTGGAGAGCCCTGTGGTTTCCATACCAGGCTGTGATACAGCCCGACAGGATGCTCTCAATTGTGCATCTGTAAAAGTTTGTGAGGATCTTAGTGGCCAAGCCAAATTTCTTCAGCCTCCTGAGGTTGAAGAGGCGCCGTTGTGCCTTCTTCACCACACTGTCTGTGTGGGTGGACCATTTCAGATCTTCAAGTTCCTCGGCGCACTGACGCTTTCCACCTTCTCCGCTGCAGTCCCGTCAATGTGGATAGGGGCTGCTCCCTCTTCTTTTTCCTGAAGTCCATGATCAGCTCCTTTGTTTTGTAGACATTGAGGGAGAGGTTGTTCTACTGGCATCCCACTTCACCTCCTCCCTGTGGGCTGTCTGATCATTGTTGGTAATCAAGCCTACTCTAGTTGTGTCGTCTGCAAACTTGATAATTGAGTTGGAGGCATGTGTGGCCACGCAGTCATGGGTGAACAGGGAGTACAGGAGGGGGCTGAGCATGCACCCCTGTGGGGCCCCTGTGTTGAGGATCAGTGAAGTGTTGTTGTTTCCTACCTTCACCACCTGGGGGTGGCCCGTCAGGAATCCACAACCAAGTTGCATAGGGCGGGGTTCAGACCCAGGGCCCCGATCTTGATGGTGTTGAATGCTGAACTACAGTCAATGAACAACATGCTTACATAGATATTGCTCGTGTCCAGGTGGGATAGGGTAGTGTGCAGTTCAATGGCAATTGCATCGTCTGCAGATCTATTGGGGGAGTAAGCAAATTGAAGTGGGTCTAGGGTGTTAGGGAAGGTAGAGGTGATATGATCCTTAACTAGCCTCTCAAAGCACTTCATGATGACAGAAGTGAGTGCAACGTGGCGACAGGAACAAGGGTGGAAGCAAGTGGGGACAGAATGATGGGATAGGGAGAGATTGAATATGTCCATAAACACTCTAGCCAGCTGGTCTGCGCATGCTCTGAGGACGTGGATAGGGAAGCCATCTGGGCCGGCAGCCTTGCGAGGGGTAACATGCTTAAATATCTTACTCACGAAGGCTACAGAGAACGAGAGCCCACAGTCCTTAGGAGCGGACCGTGTCGATGGCACTGTGTTATCCTCAAAGCGGGTGAAGAAGGTGTTTCGCTTGTCCGGGAGCAAGACGTCAGTGTTCGCGACATTTCTGGATTTCCCTTTGTAATCCATGATTGTCTATAGACCTGCCACATACATCTCATGTCTGAGCCGTTGAATTGCGACTCTTTGTCTCTGTACTGACGTTTTGCCCGTTTGATTGCCATTACGGAGGGAATAACTAAATTGTTTGTAATCAACTTTGTTCCAAGTGACCTTGCCATGGTTGAATGCGGTGGCTCACGCTTTCAGTTTAGCACGGATAATGACATCTATCCCCGGTTTCTGGTTTGGGTAGGTTTTAATAGTCACAGTGGGAACAACATCCCATATACACTTACAGATGAACTCAGTCACTGTGTCCATGTATACATCAATGTTATTCTCCGAGGCTACACGGAACATTTCCCAAGCCAGGTGATCAAAAAATCTTGAAGCATGGATTCCGGTTGGTCAGACCAGCTTTGAATAGACCTTAGCACGGGTACTTCCTTTCTGCCTATAGGAAGGGAAGAGCAACATTTTGTCATGATTGGATTTGCCTAAGGGAGGGCAGGGCAGGGACTTGTAGGCATCCTGGAAGAGAGAATAGCAGTGGTTGAGTGTTTTCCCAGTGCGAGTACTGCAGTCAGTGTGTTGATAGAACTTCGGTAGCGTTTTCCTCAAAATTGCTTTGTTCAAATTCCCAGCCACAATACATGTGGCCTCAGGATATGTGGTTTCCAGTTTGCATAAAGTGCAGTGTAGTTCCTTGAGGGCCGTCGTGGTATCGGCTTGAGGGGGAATATACATGGCAGTGACTATAACCGAAAATAATTTCTTGGGAGGTAATACAGTTGCAATGTGATTGTGTGGTATTCTAGGTCGGATGAACAAAATGAATTGAGACACACAATCGCAGCATGAGCGGTTAATCATGAAACATACACCCCCGCCCTTCTTCTTCACTGAGAGTTTTTTAATCCTGTCTGTGCTATCTACTGAGAACCCAGCTGGCTATATGGACTGGGACAGTATATCCGGAGAGAGCCATGATTCCGTGAAACAGAGTATGTTACAGTCCCTAATGTCTTTCTGGAAGGAGATCCTCGTCAACTTTTTCAGAGACTGAACAATAGCAAGTAATATACTCGGAAGCGGTTAATGGTGTGCTCGCCTTGTGTGTAAGACTAAAAGTTCACTTCGAGTACCTCTTCTCCGCCGGCGGCATCATGGAGCAGCCTCTGGGAGGTGCGAACAAAGGATCACATTTGGGAAATTCCTGGTCGTAATGGTAGTGACACAAAAAAACGAAATACTGCAAAGTTGCTTAGGAGCTTGAAGCTGAGCTGCCATGTCTGTCAGCACTGTCTTGACAAGTGTTTCTTGCGCAGAGATTTTGAGATCCTCTGTTCTCTCTCTTGGCCATTTATGCCAAGGCTAAAACTTTTACAGAACAAATACAAATACACAAAAACACTTTAAGGTGCTTTCGGAAAGTATTCAGACCAACTTGACCTTTTCTGTTATGTTACAATCGTATTATATAATGGAGAAAAACTTTTTTTCATAAATCTACACACAATATCCCATGATGACAAAGCAAAAATAGTTTTTTCACATTTTTGCAGATAAAATTTACAATGGAAATATCACATTTACATAAGTATTCAAACCCTTTACTCATCAAATCAAATTGTATTTCTCACATTTTTGGTTTAACCATTTTTCGGTTACTACATGATTCCATATGTGTTATTTAATTGTTTTGATGTATTCACTATTATTCTACATTGTAGAAAATAGGAACAATTCAGAAAAACCATGTAATGAGTAGGTGTGTCTAAAGTCATAGACTCTGTACTTTGTTGAAGCTCCTTTGGTAGTGATTACAGCCTCAAGTCTATTTGAGTAACATGATACAAGCTTGGCACAACTGCATTTGGAGAGTATGTCCCTTTCTGCTCTGCAGATCCTCTCAAACTCGGTCAGGTTGGATGGGGAATATCACTGCACAGCTATTTTCAAGTATCTCCAGAGATGTTCGATCGGGTTCAAGTCCGGGCTCTGGCTGGAACACTCAAGGACATTCAGAGATTTGTCCCGAAGACACTCCTGCGTTGTCTTGGCTGTGTGCTTAGTTTTGTTGTCCTGTTGGAATGTGAACCTTCGCACCAGTCTGAGGTTTTCATCAAGGATCTCTCTATACTTTGCTCCTTTCATCTTTCCTTTGACACTGATTAGTGTGCCACCACCATGCTTCACCATAGGGATGGTATTGGCCAGGTGATGAGGGGTGCCCGGTTTCCCCCCAACGTGAATCTTGGCATTCAGGCCAAAGAGTTCAATCTTGGTTTCTTCAGACCAGAGAGTCTGGTCTGAGAGTCTTTAGGTGTCTTTTGGCAAACTCCAAGCGGGCTGTCATTTGCTTTTTACTTAGGAGTGGCTTCCGTCTGGCCACTCTACCATAAAGGCCGGATTGGTGGAATGCTACAGAGATGTTTGTCCTTCTGGAAGGTTCTCCCATCTCCACAGAGGAACTCTAGAGCTGACAACTCTAGGAAGAGTTTTGGTGGTTCCAAATGTCTTCCATTTAAGAATGATGTAGGGCACTGTATTCTTGGGCACATTCAATGCTGCAGACATTTTCTTGTACCCTTCCCCAGATCTGTGCCTCAACACAATCCTGTCTGGGAGCCATACGGTCAATTCCTTCAACCTCATGGCTTGGTTTTTGCTCTGACATGCATTGTCAACTTTTGGACCTTATATCGACAGGTGTGTGCCTTTCCAAATCATGTCCAATCAATTTAATTTACCACAGGTTGACTCCATTCAAGTTGCAGGTACATCTCAGGGATAAACAATGGAAACAGGATGAGCTCAAATCCAAGTCTCATGTCAAAGGGTCTGAATACTTATGTAAATAATGTATACATTTTTTTTTAATACATTTCAAAATGTTCTAAAAATCTGTTTTTGCTTCGTCTTTTTATGGTATTGTGTGTAGACTGATGAGGATTTTTATTTATTTAATCAATTTTAGAATACGACTGTAATGTAACCAAATGTGGAAAAAGTCAAGGGGTTTGAATACTTTCTGAAAGCACTGTATATCTCCATTCATGTTTTTGTTGCTCTTTCCATTTTTCTTTTACATTCTATGCACTTCAGCTTAGTGGATACGTAGTGCTGTATCACTTCAGCAATTCTTTCTGAATATTTAGGAGATTGAAAGAACAGGTGCAGAAAACAGTGGTTGGCATAGAACACTCCCCTGGGGGACTCCACCTGTGTGGGCAGGAGCAGTATCTTGAGTGGCCATGCCACCGTTGCAGAGCCCAGCTGAGACCAATGGCAGACCATCATCCTTTGTGGTCAGTATCGGTTCATCTGTGACCATCCAAAACAAAACTCTTGATTTATAGATCCAACTGCTGACATTTAGCTAGCTCTGACCTTTTTGACACTTCAGTTCCAGCAATGCATTCCTGTATTCAAATCTAAATTACACATTTGGTTTTACAGGACTGCTACTTGCAAAGAATGTCAGTAGAAAAACAGAATTTGAGCACTGACCTTTGATTTATTAGGATCCCCATTAGACGATTGCAATGGCGATAGCTAATCTTACACAAAAGCCTTTACAATTTACATACCTAAAAAATATGTACATGTAGTATGTGTGCATCAAACTGAGACAAAAGTGAATCCCTAAACCAGTTTTTTTTGACAGAGCTGGGTCACATAGCAAACTTGGAAAATGTTAAGCGAAGCAGCAGCTGGATGTGGAATGCTCTGGCCAAATTCTTGGAACAGGTTTGGAGCCCAGACAGAGACTGATTCAGAAAATCTGGGAACCGCATGGTCTCATTACTGGAGGAAATCACCAGGTCTGCCATGACAAAAATTACTCCCCTCTAATGCACAATGAAGGTTAAAATACATCCCTCATCTTACAGCACTTTCTCTGCTATGATTACATTTATAACAGTTGTCATGTTTGCAGTGATGTGAGCAGCAAGTCAAAATAGGTGTTCAATTTGCACTAATTACAATTATTACACTGCTTACAATGGGTGGGTGGAATGGGGGAAGACATTTTACATTACATATTAGTTATTTAGCAGACGCTCTTATCCAGACCAACTTACATTAGTGCATTGATCTTAAAATAGCTCGGCGAGACAACAACATATCACAATTGCAACAAGTACATTTTCCCTCAACAAAGCAGTCAACAGCAAAGTCTGAGCTGGTAGGAAAAGTACATGCTGGAAGTAAACTTTCTAACAGCAGAGACTCCATTGTCTGTCAATGTCTGTCAATGTGGCCACCATTAAATGTTTTCCAACATGACTAGCACATTTAAACAGTGTTGTACAGTATGTGATTATGGCCAGTTATAACATATAATGATGTTGATAGTTCAGTGGAAGACATGAGGCTTGTGTTCAACGTCATAAGGATTGTATATTTCACATTGTATATCATAGAATGTGAAAGTACCTGTTTTATCCTATTTATCCCCATTACCTCAAGAAATGCAAGCATCATATGCTATCATAGTGATGGACACCGATTCCTTGTAATAGCACTTGTATTGTGAGTGATATGCACGTTTCTTAGCATGTACGCCGACCTGGGATTTAATTAAAGGGATGCTGCTGATGCGTCACCAAGGACTTCAGTGGAGCTGTCCTAGATAAGTCTCCTCATTTCCGCATGGCATAATCCTTTCTGTTCAGTTGGTTCAGTTGATTATAGACATCTAGCTTTTGAAACTGGAACATTCCTGAGGTAGGCATTGTACTGTACACTGTGAGATGTGAGCCATATGAGTACTTGCTTATTTATTCAGAATTTGAATACAGAGGATTTCACCTGTTCTACTTACAATCAAATATGGGTGATTAGTGTTTTTACCATAGGCCACTACACCTGAGTGGCAGTTGGTTCATTTCTGCACAACGTACTCTTAAATAAAGTTAATGTACTGTAAATGGGTACAATATTGGTAATCTTACTTTAAGTTATGCTGAGAAGTACACTTGCATGTAATTGGGGTAGTTTGTACGACTGGTTCCAAAAAACTAACAGGGTCATGCATATTGGAATGATTGAGAAAAAGTGGCAACCAATACTCAATCAGAATTTCCTCACAAAGATAAGCATGAATGAACTAATGTAGCAAATGAACCATTGTAATGGACAGAATGTATTGTAGAGAAGATAGCAGCCTCTGAGCCTCCCAATGATGGGAACGCTCAGTCGTTTACAAGAACTGTGTCTGTTAATCTGAAAGGCAATCCTATTTTTCTGTCTGGCGAGAGATAGGCCTCCGCATTTTAAAGCTGTTGAGCACCAATACAGTTCATAAGAAGAGGAGTCACTTTATAGAGATCTTTTTTTTATCAACTCAAAGGCAAGGATTATATTAATGTCAGAATAAAGTTATTATCAATGTAGCTATATAGGTGTGTTGCAACAAATTCTAAATTCACTTTCAAATAGTCATTGCCCAAAATATGACATTTGTAATATAATTAAACAGTAGTGGAGAATTTGAATAATGCCTTTATGAGTTAGCTCATGAATGTTGACAATGTTTTCCCATTTGACTGGAAAGTGTTGGGAGGGCCAAACCAAATCAAAGTTTATTTGTCACGTGCGCCAAATACAACAAGTGCACAGTGAAATGATTACCTACAAGCCCTTAACCAAAAGTAAAAAACAAGTATTAGGTAAACAATAGATAAGTAAATAATATATGTTTTTATAATGTAAAAAATAACAGTAGCGAGGCTATATACAGGTGGTACCGGTGCAGAGTCAATGTGTGGGTGCACTGGTTAGTCGGGCTATTTGAGGTAATATGTACATGTAGGATTAGTTAACGTGACTATGCATAAATTATAAACAGAGGGTAGCACCAGTCCTGAGTCTCTGTGGTCACTATCTATCTGGCCCTTATACCTTCACAGTCACCTAATCATTCTCAGCTTACAATTCATCCCCCCTCTTCTCCCTTGTAACTATTCCCCAGGTTGTTGCCGTAAATGGGAATGTGTTCTCAGTCAACTTACCTGGTAAAATAAGGGTTATATAAAAAACACTATGAGAAACTAAAATGGCTGATCTTTTTAAGCGTTTAGCATGCTAGCTAACAATGGTTTCTGTGAAGTAGATAATACAAATGTTACTGTTGTCAAGAAAATGGGAATAACAAAGGCAAACAATAAATGAATTGAGGAAGCAATGTGATAAATTATTAAAGATATTTCCATAGAAGTAAAAGATAGCAATGGCATTTGCCTTGCTGTATTTGACCCTTTCATGGGAGCTACTGTAGAGTTGCACTTTTAACATCGTGTGAGTGGGAGCCTCCTTCCACACAGATTCTGCAGGCACTTTAAGTGGCTTTTAAGCACTGGACATGATAACAGAGGAGGAACTATTTCTGACTCAAGGCTAAAGCCGTTTGAGCGCTGCCTGTGGCTCGTACATTGTGCTGATGGAGAATGGGATTATTTGCTAACTCATGGATTTCCACCATATTGTCTCCACCCTCAAATTCGCCTTCTCCTATTTCCCCCTCCACGTTGTCTCCCCCCTCCCGATAATCCCTTTCTTCTTAGTGTCTGTGATGTATCCTACATCCTCTGGAACCCCTAGAAAGTCAAACAGTGTGATAATGTTGTCTGTTGAATGGATTTCCAGAGACTTGGATTCTATGGCTGTTCATCAGAGACACTGTCCCAATTCAGCCCAATATGAATAATCTCATTGTAATTTCCTATTGGTAGTTTTGAAATGTGAAATGGAAATCACACCGATTTATACAAGGGGTATTAGGAGGGAATGATAATTTCTCCTAAATGACTCTCCACCCTACCTATAGTCAGCAGCAGCCATTTACTAAAATACAGGGAGATACTGTGTCAACTGTTTTTCATACAGGCCATGCTAGACATTGAATTACCAGTCATTTGGGTGCAAACATAATTAACCCATCATACTTATGGTTCCCATTTTCAGGGGAAGGTACATGTACAGGATGAATTGGAGTTGCTTTGTACTACCACTGAAAGCATTGCAATGAAAGTCTCATAATGACTCGCAGAGATTAGATATTTATTCTCAGATTTTTGGAGAACCATTTACAACATGCTCTCTAGTTCCAGCAGAGTAGATGACCATTTTACAGGAATTAGTTCAAATAAATAACATTTTGAAGTGTGCCCCTCAAAGACAGGTTTATATTAGAAGATGTGTCTTTTGCAACACATACTCCATGTAAAATCAGCGCTTCTTTGATTGGTTTGATTTCCCACTTTGTCATTGTCATTTTCAACTGTCTCTACACTCTGATTAATATGAAATCTTGTCAAACACTAAAAGGTAAGACCAAAATCAATGTTCTGACAAAGGATAGAAAATGTAACATATTTTGGGTATTCCAACATCGTATCCTCAGAACACTTAAATGGAAGCAATGCATCAACTCACATCACACAGGTATAGTTTGATTAATTAAATGAATTATTCAAATCACCCCCATGCATAGCACCACTATAAATAAATAACTATGACATATAAAACAATACTAATGTTACTAATATCTTACTTCTAATTATAATAATCCATGGTAATTTAGGGACAGGCAATGATATAGTTGATGCATGCAGCAGATGGTAGGTGTTTTTGAAAGGGACTGCTAAAGGCCAGGATAATGTACCATATGGTCGGGCCCCCACACACGCACACCTGGGTCTGTTGTCATGAGGTGTGTGACGGCGGCAATCAAAGAGCGAGCGTGGCTGCGAGCCGAGTGGCATTGTGCAGAAAGTCATAATTACATGCAATAGTTTTTTTTCCCTGCCTCCCCTCTTATTTTTCATGATTTATCGCTTTACCACAGCTGTCATACGTTGGGCTCCTCCGATTGGGTTGTAACTGGAAATTGTATTGAAAACGTTAGTGTGGCAGGCGGCAGCGCAAGCCCGTCCAAATACTGTAACGGGGTCGAGTCAGTCCGCTGCTCCCGAAATCGTGAAATAAGAGCAGGGTAATGAGCAGAATGGATCGCAGATGAAGAACCCGAAGTGTCGAGTTGTTTTACAGTGTCACTTTATCTCTAGATCATCCTTGTCTGGCATTGATTGCCTCATTTCAAATGCATGCATTGATACTGAGATATACAGTACCAGTCAAAAGTTTCAAAAGTTTGAAAGTTAAATGTTTTTTCTTTATTTTTACTATTTTCTACATTGAAGACATCAAAACTATGAAATAACACATGTGCAAAGCTGTCATCAAGGCAAAGTGTGGAAAAGTTTGAAGAATCTCAAATATAAAATATATTTAGATTTGTTTAACACTGTTTTGGTTGCTACATGATTCCATATGTGTTATTTCATAGTTTTGATGTCTTCACTATTATTCTACAATGTAGAAAATGATGGTCTATGATGTCTCCCATCACACTAAATTAAGACTCCACCATAGGACCATGGAAGATGGAGAAAGCCCCTAGTACAACCTGGTTCAGGCTTGGGTACTTTCCAGTGTTCATGACTTCAGCCCACCACTAGACCATTGTGTCCTCACCATCCTTGTAAGCGGGAAGGGTGGAGCCCACATTACATTTAATGACTTCCAATGGCACATCACATTTGGGTTGCACTGGGTGGCCCATTCTCCCCACAAGCTACTTTAGCAGGATGCCAGTCTGTGAATGGCCTTTCACCATTGGATCCCATAGCAGAAAATGATTGCAGGGTCCTGCTGTCCTGGGGCAGTTTTTTCTGCATGTAAGCTGCAGTTGTGTGCAGTCTTCACTGCGTCAAAAAAACTGCTACACAATCTGGAAAATATTATGACAAAATATTTTGCAAATGAAAATCTTTTACACAGAGAAAAAGTGTTTCGTATTTAATTTCTCATTATACATTTACTAACCGGGTGTCCTGGATTTTCTGCCTTAAGTTTTTCAGCCACTAGTCCAACATACAACTCTCTGGAAGGCAGCATCTTGTCAATAAAATGTCATCTCTATGAGCTTCTTGGGTGTGGTGTGGAGATGCTCAGCCTTGACGAAGCATGCCATGCAAGTGGTGATCACTTCAAGTTGCTTGTCATGCAGCTTGTGGACGAGGGTTGGCTGCCGTGTGTATGCATTATGGCGTGTTATTGTAAAATGCTAAATAATCTATTTTAAGAACAAACTGGTTTACAGTTTTTGGGGCAAATGTTCTGCTTGTAAGACATTCCAACTGATGAGACCCAGAGAGGATAGGCGTATTTTGTTTGTCTATCAGGAATGTAAAAACTATCACGTACTCCTTCAAGATGGGAAGCACACCAAGGTAAACATTGCGTTGGAGGTCTGTGGTGTGGTTCTCGTACCAGATCTTCTTCAGCACCCATTGCTTCCGGTCCTTGCCTAGTTGCATCATTCCTGAAAGAGACTAATTTAGACTAAAATAGGGTCTTTAGGCTACATACAGTATAGAATACATATAACATTCTGGGGGCTGACACCCATGCTTAAATGTTTCTAAACTTCGACAGGGAACAAACTATAAAGGTTTATATTAACTAAAACATGACTAATTTCACCTTTCTTGCAGATGTATTCTGAAATGTATTCTGGCCTTTGCCCTCTTGGTGACATTGTGGTCCTCATAGATCTTCTGGAGGGGGTCTTTGTATAGGGTCTGGTCTGCCTTGTTTCAGGAACCAAAAGTAGAGGACCTTGTACTCAGGCAGCAGTCTCTTGTTAATGATGCCAAAATCATATGCTGAGAGCAAGCGGTGAGACACAAAGCTTTGGGGGTTCGTCCTTGCAATGTCCATGAACTCGCACACCTCCAGAAGGTATTTCACTTGAAAACAAATAAAATTAAATAGAAAAGTTTTATACATTTTATTTAGCCCATTACTTCATTAGGCTATTTATTAGTATATTTCAGATTTATACTTCTCTATATCTGTTGAAATTATCTCGTCTGAAGGCCACTGATGGTCAGTGTGTAGGTCAGTGAACAGCTCTTCCACTAAATGCCCAAAAGGGGCAGTAAACATTTTTGCAGCATTGTTAATATGGTGGCAGGTGTCTCCATCAACATCTAGGAGGGTGCTTCTGAATGCTTCTGTCACACTCCTGTCTCCAGTCCTGTCTTCCTTCCTCTCATAACGCTGCAGGGGTCAATCATCATGCTGATTAAGTTCGAAAAGGGGATGTTGTGGTCTTGGAAAAACGTCAGCAGTGCAGTCTCTAGGCTGGCAGCATTGCCCTTCAAAACTTCAAGAGATCCCAGGTGTTCAGCTACATTCTTCAGAGCTTAATTGACATATCTGACTAGAATGGAGAGAACCTTTTCGTTGCTGTTGGAAGTGCTCTCATCTAGGTTGATGGAAAAAGGACACCTCCTGGTATTCACGAAGGTCCTCTCTGAGAAGGTGTGTTCCAAGCCATGTACCATTTTATATGAAGGGGCGGCAGGGTAGCCTAGTGGTTAGACCGTTGGACTAGTAACCGGAAGGTTGCAAGTTCAAATCCCCGAGCTGACAAGGTACAAATCTGTCGTTCTGCCCCTGAACAGGCAGTTAACCCACTGTTCCTAGGCCGTCATTGAAAATAAGAATTTGTTCTTAACTGACATGCCTAGTAAAATAAAGGTTAAATTTTTTATTTTTTTTAAATTGAAGCTGCTGTTCAAGAAAACTTCATTCCACTCAAAGCCACTTTGTCGGCAGCCAGAGTTTGAGCTAGCTCCACTATCACTGGGCCCATGGTAAGAGGGAGTGAATGTTCTGCAATAATATCTTGTTAATGATGCCAAAATCATATGCTGAGAGCAAGCGGTGAGACACAAAGCTTTGGGGGTTCGTCCTTGCAATGTCCATGAACTCGCACACCTCCAGAAGGTATTTCACTTGAAAACAAATAAAATTAAATAGAAAAGTTTAGTAGAAAGAACCAGATACTGACTAGCACAACTGATTGCACGCCAATCTCTTTGGCTGAGCTTGAAGAGGCAGTACAAAGCATGGACATAGTAAAATCACCAAGCTATAATGGAATCCCTCCTGAGTTATTGACTGCTTTCTGCGAACAATTGGGGACCCACTATTAAATATGATTCAGTTTTCTAGAACCAAAGGGTTATTTTCGAGAGACTCAAACACAGCAATTATTTTGCTTTTCCTGAAGAAAAAAAATGCAGATACATTGTTAAAAATTCAGATTTTAGTTTATATGCAAAATTATTGGGACGCATACTTAAACCTTACATGACAGATTTAGTTCATCATGATCAAACTGGTTTCATAGAAACTTGTCTGGCATCTGACAACATCAGCTGTCAGTTTACACATCATTGACACAGCTGCAGATGTGGAACTACCTGCTGCTATTCTCTCACTTGACAAAAAGTCCTTTGATCGCCTTGAATGGCAGGACCTCTGGACAGACCTTAAACGTATGGCCTTTGGAGATTATTAGCATGATCAAAGTGTTGTATTCTAATCCATCCAATATTGTGCTTATTGGGAAATTAGGTTCTAAACAATTCCCCATTGCCCGGGGGAAAAGGCAATCATGTCCTCCAAGCATCTTACTATTTGCTTTGTCACTAGAACCCCTGGCTCAGGCAGTCCATCATTCCACATGTGTTCCTATCCTTGCTCACAACTCTGACCACCATATCTCCCTTTAGTTGGATATTTTATTATAAACCCAGCAAAAAAAGAAACGTCCTCTCACTGTCAACTGCGTTTATTTTCAGCAAACTTAACATGTGTAAATATTTGTATGAACATAGCAAGGTTCAACAACTGAGACATAGACAACAATTTCCACAGACATGTGACTAACGTAAATTTAATAATGTGTCCCTGGGGGGGTCAAAATCAAAACAAAGGGGGGGTAAAAATCTAAAGTAACAGTCAGCATCTGGTGTGGCCACCAGCTGCATTAAGTACTGCAGTGCATCTACTCCTCATGGACTACACCATATTTGCAAGATGTTACCCCACTACTCCACCAAATTATTGCCCTGGCCACATCTTCCATCCTCATGCCTCCAAGTAGCATGCCTAAGGCACGTTCACACAGATGAGCAGGGACCCTGGGCATCTTTCTTTTGATGTAATTCAGAGTCGGTAGAAAGGCCTTTTTAATGTCCTAAGTTTTCATAACTGTGACCTTAATTGCCTAAGACACTACTAGCTGTTAGTGTCTTAACGACTGTTCCACAGGTGTACGTTCGGTAACTGTTTATGGTTCATTGAACAAGCATGGGAAACCGTGTTTAAACCCTTTACAATGAAGATGTGTGAAGTTATTTGGATTTTTACAAATTATCTTTGAAAAACAGAGTCCAGAAAAAGGGCACATTAGTTTTTTGCTGAGTTTATTTTATTTTAAGATTGTTATACCAAGGATCATTTAGACATATGATTTTGAATTTTAAGACCACTTAAGGTCTCAAAGAAATATACAATTTTAAAAAATTGATGAAACTTTGATTTTGGCATTACTGCTATTAGCCAATAGAAATGCACTGAACAACAGATTCAAAACATGAAACAACAGTCACTCTCCCCCAAAAAAATCTAAAGAAAATTTGTTCTGAAGCGTCTGTCCTAAATCTGAGAGATATAGTAAAGATCAGGAGACTATTATGTACAGTTGAAATTGGAAGTTTACATACACTTAGGTTGGAGTCATTAAAATGCGTTTTTCAACCACTCCACAAACAAACTATAGTCGGTTAGGATATCTACTTTGTGCATGACACAAGTTATTTTCCAACAATTGTTTACATACAGATTATTTAAATAAATATTGACTGTATCACAATTCTAGTGGGTCACAAGTTTACATACCCTATGTTGACTGAGCCTTTAAACAGCTTGGAAAACGATGTCATGGCAGTCACACTTTGCAACTGCACATGGGGACAAAGAAGGTACTTTTTGGAGAAATGTCCTCTGGTCTGATGAAACAAAAATAGAACTGTTTTGCAATAATGACCATCGTTATGTTTGAAGGAAAAGGGGAACGCTTGCAAGCCAAAGAACATCATCTCAACCGTGAAGCACGGGGGTGGTAGCATCATGTTGTGGGGGTTCTTTGCTGCAGGATGGACTGTTGCACTTCACCATATAGATGGCATCTTGAGGAATGAAAATTATGTGGATATATTGAAGCAACATCTCAAGACAGGAAGTTAAAGCTTGGTCGCAAATGGGTCTTCCAAATGGACAACGACCCCAAGCATAATTCCGAAGTTGTGGCAAAATGGCTTAAGGACCACAAAGTCAAGGTATTGAAGTGGCCATCACAAAACCCTGACCTCAATCCCATAGAAAATTTGTGGGCAGAACTGAAAAAGCATATTCCAAAGTATATTCCAAGATCTCTTTCAAAAGTCAAAAACCTATCATCCCTCAAATGCTTACAATACGACGTTCAATGGGGAGACATTGCAAATATATTATTAATCATGACCCCCATATACCATTGTTTAATAATTCTAGTCTCCTCTTGGGTGGCCAGCCAATATCCTTTCCAGCTTGGAGATAGAGGGGAATTCATACTCTCTCTGACACTGTGGACAGTTGCAGCTACGTGCGTTCCAAGACTTACGATCTGCCTGCTTTTCAAAATTGATTTCTTTCCAGCTTCTGCTTTCCGTGCTTATAGAGTACCCTGCGGTTCAGATCTAGTATCTCATCCTCTCCACAAAATAATGACAGCGAGGGTAAGGGCATAGTCTCCAAATTATATAGGGTGCATTCATAAATATACTCCAGTATGTCAGAGTGTGCTCTGGGTCGTTCATAAATTCAGATCGTTGTCAGATTGTCTGTTCATAAATTCAGAACGTTTCGCTCTCAGAGCGTACACTGGACACTGGCAAAGGAGTAGGGTTGATCCAAGCTTTCTGACTTCACAACTGCAGTCAAGCACCCAAGCTAACTGGATAAAGTTGGCTAGCTTGCTAGATACTTCCAGACACAAATGAGAGAACACCTCACTCTGACCATTTTACTCGCCCTAGCAGAGCTGGATAGGATGAGTTCATGTTATCAAGAGCATTAGTGACTAAATGTGCTGCTGGCAATAATTTAATGAGTTTTCTTGCCAACGTTTACTGACACCAGTCGGGTGTTGCGCATTCGTAAATTCATCAGTTATTCTGCGCTCTTGCACAATCAGACGAGAGTGCTTTGAAATCGGAGTAGATAGACAGAGTGAATTTACGAACGCACCCATATATATTCCTACTCAAACCAACATATTACTAATTACCAATTCATTCGAAATGGAACAAAGATACATCAGCAGTAGATATTAACTGGAGTAGTGTCTGGTCATCAAGAACCCAAATCACCAAATTACCCACTTCAATTTTGCCCATAGTTATGCGACTCTCAAAATACTTTTCCAGATGAACATCAACTCAATCCCTGTCTGTGTGCTCTGCCCTCTGTCTAATCCTGGCACATTTGTTCATGTGGTTTGAGAGTGCCCAGAGGTTTTCTCCTTTTGACAATCTCTGGCTTCATCATTTTATCTAAACCAACCCATGTCTTCTCAATGTGCTACTGCTTAATGATGACTCTTCACTGAGCTTAACATACAGGCAGAGAAGGATTTGACTTGCTGGCATAACAGCAGCCAAGAAAATGGTTGCCTTATGAATGGTTGCCACACACTCTGCCAAATCAGCAATGGATTTATTTATTCATAGCCATAGCAAAACTTGAACTGTCAATCTCTCGACTGCATGGTGCAAAATCAGACAATATTAATATATGGACTGCAACACTTGTCAGTATAAAATCATTACTTGAATAAATGACTTAAATGTAATGTAAATGTAATACTGTATGTACTTAACCTCTTGAACCTCTGGGGGCAGTATTTCATTTTTGGATGAAAAACGTTCCCGTTTTAAACAAGATATTTTGTCACGAAAAGATGCTCGACTATGCATATAATTGACAGCTTTGGAATGAAAACACTCTGACGTTTCCAAAACTGCAAAGATATTGTCTGTGAGTGTCACAGAACTAATGCTACAGGCGAAACCAAGATGAAATTTCATACAGGAAGTGAGCCAGATTTTTGAGGCGCTGTGTTCCAATGTCTCTCTTATATGGCTGTGAATGCACAAGGAATGAGCCTTCACTTTCTGTTTCCCCAAGGTGTTTGCAGCATTGTGACGTATTTGTAGGCATATCATTGGAAAATTGACCATAAGAGACTACATTTACCAGGTGTCCGCTCGGTGTCCTCCGTAGAAACTATTGCATAATCTCCAGGTGCGTGCATTTTTCCATTTTGAACAGAGGAGAAACCAAACTGCCACGAGTGACTTATCATCGAATAGATATGTGAAAAACACATTGAGGATTGATTCTAAACAACGTTTGCCATGTTTCTGTCGATATTATGGAGTTAATTTGGAAAAAAGTTTGCGTTGTAATGACTGAATTTTCGTTTTTTTTTTCTTAGCCAAACTTGATGAACAAAACGAAGCGATTTCTCCTACACAAATAATATTTTTGGAAAAACTGAACATTTGCTATCTAACTGAGAGTCTCCTCATTGAAAACATCCGAAGTTCTTCAAAGGTAAATGATTTTATTTGAATGCTTTTCTTGTTTCTGTGAAAATGTTGCCTGCTGAATGCTAGGCTTAATGCTATGCTAGCTATCAATACTCTTACACAAATGCTTGTGTAGCTATGGTTAGAAAGCATTTTTTGAAAATCTGAGATGACAGTGTTGTTAACAAAAGGCTAAGCTTGTGAGCCAATATATTTATTTCATTTCATTTGCGATTTTCATGAATAGTTATGGTAATGAGCTTGAGGCTATAATTACGCTCCCGGATACGGGATTGCTCGTCGCAACAGGTTAAGTAAGAATTATCTGTTGGTGTGATATGGAGGAAGGTGGGGGGATACAGTGCCTTGCAAAAGTACGCATGCCCCTTGGCGTTTTTCCTTTTTTGTTGCACTACAACCTGTAATTTAAGTATATTTTGATTTGGATTTCTTGTAATGGACATACACAAAATAGTCCAAATTGGTGAAGTGAAATGTAAAACAAATTGCTTGTTGAAAAAAATTCAAAAAAATAATAAACGGAAAAGTGGTACGTGCATTTGAGCACTGAGACCATCTTTGGCGATGTATTCACCCCCTTTGCTATTAAGCCCCCAAATAAGATCTGGTGCAACCAATTACCTTCAGAAGTCACATTATTAGTTTAATAAAGTCCACCTGTGTGCAATCGAAGTGTCACATGATCTGTCACATGATCTCAGTATATATACACTTGTTCTGAAAGGCCACAGAGTCTGCAACACCACTAAGGGGCACCACCAAGCAAGCGGCACCATGAAGACCAAGGATCTCGCCATAAATGACACAATCTTCAGTCTCTTTCCACAGGAATCGCGATGTAGACCATTTGCATTGTGAAGTCACGTTGAAATGCATGATTTTTTTACGTTATCGTTTTAACGTTTGTCACATCCTTATTGCCCGTGCTACCTTGCTAGGTTTTGTAATAAAGCAACCAAGTTTGTAAAGTTACTCCCTCTCTTCCTCAAATGCATTAGTGTTTCATGGGCTATTGTACACAGACATGTGAAGTAAGCTGAGGCAAAAAAAGTTAAATGAGGCAAGTGAGTGGTAATGTTAGCTTGCCAAATGATATGCTAATGTAGCTAGCCAGCTAAACATTAATAACTGTAATAATTTGGGCTGTTGAAACATACATGCAACTATAATTAGCTTTTTATGATCTATAATAACTGCAGCATTAGGAACCGCAGTAGGAGCATAATTTGTAGCAGCCAGAGAAGGTTGTGATCACACAGGGAGAGGATCTCTTTTATCGCTCAATAGGTGATACACTCAACATCTGCATACTTTTCATTAGACAGTCTCTTGGTTAGCCTATTGTCTGCAAAAGTTATTTCATTTTAAATGCAAAGACATTCAAATGTAACTTCACTTTACATGAAGTTGCTGAAGAAACGTGTAAAGTGTTGGTCCCATGTATCATGAGTTGAAATAAAAGATCCCCTACATTTGAATACGCACAAAACACATATTTCTCTCTCTTTTTGTGCACACATTTGTTTACATCGCTGTTAGTGAGCATTGGTCCTTTGCCAAGAAAATACATCCACCTGACTGGTGTGGCATATCAAGAAGCCGATTAAACAGCATGATCATTTCACAGGTGAACCTTGTACTGGGGACAATAAAAGCCACTCAACACAATGCCACATATGTCTCAAGTTTCATTTCTCATTCCTTCAGTTATGGTATGGGCAGGCATAAGTTACGGACAACGAACACAGTTGCATTTTATAGATGGCAATTTGAATGCACAGAGATACCGTGATGAGATTCTGAGGCCCATTTTCGTGCCATTTATCTGCCGCCATCACCTCATGTTTCAGCATGATAATGAACGACCGCATGTTGTAAGGATCTGTACACGATTCCTGGAAACTAAAAATGTCCCAGTTCTTCCATGGCCTGCATACTCACCAGACATATCACCCATTGAGCATGTTTGGGATGCTTTGGATCGACGTGTAAGACAGCGTGTTCCAGTTCGCGCCAATATACAGTGGTTCCTCCTTTAAAAGTTGTGTCATACTGTGGAACACCCTGCGTGCAGCTGCAGCATTCTGAGGCACGTCATTTAATTCTCAGCAATTTCTTCTGTTACTGCAAATTATTGCTAGTTTGACCACCAGAGGGCATCTTTAAGAAGTATTTGATAGTATTCCGTTTTGGCATTACCAGAGAATTTTAAACCTTTTTTGTAATAACATAGTATATGGGAATGATTTTAAGAAATTTGGCTTAATTAATTTGATTAATATTATGGTGTTTACATTCAGAGAAAAATTAAAAACTAATCCCTAAGGGTTTCCATTAGGATGGAATGGAAAATATGGTGCTGGACAACGTGATTGTCGGGAGTAGGCTATAGGATTGGAGGATTCTACATTGTTTGCCTTCATTAGACAACTTTGTACCAATATTTCTGTAAATCAGTGATATTTATTCCCATAGTAATTTGTTATGGATCCATAACTAAATCAATATCTGCATTTTGAAAGAGTATTTTTTTATCTAATAATTTGTTCATGAAATGTGGTTATTTGTTTATTAGGCTACTGTGCTCTGGTATTCTGCGCTCTGGTACACAGACAAGAGTGCTCTGAAATCCATGTCGATAGTAGGCTGGACACATTACATTTTTAACAACGTTCTTTTCTGACAAAAACGTGTTCATTGCATCCTCCGTGGAGCCCAGTTTCATAATATGACCATATTTCGCAGCTGCTTGCCGTCGTTTTGAAGTAATCGTAAAAAAACAGTCCTTATTTTAGTGCATTTTTAACCCTGCCAGCTCCGATTAGTTCTATCGAGCACCGTGGCACCAACTCGCCTTGCAAATGTTCTATTCTCAGCCTATTGTGCAACGTCACAATGCCTGCTTCGCTATTGTTGACAATGAGACCTGCTTACGTTGTTTTATAGTTAAAATGTAAAGAACAAAAATAATATTGGAACTCTGCAGTCTTACTATTGTTTCCTATGGGGGACATATAGGCATCACTGTTTATTTCGCCAAATATCTCATAATGTGTATATTTTTATTTTTTTCAAGTCGGACGCCATTTCAATCATGATAATCTCTGCTTTCTAATTATGTAAGCCTGGGCAGCTAGCTCAGTTGTCATCAAATGCTAGCCCCAAAATACTTTTTGCCCTTGGAACGCTGAGCGTGGATAGGCATGCCGGTCTATTTCGCCAAATATCTGAATGTGTATATTTTGTTTTTGTCAAGTCGGGTGCAACCGGTTTGAAATGGCTAGCTCGTCACTCGCTCTGAGACCTTGAAGTAGTTGTTCCCCTTGCTCTGCAAGGGCCGCAGCTTTTGTAGAGCGATGGTTAATGATGCTTCTAGGGTGGCTGACGTTGTGTAGAGAGGGTCCCTGGTTTGAGCCCAGGTAGGGGCAACGAGAGGGACAGAAGCAAAACTGTTACACTGGCACCATTTTAATCAGGAGATTCTCCTATTTGTAATTATGTAAGTCTGGGCAGCGAGTTTGTTTGTCATCGATCGCTAGACCAGAATATTTCTTACACTTCTCCCTACTTTTTCATTACGCAAACATAAGCACAGTTGATACCATCGAGGTGCGGATGTTTACTTTCTACACAAGTGTTTTTTTTTCCAGTTTCGTCCGACGAACAGATTGTAGTGGTTAAATGAAAAGGGATACATTTTTTTTATGGAATTCTAAGCATCACTCCAGTCAAAACAAGCTCTGTGAACATTCGATTCCATTCATTTGCTATGGGTTCACGCTTGTGTTCCAGTTTAGCCAACCTTCTTAAGACATTTTCAGCCTTGGATGAATTTTGATTTCCATTGTCCAGCCAATAGATAGCCAGAACGAATTTACGAAAGGACCCGAATGCCCATTGATAAAGCACAACGACTATACCATTTAGCTAAGCTAAGAATGACGAGAATTATCAAGTCAATAAACATTGGGTAGTTAGATAGCCTATAGTTAATATACTGGCAAATTTGATGTATAACTACTAATGTTAGGTAGCTAGCTAACATACCGGTACATACTGCTGTAATGATCACATCAAATTTTATTTTACTCTCTGATATGCTATGTGGTTCGTAAGGACAGTGCAGCTAACAAATTGTCAGCCAACATAACGTATAAGGTAACTTATTTTAAAGTCATTACTTTATTACATTGAGTAGCAAGCTACCCCTTGGTCGTTAGGGCAAATCTGGTCTGTGATGGGGGGGGACTATTAGACTATTCTTTAGTAAAAGTTGACTAGTCTATTGTTCAGCTAATAGCCCCTCTCCCCAATTTGCAACAAGTTGTTCCCATCTCATTCCTTTCTCTCTTCCACGCGTCATCGTTCTGCTCCTGTGTGGCTTGATTGTGGGCGTGCTGGCAGGATATGGCAGCATCTTCGGTTGTGTGTCAAGAATTCTTCATACAGTAGCACGTTTGTATGAAGGTGTGGTTATTCACAGGCAAACTGTTATATGCTATTTGAGGTACATTTGTGTCTTTTTGTCGAGAGCAAAAAAATGTCAGGCGACATTGTGGGAATCTCATGTGTGGTAATAACTACAGTACATGTATATAGATAGGACTTGCATCCTTGGCACAATAAAGTGTTTATATTCTACTCTATCCATATGAGATTTACACAACATAAACACAGCCTTTTTCACTGACTACCTGTTGCTATCTGTTGCTGCCAAGTCATGATTTCCCTGGGGTTAGCCTTGCAATAACCAAAATGAGACACAGGTTTTCAGGTACACTCCGATAGGTGTCTGCGTCACATACAGTATCTTCTCATTATCTGTATTTCAGCATAAAGTACTCTGTAGCCACTTAACAGTATAGCTTCCGTCCCTCTCCTCGCCCCTAATTGGGCCCCTCTGCACACATCAACAACAGCCACCCTCGAAGCACCGTTACCCCTTGCTCCGCAAAAGCTTTTGCAGAGCAAGGGGAACAGAGCTAGAGATGTCACTGATTTAAACACCATTAGTGCACACCCCACTAACTAGTCATTCAGACTGGTTACAAATAGGTTTAATTGTACCTTTGTTTAACTAGGGAAATTAGTTAAGAACTAAATATTATTATTTTTTATTTTATTTTACCCCTTTAACTCCCCAATTTCGTGGTATCCAATTGTTGGAGTAGCTACTATCTTGCCTCATCGCTACAACTCCCGTACGGGCTCAGGAGAGACGAAGGTTGAGAGTCATGATACACAACCCAACCAAGCCAAGCCACACTGCTTCTTAACACAGCTCGCATCCAACCCGGAAGTTGGATGCGAGCTGCAAATTAAACCATTGCAAATGATATACCATTTTAAAGTAAAAGGCTTTAAATACCGTGCACCTGGCAACCCAAAAGATCATAGTTGTTTTACAGTTCTTCTGCGCACTGCGCCCAGCCCGCCGCAGGAGTCGCTGGTGTGCGATGAAACAAGGACATCCCTACCGGCCAAGCCCTCCCTAACCCGGACAACGCTAGGCCAATTGTGCGTCGCCCCACAGACCTCCCGGTCGCGTGGCGGTTGCGACAGAGCCTGGGCACGAACCCAGAGTCTCTGATGGCATAGCTGGCGCTGCAGTACAGCGCCCTTAACCACTGCGCCACCCGGGAGGCCCTTCAAATTCTTATTTTCAATGAGGGCCTAGGAACAGTTCAGGGGCAGAACGACTGATTTGTACCTTGCCAGCTCGGAGATACGAACTTGCAACCTTTCGGTTACTAGTCCAACGCTCTAACCACTAGGTTACCCTGCCGCCCCTAATGCCATTCAAACTTGAAGTTGATACAACAACTATGATAGTTGCGGATCATAGATAGGTTCTGAACTAATATTCATACCAAACGTTTTAGGGTCCATACACAGATCGGCTACATAATGTAGCTAGCTACACATCCATAGGCATACAGTTATTTCTATCCTCCACTACACAATAAGCCAGTAAATAGTTAGCTATGTAACTACAGCTGCATTGCAAGGCAAGCTTACACAATTGTACATTCAATTTGCAGTAAATGATTTAGCTAGCTAGATTCCTTCATCCACTGTTTCACAAGATGATAGCCTAGTTTGCTGGTTTTCTCAGGAGTCGCTATAACATTAAACAACACAACTTACAAATTCATTCTCCCAACACTAGCTAGCTGCTAGCTAGTCAGATAACTTACTAAACAGCAATTTTCATAAATTAACTTTATGACATAAAAATATAAACAAACATTTATCTATACGTTAACTAACATATTCCTCTTCATCATATATTTTGCACAGCCATTGATGAAGAGGGATAACCTTCCACAGGGCACAATCAACAGCCTGATCAATTCTATGCGAAGGAGATGTGTTGTGCTACATGAGGTAAATGGTGGTCACACCAGATACTGACTGGATTTCTGATCCACGCCCCTACCTTCTTTAAAGGTATTTTTTATTTTCATTTGATTTTTATTTCACCTTTGTTTAACCAGGTAGGCTAGTTGAGAACAAGTTCTCATTTGCAACTGCGACCTGGCCAAGATAAAGCGTAGCAATTCGACACATACAACAACACAGAGTTACACATGGAATAAACCAAACATATTGTCAATAATACAGTAGAACAAAAGAAAACAAAAAGTCTATATACAGTGAGTGCAAATGAGGTAAGTTAAGGAAATAAATAGGCCATGGTGTCGAAGTAATTACAATATAGCAATTAAACACTTGAATGTTAGATCGGTAGAAGATGAATGTGCAGGTAGAGAGACTGAGGTGCAAAGGAGCAAAATAAATAAATAAATAAATACCAGTATGGGGATGAGGTAGGTAGATAGATGGGCTGTTTACAGATAGGCTATGTACAGGTGCAGTGATCTGTAAACTGTACTGACAGCTGGTGCTTAAAGCTAGTGAGGGAGATTTGAGTCTCCAGCTTCAGAGATTTTTGCAATTTGTTCCAGTCATGGGCAGCAGAGAACTGGAAGGAAAGATGACCAGAGGAGGAATTGGTTTTGCGGGTGACCAGAGAGATATACCTGCTGGAGTGCGTGCTACGAGTGGGTGCTGCTATGGTGACCAGTGAGCTGAGATAAGGCGGGGCTTTACCTAGCAGAGACTTGTAGATAACCTGTGGCCAGTGGGTTTGGCGACAAGTATGAAGCGAGGGCCAAACAGCGAGTGCGTACAGGTCGCAATGGTGGGTAGTGTATGGGGCTTTGGTGACAAAACGGATGGCACTGTGATAGACTGCATCCAGTTTGTTGAGTAGAGTGTTGGAGGCTATTTTATAGATGACATCACCGAAGTCGAGGATCGGTAGGATGGTCAGTTTTACGAGGGTATGTTTAGCAGCATGAGTGAAGGATGCTTTATTGCGATATAGGAAGCCGATTCTAGATTACATTTTGGATTGGAGATGCTTAATGTGAGTCTGGAAAGAGAGTTTACAGTCTAACCAGACACCCAGGTATTTGTAGTTGTCCACGTATTCTAAGTCAGAGCCGTCCAGAGTAGTGATGCTGGACGGGCGAGCAGGTGCGGCCAGCGATCGATTGAAAAGCATGCATTTAGTTTTACTTGCGTTTAAGAGCAGTTGGAGGCCACGGAAGGAGAGTTGTGTGGCATTGAAGCTCGTCTGGAGGTTAGTTAACACAGTGTCCAAGGAGGGGCCAGAAGTATACAGAATGGTGTCGTCTGCATAGAGGTGGATCAGAGAATCACCAGCAGCAAGAGCAACATCATTGATGTATACAGAAAAGAGAGTCGGCCCGATAATTGAACCCTGTGGCACACCCATAGAGACTGTCAGAGGTCCGGACAACAGGCCCTCCGATTTGACACACTGAACTCTATCAGATAAATAGTTGGTAAACCAGGCGAGGCAATCATTTGAGAAACCAAGGCTGTCGAGTCTGCCAATAAGAATGTTGTGTTTGACAGAGTCGAAAGCCTTGGCCAGGTCGATGAATACGGCTGCACAGTAATGTCGCTTATCGATGGCGGTTATGATATCGTTTAGACCCTTGAGCGTGGCTGAGGTGTACCCATGACCAGCTCTGAAACCAGATTACATCTGGAGAAGTTATGGTCCATGGATTTAGTGTCCCAAATGGTCAGTAATCTGTTTGTTAATTTCTGTTTGAAGACCTTAGAAAGACAGGGTAGGATAGTTATAGGTCTGTTGCAGTTTCACAGGGCTGGAGTGTCACCAGAACCATCTGAAACATGTGCATATGATTCTCAGTCTTTCCAATCTTTGTGAATCTCAATTTAATTATTTAAATTGAGAGGTTGAACAGGCTGGTAATAACATTACTTTGAATTTTTGGCAGATAATTTTTCAGTTTAAAGAGAGGGTCCAGATTGTCTTAGCCCTTTGAGCTGATTTGACAGGGGTCCAGATTTTACAGCTCTTTTAGAACATCGGCTATCGATTTGGGTAAATGGTGGGGGCTTTGCAGAGCTGGGTTCTTCTGTAAGATCAGATTTTGGTGCCGGGCAGTTGATCCGGGGTAGGGTTACTACAGCCTAGCTCATGTGGAAATGCATCCAGCCGTTTTTAAAAATCGAAATGAAACGATTAAAATTCTCAATTATAGTGGATTTATCAGTGGTGACAGTGTTTTCTTAGCCTCAGAGCAGTGGGCATCTGGGAGGAGGTGTTCTTATTCTCCATGGACTTTAGTGTCCCAGAACTTTTTTGAGTTAGTACTACAGGATGCAAATTTCTGTTTGAAAAAGCTTGCCTTAGCTTTTCTAATTGCCTGTGTATATTTGTTCCTAACTTCCCTGAAAAGTTGCATATCACAGGGGCTATTCGATGTTAATGCAGAACGCCACATCTGTGACCAACATGTGCATATATCTGTATTCTCAGTCATGTGAAATCCATAGATTTGGGCCTAATTTAATTATTTAAATTGACTGATGTCCTTATATGATCTGTACCTCAGTAACATCTTTGAATTTGTTGCTTGTTGCATTATTATTTTGTTCAGTTTAATTACAAGTATATCCTATGAAACTACATTGATCTTACATAGCCTTTGAGCCAGGTCATGACAGGGTGTGCCGTCTTACAATTGTTGTTACCAGGTCCTAGCCTATTTATCAACCCTGGTATCGGCACCTTTTGGTTGAGGGTGTAGCGAAATGTTTGTGGGAGCTAGAAGCAGAGCTGCCGGCGTCATCTTCTGTAAGATCAGATTTTGGTTCAAGTTATTAACATGGTAATTCACAGGTCACTTTCAACCATGTAATTACAAAACAGTAGTAACACACGGGAACAAGAAAATGTGTAATAACATATGTAGGTACACATGTGGAATAACCTTCAGCAAGTAAATATGTAATGACATATTCCTTGTTCCAATTGTCTAATAACTGATTCTGCAACAACCCTATTACCATGTGATTAAATTGTGAAACCTATACTCAATTCATTTATAAACGGGTGGATTTAATGGTGTTAAAATGCACTAGTGCAGCCTGTAGTTTTTGTGTTTATACTTTTTCAGAACGACAACAACAAGTTTGATGTCGGATGGCAAAGAATGTTCATGATGATGTGACAACTGTCGATAGATGTAGTATAAACCAGCCTTTAGTCTTCAAATCTTTGGTTGTTCACTGCATGGCCTCATATGTGAATCCTTAAAGAGATGGTTGGGGCTGAGGCTTAAGTGGGTGTGAACCATGGGTGTAGACAAAGAAGAGCACTCCAGTAGGTTTAACAAAACATTCAAGGGCCATTTTCTCAAAATTGAGGTTTCAAGTTTATAAACTTTCAAAGCAGAATTACTTTCCCATTGTTCACATTGTTTTCCAATAAAATAAAATAAATACATTTAAAATGTTGATAAATAGGATTGAATTGAGCCACTCGGTCACATTTAAAAACATTAATCGAAATATTTCCAAACGTAATGAGAAGGATCATGAAAAGGTAGGAAATGGAATGAAAGACAGGACCTGAAGACCTGGAGATCCTGAAAATGTAGTGATGTTATACTCAGTCTTCTTAGAAATGTGTTGTGGCTTCTTGATTGTTCAGGCCGCATGAAGGAGAACAAAGGAAGAAGATGGCTGTGTCTCTGGTTGAGTTGGGTGGTTCCTCGTTCAGGTTGCTTCTTTGGTCCTGAGAATAGCTTGTTGCTATTCTCTGTTGGCTCCTTGCTTGAGTTGCAGAGGCTGTGCTCTAATTGTCTTCTCCTTGGTTCCTTGAAAAAAGGTCAGCTTAAACATACCGTTCAGGCTCTTTAAAGACTAGGTATCCTTCCAATTCCTGTACTTGATTACAGATAGTATTCCCTAAAACTACTTTCCTTAACTTATCAGCTCACCAGTTCTTGTCATTAAAGGCAAAGGTCCGGGCCCTGTTGTCGCCCTACTGAAGATGGAGGGTCTTCTCCCTCCTCGAGAGAGGCCTAGCCCGAGAGGTCCAACTTGAGAGGTCCAGCACGATCAAAGGCTAAAGGCGTTAGCAGGCTTCAGTTCGGCTGTTGGCTAGTGTGCTTGCATGCTCTCCCAAAAATATATTCGCTTGGAAAAAAAGGGAGGGAAAGCGACAATATTTCCCCGGGACAGTAGACACCCAAACAAGGAAGTGTAGGGGAATAAAATATTGTATACAGGGAACACTTGACTGGTGCGAAAATGTCATTTGTGCGAAGCAACACATATAATAGGCGAGATACTGAGACAGAGAAGATGCCCGCTACAGGTGCACAATGGTGGATGTAGAGGCATTACAGCAGAGAGGGCTACGGTGGTGTGTTTCAAGAGACCCTGGATTTACCACTGCCAGCTGTCTTGCCAGGTACCATAACGTCAAGTTCTCATGTTTTCCTGGGAGATGCAGCTTTCCCCCTACATAGAAGCTCATGTGCCCTTATCCAGGTATGTTGATTATATAAAGTTTCTTTTCTTTTATTATTTCCCTTGTTACTGCATACATGTACGCACCTCTGTATGAGAAGTTCCATGTTATCAATGCTTTTGGATTATGGTTCATGGAAAATTGTATGGTGTTTTTGTTTACCAAATATTTATCTGACATTCTCTTGTTACCTGTCATTCACAGGTGTCCATCTCAATAAACCTGGGCGTACCTGGAACTACCACCACTCTCATTGTCAGAGAGTCAGAGAATTCATTCGTCATCATGGCTGCAAGGGTGAGGATTCTTAATGGACGCAAAGACTCAGTTCTTTGTGTGCACTGTGAACCAGTAGAGTTTTAAACGTGTTAATAAAATTCAAACCTGATTCTGAGACATCTCAGTGTGAAGTAATTTATATTACATTGAACTACACCACGAGTAGAAGAACGCCTGTAAGGTCTGTGAAACACAGCTGTTCTCTATGTTGTCAGCACTTGATTCAAATATGGTTCAAATATAATGCATTGAAATACTTTTGTATTGAGAAATGTCAACAGAGCTTTTTCAGCAGACAAATAAATGTTTATTCTTGCTTCTGAAAGTAAGCCACAATACAAAAGTGTCTGCTGAGAACAGACATGTAAACAAGTGTCTATGGAAATGCGTGTCAAATATTTCTGAACAATAGTACACAGTGTCTGCTATGAACAGACATGTCAACAACAAAAGGATCAAATATAAATAGTGTAGACACAAATATATATGGGAAATATACATTTTTAGGAACGATATTAAAATAGTGCCTTATAAACAGACACGTACATAACAACTGTTTATGCAATAAAAATGTAAGTTTCTCGTGTCTGACTCCTGAGATGTCTGAACAACAGAACAAATTAATAATGTCACTGTGGTCCATGTCCTCTTCTTGAAGTCATGCACAATCTCTTGCACCTGGTCATCGAATTCCTCCTGGAGTTTTGGCGAGAGTTCATCCATGAAATCAGCAACAGGGGCCAGGACCCTGTGGAGAGGATGAGAATAGGGGGGGAAACTATGAGTTTCTGGAGAACAGTGTGCCTGGTGAGGAGAGGAGGGAAAAAGGACCTCAGAAGAGAGGAAATGTATATATTTGTATTTATTTACCTCTGTGACAAGCTGCTGGCTCAGTACATGACGTTCTCCATATCTTCTTAGGGATATGTCTCTAATCATTTGCAATGTCTTTGCGAGTGATGTGTCAAGGACAGAGTCTGTGGCTTTTTTCTCCCTTCTCACACCCCTGCTACAACTTCTGCTGCTCTGTGGCGTCGGTGAGGAGCAAGCTAGTGGAGTAGGTCTTGGAGGTGGGCCCAGGATAGAGCTTCCCAGGTCCTGCATGAAGATTGTTTCTAATTCTGCACTGCAACTCAGTGTGGGAAATGGGCTGGGGGCTGATCACCAGTCAGTACTGGGGGCAGAGGTAATGCTTGGGGCCGATGAGAGATGATTTGTGATCAAAAGTTGTAAAGATCTCTACTTTAGTTGGTTGGCTTGCTTTCCAAGAAACCAGTATGCTGCTTGGCTAGCTAGCCACAAGCCAGGCAAGTAACTAGCGCTAACTGGTTAGCTATTGATTCCAAAAAATGGCTACTCTTTTTGTCAACTACAATAGAAAATACAACAACATAACCCATCCTTTGGGGAAGACGGAATGTTGCTTTCTGTCTTCCCATGGTTCACTTGCCAACAAGTCAGCAGCAACATTTCTGGAGTACCCTTTCTACTGGTATCTCCACTCCACTGCTTGGTTTTTCATGCTCAACAGCTTCCCGTGTGTAAAAAGAACGGTTCACCAACCAAAGGACATCCAGCCAACTTGACACAACTGTGGGGAGCATTGGAGTCAACATGGGCCAGCATCCATGTGGAATTCTTTCGAACACCTTGTAGAGTCCATGCCCTGAAGAATGTAGGTTGTTCTAAGGGCAAAAGGCGGGAGGGGGGAACTCAATATTAGGAAGGTGTTCCTAATGTTTAGTATACTCACAGTAGACAGTAAAAGGATGTTCAACATTGTTCAACATATGACATTAAAACGACACGTCTCTACACATATGTACATGAGCTAGCAATATCTATACTGCAATGCAGTTGTGAGCATACTAGGTATTCTGATATTATACTACAACATACATCTTACTGAATGTGGATATTGTGTTGGCTGAATATTCCAGGCAGTGTCCTGAAGAAGCTTGTCTTGTGTTGGGCAATTGCAGCTGGTCTGGCAGAACTTAATGAGCTCTATGACCTTGGAGTCATAGACTATACACCTTTGCCAAAGCCAGCCCCATGCAGTCTTTTCCTTTTGTGAGTCAGAGGATGTTGAGCTTGATCTTGTTCCCGGCTGAAAGCTTTCATCCAATGGGTCTACAGGATCTGTACTACTAAAGCTGGTGTCAAGATCATCATCAGAAGCAGGATTAGTCTGTAGGACACGCACTAGTCAGTGATTAGCTATCACATTTCAAGTATGACCCAGATGCAGACAGTGTCGAAGAAACAACATTTTATTTCTAATACAAGGGCCTGCAAACGACAGGTCAAAGGCAGGCAGGGGTCAGAAATCTAGAGAAGTTGCAAAGGGTCCAGAACGGCAGGCAGTCTCAGGGTCAGGGCAGGCAGGGGAAAAATATCCAGTGAGGTGGGAAAAGGTATAGAACGGCAGGCAGGCTCGGGATCAGGGTCAGGGCAGACAGAAGGGTCAAAACCAGGAAGGACTAGGAAACAGGAGTAAGAAACAGACAGGAGCAGGGGAACAAACGCGGGTAGGTTTCACAAACAAAACGAACTGTTAACAGACAAACAGAGAACACAGGTATAAATACACAGGGAATAATGGGGAAGATAGGCAACACCTGGAGGGGGGTGGAGACAAGCACAAAGGCAGGTGAAACAGATCAGAGTGTAACATTAGCCAACATTTTACTACTTTGTCGCCATCAGTACACACTCAAACAAGGTACTATATCCACCCATCCTCCTCGTGTCAATAGATGCATACTGCCAATCATGCATACTAACCTTCACACACAATACCCACCCCCAACAGAGACCAATTATTCATCCACACCATCCCCTTCTTACTAATAACACTGTTTTTCGGACTCTGATGGGATCGGACAACTGGAGACACCTCGGCAGGGGTGGTAGTCCTGAAACCAGTATGAATTCTGGATATTGTGGTTTGCTTACAACCAGGAAATGTAGATGGCATGTTTCTACAGGTGAGATGCAAAAACGCCCATATTCTACATTTTTATGAGACATATTATATGTTAATAACATATTAATGGACATATACAGTGAAAGAGCAGCAATGAAATGTCCCTTCAATGTCCACTGAGGGACCGGACTGGACCAAATCTGAACCTATCCTAGACGTATGTTTCACAAGTTTGGATAGTATAGTGAGTAGAGCATAGTAGATTTACAGTCCGATGCAATACAGTTGTACAGTACAATACAGTATAGTGCAGTAAAGAAAAGTATAGTACAGTACAGCATAATAAAGTACATTGTACTGTACTCTACTGTGCTGAACTATACTCTACTGTACTGGACTCTACAGTACTCTACTGCACTGTAATGAACTCTACTCTGCTCTGCTGTGCTGTAATGTCCAAATATGAGGAGAATTACATTCATATCCATAATTATTGGCTGTATTACAGATCAGCGACCCATAATGTAATTCTGTTAATTGCCGGGTCTAAATACACATCACCTACTGTAGTTCAATAACCCCCATAGAAATTCCATGTCATAGCTGACACCTCATTCTTTCTACAGACATCCTTGAATCTTAATCCAGAGCAGATATGTAACAGAATTTTGTGGAAACATGGGTACATAAAAACCAACCAGAGGGAGATTGTACAGTTCTTCCGTTACCAAAGCTGCCATCTGTACAGTTCTTCCAGTAATTATTATTTATTATTATTTAAATCGGTGGAAATTGTTAAAGCTACAATATGTAATCTTTTGGGTGACCCTACCAAATTCACATAGAGTTATCGATCTGTCATTCGCATTGAAAGCAAGTCTACGAAGTGGTAGATCTTTTCTATGTGCGCTGTTTCTATTCTTCACATTAAGTTTTGATTTTGCATCTTTTACTTTCGGTTTTGTACACCAGCTTCAAACAGCTCGAAATACAACATTTTAGATTATTGAAAATGTATTTCTATGCAGAATAGATGGTACAGTGATTCTCGATACACTGAGTGCTTGTTTTGTCACATAAACTGAAATGGTAACACTTTACTTGACACCTAGCATCATTAGGCCTTAGCCCCAGCCATGTCTTTAAGGATTCACATGTGAGGCCATGTTCCAAACAGAGGGAGTAGTAGTGTAGTTCACATGTTCATGAAATAGTAAACATCCAAAGATTTCAAGACTAAAAGTGGTAAATTTGGTAGCCTACAATAAGGAAAAACTGCAGATAAAAATACACTATATTTAGTCCTTGGACTATATCCTAATCTGACTTTGGTGCAGGTCATGTTGTTCTTCACATTACTGTCTCTTGCTCTGGTAAACACACACTACATTAAATAAAATCTATGTTTTATTTGTCACATGCGCAAAATACAGAAGGTGTAAACGGTAGCTAGCTGATAATCCCAACTCATACTACTACCAGTACAAACATTGTCATATCTGTAGTATGAATCTGCATGTAGCTAGGGCTAATCAAATCAACTTTTGGTGGTGTATTTAATGTACAGTTGAAGTTGGAAGTTTACATACACTTAGGTTAGAGTGAATAAAATGTGTTTTTCAACCACTCCACAAATTTCTTGTTAACAAACTGTAGTTTTGGCAAGTCGGTTTGGACATCTACTTGGTGTATGACACAAGTAATTACTCCAACAATTATTTACAGACAAAGTATTTCACTTAAAATTCACTGTATCACAATTCCAGTGGGTCAGAAGTTTACATACACAATGTTGACTGTGCCTTTAAACAGCTTGGGAAATTCCAGAAAATTATGTCATGGCATTAGAAGCTTCTGATTGGCTAATTGACATGATTTGAGTCAATTGGAGGTGTACCTGTGGATGTATTTCAAGGCCTACCTTCAAACTCAGCCTCTTTGCTTGACTTCATGGGAAAATCAAAAGAAATCAGCCAAGACCTCAGAAAAAGAATTCTAGACCTCCACAAGTCTGGTTCATCCTTGGGAGCAATTTCCAAATGCCTGAAGGTACCACGTTCATCTGTACAAACAATAGTACCCAAGTATAAAGACCATGGGACCATGCAGCCGTCATACCCCTCAGGACGGAGACGCGTTCTGTATGCTAGAAATGAATGTACTTTGGTGCGAAAAGTGCAAATCAATCCCAGAACAACAGCAAAGGACCTTGTGAAGATGCTGGAGGAAACAGGTAAAAAAAAGTATCTATATCCATAGTAAAATGAGTCCTATATTGACATAACCTGAAAGGCCGCTCAGCAAAGAAGAAGCCACTGCTCCAAAACCTCCATAAAAAAGCCAGACTACGGTTTGCAGTTGCACATGGGGACAAAGATTGTACTTTTTGGAGAGATGTCCTCTGTTCTGATGAAACAAAAGTAGAACTGTTTGACCATCATTATGTTTGGAGGAAAAGGGGGGAGGCTTGCAAGCCGAAGAACACCATCCCAATCATGAAGCACGGAGGTGGCAGCATCATGTTGTGGGGGTGCTTTGCTGCAGGAGGGACTGGTCCACTTCACACAATAGATGGCAGCCTGAGGAAGATAATTATTTTGATATTTTGAAGCAATATCTCAAGACATCAGTCAGGAAGTAAATGCTTGGTCTCAAATGAGTCTTCCACATGGACAATGACCCGAAGCATACTTCCAAAGTTGTGGCAAAATGGCTTAAGGACATCCAAGTCAAGGTATAGGAGTGGCCATCACAAAGCCCTGACCTCAATCATATAGAACATTTGTGGGCAGAACTGAAAAAGTGTGTGTGAGCAAGGAGGCCTACAAACCTGACTCGGTTACACCAGCTCTGTCAGGAGGAGTGGGTCAACATTCACCCAACTTATCGTGGGAAGCTTGTGCAAGGCTACCTGAAACATTTGACCCAAGTTAGACAATTTAAAGACAATGCAACCAAATACCTATTGAGTGTATGTAAACGTCTGACCCACTGGGAATGTGATGAAATAAATAAAAGCTGAACTAAATAATTATCTCTACTATTATTCTGACATTTCACATTCTTAAAATAAAGTGGTGATCCTAACTGACCTAAGACAGGGACTTTTTCCTAGGATTAAATGTCAGGAACTGTGAAAAACTGAGTTTAAATGTATTTGGCTAAGGTGTATGTAAACTTCCAACTTCAACTGTATCTCAATTAATAAATTAAAATTAGGCCCAAATGAAGGCTCTGTCAACATCTGTTGAACTTATTTGGTCTTTCACAATAGCTGATGTAACAATTCTCAATCCTTACAATGGGATAAAATATAGGGTAATCAATGTGCTTGTGTCAGCAAGAACACTATTGTTATTATTCATACATCTTCTATTATTTCTAGTCTTCCCAGTTTTGCCGATGCAACTACTTGTTTTTTGGCAGATGAATTCAGAATGCTTTAAACGTTCAATGTACATTCAAAACTTGACAACTTGGTTTGAAGTACTAAAAGTACAAAACAAGATATGCGTGGCATTTCAATAGCCTTTTCTAATTGTTTTTATGACTACAACATTGTCCAGGACATAGCTTAAACCTCTTCGATGTAAAGTCCCTTATTTAGGGGAATTGTATCATTTCTGGACCATTTACCGACAGTTTTTGTGGACAGAGTGCTCTGTGAATGGCGCAACATCAATTGCTTTGTACTCAGCTGAAGAGAGGAGCCTCTGTCTTCAGCTGCTGATGCCCCGAAAGAAATGAGATGGACAATGTGAAATCTGACACCTCATTTGAATAGGGAGTGACACATCACATTTTCTGGCCTGTCCAGACAAGGGTTTGATTTTCTCTGGCTGAGCAACGGAGCCCCATGTGGGAGACAACATATTAAAGAGGGCAGCCTGTGAATGCAGTGATATCGGTCTTGTTGTGGTATTCTTAGACAGATTTCCATATTTATTCGTATACAGACTCTCAACATGAAAAAATACAAAAATAATTTCAAAGAAACAAGACCACTTTCTCTTGGTCACAGAGGGACAAAATCACTTTGTAATGAGTCGGCAGGCATTTGAATGGCATCTATGTGTCGCTCAGAGGACGCTGTGCCCTGTCGTCAATGATATGAAAATGTGCCAATTTTGTATAATAATATTTATTTTACAGTTATAAGGAAGGTACAGTCTTACGATCAGTCATTTTATAATTGTTGCTGTATTAAGATAGCATTTCAATAACTTCAAGCTGTATTCCACCACTTTTGTTGAATAGAAACTACATCATATATAATATTTTCCTCATATTTGTATTATATACTTGACCTTATGTCCTCAAAAGTGAGTTTTCATAACTACCAGAAAGGTGCAATTAAAATATTTATTAGAGTATGCTGCACTAATAGTTATTGTTTATGGCCTTTTCGTGATAAATAATTACAATTTAGGCGGAAATGTTCGGTTATATCTAACCAGTTAAACTAGTAGTTGCACTGGCAAAACTATTGAAATTTGCCCCAAGTACTGTATCTTGTTTTGTACTTTTAGTACGTTAAACTAAGTTGTCAAGTTTTGAATGTTCATTCAACGTTCAAAGCATATTAAATACACCTGACTTGTGATTTTACTTTATTTTCAACCTGGTCCCAGGAAGATTAGCATAGCAGGAAGATTGGAATGCTGTGAACCAAGAGGTTGTGAGTTCAAATCCTAGTTGAGGACTTGTTAACCTCTTAGAGCTCCCCATCCCGGATCCCGGATAATAATTACTGTATAAATGCATAATGTTATCAAATATGTGAGTTGAAAAAAGTATATTTTAAAAGCACTGTTTGTGTGGGGCTGTCCCTAACCTTCTCACCATACAGTAAGGGAGGGAGAGTTCTCTCCCTCTCTACCGCACCTGCTGTCTTGAACTCTCGGCTATGAATGCTCGGCTATGAAAAGCCAACTGACATATACTCCTGCAGTGCTGACATGTTGCTCCCTCTACAACCACTGTGATTATTATTTGACGGTGCTGATCATCTATTAACATTGTAACATCTTAAAGAACGATCTGGCCTTAATGGCCATGTGCTCGAATAATCTTCACCCAGCACAGCCAGAAAAGGACTGGTCACCCCTCAGAGCCTGGTTCCTCCCTAGGTTCCTGCCTTTCTAGGGACTTTTTCCTAGACACCATGATTCTACATCTGCATTGCTTGCACTTTGGTGTTTTAGGATGGGCTTTCTGTGTAAGCACTTTATGACATATTCTGATTTAAAAAGGGCCCTATAATGTTTTTGTTCTTGAATTTGATTGATAAATGGATCAGTGGTTCACCAATCAGGGCCCTGATGCACTCGGCAACAGTAACAAGGGGTGGTGTGTAAAGAAACAAGCAATTTGGGGGGATACAATTTGTTTGGGACCATCAGGCGACGACCTAAAAACGTCTCTAGTGATGTCCCCATAAACAATTTGGGAAACTAGACAAAAACCTCCAAGGGAGGGACCATGACAGAACATCATATGTTTGAACGTGATTGGACATTAACCCTCAGAAAACCTGGATACATGAATGTTCTTGCAACGTCCAATAAAACGTTTCTAGAGAACATGGCAAATTCTGGGTATGTTCTGCATGATATTAGAAACGGTTCTCCTAACTCTTATTAACATCAAAACATGTTAAATAGTTTCTCAGAAGGTTTTTTGCTAACAAAGATCAAAAAACTGGACACTAAACGTCAGGGGAACATTACAGGTAACAAAAATATTCTCTGTCCCTAGAATTGTTAGCTGGGAATAGAAAAGAAGGCAATCATTTTTACTAAACATTGAGTCCTCCAGGCCGCTGATTAGCCACCTTGGGGGTCCTATACTCCTCGTTCCAGTCTTGGACTGGAACGAGTGGGCATACGCACTCAATCATATAAACAGCCCGTACATGTCTGGGGTACAGGAACAACAGACCCTATCCAATTAGACAAGCTTCAGGGCTGTGGCTCAATAAACGCCTACTGTTGGATTGGAAAGCAGTTACACAGAGTAGCCTAATGGGTTGTTGAGAATGAGTGATCATGAGGCTGGTTGTCTTTGACAGGTGGGATCCAGTGAACCTACCGTGGATTGGAAACAGACCTCCTTCTTCTTGATCCATGGAAACAACATTGAGCCTGAGTCCTTGAGGTTACGAGACAACACCATCAAGGTCCAGGAGAGCCCCCTTTATATGCAGCTTGAACTGCAATGCTTTATTGCCTTGTCACATACATGTTTGGTTGGTCAATATCTCTCTTGACTGCATGAGTAAACCCTATTAAAGCTGTGTATTACATGAAGGATGCATGGATGGAGTGCTCTTGCTAGTTGCTACTTTCCCCCAATGTAGGGGGAGAGGATGAAGCCGGGCAGACATGACCTGGAGGGGAAATATGTTGGTGGATTCCCTCTGAACACAACATCTGTCGCCCCCCTTTCCACGTGATTCAGGATTTGGGCGCCGCGTCGAAAGCACGATGCCAGAATGTTGGCGGTTGGCAGGCCAGTTAGCAAACAAACTCCAGTTTCCTCTCTCTACCCCATCTGGTCATTTATGGAACAGTAGTGGAACATTTGCTCTGTGGTTAGGCAGCATTGGACAATGGAATGGGATGCTACAGATGTTGGGGATGGTCATGTATTATGTTAGCTACAGTTCCTTGGGCACCAAAACTCCATGAAAACATTTTGTACCTCCCCTCCCTTTCCCTACTCTCTCTTACATCACCGCTGTTTCTCAGTAGACAGACTGACTGCAGTATAAGTATACTGGAAAACAGACGGATCATTAACAGCCCTAATTCGATACTGGCCATCATCAAGCATCTGCTCTCGCTGTCCATGTGCTGTAGCACGTGTTGCCTGTTTTTTTATCAGGAAAGTCACAAGGGGATATTGATGGTAAATTGGGTTTATGGGTAACCAAGCCTTGCTGTAAAGGTTGGGGCTCTTTGTGTCCCTGGTCTCAACCTGGCTAGGGAGTGTTATATCCGGGTTCCAGCTCTCCTGACTTTGGAAGACGGGCAACTCTCTCCTCGGTTTCACGACACAGTCATCCTACACCTGCAGCAAATCAATAGTAGGAGGCCAGCACAGGCTTCCATAGAGGATAAGCTCACCCCCATTGTAATGGATTGCAACAGGGAACGTGGGAGTAGCATTGCAAGCAGGTTGACAGTTTGACAGCTACCTCAGGATAGCGAAGGGATAGGAAATGGAGTCAACTCTGTTTGTATTTCTTACACTAGACTGCAGGGGGGGGGTGTTGCAAAGCATTCAGCGAAAATTCTTTGTGGGCGCTTTAAAAAAATGATATAATGAAAGAAGCCAATTTTATCCTTCATAAATTATGAATCAAAATGCAGTGAAGGGGTTTCTAAAAGGAAGACAGGCAGAATGTTCTTTCAGTATAGGATCTTGTAGAGGGGATTTGAAAAATAATGAGAAATCAGGTCGATGCAGAAGACACTAATCCTTTTATTAATCAAAAACTATTTTTGATTTAAATCATTGAAGCATTAGACAACAAATTTCCCCAATCTTATGATCACACCGCCGCACTGCAAAATTACTTGACAAATGACTCCAGTTACGTTTACTTTTTTATTTGTTCGTTTTTTTTGTTGCTGAAACATGTCTGTACATGAACGAGCCCAGAGAGATTACTAACGCGGTCTAAGGTGACGGCAAATCACTAAACATGCCAATATGGGAGCCATTGTTTTCTTATTCACTCATTCCCCCTGCATATAAACATTGTTAGCTATGTTGGAGGGTTGAAGGGGAGTTGGCATGGATGTTAAGAGGTGGCAGAAGGCTCCGGTTGGTGCCATAATCTTCCCTTGGCAGTGCCCGCCTGGGAGGTCTGGCCACGTGCTTAGCACCAGGTTCATTCTCACTGCCACTGTAGGTTTGCATTCCATAAATAACAAGGGGCAGACGGTGGGTAGAGAATAGAGACATTGTGACAAAGGGGTTGAGAGCCTGAATAAGAAACCGACTGTTGTCACAAAGACAAAAAAGAGACGCTTGGTGATTTGTTTCAGAGAACAGAAGCAGATTGTGGATGAATTGTAGCATGACATTGGGAGAACAAAAATGGCAAACACTGCAGAACAGAGATAAGACACACCGTGGAAAGGTATGGAGGGAAAAAAGGCAAAATAGAGTTTTTCCCCCTGAATAACATCTTTGTTATGTTTCCATGCGAGACATTGCTAAACGTTGAGATTATTGCTGTTCTGTCGTTGATTATTGTGCAAACATTAACCAGTGATGGCCACACCAGAACTTTCTGGTTTCAACATCGATACTGAATCTAAAACAGCACCGTAACGTGTAATAGACATTCTTCACAACATCACACTGTTGGAGACTATTTGACTTGAGCCCTTTTTACATGCACAATGAGTGTGTTTATACTTGCATAATCAATTATTATTAGTAATATTTTATATTTATGTTTATTTTTATTTCAACTTTATTTAACCAGGTAGGCCAGGTGAGAACAAGTTCTCATTTACAACTGCGACCTGGCCAAGATAAAGCAAAGCAGTGCGACAAAAACAACAACACAGAGTTACACATAAACAAACGTACAGTCAGTAACACAATAGAAAAATGTATAGTGTGTACAAATGTAGAAGAGTAGGGAGGTAAGGCAATAAATAGGCCATAGAGCGAAATAATTACAATTTAGCATGAACCTTTCTAGCGCAGGGTTTCCTGCGAATAAAATCATGAAGAAAGCCTGTTTTCTCAACTGTCTGAGCAGTTGACCTCATTTTCTTCATAGTGCTTGTACAAAAGTTCATTCCCAGCACTCAATCTGCTCACAAAAAGCCTAATATGTTTACATTCAACCTTAAAGTGTTTGTCTCATTACTATTTACAGTAATTGCACTACATATGGCCTAAATCAGGGTCAGGCTCATAAAGCTCTTACAGGATCCTATAAGGACATCTTTGCTCCTTAGTCTTCTTCATGCTCTATGACACATGGTCCTCGGCCATCCTCTTTACCTTATTACATGTAATGGTCACTCGGATCATGGCAGAAAGTACAAGGGGAGCATATTAACAGCTGCAGCATTCTGCACGGTGGAATGCACCACTGCTTAAAGTTAATGTTAATGTTTTATTCAAGGACATGTACTATTTAGACACACCTACTCATTCAAGGGCTTTCCTTTATTTTTACTATTTTCTACATTGTAGAATAATAGGGAAGACATCAACATTATGAAATAACACATGGAATCATGTAGTAATCAAAAAAGTGCTAAACAAAAAGATATATTTTTTATTTTATATTCTTCAAAGTAGCCAGTCTTTGCCTTGTTGATAGCTTTACACACTCTTGTCATTCTCTCAACCAGCTTCACCTGGAATACATTTCCAACAGTCTTGAAGGACTCTACGGTCCAACTCATCCCAAACCATCTCAATTTGGTTGAGGTCGGGTGATTGTGGAGGCCAAGTCACCCGATGCAGCACTCCACTATCCTTCTTGGGCAAATAGCCCTTACACAGCTTGGAGGTGTGTATTGGGTCATTTTCCTGTTGAAAACAAATGATAGTCCCACTAAGTGCAAACCAGATGGGATGGCTTATCCCTGCAGAATGCTGGGGTAGCCATGCTGGTTAAGTGAACCTTGAATTCTAAATAAATCACTGATAGTGTCACCAGAAAAGCACCCCCACACCATCACACTTCCTCCTCCATGCTTCACGGTGGGCACCACACATGCAGAGATCCTCCGTTCACCTAAATCAAATCAAATCAAATGTATTTATATAGCCCTTCGTACTTCAGCTGATATCTCAAAGTGCTGTACAGAAACCCAGCCTAAAACCCCAAACAGAAAGCAATGCAGGCGTAGAAGCACGGTGGCTAGGAAAAACTCCCTAGAAAGGCCAAAACCTAGGAAGAAACCTAGAGAGGAACCAGGCTATGTGGGGTGGCCAGTCCTCTTCTGGCTGTGCCAGGTGGAGATTATAACATAACATGACCAAGATGTTCAAATGTTCATAGATGACCAGCATGGTCAAATAATAATAAGGCAGAACAGTTGAAACTGGAGCAGCAGCACGGCCAGGTGGACTGGGGACAGCAAGGAGTCATCATGTCAGGTAGTCCTGGGGCATGATCCTAGGGCTCAGGTCCTCCGAGAGAGAGAAAGAAAGAGAGAAAGAGAGAATTAGAGAAAGCACACTTAAATTCACACAGGACACCAAATAGGACAGGAGACGTACTCCAGATATAACAAACTGACCCTAGCCCCCCGACACATAAACTACTGCAGCATAAATACTGGAGGCTGAGACTACTCTGCGTCTCATAAAGACACGATGGTTGGAACCAAAAATCTCAAATTTGGACTCATCAGACGAAAGGACAGATTTCCACAGTCTAATGTCCATTGCTCGTGTTTCTTGGTCCAAGCAAGTCTCTTGTTCTTATTTATGTACTTTAGTAGTGGTTTCTTTGCAGCAATTCAACCATGAAGGCCTGATTCACGCAGTCTCCTCTGAACAGTTGATGTTGAGATGTGTCTGTTACTTGAACTCTTGTGAAGCATTTATTTGGGCTGCCATTTCTAAGGTGCAATTAACTCTAATGAACTTATCCTCTGCAGCAGAGGAACTTCTGGGTCTTCTTTTCCTGTGGTGGTCCTCATGAGAGACAGTTTCATCATAGCACTTGATGGTTTTTGTGACTGCACTTGAAGAAAATGTAAAAGTTATTGAAATTTTACAAATTGACTAACATTCATGTCTTAAAGTAATGATGGACTGTCATTTCTCTTTGCTTATTTGAGCTTATTTGAGCTTTTCTTGCCATAATATGGACTTGGACTTTTACTAAATAGGGCTATCTTATGTTTACCACCCCTACCCTGTCACAAAACAATTGATTGGCTCAAATGCATTAAGAAGGAAAGAAATTCCACAAATGACACTTTTAAGTCACACATGTTAATTGAAATGCATTCCAGGTGACTACTTCATGAAGCTGGTTGTGAGAATGCCACTGAGTAATGGTGCTGACGGATAGAGCTGCTGTGCTTATTTCTTACATTATTTGCCCGGGAAATATTTAGTGTTATTATGTACAGTCGGGAATAACTTTTGGATATCACGGCGGAGATAACTCACCAGCATTACCAGCATTATGAATAGGAATACGACATTCCCTAACCGGATCCTTTGTTGTACCTCCCAGGACAATTGATCTGATCCCAGAGCCTGTTCCAAAACTCCGCCGGCAGAGAAGAGGCACTCGAAAGTGGTCTTTGTTCTCCCAATGTCATGCTCAGTAGGCGCGTACACCATCCACCGCTTCTGAGTATATTACTCGCTAATGTTCAGTCTCTGGATAATAAAGTTGACGAGCTCAGGGCAAGGATTTCCTTCAGCGAGACATCAGGGATTATAACATACTCTGTTTGATGGTAACATGGCTCTCTCGGGATATACTGTCTGAGTCCGTTCAGCCAGTTGGGTTCTCAGAAAATATCTCTCCTGAAAGAAGAAGGGCGGGGGTGTATGTTTCATGATTAATTACTCATGGTTTGATTTTGATAACATACAGGAACTCAAGTCCTTGTTCATCCGACCTAGAATACCTCACAATCAAGTACCGACCGTATTACCTCCCAAGAGAATTCTCTTCGGTTATAGTCACAGCCGTGTATATTCCCCCTCAAGCCGATACCACAACAGCCCTCAAATAACTTAACTGGAATTTATGCAAATTGGAAAGCAAATATCTTGAGGCCGCATTTATTGTAGCTGGGGATTTTTACAAAGCAAATTTTAGAAAAACGTTAGTGAAGTTTTATCAACACATTGACTGTAGTACTCACGCTGCTAAAACACTTGAGCACTGCTACTCCAACTACAGGGATGCCTATAATGCCCTCCCCACACTCCATTCGGCAAATCTGAGCACGGCTTGATTTTGCTACTCCCTTCCTATAGGCAGAAACAAACATGAGGTACTCGTGCTAAGGACTATTCAATGCTGGTCTGACCATTCGGAATCCACGGTTCAAGATTCTTTGATCACGCGGACTGGGTTTATCAGTCAGTGTATAGGAGATGTTGTACACACCGTGACTATTAAAACCTACCCTAGCCAGAAACAGTGGATAGATGGCAGCATCAGCACAAAACTGAAAGCGCGAACCATGGCATTTAACCATGGCAAGGTGACTGGGAATATGGCCGAATACAAAGAGTGCAGTTATTCCCTCTATAAGGAAATCAAACAGGCAAAATGTCAGTATAGATACAAAGTGGAGTCGCAATTCAACGTCTCAGACACGAGACGTGGGTGGCAGGGTCTACAGACAATCACGGACTACAAAGGGAAAACCAGCCTTGCTTCTGGACAAGCTAAACATCTTATTCACCAGCTTTGAGGATAACACAGCACCTCCAATGCGGCCCGCAACAAAGGAATGTGGGCTCTCCTTCTCTGTGGCCGACTTGAGTAAGACATTTAAGCGTGTTAACCCTCGCAGGTAGGAAACAATACCTCCACTTTGCTGATCCTCACTGGGGCACCACAGGGATGCGTGCTCAGCCCCCTCCTGTACTCCCTGTTCAACCATCACTGAGTGGCCACCCACGCCTCCAACTCAATCATTACGTTTGCAGACGACACAACGGTAGTAGGCCTGATTACCAACAATGACGAAACAGGCAACAGGGAGGAGGTGATGGCCCTGGGAGTGTGATGCCAGGAAAATAACCTCTCACCCAACATTAACAAAACAAAGGAGCTGATCGTGGACTTCAGGAAACAACATCAACGGGACAGCAGTGGAGAAGTTGGAAAGCTTCATGTTGGCATACACATCACTGACAAACTGATGTTCCATCCACACAGACAGTGTGGTAAAAAATGCACACCAGCGCCTCTTCAACCTTAGGAGGCTGAGGAAATGTAGCGCGGCACCTTAGAGCCTCACAAACGTTTACGGATGCACAATTGAGAGCATCCTGTTGGGCTGTATCACCGCCTGGTACTGCAACTGCACTGCCCGCAACCACAGGGCTCTCCAGAGGGTGGTGTGGTCTGCCCGAAGCGTCATCAGGGGCAAACTACCTGCCCTTTCGGCCACCTACAGCACCCGATGTCACAGGAAGGCCAAAAAGATCATCAAGGACAACAACCACCCGAGCCACTGCCCATTTATATGGTAGACGGCAAACAAACAGGAAGCCCACAATCCTTTGGGTCGGCAGGGTAGCCTAGCGGCTAGAGCGTTGGACTAGTAACCGAAAGGTTGCAAGTTCAAATCTCAGAGCTGACAAGGTACAAATCTGTCGTTCTGCCCCTGAACAGGCAGTTAACCCACCTAGGCTGTCATTGAAAATAAGATTTTGTTCTTAACTGACTTGCCTAGTTAAAGGTAAAAAAATAAAAAAAAAAATAAAAAAACAGGTTGTCATTGTTTACAATGACAGCATGGCAGTAAATGGCGTTGAGGCTGGCAGTGAATGCCTTCAGCCGCCACGGTAGACGGGACTTGCTGCCAAAGTTCAAATATGAATATTTTTGCTGTCTGCTGTAGCGTTTATTTCTACCTGATGTTGATTTGTATTGTTTGTTTACTGAACTCAACGAATACCGTCATGCTGGCTTACTTTTGCAGTCACCGTCTTCCTTGCTTTTTTTGTCTCGCTATGCTGACTGGTATTGCGGCTTTTGCGTCCCTAGTCTAAATGCAGCATAAGGAGGCCATATAAACATTGCCCAATTTTTGGTAACAGACAAAATTCCGTTAATCCTAAGTGAAAGCAGTATTATTGTGGTCTCATCCGACATACTGTACCATGTCCAATGCATTGCTTAGCACATTTGACAACGCTTCCCTGACATTTGTGACTAACAATGACCTCTCAACTTAATAATGTCCTGATGTTTCATTATGGATTTGCCCTTGGGATGGGAAGCTTAATTGATGGCAAAGAAAATATCAGGATGTCTATAAGATGTCAATACAGTCTTGTAGCATTATTCTCATTATAGCTGCAGTGTTGACATTGTCCTGGAGAGGCTTTGTTTGGCATTAGAGTCTCATTGACTTCCAGGTCCCTGGCAATAGATCTATCCTAAGGAAAAAGCAGAGAATCCAAATGAATCAATGTATTTTATGCATGACAATGGTATTCAAGACAGAGATTCTCCTGATACGTGTAATTCATTGATGATAATTGTCATAAAATATACCCAAATTATTGTAAAACCCTTAGGTGGATACTACACATTAGAATCGTAGCCTCACACTGCATGTCTTATAATTACATATATTTACTTTCAGTTGAAATTGATTCCCCTTCAAATTAACGACTCTCGACAAGATTAAGATTAAAGATCTAAAAGGTTGAGTGTGTGTGATTAACAGCGATGAAAGAACTTTACTTTGTTCTGATCGACGAAAACAAAAGCCAGTCTATATCAAAGGAAAAGGAGGCCTACAGCCATGCCACTATTAAATGTGCTTATGATGGCAGATAACTCAGTATGCGGTATACTCAGTGGAGTCTGTTCCAGGATATGGCCCCACCGACTTCCCCCTGCTGTACCCCTGACAATACCCATACTTACTTCCTCCTTCACATGCAGGGAAATGGCCTGGTTCTTCAATTATTCACAAATACACTTCTCCTGTACAATAGGATCTCATTAAACTTATAGAACAAAAACACAACATTAAGGCAGATGTTTAGGTTCTCGTTGTAGGTGCATATGAGATATTGTATTAGGTGCTAGGGAAGTAGTTATGTGGAACTGAAAACGGACTATATTAAATGAAAGTCTCTATGTAAATGTGCAAGTTGAACGGAGGAGACAGTAGTCTTAAAATGTATTGATGCTCAGTCACTAAAAAGATTTATGAGTTTCTTTCCTTTATTTTCATCCCTTTAGAGTATTGATTTATGGCCGGTATAAAACACCATATCCACTGGTGTCATATCAAAATGCCACTATGTGCTCTAGTTGACAAATTACAGGTGTGGCAATGTTTCGACACACACACACATGAGGATTGTGTGCTGTTTTTGAACTACAATTGGTTACTGTATATGCAAAAACATCATCAAATTGCATTCGGTTTTTTGAAACTTTCTTTTACACTACATGCTCCAAGCTCACCTTGTTCATTCAAGTGCATTCGGAATGTCTCAATGTGTCTTTTTTAAATTTTTTAAACAGCCATCATTGTATTAAATCCCCACTAGACACAGACTGGTTGAATCAATGTTGTTTCCAAATCATGTCAATGAAATTACGTTGAAACAACGTGGAATGGATATTGAATTGATGTCTGTGCCCAGTGGGATGTGATTGTTATAGCATATATCAACTGAAATAAGCTAACAAAATGACGGGAGTCTACTTTATAAACAGTGCCAGTTGTCTATGTAAACAACCAGATGTTGTCAGTGTCTTATCTATTTGTCCCCTTGTCTACATGGAACACCATCCAGAAACACTCTTTTTCATTGTATCCCTCACTTGACCTCATCAATGTGTCAAATACAAAGTTCACTATGAAATGAATTGACTCTGCATTATATTTTAGACATATTCTACAGTACTTATCACAGATAATAGGCACCACTAGTGGGAGTAATGGATTGCCTGGGCATTATACTACTTCTTCATCAGGGAAAAACAAAGTCTGCAACTCCAACAAAACTAATTAAAATGATGGAACTTCACAGTAGTGAATGAGAAATGTTGTCGTTTAGAGCAAATAGACTTAAGCTCTTGAACAGCTCCACAGATATATGTGTATTAATATTTTTACGCCGATATTGCCTCTCGTCCTCAGTTCTTCTCAAACCATAGCTCAGTGAATCTATGGAGGCCTCAGGCACTTCAATACATACCGCCTCTGACAGAGTGTACAGAAAATGAAAGTACAATTTTAATTGCAAACATTGCAAATGGCTCCACTTCCCGGTCCAGTGGTAGCACATTAGCATGTAAAGAGGATTATAGATGATCCCATCGAAGCAGACGGAAAAAGACAACCTCTCATTTATGCTCACTAAATTGCGTCAATGCTATCATTATCAAAGTTATTTTTGCCGTTGATCTTTTTCTACACTTGAGAGAGATTGCAAGGGTGAAATCCATAATTTAGCATGAATTCCTTTATTTTCTATATAATATTTGATGGTTGCCTCATTGAAATTGAGAGGGAAGTATTCACATTGCATTTTGTACACAAAGCTCTTCTAGAATTGGAACAGCATGGTTTCTGCTTTACATCAATATACATCCTGTGAAATAATTATCAATAAAATATTTGATAATTCCAAATGGAATTGTACAGACGTACATACACTACCCTATGTATTTATTTGGACAGTGGAGACAAAATGTCTATACACCTCAGCATTTTGGATTTGTGATCAAATGTTTCATATGAGGCGACAGTACAGAATGTCACCTTTTATTTGAGGGTATTTTCATACTTACCGTTTAGAAATGAAAGCACCTTATGTATCTAGTCCCCCATTTGAAGATTATTTTCCACTGACAACTTCACTTATGGTGTATGATACTAGTCAAAAGTTTAGTGTCTGGTTCCATATTCCTAGCACACAATGACTACATCAAGATTGTGACTCTACAAACTTGGTGGAAGCATTTGCAGTTTGTTTTGGTTTTGTTTCAGATTATGTTTTTCACAATAGGAATGGAATGGCGAATAAGGTATTGTGTCAATTTGGAGTCACTTTTATTGTAAATAAGATGTTTTCTGAACAGTGTGGATGCTACCATTATTATGGATAATCATGAACGAATCATGAATATTGATGAGTGAGAAAGTTACAGTCTAACAAAGATCATCCCCCCCCCCCCAAAAAAAAATGCTAACCTCTTTCCACCAATGTCTCTTGATTCAGGCATTTTCCTGTGTCAATGTATGAAAGCTCTGCAACTGCACCTTTCCTTGCCACCACATTCATAGCATTAACGGAATCTGATGTTCTTTTGGACTCTTTATTATATGGCCTACATTCCGTCTCGGAAGACGTGGAGCATGATAAAATGTGCCACGGATTCCCAGATGGGAAATGTGACACTGTTTACAAAACCACTCCCGATAATTTATTGAAAAACAGCAGAGATCTCAATTTAAGTTGTCTTCTCCCTGCCAAATCAATTGAAGCTGCCTCCTGTATTGAACCGAATAGCCAAGATATTGTATCATAAGTTTGAAGAAAGGTGTGTGTGGGAGCTTGTAGCTAGCAGAAAGTACACTGTACCTCCATTTTCTTGCATGTTTAACTTTCTGTGTTACACAACGGAAAATTCAACTGAACCTCAATCGTGCCATATCTAAATTAACAGAAAGGGCCTGCAAGAAGGAGGCAAATTAAAGCATTGATATCTGTAGAAACTGCATTGCTATGTCTGTCAGGATGCACAGAACTATGTGACGCTAATGCTAACTGAGGCCCTCATACTGTCTCTTGTATACATTCTGGTGGTGACTGCGTCTCCCAAAGGTGAAACTAGCTCTTCTCAGACACACTGGCTTTCAGCTCCATAAATCATTTACTGGCCTTTGGGAAATCCTGAGAAAGTATTAAGAGCAAGACTATCAGACAGCTTCAAAAGGCTCTCGAAGCTCATGTGAGATGGACTTCAATGATTGAGTATTGACTTATTTTTGATTGGGGAGAAGAAGAAAAAAAAACTTGGTGGCTGGATGCAACCAAGATGACAAAAACAAACTTGAGCGTTAAGTTAGCTCTTAGCCCCGCAGCTACATCAAGGCTACATCAAATACCTCACAGGAAGCCAGTGTGATGAATGTTAGGAGACTTTTGAAGGCCAGTCCAAAGGCACACCGTCTGAAGTGTGTATTTACCCTTATGATGTGAAAATGTTAAGCCTATTCTCCCCTCCAACGCGGAAAACTCCTTCATTATGAATAAGCATTATGCATGATAAATTACCAATATCTCGTTGAACATGCAGCCTAACAACCACATTGTCTTTAATGGACTATGGAGCGTTGTGTTTTCTTCTGTAGCAACAACGTTTTCTTCACAACATCTAAACTCCAAAATAGAGTACTATTATGCTTTCATCTGGACCTTTAACCCTAACATATCCACTATAATTTACCTTGCAAGGCGAAGATGCCGCTCTGGCATAGCTCATATTCTTTGAGGCACGCAAGCCTCTTCAACGATGAGAAGGTCATATCATAGAGAAGAGAGCTGAAAATACATTCAAAACGACAAAACAGAAAACTGCACAAAAACAACCCAATGCTTCTGTATCGAGCAGTCTGGCTGAATCTGTGGAACAAGAACGCACAATCACATGGGGAGAGGACGAGCAAAACACAATGCGATTTGATGAGCGAGAGAGCAACACAAAGAGAGAACAAGGGGAGTGAAATACAGATAGGGGGAGGAGGGAAAGAAGGGAAGTGGATGGAGGTAAGGCATGCAGTGCCAGAAACGGCAAAGCAGTGCAAAGCTCCAGGAGCAAGGCGAATATGTAGGCGCTCATAGCAGAGAGAAAGAGTGGCTGAATGGAAAATCTGCATGGCGTGAGTTAGAAGATGGTGCCTTTGGGGGTGTGAAAACACACCGGGAGACTCGCAAGCTGATTAGCACGCTTGGGGAAAGCCTTTTTGGGGCTGAAATGCTAGGGGGAAAAAGTATTTTCCTCCCAACCATCAAGCATACTTTACCCCAGAGTTAAGCCTGTGTATTTTCAATGAGCAATCCTTTTCAATTGACCCCCACTTCAAGTGTTGTATTGGATGGCCTAGGATGGTCTTTGTGAGACACATAGTAGGTGAACAGATAATCTCTGCATGTGTGGATGAGGTGTGATCGTGTGGGGGTGCTTTGCTGGTGACACTGTGATTTATTTAGAATTCAAGGCAAACTTAACATGGCTACCACAGCATTCTGCAGCAATATTCCATCCCATCTGGTTTGCGCTTAGTGGGACTATTGTTTGTTTTTCGAACAGGACAATGACCCAATGCACATCTTAAGGGCTATTTGACCAAGAAGGAGAGTGATGGAGTGCTGCATTAGGTGACTTGGCCTCCACAATCAGCCGACTTCAACCAAATTGAGATGGTTTGGGATGAGTTGGACCGCAGAGTGAAGGAAAAGCACCCAACAAGTGCTCAGCATACGTGGGAAGTCATTCAATACTGTTGGAAAAGCATTCCTCATGAATCTGGTTGAGAGAATGCCAAAAGTGTGCCAAGCAGTCATCAAGGCAAACTTTGACTACATTGAATCAAAAATAATTGTTTAACGCTTTATTTGTTACTATGTTATTCCATATATGTTATTTTTTATTTATGATGTCTTCACTATTATTCTACAATGTAGAAAATGATAAAAATAAAGAAAAACCCTTGAATGAGTAGCTGTGTTCAAACTTTTGACTGGGACTTTATATGTAGATGGTATCCAAATCGATAGAGTACAGCAAGTATGGAATCAGTTAACATTATGGTCGATTAAAGATTCAGTATTTGATGGGAAAATCCAACAACCTTGTTGTTGCAAGCATCACAGTCCAGCCATCCGAGCTCCCTGAACCACCAACCTCCTCCTCAGCCAAATGAAAGCCTCACAATCTGGGCCACTACCAGGGGAAGACAGGGGGGAACTCTCTCCACTGAGCTTTCTCCACAGAGGGACAGAGTCAGTGAAGAGTGAAGATCTCAATCTTAGGGCACTGCCATTACAGTGTCAGTCTGGCAGCCTGGTGTGTGTGTGTGTGTGTGTGTGTGTGTGTGTGTGTGTGTGTGTGTGTGTGTGTGTTTGTGTTTGTGTGTGTGTGTGTGTGTGTGTGTGTGTGTGTGTTCGTATATTTGTGTGTGTGTGATGGGTTTCATGTTAGACTAGAGAGTAATCCTGATCTTGATTTACCTCTCAGGATTCCATTCTGGACGGCCGCCTACCCCCAACCAGTACAGACTCCCACCTTCCCCTCATCCATCCTTCCCTTCCTCCCTTTATCTATCCCTCTTTCTTGGGGATGAGAGTGGGGCCAGACTAAGCCAACGGCTGTGGTAAAGAAGTCAGGCATCTTTGTGTCCCTCCACCTGTGCCAAGCCACAGTAGTCTGCAGGCTCTAACCTCTGCAAGCTACCATTTTAAAGGCGTAGGGATACGCTACCAACTACTACATCCAGTCATTAAAAGGCTTGTGCCAGAAAGCCTCTGCTCTATTTGACTTTCCCTGTCATACGAATTTCTGCTGGCTCGTAAGTTTCCGGGCAATGGTGAAAGCAAGCTAATTTTAATGCATGCGACTGTCAAAAAGATTCCCCATTTTATATTTTCAGTGAGAGGTTATTGTGCTTTTCCCTTCATTTCAGACGCAACATGATAAAACATAAGAGACGTGCTTATGTTGGGGTGGGAAAAAGCTGCCAAGTACGATACAAAAAGAGGAAATCAATGGCGATATCACTGTCAGATATTCAAAACAGTTTACCATTAATGAGAGCACAGCGCTCTACGACTTTGCCACCATAATAACATTTGCTGTGAAGGAAATGACAAGGTAACATCTAGAGTTGCTAGATGCAGGAGAATTGCCAGTAGAGAATATATTCTTGCTAGTTTCCAAAACACAGACTTTTCAGCCCATGTGCTTTTCAGTCCACGATTAGGCTTAATATGGGTCAGGGTTAATATGGGTCTATGGGGGTAACGTTTACTAAACCAGTTCAGATGAAGTGTCAACTTCAAATCACATTGTACAAATCTCCAGCACAGTAATAGTGTGTCATAATTTGAATTGAATTACCACAACAATTCATTGAAAAACATTAGAATGACAAACCAAATAAATATGTAGGCTACAGCAGCCTAGAGGTAGGCAAATTGTGTTTTATCCCCCTGTCGTCTCTCTGGCGGTGGCGAGAATGATTAAGAACTGTAGGCTACATGTGTGCACTGCAGAGGCCCGTTGGAGGCTTGACAAAAAATGTAATTTTTTTTCATAAAACTCCACCACCCCCATCTTGCGCTGTGGAACCCAATATGATATGTGACCACCTGGTTACCTCCAAACTAATCTGCCGAGGACACCAAAACCAGAGTGTCCACCGCAAAGCCCAAGAGCCTGACCCTCTCTAGAAGTTGCTATAGCCCTGCTTTGGATATTTAGAATATATTGGCCATTGGCTGAGACACAGGGCGTGTTCTAGCGTGATATGTCAGGGCAACCTTTGTGGATGTCCATCATCATTTCGATGATATGCTAAGAATTACAATTTGTAATATATGTTATGAATTTGAAAAAATACAATATGTTATAAATTTGCAGAGACATATAATACTGTATGTTATGAATTCTAGCTAGGTTAATAGCTTGCTAACGTTAGCTAGGCTTGGGGAAGGGTTAGCTAAAAGGGTTCAAGTTAGTTTCAAAGTAGTTTCAAAGTAGCTAATTAGCTAAAATACTAAAGCTGTTTGTGATGAGATTTGATCTCTTAACATTTGGGTTGCTAGATGTTCACTTTTTGCCTTAAGTAACCATCTGCAACCACACCACACATAACATGTCTTACTTTTTGAGCGTACTGGATTTACATTTACTATGTTACGTCTCTAGTCTATGAGACCAGGCTGATCATGGTGGGAAATTGAAAATGTGAATCGGGCAATGTTAAATTTAATAATGCATTTAGGAAATTATTTATTGAGATGCATTAATAAACCAAATCAAATCATATTTGTCACATGTGCCGGACACGTGTGTAGACCTTACAGTGAAATGCTTACTTTACAAGCCCTTAATAACCAACAATGCAGTTCAAGAAATAGAGTTAAGAAAATATTTAATAAAGTTAATCAAAAAGTAACACAAGAAACTTACATAACAATAACGAGGTTGTATACAGGGTGTGCTGGTACCGAGTCAATGTGCGGGGGTACAGGTTAGACGAGCTCACTTGTAAAGTGACTATGCATAGATCATAAACAGCGAGTAGCAGCAGTGTTAAAACAAAGCGGGAGTGTACATGTAAATAATCTGGATGGCCATTTGATTAACTGTTCAGCAGTCTTATGGCTTGGGGTTAGAAGCTGTTAAAACCTCTTAGAGCATGGATCCCGTTAACAGAATCAAAATCGACAACATCCGGTTAACCTGGAGCGCGCCAAATTCAAATGACAAAATTGTAATATTAAACAGTCAAGTGTCCTACATAATTTAAAATCTAAATTTTTTGCTAATCCAACCATATTATCAGATTTCAAAAAGGCATACCATGCGATTATCTGAGGACAGCGCCCAGCATACAAAAGCATGACACATTTTCCAAACCAGCAGAGGCGTCACAAAATCACTTACCGTTGAAGATCTTCCTCTGTTTGCAATCCCAAGTGTCCCAGCTACACAACAAATGGTAGTTTTGTTCAATAAAGTCCTTCTTTATATCCCAAAAAAGTAACTTTAGTTGGCGCATTTGATTCAGTAATCCTCCCGTTCCACTAGTTCAACATGCACACAAAGGAATCCCAAAAGTTACCAATAAACTTTGTCCAAACAAGTCAAACAAAGTTTCTAATCAATCCGCAGGTGCCCTAATATGTAAATAAACAATCAAATTTAAGATGGAATGTAGTATGTTCAATACCGGAGATAAATAACGAGGTGCGCACCCTCATCCACAAGCGCCACAAGACTAGTCAAAATGAGAGCCTTCTTGAAAAACAACAAATTATAGCTCATTATTCAAAAATCAAGCCTGAAACCCTTTCTAACGTCTGTTGTCATCTAGTGAAAGCCATAGGAACTACAATCTGTGAGCTATTTATTTGACCAGCGTTGAAATGGACAGTGACCTAAAAAAGAAAGTCTGGATGGATTTTCCTCTGGTTTTTGCCTGCAATATCATTTCAGTTATACTCACAGAAATTATTTTAACAGTTTTAGAAACTTCAGAGTGTTTTCTATTCAATGCTACCAATTATATGCACCGTTATTTTGTATTATATTGTTTTACATTCTCCTACATTCCTTTCACATTTCCACAAACTTCAGTGTTTCCTTTCAAATGGTACCAAGAATATGCATATCCTGGCTTCTGGGCCTGAGTAACAGGCAGTTTACTTTGGGAACGTCATTCATCCGAACTTCCGAACACTATCCCCTAGCCCTAAGAGGTTTTAAGGAGCCTTTTGGTCCTAGACTTGGCACTCCGGTACCGCTTGCCATGCGGTAGCAGAGAGAACAGTCTATGACCTGTGTGACTGGAGTCTTTGACCATTTTTTGGGCCTTACTCTGACACAGCCTAGTATATAGGTCCTGGATGTCAGGAAGCTTGGCCCCAGTGTTGTATTGAAAGCTTGATTTTATGGCTATTTTCAAACACATTTCCTGCAATTTTATTTAGTAATGATTTATGTTCAATACTTGGTCAATTGATTTGATGATTAAATCTAAGCAAGTAAATTATATGAATTGATAGTTCCCCTATCTGTTTTATTTTATTCTGCAATGGGCTCGCAAGTGGAGCAAGTGGTCTAAGGCAGAGGTGTCACTAAAGACACCCTGGTTTGATTCCAGGCTGTATCATAACTGGCCGTGTTTGGGAGTCCAATAGAGCGGCGCACAATTGGCCCGGTGTCGTCTGGGTTGAGTAAAGGTTAAATAAAAAAAATAGGGTATATTGTAACCATGTGTGTAAGCAAATCAAAGTTGATTTAGCGTTATCCGTTAAAAACATAAATGGGTGTTCCAATCATTTAAAATAACACTCCTTAAATCTGTTTCTTACTTCTAATAGTCCTACTCATCACTATTATATTTAGAAATAGAAAATGACCAGTTCTCACAATGGTGCTTGTTTAGTAAAGTTAGATCAAAGCTGAATCAATATCTCATAAGATCACAAAGCAATTCATTTATATTTTGCATAACAGAACCGAATAAAATGTCCTAGCATAGCAGGCCTATAACTTTACTGTTACACCAAAAACACCTGCTCATTTCCAATGAGATTTTAGGATAGTTACCTGAAACTGAAAAGCCAACAACAGAAAATCACATGCGCCAAAGCTCAACAGAGCCTCTAGGCAGGATATACAGTGCATTTGGAAAGTATTCAGACCCCTTTCCTTTTTCCACATGTTGTTACGTTACAGCCTTATTCTAAAATGGATTAAATCCATTTTTTTCCTCATCAATCTGCACACAATACCCCATAATGACAAAGTGAAAACAGGTTTATAGACTTAATTTTTTATTTGTTTATATTTAAAAAGAGTAACCTTATTTACAGTGCCTTGCGAAGTATTCGCCCCCTTGAACTTTGCGACCTTTTGCCACATTTCAGGCTTCAAACATAAAGATATAAAACTGTATTTTTTTGTGAAGAATCAACAACAAGTGGGACACAATCATGAAGTGGAACGACATTTATTGGATATTTCAAACTTTTTTATCAAATCAAAAACTGAAAAATTGGGCGTGCAAAATTATTCAGCCCCCTTAAGTTAATACTTTGTAGCGCCACCTTTTGCTGCGATTACATCTGTAAGTCGCTTGGGGTATGTCTCTATCAGTTTTGCACATCAAGAGACTGAGCTGCAAAACAGCTCGAGCTCAGTGAGGTTGGATGGAGAGCATTTGTGAACAGCAGTTTTCAGTTCTTTCCACAGATTCTCGATTGGATTCAGGTCTGGACTTTGACTTGGCCATTCTAACACCTGGATATGTTTATTTTTGAACCATTCCATTGTAGATTTTGCTTTATGTTTTGGATCATTGTCTTGTTGGAAGACAAATATCCGTCCCAGTCTCAGGTCTTTTGCAGACTCCATCAGGTTTTCTTCCAGAATGGTCCTGTATTTGGCTCCATCCATCTTCCCATCAATTTTAACCATCTTCCCTGTCCCTGCTGAAGAAAAGCAGGCCCAAACCATGATGCTGCCACCACCATGTTTGACAGTGGGGATGGTGTGTTCAGGGTGATGCGCTGTGTTGCTTTTACGCCAAACATAACGTTTTGCATTGTTGCCAAAAAGTTCAATTTTGGTTTCATCTGACCAAAGCACCTTCTTCCACATGTTTGGTGTGTCTCCCAGGTGGCTTGTGGCAAACTTTAAATGACACTTTTTATGGATATCTTTAAGAAATGGCTTTCTTCTTGCCACTCTTCCATAAAGGCCAGATTTGTGCAATATACGACTGATTGTTGTCCTATGGACAGAGTCTCCCACCTCAGCTGTAGATCTCTGCAGTTCATCCAGAGTGATCATGGGCCTCTTGGCTGCATCTCTGATCAGTCTTCTCCTTGTATGAGCTGAAAGTTTAAAGGGACGGCCAGGTCTTGGTAGATTTGCAGTGGTCTGATACTCCTTCCATTTCAATATTATCGCTTGCACAGTGCTCCTTGGGATGTTTAAAGCTTGGGAAATCTTTTTGTATCCAAATCCGGCTTTAAACTTCTTCACAACAGTATCTCGGACCTGCCTGGTGGGTTCCTTGTTCTTCACGATGCTCTCTGCGCTTTTAACAGACCTCTGAGACTATCACAGTGCAGGTGCATTTATACGGAGACTTGATTACACACAGGTGGATTGTATTTATCATCATTAGTCATTTAGGTCAACATTGGATCATTCAGAGATCCTCACTGAACTTCTGGAGAGAGTTTGCTGCACTGAAAGTAAAGGGGCTGAATAATTTTTCACGCCTAATTTTTCAGTTTTTGATTTGTTAAAAAAGTTTGAAATATCCAATAAATGTCGTTCCACTTCATGATTGTGTCCCACTTGTTGTTGATTCTTCACAAAAAAATACAGTTTTATATCTTTATGTTTGAAGCCTGAAATGTGGCAAAAGTTCGCAAAGTTCAAGGGGGCCGAATACTTTCGCAAGGCACTGTACATAAGTATTGAGCCCCTTTGCTGTTGAGCTCAGGTGCATCCTGTTCCCATTGACAATCCTAGAGATTTTTGGAGCCCACCTATGGTAAATTCAATTGATTGGACATGATAAGGAAAAGCACACACCTGTCCATATAAGGTCCCACAGTTGACAGTGTATGTCAGAGCAAAAACCAAGCCATGAGGTCAAAGAAATTCACCGTAGAGCTCAGAGACAGGATGATGTAGAAGCACAGATCTGGGGAAGGGTACCAAAAAATGTCTACAGCATTGAAGGTCCCCAGGAACACAGTGGCCTCCATCTTTCTTAAATGGAAGAAGTTTGCAACCAACAAACCACTTCCTGGTGTTGGCTGCCCGGTCAAACTGAGCAATCGGGGGAGAAGTGCATTGGTCAGTGAGGTGACCAAGAACCGGATGGTCACTCTGACAGAGCTTCAGAGTTCTTCTGTGGAGATTGTAGAACCTTCCAGAAGTACAACTGCAGCATTCCACCAATCAGGCCTTTATGGTAGAGTGCCCGGACGGATGTCACACCTCAGTAAAAGGAACATGACAGCCCGTGAAAAACAAGATTATATGGCCTGATGAAACCAAGATTGGCCTGAATTCCAAGAGTAATGTCTGGAGGAAACCTGGCACCATCCCTACAGTGAAGCATGGTGGTGGCAGCATCATGCTGTGGGAATCTTTTTCAGTGACAGGGACTGGGAAACTAGCCAGGAGTACAGAGAGATCCTTGATGAAAGCATGCTCCAGAGCGCTCAGGACCTCAGGCCAGTGCGATGGTTCATCTTCCAACAGTACAATGACCCTAAGCACACAGCCAAGACAATGCAGGAGTTGCTTCGAGACAAGTCTCTGAATGTCCTTATGTGGCCCAGCCAGAGCCCGGACTTGAACACGATCAAACATCTCTGGAGAGACCTGAAAATAGCTGTACAGGGACGCTCCCCATCCAACCTGGCAGACGTTGAGATGACCTGCAGGGAAGAATTCCAAATAGAGAAACTTTCCAATACAGGTGTGCCAAGCTTGTAGCGTAATTCCCAAGGAGACTCAAGGCTGTAATCACAGCCAAAGGTGCTTCTGAGTAAAGGGTCTGTATGTGAATACTTACTGTATGTAAATATGATGTTTCAGATATTTTTATACATTTGCCCGAAATTTTAACAAAAACTGTTTTTGCTTTGTCATTATGGGGTATTGTGTGTAGATTGATGAGGGGGGACTATTTAATCAATTTTAGAATAAGGCTGTAATGTAAAAAAGAAATGTGGAAAAAGTCAGAGAGGTCTGATCACTTTCCAAATGTAGTGTATGATTTGATTGAAACAAAATACGAGAAAGGCTAATAGTTTGTTAACACCATCTGCACTCATTTCCTCACGAAACAGTAATTCAAGAAGATCGATCAAAATGTATAGGCTATTCCCATGAAACTGATTGAGATCAATCAAATGATTGGCATGCAGATGTTTCACCAGTAAAACGTGAAGCATTATCATTTCCTATTGCCAGTGATGGCCTATTTTGAAATTAGGTATGCCTAATTTGGTGTTTTGAGGGTATTAAAAATATAACATTTTCTTGAGACAATATGTGTGGGCATAGGCAGATGTTGCAATTGGAGGATGCATTTGATGCCTATTCTATACAGGGCTCTCCAATCCTGTTCTTGTAGAGCTACCATCCTGTAGGTTTTCATTCCAACCTTAACCTAGCAAACCTTATATCTAATAATTAGCTGGTTTATAAAATTTATCAGATTCGTTACAACTGGGGTTGGAGTGAAACCCTACAGGGTGGTAGCGCTCTAGGAAAAGGGTTGGAGAGCTCTGTAATGATAGGCTATTCAATAGGCTACATCTGTCGGTACAAACTTTGATTGTGGAAATAATGACGTCAATAAAAAAAAATAGCAGTACTACACCACTGGTGGAACCAACAGTATCTAATTTTTGGTTTGAAATTGATCTCTTTTAAACCTCCTAAATGAACCTGTTTGTTTCATACTAATTCTGCTATTTAGTTAACTTCATTGCAAATTCTGCAGGAGGCTCCTCTTTACATTGTTCACATCACATTCTCCGTCTTTTAAGAAATAATGGTTTTCGAGAGAAGTTGCTAGATCGTGGCTAGACACTGTTGGAATGACTTAGTGACCATTGGCCTGACAGGCTAAATCCAAAATCCTAACCATTAACGAAATCCTGATGCTAACTCTGCCCTTCTCTCTCTCTCACTGCCTTTCAGACTGACTGTTCCATGGCCCCTCATCTTCTGTCTTCTTAGCCGGAAAAGAACCATGTAGTCTGAACATCTTCTGATATGGTAAGTTGCTACAGTTTGTCAGTGTAATGGAGGCCGAAATGTAAGGGCTAAAGCGGCAGAATTCATGCTAGGATAACGTATTACATATTTTGATAGCCACGTTTGCCCTGACTATTCATCCTTAGCTTCATGACCCCACAAAAAAAGAAAAGTTAAATCATAGACAATGTACATTATTGGCCACGGCCACTGAATATTATTTTAAACAGAGAAAAAACATATTTTTTTTCACTTGGTAGCAAGGATTAAGGGGGAGGACGCGTGATATAGTCAAAGTCGATTAAAAGCAACTTCAATCAGTTTTGGAACTGTGACATGGAGAAAAGTACCACTGCCTTCCCTGTTTGAGCTCAGTCTGGATCAGTCTGTCTGATCTGGGCTTGGTACTTATACACAGACGCATCACATGGGAAGAAAAGGGAAAATCAGTGGGTGGCTTTCCAAAATGTGCAAGTGTGTCCTTCACAGATTCAAATACTAATACATGTATATGCATTCTAACAGTGGAAGCACTTTAAAAAAATTACACAGACTTGACATCCACGTGTCAAATTTGCATTATCAAGAGATCAGATGAAAACAAATGAAAAGACTGAAATGCAATGTACAGTAGAGCCCGCAATGCAATACATTTGAAAGACTGAACTACAATGAAATGCAATGCATTTGAAGAAACTGAAATGCAATGCATCTCTTTAAAGCCATCGAGCTCTAGGTTATCAATTTGTATACAACATGCAAAAATAAGGCATAAATGCAATGGCATGCATCCTGTTATGTTTGTTACCATATTCAGCCATTGACAATTTTCATGAAGGTTTCAAATGTTTTTCATATGATTATCACTGACAGTTTCAGCATTAGTATGTTTTCAATGTCAATTGTCAGTATAAATTATTCGATTGTAGCAATACTGGGTTACATCAATGACACATATAACAAATAAAATCAGATATGATCAGTGTTCCCGGGAAAATAGCACACAGTGGATTTGTCATTCTACTGCAGTAGCCTTAAAACGGAGGCAGAATAATTCATTGCTGGAGGGCTTAAGCATCAGGACACAGCGGTGGCTCTAGGTGAATAGGGCCCCAGGGCCCTTCGTTTTTTTATTACTCAAACCCAATACAAATCCTCCCATTATGTGCAACAAGATAACAGCTGACCAGAGGCCTGTGCCAATCAGGCTGCCCAATCCCACCCATTAAATGTTCCCAAATTGTAATGGGAATGGTAGGACATTGCACATTGGAACAGAGACTCTGGCACAGCACAGAGCCAATTATTTCTGTCGCCAGAGCTAAACTCTTTCTTGTTCTATGTTTATATTGGCGTCAAAGAGTAAGAAAGCCACTGATTATACAATAATAATACTGTGGTTTCGTTACACGGATGACTGCATTATGCAGGGGTGTTTTTACATTAGGCACAGGCAACAAAACCTGGAATAATAAACCAGTTGGTACTCTGAAGCACTGTTTTAATTGTATTGCTCTACCTCCTTATGAAATAGGAAACATAACTCTGCAAAGAGAGTTTGTCACAAAACTGAATTCCCTGAATCACTGTTACAGGCTCAATGCGATAAATCCATCGATGACAGTAAACATGACCTACATGCACCAACAGTAATTCTTGTTGACTTATTTTCTATATATATTTTTTTTAAAGATATTTGTAGTCATATGAAGTTTGCTTTCTGAAATACAAATGGATGTGCCCTGTAAAAGATTAATGAAGCCATCTTTGACTAAAATTGGAGCATGGGTCTCCTTTGATGAAGTCAATGGCAAATACATATATTTTGAGGAAAACCCAATGTTTCCTCTGATAAAATTCTACATCCACTCTGTGGTTTGAAATATAACCGTGTCTGGTTTGCTTTGGGGGAACAACTATACAATAAGACAACCGCAATACTTGAATGTATACTATGCCTACGGAGTGTGCATATCCTAAACTCTAACATAGATATTTATCTGCCACGGTAAACTGCTAATCACATATTTGTACATATTCCTTCATCATCTTTTGTTCTTCTTTTTTTCTTTTGTGAAGGAATGTGGTAAGGCGACAGCAACACTATTGGTAATCAGCAGGCATACTCCTGTTTGAAAACAAGATAAAGCCTTTGAGGAGACCGTTGAATACGGCAATAATCACAAAAGGACGGGTGGCCCTACCTCAACATTATAGCAAATGCTGCTGGGAAATCTCCCCTTAATGCCCCTCTCTGGCATCCTCATCTTGTGGAGATGGAAGCTTGGAAGCTCTGGTAAAAAAAGAAGCTTCTTACTACCTTAGAAGACCCTGAAAACCTCTACAGTTTTGTCTGAGCCTCTCTGAGTCGGAATAAGCAAATATTTTTCATTTTACGTAAGATGAACGCAGAAAATAGCAGCTCACGCTATATACCAATGAGATGTTTTAAAAAAAACACATTTTGCATAGCAATATTCAATGGGGTATTATTATATCACAGTCAGACAGCTTTGCCTATTATTAGTAATATGGTTATTAGAATATCATATTTGTGGCACTCTGCAGTAGATAGTAATTTCTATTACTTTTTACCTGAGTTTATTTACATGCAATATTACAGGAAATGCACATCTCCTGCCATCACAAGAAAGAAAACTATTGTTAATAATGTATTACATTTCTGTAGCACTTTTCATAGAATCTCAAAGTGCTTTAAGAGCAAAAGAACAAACAAGCAATATATCATGACAGGCAAACCAATAGAGGCCAAGTCTATGAAAGCTGTTAATATCACTTTTACAGTATGTCAGTAAACAATTCTACTAAATCCACTGCCTTTGGACTGTTTGCTTTTCTCTTAGCGGGCTACCTAGTGTTGCTAGTTTTCTTGGTAGCATCAGTTATTCGATGTTTATTTGTTTCTCTGAGCAAATTGATGTCCAGTGTCCACTATCAATTAATTCATCCCTGACAATAGGTTGCGGTGAGCAACTAATGACACCAAATATAGAAACTGTCAAAAAACTATTGAAAGTCAAGTCCTGTACTGTTTGAATAAGACATATATTATAATTCAGAAAATGAATATTGACTCAAGAGCAGGGCCATCTGGCTTGCCTTTTTTTGTACCATCATCTTTGAAATGCAAGAGAAAGGCCATAATGTATTATTCAGCCCAGGTGGAATTTACAGCAGTGCATGTGCACAGTTTTAGACTGATCCAATGAACTATTGCATTTATGTTCAAAATGTTGTATCAAGACTGCCCGAATGTGCCTAATTGGTTTATTAATACATTTCCAAGTTCATAACTGTTCACTCTCCTTAAACAATAGCATGGCATTATTTCACTTATATTAGCTACAGTTACTTGGACAGTGCAGTTAGATTAACAAGAATTTAAGCTTTCTGCCAATATCAGACATGTCTATGTCTTAGGAAATGTTGATGTTACTTACAACCTCATGCTAATTAAATTAGCTTACATTAGCTCAACCATCCCGCGGGGGACCAAGCGATCCTGTAGGGGTTTTAAATTATATTTATCTAAGTATTATGGATTTCCTGATAATAAAATAAAGTGTTTCATATCACAGCACACATGTTTTTCATTGAAGATCTTAATTAGATATACAATGGTAGGCAAAAGTCAGGTATCTCAGTATAGCGCCTATCTCCAAACAGGACTCATATACAGTGTAACAACTGTTGTCTGAATAGACATTGACAACTATGTTCAACTCTTTACTGTTGGAAAAGTGACCCATTTGATTGAAAAGAGTAGTCAATATCATACATCTTTCCACATGCATGTATGGCCCAACCAGTTAGTTCAATGGGGCGGCAGGTAGCCTAGTGGTTAGAGCATTGAGCCAGTAACCGAAAGGTTGCTAGATTGAATCGCCGAGCTGACAAGGTAAAAATTAGTCGTTCTGCCCCTGAACAAGGCAGGCCGTCATTGTAAATAAGAATTTGTTCTTACCTGATTTGCCTAGTTAAATAAAATATATGAAAACAGATTTCATTGGGATTGAAGATAATGTGAAAGGTGATTGTTGAATGCAGAGCAGAGTGTATTCCCTTATGGTTCTGTTCAGTAGAAAGTGGACTGGAAAAAAACCTTGTATTTGCTTTAGGTGTAGACTCCAAAGCAATGAACAAATGGTAAGGCTACGGGAGACAATTATTTCTTCTTATACCAAACACTATGGGCTAAATGTTCAACGCAGGCTGCAGCAGGAAGAATAGGTTGCAAATGGAGCATTCTGAGGACAAGTAGGTGACAAATTCTTAGTGACAGTCGGAACATTTGAACCACACACAAACACACTTTACTTTTTTTAAATGTATTTTACATTGGTGTGACTGTCCTTGTCTATAAGTGTATCAGTGTTTTGTAACTTGCCATATTTTTTTGTTTTTTTTGTGGACTCCAGGAAGAGTAGCTGAGGCTTCTGCAAAAGCTAATGGGGATCAAATAAACAAATATACCACATTGTAGAAACAAAACTATAAAGGAATCATGCACTACATGCATTGGAGGAAGAAAAATGCAATTTTTGCGAAAAACCCCTCATTATGAATTCAGTATACATCAGGTCGTAATTTACATTGAACGTTGAGAAAAAAATGGGAAAAAAGTGCACCAAATTGTATGTTTCACCATGGATTTTTCAGGCCGCTGTTTTCTCCACCCAATTAGGGAACATTACCTGGAGCGGTTCCCACATGAATGTTTGAAGAGCGGGGGCCTTCCAATACTACATTAGAGCCCCCCCCCCCCCATCGCTCTACAACACATGTGCACTAACACTACACCACCTGCATTCAGGAGAGGGAGAAGGGAAAAACATGCCATGTTGATCTCTGGCGTTTTTCTAATTGGCCACTAATTACCAAAACCTAGCCTCTCCAATCAGTTCACCAGAGGGCATATTTTAGGTCAGTCATCATTCATGGAGTAACAGTATGTGGTTATCAATCATTAAAACATTGTTTTGCTAATCTTACACTAATGCTCATCAATCATGTTTTCCCCCAAGAAAAGAATGTGCAGAAAATGAAGGTGAAGGGCATTGATTGGTCTCAAGGCCCAGAGCCAAGGGTCTATCCATCTGTGTTTTCCTTCTGTTTTCTGCTCAACCCTAACGTCGTCAGGCAACATATTAATAATGAAATCATTTTTGCCACTGACATGTTTTCCTCTCTCTCTACATGTTTTCCTCTCTCTCTCTCTCTCTCTCTCTCTCTCTCTCTCTCTCTCTCTCTCTCTCTCTCTCTCCAATTTTCAAGAGGACGCTCATCAAACAAAGCTTTTCCTCTCCATTTCTGAATTATTTAGACTCACATTCAAGACTACACGTTGTAGCTGAGTCATTAAAAGAATGAAGTTCAGACTGGTGTTTCTCCTCAACAACCTGAACTGTGACTGTTCCACATGTGCTGATCACAGCCAAAATGTTAACAGTCCTTATTGAAGTTCAGGAGTAAAACCCACATGTAGCCCATGTAACTCTCTTTGTCCTCTTGAGAGTAAACCATTTATTTTCATTTCGTGAACGACCGGCAATTTTAATCGCATGACTGTCCTTCACTTTTACTGGATGTACCTCCTGTGCTCGACTCCGACAGTTCGACAACGACTCTTCTCAGCTCTTGTAATTGAACAGGAGACATTTTTCCTCGCTCTCTTTTCCGTCTCCGTTAGGTGACACAAGGAACAAAGTGACACTGTCCGCAATTTAACCCCGTAGGGTCGATGTCCACACCCCCACGGAAATCGAGTTAGCATAATAACACGTTAAAATCCGTCCCAATCAAAAATCCGTCAGTTTAAGCAAAATATATATTTATTTGTTTGCGTTGGATGCATCTCAATCCACAGCATCCGCAGATGTCGCACTTCCGCATCTGCGGGGAAAGTTGACAGCTAGAGGTATGTTTGTGAGAACATGAGACATCCTGAAAATCTCTTCTCACAAAAATCGTCAGTGGCGTACAAAGGTTTGGCCTGCAGACTATTATGACCCCCTCTATGGACTACGTACATGTTGATTGTTTTGATTGTTTTGGTCTAGGATGCCCACAGGCCTCACAAGACTTGTCTGAAGGTCCCCTGGTACCAGTTTGTGCCAATAATAAGGGGTTAAATACACCAACAACAAATAATCCTGATGTTTCGTATATTACTCTCATATATAGGACAGACACGTCCTTCATTTTTTTTGGTGGAACTATCTGTCGTTCTATTTAGTCAATCTGTTATTCATTGCATTTACATGTGCTAACAGCAGTAAGGCCAAATAAACATTTTCATCCAATTTTTTTTCAATATTTTTTTATCCTTCAAGGGGTCTTAAAATTTCCAAATCAAATGACAAAATTATCCTTGGTATGAGCTTCTTAAATTGCCTTCGCATATTGGCCAGTAAATGAAACAAAATGTCAGCCCCACCATTTTCTCACACTCTACACTCCAAAAAACAATTGTTGAATTACTGTAAATGCAGTCTTAGGTAGGATCATTATCATAATATCCATTTGATCCAATGATCCAGGTCTTTGCCATCTTTAAGCCTTGGGGTATTCTTCCATATCCCTGATAGTTTAATGAAATTCATTATTTGCTTAAGCAGTCGCCTCACCTAGTCTCCCGTTAGTGACTAACTTGCTGATTGAACTGTAATGCCTTATTAACTTGGTGTGTGCCTTAATTCCTTAATTACATGGCTCCCAAAGACTCAAGGGCAAGATCCCCACCCTACACACCTCGCCAGATGGGGAGGTGGTGTCATTTCGCTGTGTCCCTATCCTTCAGCTTCCCTAGACTGCAGACTGTCTTTCAAGGGGGTTCTTTGTTCTATCCCGGTGTGTTATTGGTCCTGACTGAGCCAAATAAACAGATGGGATCCTCCATCGTCTGCTGAAAATCATATGACAGAATGCCAAAACACATTAAATAGGTGCCGATTACACTCGCTGATTTGAAAACATAAAGAGGGTCAATGAGGTCGGTTGTCATAGCAGTGTGGCATCTCCAGTAGAGCATTCAAAAAATGAAGAAGTGAAAGAGAGGAGGAGAGAGTGAGGTGCCACAGAGTGAGTGAGTTGTGTAACTTGGCCCCATCCATTATGTAACAAAAGGACTCCTAGCAGCTCCGTTCTTAAGCAAAGCCTGATTAAGCTCAGGTCTATGGCATGAGGAGGGACTTAAAAAGGCTGTTTTCTAGAGGGCTGGGCTAATCAATATTGACAAGTGTTCCTCAAAGAGAGTAGGAGTGATTCATGTTTCAAAGTGATTAAATTGCCCATGCTACACGGCTACGCTCTTCTCTGTTTGAAGAGAACCCTTTGACTAGAATGTCTCACTGAAGTCTCTCCCTCAAAAGATGAACTTGTGTTTGTCCCCGGCTGAATTTGTTATCTTCTCTCTGCCGCTGTCGTGCATCAAGATGAATTGTCCAGTGTAGAAGGTAGATGTTGTGATAATAAAGCGCTTCTTCTATATATTTTGTGCGAACAGTGCAATTTGTACTTAGGCTTTCAATAAAGAGGGAGTCCTTAAATTTTACTTAGAGACAGGTTTCTACTGCCTAGGGCACAGGCAAAGTGCTAACAATAAGATTAAGATAGCCGGTCCTGAGTTCTAATCTTCAGGAAAAAATCAAGCTCTTCATCAAAGTGGATTTACTGTTTTCCAAGTGTGAAGCGTCTGTATATGGTGGTAAAAGCTCCTCTGCTATAGGAGGCAAATGAAATGAGAAACTCAAAGCCCCACTGTGCTACCAAGGTGGATAATAACAACTGAGGGTTCAGACACAGGTGGGAGAACACTGACAGAAAATGATACAATTGCAGCCCTAAATGAGGTACCAACATAATTACCATTTGGAGTTCTGGTAGCCCTATTTTTTTCCGGGAAAAGTCAGCTCTTTAATGACAATATTTCAATGCCCTATGATCTCTTCCAAAGCGTACACCAACCAGACTGATCACAGCTAACCATCATGTGTTAAAGTCCCCCATTTACCTAGATAAAATGACAACATTTTTGTTTTAGGGACCATTGTTATTCATATAGTCAGACAACACATAGACCCTTTATGAGGCTTTACTCCACCAGGATAAAATGTTATGGTATAAAGGGGTACATTTATCGATCATTGTATGTAAGAATCAGATTGTAAAGGATCTCAAAATAACCCATGTTGAAGCCATCAGTATAGTGTTGCTATGGAATAGAGCGTTGGGAACATCAAGTAGTTCATAAAATGGACAACATACACTTGTTTCATACCTGTTCCATTTCCCCATGTGAACTCAATGGCTTTGTTTGGTGTGCTCTGTCATCTCACCTTTCACCTTTCATCCTATCGAGTAGCCCAGATGTCCTAAAATGGACATTGTACACCTGTTCCATTCCATACTGTACCTGTTTAATTTACTCATGTGAACTCAATGTCTTTTCTTGGTTTGCTCCGTTTCAACATACACAATCATCACTTCCCTGGCTGCATCCCACATCATTTGCTTTTTAAAGGAGCATAACTGCAGGGCTGAGGTGCTGCATGGGTGGATCTCCCGGGAAAACTGACAGTAAGCAGCATGGTGCCATGGGTGGCACACAGCTGCAAAGTGAACATGAATACATTAAATGGGAAAATATATGTATCCACAGGATTGACTTTTTTCTTGTTTATCTCATGTCTGTCTACCTCACTCTATACCTTCTCTTAATCCCCCGCTCTCTTCTCTCGCTTCCCTCCCCCTTCTTTCTAACCTCTCACCCTCTGTCTCTCTCTCCCGCTCTTTCTCTCTCATCCTTCTCCCTCTCCCTCTACATTTTATCTCCCTACTTCTTTCCCTCCTTCCACCTCCTCTTATCTCTCTCTCTCCCTTTCCCTCGTCTCCCTCACCCTCTCCCTGTTTCTCTACCCATCCCTCACTCTCCCCTTTCTCTCTCACTCCTCTACTCCATTCTCTTCCTCCTTCTATCCTGCATCCCCCTCCTCACATCTCTCTCTCCTTCCTCTCTCTCTCCCTCCTTTCTCCCACCTCGGTCTGTCTGTTGACTCCCTGCCCTCTCTCTCCCCTCTCCCCTTACCTCACTATCATCTTGTCCATTGACTGCAATGTATTGAGATTAACGTCAACCCTGTGATGCTCATCTTTTTCCATTAAAAGCAATGCATTGACAAAAACATAAACCTTGTGACACTCACCTTTTCCCATTGAATGCAATGTACTGAGAAAAACATCAGCTACTCTGACAGTTGACCTTTTTTGCAAAAACGTGCCAGGATGACATTTCATGTTGATAATTTGCTGAAGAGATAACAAAATTGAGACGTAAACACCTGATGGCACCTTCTGACAAATCAATCACCTGAGATTTTGCATTAGATGCAGAGAGAGTTGAGGATTGCAGGAAGGCTAATGTCACACACGGCAGCGTACTAAGTTCTCTGTGACAGTGCATTGTTCAATTGACCAAATATCACGACTCGCATCAATTTATTTATCTGATTTAGTCGAGACTGAGTAGTTTAACCTTTGGAACCTAGCATTTTTATACTGCATCAATTCCAGTTACCGAGGCACAAACACTAAATGGGAAATTGATAATTGTGGCCCACCTGTCATGAGTAATCTATGAAACTTTAATCTTAGACTCATTCAGCTATCTCTCTCTCTCTCTCTCTCTCTTTCTCTCTCTCGCCAGTCGATTTGTATTCCTTGTACACTTATCTTTTTGTTGTTGCCAAGCCAATAAATGGGATTTGACTGTGAGGGCTATGCACTCTGATGTTTGATTGACAGGTCAATGTTCCAGGAGAGATGCTGGGAAATGATCTGAATATTTAACATTATAAAAACAAATTCTACACCTTGTGCACTCTCCAGAATATATCCAGCTGAGGACAGAGGGAATGGAAAAAAAAATGTGTTGAAAATGTAATTGTGTTGAAGATGATCTGGAATAATCTATTAACAATGCTGACAGACTGTCAAGTGGAGTTCTATTTGGTGAGGAGACTGGAAGTTAATTTGAATTACACTTGCCGAGTTGACTTGACTGAAGATGAGCTGGAATTTCATCAAGTCCACCCATTCATTTGTTTGGTTGAGCAACACACTAAATTAGCTGGCGTCACAATGACCTTGAAAAAAAACACGTGGCGAAATGACACATTGATGGAGCACATCTAAACCCAAACGTGCATTGTCTGCATTATAGCGCTATGTAGTATGTACAGGTATTGTTCAATATTTTTGGTAAAGTTCATCAGAAGTTTGACGCGTGAACCTTAGTATTTCTAACGAGGAGATTAGACTTTGTTCTCAACTTTTTGTCGGTGGCCTTTGATGACATTATTGAAAGGATGACAATCGACTGCCAAGGTAATCCTTGAAACATTCACTTCAGTGACGACGAGCCTTCGTGCTAATGTCATGTATCTTTTGGAATAGCTGAACCCCATGTATTGACTGAGACCCATACAATAGGTGTTCGCCAATGGAGAGAGAGATCATTCGATTAACTGTGGTGCATCGAGTAGAGCAGCTTAAATAAGACATATGGCCATCTCAGTCAACTGTCTAACTCCTCAGTCCTTAGAAGCCATTTCTCTGTGTCTCATTTCCCACAGTATTGATGTATTTAAGTGAGCTGCCCAACAGCCTGAGGGGACTGGATGTTTTATAGATCGCTTGCAGGGTGTCGGAAGTCAAGACACACCTCACAAGTGGAACTCCAGCATTGGCCTTGCTCCTAGCTACTCAATGAATAGTGATGTCTCAATACACGTTGTCATTTTTCTGTGCGAAGTAGGACACTTTTGACACATTCTTTCCAATGAGAAAGAAAGTGAAAGTTTGCTCATCTTCAGCTGTAAACCACTTAAGACGGGTTGTTTTCAAACGATCGATCTCCTGGTTGTCACATTGAATGTGAGTAATTGTCTCGGACGGAAAATCAACCAAAGATATTAAGACATATTGTCTTGACTTTGAATTAAGAAGGTGAAGGAAATATAATTCACTAAGCAATGATATAAAGTACAGTGCCCTATGGAAAGTATTCAGACCCCTTGACTTTTTCCACATTTTGTTACGATACAGCCTTATTCTAAAATGGATTAAATAAATAAAAATCCTCAGCAATCTACACACAATACCCCATAATGACAAACGAAAAAAGATTTTTAGACATTTTTGCAAATGTATTAAATACAAAAAAGAGAAATACCTTATTTACATAGGTTTTCAGCCACTTTGCTATGAGACTCAAAATTGAGCTCAGGTGCATCCTGTTTCCATTGATCATCCTTGAGATGTTTCTACAACTTGATTGGAGTCCACCTGTGGTACATTCCATTGATTGGACATGATTTGTAAAGGCACACACCTGTCTATATAAGGTTGATAGTGCATGTCAGAGCAAAAACCAAACCAAATCATGCTGTGGGGATGTTTTTCAGCAGCAGGGACTGGGAGTAGTCAGGATCGAGGAAAAGATGAACGGAGCAAAGTACAGAGAGATCCTTGATGAAAAACTGCTCCAGAGAACTCAGGACCTGAGACTGGGACAAAGGTTCACCTTCCAACAGGACAACGACCCTAAGCACACAGCCAAGACAATGCAGGAGTGGCTTCGGGACAAGTCTCTGAATGTCCTTGAGTGGCCCATCCAGAGCCCGGACTTCGAACATCTCTGGAGAGACCTGAAAATAGCTGTTCAGCAACGCTACAAATCCAACCTGACAGAGCTTGGGAGGATCTGCAGAGAAGAATGGGAGAAGCTCCCCAAATACATGTGTGCCAAGCTTGTAGTGTCATACCCAGGAAGACTCAAGGCTGTAATCACTGCCAAAGGTGTTACAAAAAAGTACTGAGTAAAGGATCTGAATACCCATGTAAATATGATATTTCAGCTTTTTATTTTGTGTAAATTAGCAAATATTGATAAAAAACAGTTTTTGCTTTGTCATTATGGGGTATTGTGTGGAGAGTAATGAACTTCTTAGGGATACGAGTCCCTTAAACATTGATGGAAATATAAGTGTCTTATATTGGTAAATTCTTATTAATCTAAATGTACTGTCTGATTTACAGTAGCTGTTACCATGAAAACATGTCATGCGATTGTTTGAGGATGGCGTACGGCATCAAAATATTTTTCCACCGGCACAGGTTTCATAAATTCACATAACGATTAAAAATTCATTTACTTTGTCACGGTATTCGTTGGAAGCAAACTCGAACTAACATGCAGCGTGATCTGGGTTCCATATCTTTTATTCGAAATAAGGGAACCACACAACAAACAATAAAGACTAAACGAAACGTGACGAAATGGAGTGCTAACATGCAACTACACTTAAACAATATCCCACAATCACAGGTGGGAAAAATGCTACTTAAGTATGATCCCCAATTAGAGATAACGATGACCAGCTGCCTCTAATTGGGAATCATACAAATCACCAACATAGAAATATTAACCTAGAACCCCACATAGAAATAATAAAGTAGAATACCCCCCAGTCACGCCCTGACCTACTTCACCATAGAGAAACAATGGCTCTCTATGGTCAGGGCATGACATACTTTTTGAAAATCTTCCTCTGATTTGTCATCCAAAGGGTCCCAGCTATAACATGTAGTGTTGTTTTGTTACATAAAATCCTTCTTTATATCCCAAAAAGTCAGTTTAGTTGGAGCCATCGATTTTAGTAATCCACCTGTTCAACGTGCAGAGAAAGGAATCCGAAAATCTACCCCTAAACTTTGTTTCAACAAGTCAAAATACATTTCTATTTACTCCTCAGATAGCCTAAAATGTAATCAAACTATATTATTTCTTACGGAAAGAAGTATGTTCAATAGGAAACCGATTTGGCAGGTGAGTAATGTCTTCATGCCGCACGCAAACACACATTTCCAAGTCTGTGTCCTTCTGCTAAAACTGATATTTCTTATTCATTTTTGAATAAGAACACACTCCTTTGCAGCCAAAATGAGAGCCAAATGCTATTTCTGTTTTTTGATTTGTCTTGTTTTTAGAGGTTTGTAGTGTGCAAAGTGCAATTGTAAAAAAAAATTGAAATAACATTGCAAACTGAAAATGACAGGTATTTAATGACAGTGTGTGCCTTGTTTCAATTGTTGCAAGGTCCAAGCCTATTTATCATCCCAGCTATTAGATGTGGATTCGATGGTAGTGGCCACTTGTAGTACAAAAGCTTAGTCACCTCCTGTACTCAATGTTCACCCACGACTGCGTGGCTGCGCACGACTCCAACATCAATTGTTCCAATTGTGTAGGACTGATCACAGACAATGACGAAGCAGCCTACAAGGAGAAGATCAAAGACCTGGAAGTGTTGTGCCAGGACAATATCCTCTCCCTCAACGTCAGCAATACAAAGGAGCTGATCATGGACTATAGTGGACTGATCGTGTTTCTACATCTGCATTGCTTGCTGTTTGGGGTTTTAGACTGTGTTTCTGTATAGTACTTTGTGACATCAGCTGATGTAAAACGGGCTATATAAATAAAGTGCATTCAGTAAGTATTCAGAATCCTAGTTTTTTTCACTCACCAATCTACATACAATATCCCATACTGACAAAGCAAAAACATTTTTGCAAATTCATAAAAATAAAAATATATATCACATTTACATAAGTATTCAGACCCTTTACTCAGTACTTTGTTGAAGCACCTTTGGCAGCGATTACAGCCTTGAGTAGTCTTGGTTATGACACTTTAAGCTTCTCCCATTCTTCACTGCAGATCCTCAAGCTCCTCTCTTGTTGGAAGGTGAGCCTTCCTCTAGGAAGAGTCTGGGTGGTTCCAAACTTCTTCCATTTAGGAATGATGGAGGACACTGTGTTCTTGGGACCTTCAATGCTGCAGAAATGTTTTGGTACCCTTCCCCAGATCTGTGCCTCGACCAGTCTCGGAGCTCTACGGACATTTCCTTTGACCTCATGGCTTGGTTTTTGCTCTGACATGCACTGTCAACTGTGGGCCTTTATATAGACAGGTGTGTGCATTTCTAAATTATGTCCAATCAATTGAATTTAGCACAGATGAACTCCAATCAAGTTGTAGAAACATCTCAAGGATGATCAATGGAAACAGGATGCACCTGAGCTCAATTTCGAGTCTCTGAATACTTATGTAATTAAGGAGTATTTTCTAAAATTAGCAACTCCAAAAAAAAGAAAACGGGGTATTGTGTGTAAATTGAATTAATTCATTTTTGAATAAGGCTGTAACGTAACAAAATGTGTGGAAAATGGCAAGTACTGTAATTAAGAATTTATTTCTCTGTTAGTCCAGATCTGTTGTTTCCAAAGCATGTGACATATACAATTTGATTTAATTAGGTCATATTATGGTTTGAGTTATTAATATGGTAATTCACAGGTGACTTTCAAATGTGTAATTACAAAACATTAGTTACATAGTTGAACACGAAATTGTGCAATAACATCAGTAGTTACACAGGTAGAATAACCTTCAAATGAATGTGTAATTACACATTCCTTGTTCCAATTGTGTAATTATTGATACCGCAACAACCCGATTACCATGTAATTACATAGTTAAACATATGTACAACTACTATCTAACTACTGTTGTTACTACAGTTATTACTGTGTAGTTACATAGTAATAGGGACAACTTAATTTAAAGTGTTACCAATCTTGGTTGTAATCCCAAAACCACGATGATGATGTTGTGATGTATGCTACTGCGAAATGCAATATTTCTCCAGAGAATACAAACACATCATTATTGACATGGTCATGCTGGTGTCCTCCAACCAAATAGCTTCACTTTATCCATTACATTACATTTAAGTCATTTAGCAGACGCTCTTATCCAGAGCGACTTACAAATTGGTGCGTTCACCTTATGACATCCAATGTATTATGTCAAAAAGGCAACAGAAACAGTCTGTGACAAAAACACTTATTTCACCTTCAGACTTCAATCGCAAGTCACCGTTACAAACAATCTGAAAAAGAGACCAAAGAAAGGCTAAGGAGAATATAGTTTAAGTGGCAAAGGCATGAAATCGCAAACTTCCCTCGCAGACATAACTATTCTCACAGATACAGGCAGAAGGAAAACCATTGGTGCCAACTGAAAGATGTTCCACAACAAAGGGAATGTGCGAAAGGAAATAAAACAAACCAACGGAAAATCAATACAGTTACTCAGCAACATAGTGAAGGAAGAAGGTGGGGACACAAGCCCGGTAGATGAATAGCTACAGTAGTTTGCTTAAGAGAAAAGAAGGCATAAAGTCAGCCATTCCTTTAGGATAGCATGAAAGAGTTCTAGAAGTATGTAATTTGTTCAGCAATCATAGACAAAGTGTACTCTGGAGAGAGAGGATAATTGTAAGTTTTGGGATGTGAGCAAGAAAACCTCAGAAAAACTGTTTGCCTATCCAACGTCATACTTAGAGTCCATACTGGGTGGATACTTTCTTGAGTTTCCGCAGTAGCACACAGAAAATACAAACTAACACACCAAAACACACATACTGTACATGTGGGTACTGTGTAGACCAGATACAGTATATAAAACAGCTATGTCTAGAAATGCATATGGACTTTGGGTTCACACCTGGTATTAAAATGCATCTTCCGCCTAGTATATTCAGTTTTAGAGATGTGCGCCATTATGCAATCAACATGTCCATGCTCTAATCGGATTTCCCATTGCATTTAGCGGCCTAAGCGTCTCAATTATACCACAACGCACAGGTGTTCAATCAGATGACACCATGCAGCATCAGATCACAATGCGTTCTCTGCTCATGGTCATCTGGCCAGAAACCGACAAACTCACTGAATATGGTCTAATAAATACAGGACTCATTTCAATAAAAGGTTTACAGGTTTACATTTTCTAGGAAAATAGGATTGTTGTATTTTGCACCCCCCAAAAATGTTTGTGCTTTTATAGGTTGTGTTTTGTTGTTGTAGGCTGGCCCAGCCCCTGAAGTGCAAAGATTTCCTCTGTGTTGCCTTAGGAATGTTGCATTATCTCTCCCTGGCCCAGATTCTGTCACATCTCTGGATTGCAGAGGTTCTGTTGTGATAACATCCAGTAGGTCTGATATCTGATTGATTGGAAGTTGACTCAACAGTATCCTATTGGTTAGCAACTCAGATTTTGAATACAAACAACCAAGATATTATAAAGGGGTTGGAGATTCATTGTCTCTTTCTCTTCTTTGTTCCTGACCTGTGCTGGTCAGAAACACTCTCTCTCTCTCTCTCTCCTATCCACCCCAAGGAAGCTTGGGGCATTTCCTTTCAGGCTATGACTTTTCTCTCTCCCTCTCTGATCATGCCTAGAATAATGCCTTGTAATACTTGTTAATGCTTTGTAACTTAAGCTTTAAGCTTTATGTACGTGATTTCATTTATTTTACAAATAATACTTGAATTTTGTATTCACTTTTCAGGACCATACCTGGATCTTAGTCAGCTAAACACAATACTTGATTGCACATGGTTTCACGATAATGTTAAATGGAGTCAGTCAGGTTTATCGAATTTATATAGTTAAACATTATTTACCACTAAATTGTCTGATAAGAATAGATCGTGGAAGAAGAGCGTGAGCGTGCATGCAGCTTAGCTCTGCATGGTTAACAGGGTAGCTGACCATTGGCTTCCTCTACTGCCAAAAAAATACCAGAGGTTGTTCCCTCAATCAAATATGCCTATGATTACCATCAGCAATTACCTGCAGAAATGACATACCTAGTTCCCCGTCTCTCCTTATCTTCTGTGTAGTGAAGAGAAGGCTGGCTACTGGTCACAGAGAGAGGTCAGAGCTTGTGTGTTTTCCAGTTTTTTACCGTCTGTTACTCAGGACCTCGTCACACAGTCCATTCATCATTGTGGAGTAATTGCAGAAGGAGCAGTCGCCTTCCAAATTGGAGCTTCCGTGTTCTACACACCTGACACATGGGGACAAAGCTAACATGCTAATTGCTAGTAGAGCACAGGCTGTAAAAAAACAACTTATCTGGTTGAAAAGAGCCTATGTGGCATCAATATTAGTCAAATATTTATTCCAGTGCCAAAATATACTCAGAAGTGTAAATAGGGTCATTTTGGTAATAAAGTCAACCCAATCCAAAACAGAGTTGTGAGATTTTTGTAGCTAAGTATGTCACAACATAACAGCTGCCCGGTGTGCAGCGGTGCACGCTATCCAATCGCTCACCAGAATCAACCTACAACAGAATCAACCTGTAACCGCCCATTTATTTACAAACAACAGAAGTAACAATTAGCATGCAATGCCTCTGAGATGTTCAGACAACAACATATAAGACATTGTCGCAAAAGTTATGTTGAAAGAATGAGAGTTGTTCTTTATAAACGTCCTCACATTTGCGAGCTAACATTAGCATCACAAACACAACTTCCATCAAAGATACGTAGCTAGATCTAGAAAACAGAATGCAAACAACATTAACGCCAGGATATGACATAGCAAACATAACACATCCACATCTCGATCAACAACCTCAAGATTGAAATATTGTTTTTCTTAAAGAGCAACTGCCCCTATAAAACAACTTCTCATTTATAAAACAGTCCACAGTACCAGTCAAAAGTTTGGACACACCTACTCATTCAATGGTTTTTATTTGTACTGTTTTCTACATTGTAGAATAATAGTGAAGACATCAAAACTATGAAATAACACATATGGATTCATGTAGTTACCAAAAAAAGTGTTACTTGAACTCTGTGAATTATTTACTTGGGCTGCAATATCTGAGGCTCGTAATGCTAATGAACTTATCCTTTGCAGCAGAGGTAACTCTGGGTCTTCCTTTCCTTTGGTGATTCTCATGAGAGCCTCACGACTGCACTTGAAGAAAATGTCAGAGTTCTTGAAATCTTCCGGATTGGATGATCTTCATGTCTAGAAGTAATGGCGGACTGTCATTTGTCTTTGCTTATTTGAGCTGTTGTTGCCATGATATGGGCTTGGTCTTTTACCAAAGAGGACTAGCTTCTGTATACCAGCCCTACCTTGTCACAACTGTCACGCTCGTTTAAAGATGGATTGGACCAGCGTGGTAGGCGTATATTTTTTCTTCATTTAAATGACACCGAAAAACCAACAAAATACAAACTTGAATGTGAAGCTATATGCAATGCAGACCACAACTACACACAAACAAGATCCCACAATCTAAGGTGGGAAAGGGCTGCCTAAGTATGATCCCCAATCAGAGACAACGACAAACAGCTGCCTCTGATTGGGAACCATATTAGGCCAACAAAGAAATAGATACATAGATTTGCCCACCCTAGTCACACCCTGACCTAACCAAATAGAGAATAAACAAGGCTCTCTAAGGTCAGGGCGTGACAACAACACAACTGATTGGCTCAAACGCATTAAGAAGGAAAGAAATTCACCAAATTAACTTCTAACAAGTCACACCTGTTAATAAATGCATTCCAGGTGACTAAGTCATGAAGCTGGTTGAGAGAATGCCAAGAGTGTTTTGTGACAAAACTATGGCATCGATAGTCAGAAAAATGTATTCTACTGTCAAAATGGACTACAAAGTGTAAATAGGATAATTTTGGTCATAAAGCCAGTCTCGTCCGACTTGTGGTTGTGGCTGCATCGCAACATAAATTAAGGTTTGGTTTGTTTAAATTCTGCACACATGCTCACAGCTGGCACACAAGTAATCATGAACTGAGAGTGCAGCTGCACGAGAACCGATTGTAAGGCCTGTGGTAAATTCGAGTTGACTTTGGATATCCCTATGGGGCTAGTTATGGACCATCGGCAAATTATACAATGTACATGGGACAATATGTTTCAATTCCAATAGCTCTAAATTTCAATGACTTAAACAATTATAAACCAACTATAAATTGTAGAAATTCATGTACAAATATTGAAAGCATTTTTTTTGAGAACTAAAAGGTCTGCAACATGAAAATATTGCCTCATTTACATTGTGTAATTTATTGACTAGCCAAGGCTATCCAAGGTAAAAACAATTTTGTCACTCAGGTATCAAAAAAATATATTTATAAAAAATATGAAAAAATATTGAATTCGGCCTACTACAGCCCATAGGAACGCATTGAAAAATAAATTAAGAAATGGCAAAAAAGTCAAAGAATAAATCATAAGGCATAAGGGTTTGAAGTGTCTGTCCTATATCTAGCTCAATAAATATTAAAGTTGTTTGGGGGCACATATTTAGCCTCTTATTTTGTTGGCACAAAACTACCGCCATACTGCCATTTGTTTGTATGGTCTACCTACGGAGCACACCATCCCGTTCTTGAGAGTCTCCCCTTTCCGTAGTGAACTAATATATAAACGCAAACATGCAACAATTTCAATGATTTTACTGAGTTACAGTGGACATAAGGTTCATTAGGTCCTAATCTATGGATTTCACATTAGGCAGGGGAGCAGCCATGGGTGGGCATGAAACGACATAGGCCCACCAACTTGGGAGCCAGGCCCAGCAAATCAGAATTAGTTTTTCCCAACAAATGAGCTCTATTACTGATATAATTACTCCTCAGCTGTCGGGGTGGCTGGTCTCAGACGATTCCGCAGGTGAAGATGCCGGATGTGGAGGTCCTGGGCTAGCGTGGTTACACGTGGTCTGCGGTTGTGAGTCTGGTTGGAATTACTGCCAAATTCTCTAAAACAACGTTGGAGGCAGCTTATGCTAGAGAATATTAACATAAAATTCTCTGGCAACTGCTCTGGTGGACATTCCTCCAGTCAGCATGCCAATTGCATGCTCCCTCAAAATATGAGACATCTGTGGCATTGTGTTGTGTGACAAAACTGCACATTTTAGTGGTCTTTTATTGCCCCCAGCATAAGGTGCACCTTTGTAATGATCATGCTGTTTAATCAGCTTCTTGATATGCCACACCGGTCAGGTGGATGCATTATCTTGGCAAAGGAAAAATGCTCACAAACAGGGATGTAAACAAATATTTGAGAGAAATAAGCTTGTTTGTGCATATGGAACATTTTGGGGATCTTTTATTTCAGCTCATGAAACCAACACTTTACATGGTTTCACTTTACACTTTATATTGTTCTCCAGTATATCAGTGGAGGCTGCTGAGGGGAGGATGGCTCATAATAATAGCTAGAACGGCGCAAATGGAATGGCATCAAACACAAGGAAAACATATGTTTGATGTATTTCATACCATTCCACATATTCTGCTCCAGCCATTACCACGAGCCCGTCCTCCCCAATTAAGTTCCACCAACTTCCTGTGGTATAGTGTGTAGCTAAAATGGTTCGGTTGCTACAGACAAAAGTTGGAGAGAGTCGAAGATCAAGATTCCATACAGTGGTCATAACAGTTTGTAGGCCGTTTGGACGCTACGGTTGTTTGCGCGAGATTGATTTTATGGGACGTCTCATGGACTGACAAATACACCTGTATCTCGGCCAGCTTCCACCGCAGATGCGGAAGGCCGACATGGACTGAGATGCAGCCCATGCAAGAACGGATGTCTATAGCTTAACATGACGGATTTTGATGGGGATTTTTTCATTGTGTTACTTCAACTGTCGCACGGGTGCGTCAATAGACTCCTAAGGATTAATGAGCAACAGAAAAACACATGGGGAATCAATGAATTCAGTTGCTCTTTAAGGAAGCCTGCCAGGGAGATCTCGACAGCCGTCATAACTTGGACACCATTTTTTTTTTTCGGTCAATGTTCGACCTGTATACTAGGACCAATTAACTTCAATGAAACTGCTGTGAAGCTCAAAGCAACAAAACATCACAGATGGCTGGAGAAAGGTCATGGCTACAACATCCATAACCATGGAAACCATGTCTTCTGAACCTGAGAATTCCAAGGGAGAGCAATAGAAAAGCACAAAGTTCTTCCTTTGTTGAAGTCTTGAAAAACCTACAATTTGGCAGCTTTGTGCCAATAATGTGCTATCTACTAATAAGAAATTCAGTAAACAACATATGCTGTTGTTATTGAACTTTATACACTTTTACAGTATGCATAACACAAGAGGCGCTAGCAGAATTAGCTCTCTGATCTCGTCATGCATCTACTGACATTTGGTCTGGCTAATGAGCTAATCGTTCCACAACTTCTGCATTTGATGATGTTTATCTCTTCCGAAATAAGGGAAAATAATACAGGCATTAATTAGCTTGTCACCCAGACAGACTCTAATTAATAGGAATCGTTTGGGGCTCGTTTAGAGACAGTGTCAGCATTGGGCCAAGACACCATGTGGTCCTGGGAGTGCTGGTGTGGGCTAAATCATCGGAAGAGCCCTTTAAAAAAAGCTCCCCTTGTTTGTCTCTGTCTGTGAGGGGAGGATGACTGTCTCCAAACATCCAAACCTTTTGTACATTGACATTGGAAATTGATGGCACCCTTCCCTCTGTGGTGAGCCTGTGTGGGTGGCTTTTAACCACCCGCACAGGCTCACACGGCTCACTGGGGCTCCGAGATCCAGCTGGGATTGGGCTGTTGGCGCACCGGACTCTGGGCAGTAATGGCATCATTACCCGGTGTTAACCAGGGGTCGGTTGCATCCACTACGGCCATTAGGGTCTTATTGGCTGGCGAGATAGAACCCAATGGCTTTATGGGACGAGGGGTGCAGGATGTGGGGAGCAACATTTAATTACAGTTGTTTAGGAGGGGTACCATCTGCCTGACCAGAAAACCTTGGGCCTGGCTGTCTCGCTAAAGTTTGTTATTTGTTACATGTCCTTTATGGGGATGCTATCTATAGGCATTGACAGATTTAGCATAGTGAGGGTTCTTTTAAAACAATGTATTTCTTTGCAGCAGCCAAGTATTCTAGTTCCACCACCTCAATAAAACATTGTGCAGAAACGCAGCCACTGATTGAGCAGAAATCGGTATTTTCCCCAAACAAATGAATTTGCATTGTAATAGCAATGCATAATTGCAATGTAAAAAACATCAGTGAAAAAGCTGTAAAAATTGTCTGGGGACTAGACATACAATTCTCCTGAAACATTATGCATGAAAACAATGTATAAAGGCTGGCAGTAATGCACTCTGAAAGTACAGCATGAGCCATTTCTTTTGCAAATAATGGGAAATTACATTTAACTTGTGCTAACAGCTCAAGCTGTCATCCTTGTTCTCACTTCAACAGTCTTTTAAATAATGTTATGGCATTGCTGGTCTCTGCAAAAATGGTATTGGTCTCTTTCGTTACATACTGCTTTGGGTTTTTACATCCTTAGGGATTGTGTCTTTACATAGAATTTGCTGGACCTAGTACTTAGTATTATCATTGGTGATAAATGGTGATCTGTAACTGAAGTCCAAATCATCATTCAAAAATATGCAGAGGTTGTATGCAGCATCTGGAGTAATATATCTCATATGGGATGTATCTATTGTAGATGTTTTATTTAAGAGGCTATAACATACACACATACAGTTATATAGTATCGCCCGAAGACTTTGTTTCATGTTATGTGTTATGTTACGAATGTTATGTGCAATGTCTTTGCATTGTTTGCTTCTTACTCAAGGTTCGCAGTAATACATGATAGTGTCTAAGCTGACACCAACTACTTGTGACGATAAGGCTGTCCAAATATGGACACCATGAAAGTAGTGAAAAACACACAAAGCACGTGAGCCTCGATCAGACAATGTGTTAAATTGCGGAGACATTTTCCTTCTCTTTGGTGGGTAGTATTTCATCACCTATGTTTCTGATCCAGTGTGGTTGTGTTTTTAATTGTCCTACCAGGTCATGACAATGCCTTTGTTTTCTCTGTTGGAATCAGGTACCATTAAAATTAACATGACACAGCTTGCCACTTTCAACTTTCAGTAAATACGAAGTTAATTGAAATCAATGGGTAGAGTAAAACACTCCTACAAAGAGGGAAAAGCAATGTGTTGCTTCTCCCCTTTTTATGAGAACTGAAGCATAGCCCATTGGGGGTTCTTTCACTCTCCCTATTGATTGTGAAAGGCCATAATGAACTTTTTTTCCAAAAGTAAGCTTTTCACCCCATTAAGCTCTGCTCTTGGTTTCTCTGGCTGTAGAGAACCTTCGGCTTCACCATCATTAACACCTGCCTTGATCATTACACTCGCTAGTCGCTACCTGGACAAAAAGGAGAGAGAATATAGATTCCACCAATCATTCTTTGCATAGCTTGGCTAGTGATTTGCATAATTGTCTGATGTTTGGAGTAAACTAATGAACAACAACACTTAGGCTTCTACTTCCAGCTTATGCATACTATATACATTCTACGAACACAATCTATTTTACAATAGTTATCTTTGTCTGTTTTTACTCCTATCTTTCCGCTACCTAATTCTGAAGACCATCCAATTTGATTGCTGTTTGCCATATATGTTTAACTGTGCCGTTTCACAAACGTTCAGAACCAATATACATTTTACGGACACAGTATATTTGACATTAGTTAACTTGTTCTTATTAGTCCCCCCCCCTTTAGCTCCCCTCAACCCCTCCCATCTATCTCTTAACACCATAAATATTGAATTTCAAATTGCCATTTATTTTTTCAACTGTGCTGTAATGTTTCACAAATGTTATTTCTATTCTCATAGTTTCTACAGATTGTAAATCAAAGATAAACATTTTTGCTAAATGTATTATTATATGATTGATTGATTGATTGACTATGACTTTTCAAATCACCCATTAGTGCTATGTGCAGAGTTAGCTCCAGGTAAATGTTGCAATTCCTCAGCCATTCCTGGACATTCGGCCAAAAACAAGCTACATATGGACAGTACCAAAACAAATGATCTAATGATTCTGTTTCTTTTAAGAAATATCTGCAGAGCTGGGATGGTTGTATATCCCATATATATAACATTCTATTGGTTGAAATAATTTTGTATAATAATTTAAAGTTTTGAATCCACCGTCGTTTTGCATATCAGTTCAGTAACAGCACAGTAAACCTTGTGCCATGGAATTTGCACATGGAAAATCTCTTCCCAACTAATTTTGCGATTTATATGGCACAGCTGTCCATTTTTTGGTGGTTAAATTAATTGTCTGATGGTTAGCATAGCAGTAGGCTCCGTGGTTGAAAGTCACTGGGAGATGAGAGAAGATGCCAGACATCTCCTGATGCTTCACATTACTGAGATGGCTGGTGGCCATTTTGAGACAGGACTCCTTGTAAGTACATGCGGCCTAACTACAAAGCAAAAACTGCTCTTTTACACATTTGATTAATACAATTATGATGTGCCTCACTAAAGAGACTATATTAGAACACATCTAAATGTAATCCTTGCTGAATCTCAGACTGCCTATCAACATAATGTTTCATCTGACCTGCTCCAGTGATATTTAAACAGAAAGGGCATCACTACAGACTAACATGTAGACCCAGTCACATACTGTATGAGGTAAATTAAGGTAGCCCTCCAGATGTGGTAGGCTCCGAGTACCATTCTGCAGTTGAATAAAGCTCAAAGTAGCATAAGAAGATCTCTGAGAAAAGTTCAAGTTTAAGAGCAAGGGTTCATGAACTCCCAGCATGGGTTCATACTTTAGAATCCGGTTCCTACATTTGAATATAAAAATGTATTTTATCAAACAAAACTATGCTACATTTGATCTCTGGAACCCTCAGGATGACAAATCAGAGCAGGATGACTGAATGTAAGTACATTATTTATCTTCAGAGGTGAATGTATCAAACCAATTGCAGTTTTCACTGTAATAGATACTGTAAATTATACAATTATACAATAATTAAAGTTTTCTGCCCATATGTTTACTTACAACGTCATGCTAATCACATTAGCGCACATTAGCTCAACCATCCCGGTGGACGGACACCGATCCTGTGGAGGTTTAGCGCACACTGAGAAGCAATTCTAAAAGAACAGCAGTTGGGAGAAGAGCATAATTAACCTGAAGAAGGAGGAGTATGTCTAAATATTTACTTGTTCACTTTGCTGTTACATTTATTTACCATGCAACAACTAAATTATGCTTTGTGACTTTGATATTTCAATAAAACAAACACACATACACCCACACGCACAAATGAACAAGAACAAGATTGAATACAGGCTCAGAGAGCACCTATTTCCCCGACAGCTCAGACAGTCTTTGGGTTGGTTAGAAAAAGAAAAGAGTAACAGGATCGGTCTGCAGTCAGCAATCACCAGACATCTAAGAAGCTTGGCATGTGATGCAAAGTGAAGATTAATCTCCCTATAGATCCACAACCAATGTGTCTGCTGAATGTCAGTGAACCAAGACCCCAGCTAGATGCAAATGCTTCGGTAGGGCCAGTGAACCTTTCATCCTTTGGTATCCACAAGAGCGAGAGGGAGAGAGAGCCGGGGTGGGAGAGAGAATGAGAGGAGAGAGAGGAAATAACAGACTGAGAGCGAGTCGAAAGTAAAACGGTGTCACTGCCTCCCATTGATCTAAACCATGTTCACAAATGACATTGTTTACCCAAATATTTCCCACCTGATCTCATAGCATATTGTGGCTGTTAGTATTTCCAGTCCTTATTGTTAACTAGGTTAACTTGCATATACTGTGGTTCATTAGGCATGAGTTGCTGTTATGTATTCCCTTTGACACATTTGATAAAGATGGATGTGATCTGCTCGGATGACAGAGGATAAAGGCACTTTTTATGACTTCAGGTCAAGATCACACAGTACTTGTGGAAAATGTCTCACAGTCATCACTATCATAAATTACTAGAAGAAGGTAATATTTCTAAGATGGAAGTCATTCTGCAAGTCTCTATGTCTTTGGTGTCTGCTGAAAGATGATATGGTTGGAGTTTGTCCAATGTGATAATGGTACAAATCTACTCATCTGTTATGTTGCACCTCACTGCATCCTTAATCAAAACTGGACTGGACTGTGGTATAAAAAAGGCTGACCAAATGCACTGAACCCCTCAGCATACTCATACTTGTGTTTTGTGAAAAGAGATGTTGGAAGAGATGTCTTATAGAGCCAATAAATGTCAACCCCTGATTGAGATGTAGCCTAATTGTAAAATGAGTGTCCAATAGACATAGACCTCCAAGATAGACCTTCCAGATAAAATGTGCATGGGATGTCATAATGACCCTATTCTAGTTAAAAGACAAATTAGACGTGACAAAAGACGTCGATGCAACCAGTTTTGCCTACTGGGGACCCAGATCTCAACTCAACATTGAGGCATGAAGATATGTGAAAGACAAGAAAGCTAAAACTATCCAGGAACCGAACAAAAAGCCAAATGGCTAAAAATCGGAATATTATCTGACAAATAAGTAAATAAGGAAGGGAAATCAACGACCGCCCACGGTTTGCCATGATGGGAAATGCTCCTGTGCTGCGCACCATTAGTGGGGCCCAGGCTTCACGGAACGCGGGCGGGCCTCTCTGTTTTCCAACCTGCCTCCTCACACGGCCTTCCACACAAATCAGAGTGACACAGCGGCTCGCTGGTAAACAGTTGATGGAGAGTTAAGGGGGCCGAGCCACTCACTCACCGGCTGCCTCATTTCAGCTGTGCTGGTTAAGTTGGCTCGGTCCCTTATGAGGTACGCAGAGAGAGGTTCACTACGACTCCATTTACTGTCAGTTATGCAAAGTTGAAAGAGACGTATGGAGGAAAAAATACATTGACCTAGCATAGATGTTCTGTAAATACTACGTTTTCATGCCGGATGTCACGTCAACATCTGTCACTGTCGAGGGTGCAATGATGAGAGGAGACCCAGCAGATACTAGGGCATGGTGTTTTGATCACAGGGTTCAAAGGTGGAGCATACAAAACAAACAGTCAAAAACATTGAATAAAAACAACATTACCTTTTTTAGAAATTAATCAGCTTCTGCATAAGTAATGTCATTGGTATACACCAGTTACACATTTTGGAAATGCTCAGGCAGGTTACATTTAATATTGAAAGCAACAAATTGTATTTCAATCCAATTACAGCAGTTATATTTTCAGTTGTGCTCAATGTTGACTAGGCCTGCATGCCGTCTGAATAGAAAGTAGCATGCTAGGGATTTGGCCACAGGGCAACTCGGATTGTTAGAATTAATTTATGGAGCTACTGCTCATGGGCAAACCACATATATTTGTGACCAGTCAAACAGCACAAAGTACTGCCTGACCTCCAGAATATCTCCCTAACTATTTAATTCACTTGAATTTAGGCATGTTTTAGTTACCAATGGCCAAATGTGTTTTGAGTGCAAAGCTAGTGTTTTGCAGTAGCAGGAAGTGTTTCAGGTGTATGTGGAAGAAGATATTGCATTTGGTTCTTGAGCTCCTCGATTAAGCTTTTCCTCTTATCCTATCAGCCAAATGTTGTCCAATTTGCTTTCAGGTTGATAAGTAGATTGAAAAATAATAGAATAGAAATGTGTAACTTGGTATCTTGGTTTTGTTTGTTGTTGACATTCAGATGAAACAATGACCCTGTTAAGGGCAAGTACAACTTTCTGTCAGCTTCTGTCAACAGCAACAAGGTGAGCAGAATGAGTAGATGGCAAAATATATATGCCTGTCAAGATTCCAATGAAAATCAAAAAGATAACAGCTGACATTTTGCGCTAGCATGTAGGAGATTGCTATCCGGAAGATTGAATGTTAAAGCTGAGATGTTTTGATGGGGCCATCGTCATCGACAGCTGAGGCCACTAATGCAGGAATACAAAAACATCATTTGAAAACAACATATATCTTGAGGTTTTTGCATTTTAGGGGTGTGGGTGTTTGTGAGTTATTTGGTCATTCAGAAGTTACGGTGTTTATTTTTTATTTCCATCCTGTTATTATAATGCAGCAACAGAAAATGTCTATGTTTTGGTTTATTTTGCCTCTGTAATACAGAAAGTAGAAACACAGAAATGAATGAATAATTTGGGTTTAATGAGCTTGTAATGAGTTCCGGTAGCCAGCCATCGTCACAAACCTTGTATTACAGAGTAGCGGTAAAACAAAAGTACACTTTCGGAACAAAATAAGAATAAAGTAAAGAAAGACGATAATTAAACAAGACTGGAACGTGACTGCGTGACCAAGTTTTGCCTCTTACTGTTGTTTGGACAGAAATACAACTTAATTCAATGGGCATGAATAATTGTCTGTCAGACTCAGTAAAATTAACGATTCAACATCTTGTATAAAAGAAAGAACAAGGGACTCCTTAGGGCAGAACACTGTGCAAACGACAAGAGGTTTGCAAGGAGAGACACACAGATTGGCAGAGCAAACACAGACACTGGGATGTTCCTTGGAAATGTGCGGCCATTATCACAAAGACAAAGAATAATTCATACTCATCAGTACCATAAAGTACACACAAGGCAGTCCCTTATTGCAAGTTGGGGCCCGGCACTCCTAGGTGGGCCTTGTATGCTGACTCCAGCTTTCTGTGGCTGAGAAGCATACAATCTGCCAATTAGAATCATCCATTAACAAGTCAATCAACGGAGTTCGCCAGCTTGTAGTCCTAAAAAACTGAAATGAGTTAGCGTTTTCTACCTCTGTTTGTTGGCTATTCCTATGGGGGCAATAACTGGGGATAGAATGGTGTTACACCATACACCAAAACAAGGTCTGTTAACACAGGCTTATGAGATCATACACGTTTTGTTCTGTCAGATAATATCAGTCCGTTAAAATGACCTTCATGAATTATGAAGCCTTTATGTGCTTCATGTGGTTGCTCTGATTATGGAAATTCTTCAAAAGTGACGTTAGCTGATGAAGATTATCTCATAGATCAAAACGTATCAGATCTCCTAAGCCTGTGTTTAACACAGACCTTACTTTTGTAGTTTGTCAAAAAAACAACATTTAATTTCCCCATAGGCTTTGGCCAACGAGCCGAGGGTTGAGTTAGCCTCCGTTAGTGCCTACAAAAATACACCATTACTATTGTTCTCTATAGAGGTGGCAAAACAGCAGCAATCCCTATGCTCTGACATGTCATGGCTATGCATAGGTCTTTGGGTTGCATGTTGCACATGACCTGTTCAACGGAGGACCTCGCTTTGTAGTCCAGGAGTAGGCTCAGTGACGTTAGCTCACCTTTCTCCAAGGGTGTTGTGACCATAGGACACAGCGATGAACTTGTACTCTGGACAGCATGCAGTGTAAGAACCGTCATAGTTCAGTCTTCAATTATTTTATTAGACAGAAATGTACAGTGTGAGAGCAATATTAAGTGACAACCATAACATTTACATTACAGGTTAACTAGGCACAGTCATATTGAAGTCACTTTAAAGGGCACACACCATCAAAGGACAATGTACAGGCATAGTGCTTACAGTATATTGGGGATCCACATCAATACTTTTTTTGGGGTGGGGGGAGGGGGCGGACTACATCAATCAAATGCATGGACAGGTGTCCAATTTGCTTTTTTGTCGACCATGAAATTCAATTTTCACAAGACTTCGGGGTTGATGGAAAATGCTGCAGGTCTACCAACAAGAGGATTGATGTCATTTTTCTCCCTAGATAGGTCAGTTATAAGAGTACAAGTGTTCATGAATAAGGAAATATATTAATATCAACGAAGCAGAATTGAATTATTGTGTCATCTTTTAGTGGTTAGGGGAAATGTCTTTGACACGCTCTTCTTTAGGGTATTAAAGTAGTCAAAGTTGCATTATTTGGTCCCAAAGTCCTAGCACGCAATGACTACATCAAGCTGGTGACTCTACAAATGTATTGGATGCATTTGCAGTTTGTTTTGGTTGGGTTTCGGATTATGCTGTGCCTAAAATAAAATAATGGTAAATAATGTATGGTGTCAAAGCTTGTAGAAGGGTAGCCGAAACGTTTGACCCAAGTTAGACAATTGAAAGGCAATGCTATCAAATACTAATTGAATTTATGTAAAGTTCTGACCCACTTGGAATGTGATGAAAGAAATAAAAGTGTAAATAAATAATAATCTCTACTATTATTCTTAAAATAAAGTGGTGATCCTAAGACAGTGAATATTTTCTCTGATTAAATGTCAGGAATTGTGAAAAACTGAGTTTAAATGTATTTGGCTAAGGTGTATGTAAACTTCCAACTTCAACTGTATAAGTGAATTTGTCCAAATACTTATGAAACCTTAAAATGGGGGGACGAAATACATAAAGTGATTCAATTTCTAAAATGCAAAAAATATATGTATGAAAATAACCTCAAATAAAAGGTGACATTCTGTATTGTCACCTCATATAAAACATTTGATCTCAAATCCAATTAAATATGTAAGGGAGTGTATCTGTCAAAAACAGCCAGGTAAACATAGCCTTGCCTAAGGTAAACTCTGCTAATAGCATGAGCGAAGCGTCTCTTATATCATATCAAAGTTTATTGGTCTAGCACAAAGATTTTAATATGTTATCGTGGGTGCAGCGAAATGCTTATGTTTCTAGCTCCAACAAAGCTGTTATATCTAACAAAAACAATACACATTTAATCCTCCAAAAATTATAACAATAATTAAGAAATATCAGAGCGAGCAATAACAAAGCGATGAATGTCAAACTCCGGAATATAAATATGTATATCTATAAAGGGTGTGTATAGACAGTATGGACAGTATATGACTAGAAAATGTGTGTACAGCAGTAGTTATAATGGATGAACCGTAACTAGAATGCAGTATATACATATAAGTGGGTCAAACAGTATGTAAACATAATTATAGTGACCAGTGTTTAATGACTCGATGTACTGTATATAGGGCAGCAGTCTCTAGGTTGCAGGTGAAGGGTAGAGTACTGTGTGGTAGCTATCTAGTGACAGTGTCTTAGGTTCAGAGCAAGTTACCAGGTGGAGGCCGGCTAGTGATGACTGTTTAATTAGCAGTCTGATGGCCTGGAGATAGAAGCTGTTTATTAGTTTCTCGGTTCCAGCTTTGATGGACCTGTACTATCTCTGCCTTCTAGATGGTAGTGGGGTGAACAGGCTGTGGCTTGGGGAGCCAAACCGGATTTCTTCAGCCTCCTGAGGTTGAAGAAGCATTGTTGCGCCTTCTTCACCACGTTGTCGGTGTGGAGGGACCATTTCAGGCCCTCAGTAATTTGCACACCAAGGAACTTCTCTCCACTGTGGCCTCTTTAATGTGGATGGGGGCGTGCTCTCTCTGCTGTCTTCTGTATTCCACAATCATCTCCTTTGTTTTGTTGACATTGAGGGAGAGGTTATTTTCCTGGCACCACTTCATCAGGGTTCTCACCTCCTCCTTGTTGGCTGTCTTGTCATTGTTGTTAATCAGGTCTACCACTGTTGTGTCATCAGCAAACTTGATGATCGAGTTGGAGACGTGCGTAGCCACTTAGTCATGGGTGAACAGAGACTACAGGAGGGGGCTGAGCACACACCCATGGGGGGCCCCAATATTGAGGATCAGCGTGGCAGAGGTTTTGTTACCTACCTTCACCACCTGAGGTTGGCCCGTCAAGAATTCCAGGACCCAGTTGCACACGAAGGGGATCAGATCCAGGGCCCTGAGATGAGCTTGGAGGGCACTATGGTGTTGAAGGCTGTGTTGTAGTCGATGAATAGCATTCTCACAATTGTATTCATCTTGTCCAGGTGGGATAGGGCAGTGTGCAATATACCTTGCAAGATCTTAATTTGATCAAGCTGTTGCAGGAGAACTTCATGCAATGCAGGAAATGTACAACTTGTAGTGTACTTGACATTTAAAAAAGCTTCTGAAGTTTGTAATTTTCAGTTTCACATTTCAGACTTGATTTTCCCTCTACAACAATGTCCATGAATTATAATCCACATAATAATTTAAATGTCATGTTGCTGCAGGATTATTTTCCTGGTGTAGCAAACTGGCTCAAATTAAGATCCTACATCTGTAGATGCTGACTGTCAGGTAAACATGATTTTCCCTCCGACTGGGCTTTGTTTGCTTTCCACTTTCAAATGCCTCTACTGAAGCATGTTTCAACTCTGTGTCACTTCAACCATGACATATACTGATTGAAGCTACTATACTTTCTCAGCCTGCATTTACTGCATCTCTCTCTCCCTCTCTCTCTTCCAAATGGAGAAGCATTCTCAACAAAGGAATGCAAAACCATTTCAAATGGATCATTTTCACTACCCCTGATTGTTATGCATTTATTTAATTATTAAAAGCTTCACTCACTAAACAGTAATAATACAATAACCTAAGAGGGGGGCGGTGGAGTCTGTGGACAGTGGAATCTGTCAAATGTGTATCCAAAATAGATTAGCTGTATAAAGAGCTCAGGCAAAGATGGGCATCCATGCAGTGTACGTCTCCACAACAAATTAGCTTGAAGGTAAAAGAGAGCAGGAATTTACGATGCATTTCCTTAAACCTTTTCCAGTAATCCTTTTCCATGAAATCCTTTTTAATCGTGAAGCGATCCCTCACAATACCTGGTGGCCGACCATTTTTACTGTCCATTTGGCTTGAAGTTTGTGTCGGACATGATTCCACTTAATATTTGGAGCCAGACAAATTGGGCAAAAGTGCCAGCTGCTGAGCATGGAAAAGCTAATCAGTTGAACAGAATGTGGAGGATTACACGTTCAAAGACTTGTTGTTTCTTTAACTCAGATATACAGTACATCTGTCGGCTTGTTGGTTTAGTGTATTTTCCCCTAATTCCTCCCAGATCATGTCTTAGCTGTATTATTTGCTCGCTGTTGTCTTTCCATCGGGTGAGGAGATGTTGGGGGGAAAGCGTCCCAATTAAATACGGATTTGGTAGCGTGTTATCACATCAGAGACGGCACACACGCTCCTGTTTAGGCCACTGGGTATAAATCACCTCCCTAAGTTAATTGCGCTTGCAACAACACCACATGGTGTGTGTGTATGCGCGTGTGTGTGCCTTCCTGTGTGTGTTAATGAGAGCGTGTCTGTGGGTAAAATATATATATAGAGAGAGAGTGCACGTGCTTGCACACGCTGGGGAACAAGTTTATTTTATGTCTCTATTTCTTTGTGTGCAAAGCCTTCTGGTAACACATTACTTAAAATCTGCAATTCTAATGCATTATGATGCAGCTGTAATGCATAATAACAGTTGTCACTCTAGCTGTTGATCGTCGCTGGTAAAGGTACATGCAGCCCTTGTGTGACCAGGTTAGAGACCCTTTAGGACTCCATGACGTTTGGGATTCAAGCAGAACATGACTTAGAAATCTCCTCCAGAATGCTATACCGTGACTATTTTCATGTTCTGAAATACCCTACTATCCTGTAGGGAGGCAGTTATTTTTGGCCTGAGCCATCTTTAAGCAGGTGCCATTTGTGCTGACATTATATGGATAATGGTGTGTGGTAGAAATTATGCAATTGACTATATATTCTGCATGTCTCTGAGGTATTTGGAGTTTCTCCCCACCTACTGATGCTGAGGGACCTATCAATTTGAATACTTCTGTGAAAACAATTGACATCTAGCAGTGGTTCCCAGGATCCATCATCTTGAAAACAGCAACTCATAACTGTTTGGATCAGATCTGACTTAACACTCCTCAATAGCCGCAGTAGCTTAAGTTGAAGCTTGACAATGCTGCGGATGGAAAAGAGCACTTTGTCTCCTGGGGGTGTCTGCCTTTGCGTTCTTCCTGCCCATTGTGTAAGATTCATCTAATGAAGCCAGTCCTGCGGTCGAGAACTGTCGGAGTCTGACTCATACACAGCGCCGGTATGAGTACTAATGTAATAACCTCGGTGTAGGAAGAGCGTTCACGTTGCATTACTGTGTCTTATTCACCAAGCTCTCATCAACAACTCTCAACGTAGGCCAACGGCACATGCTGTTCCCCCCCCCCCCTTTCCCTACTGGCTTTTATCTTCCAAAAAGGTTCTCTTTAATAGTTTTACCTTGTCCCCCACAACCATCTTTTTTTCCAGGCATTCTTTTTATCTGGATATTTTTTTTTCTTTTTTCGAGGGACCCAGCAGGTAAATTTGCATTCAACTTCTTTCCCTCTGTCTGCATATGTTTGTGACTCGCTGACACTTTGCTGACTGTGCCTCCAGGCTGAAGTTCCATTTGTTTGTTTCATCCTCATTGTTGACATATCGATTTGATCTCTTGAATATCGCTTTTATATTGAAGTTCTCACAATATGAATACTGACCTCTGTTTGACTTTTTGGAAGAAACTAAAATAATTCCTAGGCTATGTAGCCCATTGACAATGTTTTCTCTGTTTTTGGTGTGTCACTCACTCTCCAAAACAACAAATGACGTCTTTGTATCCAGCAAATAGTATCTAGGCAACCACCCGGTTTATCTCAAAACCTGAAAAGTGATTGATTTGATTGTATGACGGTAAAAATCCTGCTCGGATGAACTCACTGAATTCACTCTTATAGATAAAACAGAAATGTGTTGTCCTTGACATTAATGACCCCAATCACCCCATTGAAATCAACGACGAGAGAGATATTCAGATTGATTAAATGTGACGTGGAGTATCTGCTGACGTCACAAAAGCCATTAATTTAGTTCTAGTTTGGAGGCAGCAATTAATTGCATGTGGTACAATGGCTGTTTCTCCAGCTGGTTGTCTTAACGGAGTATGATAAAAAGGTCAATCTCTTCGTATTGTACAAAAAAAGCAATTGCACGTCCTGGTCTAAGTATCCTAACTGTAAAATGTTTATGGTCAGTGCGAATCTAGATGGCTAACTTTGGCTATGCCAGAGTGTCCCTGAGGACCGAACACAATGCAATTCAACATCACAATGTAACAGAAGTAGAAATTATTGCTGTTAATGGTCCTCAGTATGAGTGTAATCGAATTAAGCTGTGGATCAATGCAGCTGTGCCTAAAACCTCCTTCGGCAGATTTGTGTCATCAAGTCGAATTGAATGCACAAGCTTAGACTTGCTTCAGTCTGCCGCCACATAATGGAATCACAATGGTGACCAAGCCAGAGGGGAATTGAAGTGGACTGGAAGGTTTGAAAGCCACAAGTTCATCTCAGCCTTGTCTGGGACAAACTGAGATACGACGCTGGGCCTTGAAAGCAACACAATTAAACAGTGAAACAATTCTAGCAGGGGAATGTAAAGCAAAACTGTAAATTCTACCTGGAAAAGTGGCAAGGTACAGCATGGGCTATGGGACAGACAGGAGGGGAGTTTTATGGTTCTGTTACAGAGACGTGAGTTGAGACTCTGCACCAAGTTGAAACTGCACTGCTGACAAAGTTTCTATAAACTCAATCTCGCTTTAAACTGGAACCGGGCTACTTTTAGACTAGACGTGTTATGCTTGTGGGCGTCCTAGAGCAAAACGGCATGAGAAACTTAACTTTCCACAGAGAGGTGATTTTAGTGTGTAGCCTAAACTGTTTGGACACTACAGACAGAAGTTGGCAGATCGGAGAAGACCGATTTTCTGGATGTCACAAGGTCTGACAAACACCGCTCTAGCTCTGACAACTTTCACCACAGAGGCGGAAGGGAAACATCGGCGAATGTGGTTGATTGAGACGCAAACCATTCAAAATACGTGTATATATATACACTGCTCAAAAAAATCAATACAGATAAAGGGAACACTTAAACAACACAATGTAACTCCAAGTCAATCACACTTCTGTGAAATCAAACTGTCCACTAAGGAAGCAACACTGATTGACAATACATTTCACATGCTGTTGTGTAAATGGAATAGACAACAGCTGAAAATTATAGGCAATTAGCAAGACACCCCCAATAAAAGAGTGGTTCTGCAGGTGGTGACCACAGACCACTTCTCAGTTCCTATGCTTCCTGGCTGATGTTTTGGTCACTTTTGAATGCTGGCGGTGCTTTCACTCTAGTGGTAGCATGAGACTGAGTCTACAACCCACACAAGTGGCTCAGGTAGTGCAGCTCATCCAGGATGGCACATCAATGCGAGCTGTGGCAAGAAGGTTTGCTGTGTCTGTCAGCGTAGTGTCCAGAGCATGGAGGCGCTACCAGGAGACAGGCCAGTACATCAGGAGACGTGGAGGAGGCCGTAGGAGGGCAACAACCCAGCAGCAGGACCGCTACCTCCACCTTTGTGCAAGGAGGAGCAGGAGGAGCACTGCCAGAGCCCTGCAAAATGACCTCCAGCAGGCCACAAATGTGCATGTGTCTGCTCAAACGGTCAGAAACAGACTCCATGAGGGTGGTATAAGGTCCCGACGTCCACAGGTGGGGGTTGTGCTTACAGCCCAACACCGTGCAGGATGTATGGCATTTGCCAGAGAACACAAAGATTGGCAAATTCGCCACTGGCGCCCTGTGCTCTTCACAGATGAAAGCAGGTTCACACAGATCACATGTGACAGACGTGACAGAGTCTGCTGCCTGCAACATCCTCCAGCATGACCGGTTTGGCGGTGGGTCAGTCATGGGGTGGGGTGGCATTTCTTTGGGGGGACGCACAGCCCTCCATGTGCTCGCCAGAGGTAGCCTGACTGCCATTAGGTACCGAGATGAGATCCTCAGACCCCTTGTGAGAACATATGCTGGTGCGGTTGGCCCTGGGTTCCTCCTAATGCAAGACAATACTAGACCTCATGTGGCTGGAGTGTGTCAGCAGTTCCTGCAAGAGGAAGGCATTGATGCTATGGACTGGCCCACCCGTTCCCCAGACCTGAATCCAATTGATGCTTTAGTCCAGGTCTGGGAGGAGATCCCTAAGGAGACCATCCGCCACCTCATCAGGAGCATGCCCAGGTGTTGTAGGGAGGTCATACAGGCACGTGGAGTTCACACACACTACTGAGCCTCATTTTGACTTGTTTTAAGGACATTACATCAAAGTTGGATCAGCCTGTAGTATGGTTTTCCACTTAAATGTTGAGTGTGACTCCAAATTCAGACCTCCATGGGTTGATAAATTTGATTTTGTTGTCAGCACATTCAACTATGTAAAGAAAAAGTATATATATATATATATATATATATGAAGAATCTCAAATATAAAATATATTTTGTTTTGTTTAACACTTTTTTGGTTACTTCGTGATTCCATGTGTTATTTCATAGTTGTGATGTCTTCACTATTATTCTACAATGTAGAAAATAGTTAAAATAAAGAACAACCCTTTAATGAGTAGGTGTTCTAAAACTTTTGACTGTTAGGGTATCTCTAGAAATGATATTATCAAGAAATGTCTTCTGTCGTGGACACCTGAAAGCTGCAACAAATTTTCACCTACTGTACCCATTGACTGCAATGTAAAGGTTTTGAGTCAGGTTTGTAGGCCTCCTTGGTCGCACACGCTTTTTCGGTTCTGCCCACACATTTTCTATGGAATTGAGGTCAGGGCTTTGCCACAACTTTGAAAGTATGTTTGGGTTCATTGTCCATTTGGAAGACCCATTTGTGACTGAGCTTTAACTTCCTGACTAATGTCTTGAGATATTGCTTCAATATATCCACATAATTTTCCTTCCTCATGAAGCCATCTATTTTGTGAAGTGCACCAATATCTCCTGCAGCAAAGCACCCCCACAACATGATGTTGCCACACCCGTCCACGGTTGGGATGGTGTCCTTCAGCTTGCAAGCCTCCCCCTTTTTCCTCCAAGCATAATGGTCATTATGGCCAAACAGTTCTATTATTGTTTCATCAGACCAGAGGACATTTCTCCAAAAAGTACAATATTTGTCCCATGTGCAGTTACAAACCGTAGTCTGGCTTTTTGATGGCGGTTTTGGAGCAGTGGATTCTTCCTTACGGAGGGGCCTTTCAGGTTATGTTGATATAGGACTCGTTTTACTGTGGATATAGATACTTTTGTACCTGTTTCCAACAGCATCTTCACAAGGTCCTTTGCTGTTGTTCTGGGATTGATTTGCACTTTTCACACCAAAGTACGTTAATCTCTAGGAGACCCCTTCCTGAGGGTTTTGACAGCTGCATGGTCCCATGGTGTTTATAATTGCGTACTATTGTTTGTACAGATGAACATGGTACCTTCAGGCATTTGGAAACTGCTCCCAAGGATGAACCAGACTTGTGTAGGCCTACAATGCTTTTTACGAGGTCTTAGCTGATTTCTTTTGATTTTCCCATGATGTCAAGCAAAGAGGCACTGAGTTTGAAGGTAGGCCTTGAAATACATCCACAGGTAAACCTCCAATTGACTCAAATGATGTCAATTAGCCTATCAGAAGCTTCTAAAGCCATGACATAATTTTCTGGAATTTTCCAAGCTGTTTAAAGGCACAGTCAACTTAGTATATGTAAACTTCTGACCCACTGGAATTGTGATACAGTGAATTATAAGTGAATTAATCTGTCTGTAATGCACAAAGTAGATGTCCTAACCGACTTGCCAAAGCTCTAATTTGTTAACAAGAAATTTGTGGAGTGGTTGAAAAAAGAGTTTTAATCACTTCAACCTAAGTGTAAATGTAAACTTCCGACTTCAACTGTACGTCCTAATGACCACTACAGAGGACAATTTTGCACTTACAATAAAATATACATTTTGTTTTTAAATAATTATGCTAATCTGTTTGTTTTTTCAATCCGAAACACTTGTGTTACATAAAAAAATATATATACACTATACATACAAAAGTATGTGGACACACCTTCAAATTAGTGGATTTAGCTATTTTGCCACATGCGTCTCTGACAGGTGTATAAAATCGAGCACACAGCAATGCAACCTCCATTGACAAACAGTTGCAGTAGAACAACCTTATTGAAAAGCTCAGTGACTTCCAACGTAGCACCATCACTCTGCGCCATAGTCGTGGTACGCCTTACAAAATACTTTTAAACTGGAAGAATTTGTCCCGATTGGTATTTTTAAATCACTGATTAATGATCTTGAGACTGATTCCCTGACGTGTCAATGTTTTTAATTAGCTGTTTTTGATTTTGTTATACTCTTGTGAATTCTATGGTTTTTACTAGATTACTTGTGGTTTTTCATGTTGTTTGTCTGTAATTTTTGTAATGACTTGGTGCTGCCTATCTTGGCCAGGACGCTCTTGAAAAAGATATTTAAAATCTCAATGAGCTCTTCTTGGTTAAACATTTTTTTTAAATCATAGGATGCCAGCTTTCCAACAAGTCAGTTTGTAAAATGTCTGCCCTGCAAGAGCTGCCCCAGTCAACTGTAAATGCTGATATTGTGAAGTGGAAACGTCTAGGAGTGGCTCAGCCACGAAAAGGTAGGCCAGACAAGCTCACAGAACGGGAACCCCGAGTGCTGAAGATTGCAGTGCGTAAAAATAATCTGTCCTTGGTTGCAACACTCACAATCAATTTCCAAACAGCCTTTGGAAGCAACGTCAGCCCAAGAACTGTTCATCTGGAGTGTCATGAAATGGGGGTTCATGGCCGAGCAGCCGCACACAAGCCTAAGATCACCATGCACAATGGTGTAAAGCTCGCCGGCATTGGACTCTTGGTCAGTGGAAACACGTTCTCTGGAGTGATGAATCACGCTTCACCATCTGGCAGGACGAAGGACGAATCTGAGTTTGGTGGATGCCAGGACATCACTACCTGACCGAATGCATAGTGCCAAGGGTCTAGGCCCCTTAGTTCCAGTGGAGGGAAATCTTAACGCTACAGCATACAATGACATTCTAGACAATTCTGTGCTTCCAACTTTGTGGCAACAGTTTGGTGAAGGCCCTTTCCTGTTTCAGCATGACAATGTCCCTGTTCACAAAGTGAGGTCCATACAGAAATGTTTTTTTGATATCGGTGTGGAAGAACTTGACTGGCCTGCACAGAGCCCTGACTTCAACCCTATCGAACACCTTTGGGATGAATTGGAACGGCACCTGCGAGTCAGGCTGAATCACCCAATATCACTAATGCTCTTTAGGCTAAATGGAAGCAATTCCCCACAGCAATGTCCCAACATCTAGTGGCAAGCATTCCCAGAGGAGTGGAGGCTGTTATAGCAGCAAAGGGGAAACCAAATCCATATTAATGACCATGGTTTTGGAATGAGATGTTCGACAAGCAGGTGTCTACATACTCTTGGTCATGTAGTCTATATCCCCCCTAAAAAAGAATTCTGGGTCTCAGGATGCTATGAGAAAGAAGAAACATTGATTAATGACTTGTGTCTGTGTAGACTAAGACAAAAAGCTCAACAATGCTGCTGTACTCACAGTATTCCCAGTGGAAATAACCTCATTACCTTTCTCTTAGGATTTCTATGAGACGACAGCGACCATTAATTAGATGGGATTAAACATAAACAGAGACAGACACCTGTAGATCAATGGAAACTGCATTACAAAACTTAACAAACAAGGATGCTCACAGTCATCTAATACATGGGTATTTATCAAACAAAAGATACAGGGTGCTGTGTAAGAAGGTAGACAATAGGGCTGGTTCTGTGGCTTCTTGTCTGTGGCGAGAAGAGGAATCTAGATTGATTGATGTGCACTCTGAGGCCAGCTATTTGTCTTAGTCAATCATATCTGATCTATCATAGACAAATGGAGATGGGCTCCCCAGTTGAATAAACTCTGGTCTGAGACGGGGGGGAGGTCAGGACTGTGCCAAGCACAATTTCTCTCTTTGGTGGAGAGAGAAAGAGAAGGAAGGGATAGGGTGAGATGACAGGAAATGTGTGTGGCGCGTGTTGATACTTTCATTGAAAGGTACACTCATTTATTCACCTGGTGTTTAATTGTATAGTTAGAAACCTGTTCACACTAAAGTATTGTCAGGAAGAGAAACAACTGAAGCAAAATGACAAACCAAAAGTTACTTAATGCCAGACAATGTAAACGCTTTTTCAATAGCGTACATATTCAAAGAAATCTAACGTAGTTTTACATTTTTTTAAATATATTTGATTTATGAATTTTCGATTTTTACAAACAGACAGATAATGATGGCAAACAATACATCGAGAATACCCCCCCACCCTTCAACAGGAGACAGAAAAAACAAAACAAAACAGAAAAACAGAACACAACATTGCTCTTAAGGAATTGACAACTTGCTTCATTGACATTTGACTTACTGTACAGTATAAGGATTATGCTAGGCATTAAAATAATTACCGTGGATCAGAGTGGGTTGCAGGTTGTATGTTGTGTTGCCCATCATCATGTGAAAGATATGCTATAAAGCGCTGCCATATCTTCACGAATGTATTATATCTGTCAGAGATAACATGGCAAATCCTTTCTATATATTGCAAACGGGTGACTTCAACTAACCAGGTTTTAAAAACAGGTACAGTCTCCTCATTCCAAAGGCTTAAAATGTTTATTTCTGGAATAACAAAGCCATATTGTACAGTCTTCTGTTACCAGTGTGTTAATGGCGTTAGGTGTTGTGACCTTCCTAAAACAGCACTGTCCGGGGCTGTTATGAGGTTACAGCTGTATACTTCTGAGTAACACTTAAAAATCTATCTATACTGAACGTAACATGTAGAGTGTTGGTCCCATATCATATAAGATCCCAGAAATGTTCCATAAGAACAAAAAGCTTATTTTGCTCAAATTCTATGCACAAATTTATTTACATCCCTGTTAATAAGCATTTCTCTTCCACCAAGATAATTCATCCACCTGAAAAGCATGGCATATCAAGAATCTGATTAAACAGCATGATCATTACACAGGTGCACCTTATGCTGGGGACAATAAAAAGCCACTCTAAAAAGTGCAGTTTTGTCACACAACACAATACCACAGATGTCTCCATTTTTGAGGGAGCGTGTCAATTGGCATGCTGACTGCAGAAATGTCCATCAGAGTGTTGCCAGATAATTTAATGTTAATTTCTCTACCATAAGCCGCCTCAAGTCATTTTAGAGAATTTGAGAGTAAGTGCAACTGGCCTCACAACCGCAGACCACATGTAACCACGCCAGCTCCGGACCTCCACATCCGGCTTCTTCACCTGCGGGATTGTCTGAAGATGGGGTTGTGGGGTAATGAGGAATATTTATGCCTGTAATAAAGCCATTTTATGGAGAAAAAAAATCTGATTGACATAGGCCTTCTCCCCAGTGGTTGGGCCTGGCTCCCAAGTGGGTGGGCCTATGGCTGCTCCCCTGGCCAGTCATGTGAAATCCATAAATTAGGGCCTATTGAATATACATACTGTTGCCATTTTTGTTCTGTTCAACTAAGGCATCTCTCCTAAAATGACACCTTCATTTAGCCTCAAAATAAAGTGACTGATGTGTGAGGGACACCAGAGACATCCTTCTTATCATACTCGCCATCAGGCTTCAGTTTAGAATCTCCACAAAAAACGATTCTCTATTCTCATTTGGAAAGCTTTAATGCTGATCCCTTTGACCGTGTTATCTCCCTACCTGGGCCATTTCTGTGCCGCTGATTACAGTCCTTAATAAGGGACTCTTATTAAGTATTTTCTCCAATTAAGCTGAACTCATTTTCCGCTTCGCAATTCCTCCGCGACTCCAGTCTTCCAAATCGTCCAATGGCGGATTATTCCAATCTGTGCGTCGTGAGTCATTTACAAGGCAATGAACGGATGGGAAGTCTCGGTTTGATTTTGATAGCAATTAAGACTTGTTTGTTTGTTTTTCTAGAACATTGTCAGTGCACACTCAGGTGAACTAAGCTATAATTGGCATACCATCAAAAAATCTGATGTTTTGACATGCTGGAACTACAGGGGGAAACACAAGACCAATGCTCTGAAATTCCAGGAATGTAATAATTGTGTTGTTCAGCAGACCAGACCTTTGCCTCTTTTGTGTAATGGTTTACTACAGTATATTGTAGGCCTATGTCCCAGTCAATTGCCTTTCTGCTTTGTCAAGCTGAGTTTAAAAAGTTATACCGGAACTTTAACTTGTCCATTTTGGAGATTGGCATTCTGCTGACCAATTTGGAGATTACAAGGAAATGCTGTCTGCTTTAAAGCCACCACAGAGTTGAGTGCCCACACTGCTATCTTAGATTGCCACATTGGAAACTTACTGTGGATTTCCTGGATGACCAACAGCCATCGATTTCCAGCCTGCACAATGAAGGAGCAGCTTAATTTCGTAGTTCAATGTGTGCACCTCAGTAGCAGAACTGAAAATGACAAAGACCTTGTTAAAACGGAGGACCCATCGTCCTTTTTGGCTGGTGTGGAGCAGAAAATCAGGAGACAAAATAGGTGGTATGTATTTAGGCCTAGAGAACACGTGATGGGGAAGAATGGACCCACAGATATATTTACAAATTAAACAGATGCAGAAATTACTTAACTTGGTTAAAACATTAAACTTATTTGGCCAATACTAAATGTTCACTAGACTAACTAACCGCTCCCCATGAAGGAGGTGGAAGGGGATCCTTAAAAGACCTGCGGAATGGCAAAAATCATTCACACATTTAAAGCTAGAATCCTTAGTTGCTGCATCCATTTATGTACATACACATTTTTTATTTGTTTTTATTTCACCTTTATTTAACCAGGTAGGTTAGTTGAGAACAAGTTCTCATTTACAACTGCGACCTGGCCAAGATAAAGCAAAGCAGTGCGACACAAACAACAACAGAGTTACACATGGAATAAACAAACATACAGTCAATAACACAATAGAAAAAAGTATATATACAGTGTGTGCAAATGCGGTAAGATAAGGCAATAAATAGGCCATGATGGCGAAGTAATTACAATATACCAATTAAATACTGTAGTGATAGATGTGCAGAAGATGAATGTGCAAGTAGAGATACTGGGGTGCAAAGGAGCAAAAGAAGAAATAACAATATGGGGATGAGGTAGTTGGACAGGCTATTTACAGATGGGCAATGTACAGGTGCAGTTATCTGTGAGCAGCTCTGACAGGTGGTGCTTAACATTTGTGAAGGAGATATTTGTAATTCGTTCCAGTCATAGGCAGCATTGGCATACATTAATGATACATACCCATAGATTCGAGAAGAATATAACTTATGAATGCCTCATGAGCTTAGTTCAACTGTCGTACCCCATCTAAAATCAAAATACAAGCTTGTTATATTCTCCAATGTTTGTAAACAAAGTAAATGTAAACAAACACTGTATAGACTCAAAATATGACTTGTTTCTTTGATGGTGGCGTTGCAGGAGATGGCAGCATCGCGACTAGCTCTTAAGAAACTCTGCAGTATTTTGTTTGTTTACGTATTATTTTTAACGTTATTAGCTCAGGAATTGTCTTGTGTCATTACATACAGCCGGAAAGAACGTTTGGATATTAGAGCAGCGGTAACTCACCAGAAATTCCAACATCATCACGGCCAGGATTACGACTTCCCTGGAGTGGATCCTTTGTTTGCTCTCCCCAGAGCAATTGAACTCATTCCAGAGGCTAACCCAAAACAACGCCTGTGGAGGAATGGTACTCGAGACGGTCATCTGGTCTGATTTAGGAAGCGTGCACACCACCCACCGCTCAGATTATTTTACTCGCTAATGTCCAATCTCTGGATAATAAAATGGATGAGCTCAAGGCGAGAGTCACCTTTCAGAGAGACCCCAGAGATTGGAAACATACTCTGCTTCACGGAAACAAGGCTCTCTCGAGATATACTATTTGACTCTGTAAAGTTGGGTTGTCAGTACATCGCGCCGACAGGAACAAACATCTCTCCGGGAAGCAGAAGGGTGGAGGTAAATGTTTTATGATTAACAACTTATGGTGTAACTGTGATAACATACAGGAACTCAAGTCCTTCTGTTCACCCGACATAGAATATCTCACAATCAAATGCTGACCGTACTATCCCCCGAGATCATTTTCATCAATAATAGCCACAGTGGTCTATATCCCCCCCTCAAGCGGATACCACAACGGCCCTCAAAGAACTTCACGGGACTTGCGAACTGGAAACCACATATTCTGAGGCTGCATTTATTGTAGCAGGGGATTTTAACAAAGCAAATTTGAAGAAAAGGCTCCCGAAATTCTATCAACATATTGATTGTCTTACTCGTGCTGCTAAAACTCTCGGCCATTGTTATTTATACAACCTTCCAGAATGCATATAAGTCCCTCCCCCACCCACCATTCGGCAAATCAGACTACAATTCCATCTTGCTCCTCCCTTCCTATAGGCAGACACTCAAATAGGAAGCACCCATGATAAGGACTATTCAACGCTGGTCTGACCAATCGGAATCATCGCCTCAAGATTATTTTGATCATGCAGACTGGGATATGTTCAGAGTAGTTTCAGAAAAGAATATCGACACATATACCGATACAGTGAATGAGTTTATCAGGAAGTGCATTTGAGATTTGTACCCACTGTGACTATTAAAACAAGCATACCCATAACATCATGCAAAAACCACCATGCTTGAAAATATGAAGAGTGGTACTCAGTAGTGTTGTGTTAATGGTTTGTATTCAGGACACAAATCTATTTTTGTCACATTATTTGCAGTATTACTTTATTGACTAATTGCAAACAGGATGCTTGTTTTGGAATATTTTTATTCTGTACAGGCTTCCTTCTTTTCATTGTGGAGTAACTACAATGGTGTTGATCCATAATCAGTTATTTCCTATCACAGCCACTAAACTCCAAAACTGTTTTAAAATCACCATGGTGAAATCCCTCAGTGTTTTCCTTCCTCTCTGGCCACTGAGTTAGTAAGGGTGCCTGTATCTTTGTAGTGTCTGGGTGTATTGATAGACCATCCAAAGAGTAATTATTAATAACTGCACCATGCTCAAAGGGATATTAAATGTCTGCTTTTTGTTGAACCCATCTACCAATAGGTGCCCTTCTCTGCTAACAATTGGAAAACCTCCTTATTTAGGCTTACCATATTGACTCACGATATTTCAGCTTTTTATTTTTGATCAACGTGAAAAGAAAAAATCCACGATGACATTATAGGGTAATGTTTGTAGTTCAGTGACGCAAAATCTCAATTTAATCTATATTAAATTCAGGCTGTAATACAACAAAAATGTGAAAAAGTCAAGGGGTGTGAATATTTTCTGAATGAACTGTATATGATTACCAGACTCTGGTGTTTGTTCTTCACATTCCAAACAGAATGTTTGATGGGACCAGCGATAGCATAGTTAAATTAGCAAACATGCTAGCATCAAACTTTGTAGCAAAAAATATATTCATATGGGGAGAAATGGAGCAAAATTTCCAAAATCAGAGACACAGTTGGAGTTTAATTTATATATTCAAAATCCCCATACAGCCTTGTTTAATTGTAGGCTATGAGGAAAGTGTCGTTGTAAGTCATTTTTGCTTAAATACAAGTACTATTTGGGTTTATTCTGGTTGATGTAGCCTATAATTGCGACCACACCAGTTGAACAACCAACACTGTATGGAACACAAGTTAGACTCTAGATCTTAATCCAATTCTCGAGTGTTATTAAGTGAATTTCTCGATGACTTGATACTAGGAATTGTATTATTCCTCAGTCATATTAACATATCAGTGGCTTATCCTCTGGGAGCAAACTCATCTCACTCACTGACATGGAGTGCAATTCATTGTTTACTTATTGAGTGCATTTCATCATTACTTATTGTCACATTTAAAACATGTATTTTATCAGGTTTATCTACACCTGGGACTGATAAAAGCAACATAATAAGAAGGTCATCGTAATTGACTTTCATCACATCTCTAAATTTCATTTAATATGAATGGGATAAATAGTAGTCATTACATTTACATTTACATTACATTTAAGTCATTTAGCAGACGCTCTTATCCACACAATGGGAGTGTAAATGCACTTCAACATTTACTGTATTCTGTCCAACATTGCATCATCCTATTAACATCTCATTAAGTATTCCTCACTAAATGCTTCAAGCAAACTGAGTCTCCTCCCCTCATTAGGCAGATCTATTCTGTAGCATCCTGGGACTACTAATTTAAAAAACTGGTTGACTAATCATGTACAGTTGCGGCCCAATATATTGACACATTTACACTTTTCTTAAATGGTTCCCTATTTCTTCTAAAATAAGTTGAAACTAAAAACAACTTTTGGTTACCACATCTTGTAATTGGATTTTCTATACTGCAGAAGCAATTTTATTTTAAATAAATGTATGCATACAAGTTTAGTTTACAGAAAATGAAGACAAATTGCATGGACAACATTATTGTCACTCCAAAGCTAGTACTAGTTGCACAGCCTTTGGCCAAGATAACTACAGACAAACTTCTTGTAGCCATCAATGAGCTTGCTGCACCTTTTTACTGGCAATTTGGTACACCTTTTATTTGCAAACTTCTCTAATTCTTCAATGACTGTCCTCCACCAACTACTGTTTTCAGATCGTGCCATAGGTTTTTAGATGTGATTCAGATCTGGCCACTCCAGAACAGTCCAGCATCTCTTCTTGAACTATTCCTGGGTGATTGTGTTATGTGTGTCTGAGGTCGTTGTCCTGCTGGAAGACCCACATCCTTCAATGGAAGTTTTTGGAAACTGGGATGAACATTGGACTCCAAAACAACTGATAATCTTCTGATTTTATGATTCCTTGCACACATTCAAATCCCCTTAGTACCAGAGACAGCAAAGCAACCCCACAGCATTATTCAATCTCCTCTATGCTTGATTGTAGGGTCTTATTTTCATTGAATGCTCCCCGCCCGGCAAGGTAGAAAAATATGCCGTTTTGCCCTTGAGCAAGGCAGTTAACCCCGAACAACAACTTCTCCCCGGGCACCGATGACATGGACATCAATTTAGACAGCCCCCCATACCTCTCTGATTCAGAAGGGTTGGATTAAATTCGGAAGACATATTTCGGTTGACTGCATTCAGTTGTGCAACTGACTAGGTATCCCCCTTCCCTTTATTTGGTCATTAGTAAACTCAGCGGTAATTGCCTAATTTTCTTTCATTGGTCCACAGAACATTTTCCCCATGATTTAGGCTTGTATATAAAAAAAAAAAATGAAATTCAATCAGGCTTTCTTGTGTCTCCTTCAGCATGTTTACCAAAGACAAAACAAAGAACACCCTCTCAACAATCAAACATGGGGATGTTCAATAATGCTGTGGGGTTGCTTTGCTGTCTCTGGTACTGGGAGACTTGAATGTGTGCAAGACATCATGAAATCGGCAGATTATGAAAGTGTTTTGGAGTACAGTGTTCAATCCTGTGTCCAAAAACTGTCTCTCTGTTGAAGGTCGAGGGTCTTCCAGCAGGACAACAACACAAAAACATATCAAAAGAAAACTGGAATGATTCAAGAAAAAACGTGAGACTGTTCTGGAGTGATCAGCAAAGAGCCCAGATCTGAATCACATCCATAACCTACGGTGGTATCTGATAACAGCAGTTGGCGGAGGGAACCCCTCAAACAAGAATTAGAGGCAATTTGCTGCTCAAGAGTGGGCCAAATTGCTACTAGAAGGTGCAGCAAGCTCATGTATGGCTACAAGAAGCATTTGTTGGCAGGCTATGCAACCGGGGTGCCAATAATTTTGTAATGCCATAAATTGTGGTCAACAGATTAATTCCATCCCTTCCCCTGCTTTGATACTCACGTTTGTCGCCAAAACATGACAGTTAGGAGTTAAATCAGGATATTCTCTCATAAAATTCCTTGGCCAGTCGGTCGGGGTTACAGTGCCGAGAGAAATTAGGATTTAATGAAGCGTCCCTTGGCAGCCGTTTGGGCAGAAAAACGATCAATCTGCCCAAGCGTTGAAGGAAGATACTATGCATGTCAGAGGTCTTTTCCTTCTTCAACGTAGTGGCCTTCCTCTGTCTTCCTTGGGCTGACAGTCTTCAAGGATGTTTATCTTGGTTCGATGGGCTTGTTACTGCTTAGACTTGTGCTACTTCCGGGAAAGCTCCTACCCTATGTCTGCTTAAATTTCTTCTCTTTTTTTAATTATTACAGACATCGGAATCTTGAAATAAGTGACCTGTGTATTCCACTGGGGACTTTTAACTACTCTTTAGTCACACTCCATGGACATCTACTATCAGAGGCCCTGCCAGGTAAGAAAATAATATTTAACTTCACATTTTTTATTGTACTCATATTTACTGTAAATATTCCCACACGTGTTACTTTTTGATGGGTCAAGGAATCTTGTTTTCAGCTAAAATGATTTTACTGTATGTATTCTAGAGGAGATAGTTATAGTTATGCTATTAGTTTGACCAACTAGTCAGAAATGGAGTAAATACAATACAGTGCCTTCATAAAATATTCAAACACCTTGACTTATTCCACATTTTGTTTGGTTACAGCTTGAATTTAAAATCTTTTTAGATTTTGTGCCATATTGTCAAAGTGTTTCTACATCTGCATTGCTTGCTGTTTGAGGTTTTAGACTGGGTTTCTGTACAGCACTTTGTGACATTGGCTGATGGAAAAAGGGCTTTATAAATACATTTGATTGAAGTGGAGTTATGTTTTTAGACATTTTTTTACAAATGAATGAATAAGGAAAAGTTTTAATGATTTTTGAATGACTCCCACATCTCTGTACCCCAGACATAATTATCTGTAAGATCCTTCAGTTGAGCAGTGAATTTCAAGCACGGATTAATGACAAAGACCAGGGAGGTATTACAATTCCTTGAAACAATGTCACCTACTGGTAGATGGTGGAGGGGAAAGCAGACATTTAATATCCCTTTGAGCATGATGAAGTATTTAATTAGACTTTGGATGGTGTGTCAATACACCCAGTCACTGCAAAGATACAGGCATTCTTCCTAAGTCAGTTGACGGTGAGGAAGGAATTTCACCATGAGGCCAGGGATTTCATAATGAGGCCAATGGTGATTCTATTGAATTAAATGGTTGTGATAGGAGAAAACTGAGGATGGATCAACAACATTGCAGTCACTCCACAATACTAACTTAAATGACAGAGTGAAAAGAAGGAAACCAGTACAGAATAAAAATATTCCAAAACATGCATCCTGTTTTCAATTAAGGCACTAAACTAACACTGCAAATAATGTGGCAAAGAAATGAACTTTTTGTCCTGAAAACAAAGCTTTATTTTTGGGGCAAATCCAACACATCACTGACTAGCACTCTTCATGTTTTCAAGCAAGGTGGTGGTTGCATCATGTTATGGGTGTCATAGACAATGACTATGACATTTTAGGATAAAAAGAAAAGGAAAAAGCTAAGCACAGGCAAAGTCCTAGAGGAAAACCTGGTTCAGTCTGCTTTCCAACAGACACTGAGAGACAAATGAACCTTTCAGCAGGACAACAACCTAAAACGCAATGCAAAATATGCACTGGACTTGTTTACCAGGTTGACATTGAATGTTCCTGAGTGGCCTAGTTACAGTTTTGACTTAAGTCGGCTTGAAAATCTATATGGCAAGAGTTGAAATTGGCTGTTTAGCAATGATCAACAACCAACTTGACACGAGCTTGTATTGTTTTATATTAGTGTTATTTTCCATGAATTAAAAACATTGACAGAGTATTTTGTATAGACAATTAAAATCCAATTTAATCCCACTTTGTAACACAACAAAATGTGGAAAAAGGCAAGGGGTGTGAATACTTTGAAGGCATGGTATACCGCCTGCTTCTTTTGAAAATAGAGTTTGATTGATTTGACCTTTGACCTGTTTTTCCCGCTCCTTTGACACCTCCGAGGGACACTATCCTCCAAAGGATGACAGAAAATTACTCTCAGATGTCAAACGCGTCAAGTAAACATGCTTAAATGCTAAATGCTCAGTTTCAAATGCCAACCCTGTGTTGTATGTGTATGGCCCAACCGAATTCCAAACAGGGTTCTGAGTTCTCTTGAGTCCCCCCCCCATTCTCCTTTCCCGTCACGTTTTCAATAAGCACCCTGTGAGGATGTGGCAGGGAGAGATTGGGACTGTTTGGAAATAAATGTGATCACGTCGGAAAAGGAACCGCTGCCGGACGAGATGTGGGGGAAAAATCAAACGTCATATTCCCAAACACTTCATCGCCATGAGGTGTAACACAGACTTTTCCTCTCTTTCTCCAATCTGATTTCCACTTTCATCAGTTTTAACGTTTAGTATCGTAAATAATGTAACAGCAGAAACCAGAGTACTCTCACAGATCACTGTTACAGTTTAATTGAGTTGCGGTGCATTCCTACGAAGGGTCACACTTGAGTTGGATGGAAGACAGAGGTGGCGGCGAAGGGAAATAGGAAGCACAGACACTGTGTGTGTCATTATGTGCATGTGTTAAAGGTGTTATCTGTGTTAAAATACAGGGCTAAGGTTTTGCTATGGCAGATGTTGCTGAGGATATATCGAGCAAAAATGTGCTCCCAGCTGCATAGATGGCATCAGCATCGCCCGGGAGGCTGATTAATTCATTTGCTGTCTCACTTCCATGTGAGTGTCATGGCAGACCGGGGATGGTTGTTTGGAAGAGGTGAAAATTTGGCTCTGGAACTCTGGATTCCGTCAAACCTGTAGAACATTTTTTTGACGCAGTATCTTTGTTTAAAAAACCACTGCACTGAAATCAACCTATATGTTTTATTGTGATTGGAGAGGAGCCTCTAGAACACAAGGCCATTGTGCAATTCTATTTGGCAACAGGGAAATGAAATATACCGCACCCACCAGCAATGTGGGTTTGATTGATCTCTGCCTACAGGAGCTGTTGATAGCTCATAGGGTCACATGATTAGACCGCTGCACTACCTTTGCCTCAAGACCAGCATGTTCATGTGTATATTAACAACAACCGTTTGCCGTTGAGTTCAAACTTAATTCTTTTATTACTATTTTCAATCTATCCACAGTTTCCGTCTACATGTTTTTGTGTTATTCACATATCTGGTTTCAACAGATGCCAATGCTCAGGAGGGCTAGCATTAACAAGTCCAAAACAGCTGGCCATGCACTTGTATATCAAATCGTTTTTTGACATGACTCATGGATCAAGAAATATTTTAACAATATTCGACTGTGGCTATGCTTTATTGGAACCAATGTAAAGGCTTGATTAAGCCATAAACTACACATCTTCCATCCTAATTTCTTTTTAATTTGGTGAGAACTCGGCCGCATATTGCTACAATGGATCTAACATTTTAATTAAGTAAGGGCTGTAAAAATGATTACTACTACCAGGGTGCAGAAGGGCTGGTGCTCACAACTCTATGGAGAATGGGGAACTAGTGGTCCAAAAATGACACCTCCCAATTCCAAGACCATTCCCTACCACAGAGCCTTTAGATCACTTATTTTTGTACACTCAATGGCAATAATTACCTGTGTGGTCTCATGAAATGCACTAGCCATGTCCAAAGTATTTTTCAATGGTTGAATATGGCATTTTTAATAACCTATTGAGTGTATTACATCAATGCATTCAAATCTATATAGGAGTGTGGGGGGGGTTCTCTTTTTTTTACGCTAAATCCATCTTGAGAATATACTTTTTTTTATATAATGTTGCATAATGTTGCCTTTGGCATAAACAGCGGAACTGAAAATAGAACTCAGTGGCCTTCAGATTAATTTGCCACACAGAATCCAAACTTGAAACACAGGAGGTAAAACACTGTAAATAGGAATGGACATGTGCATATTGAATCAGGGAAGGTTAATTTAGCATGTTACATGGGTTATGATAAGTCGATTAGATCCAGAGGTGAAGACTGAACATTTACCGTAGAGAACGTATTTTTCTTCATACCTGGGTGAGATTAAATACGGTACGTATGTGGGAAACGATGAAAGAGTATGGAACCGCAATGCCTTTTGAGTGCATTCACAGGATGTCTAAATCCTATCACAAAGGAAAGCATCTTCCCTAAAGATATACAATATGTTAGTTACTGCTGGGCCTTGAGACCGTGCAAATGTATCATTACAATGACACCGCGTCATTTGCATGCAAGCAATGCATTGCACAGCTTGACGGCCTATTCTCACCTTGATAGGCTCACTCAATGGTCTTTGATTATTTGACAATGACATCCACACGATACTGTCAATCTCTTTTTTTGACAAACTGTTCAGTTTGCATGTAAAGAAAAAAAAGCACATTATTTCAGCAGGTGATTTCACTTGAGTTTATTAGCGGGCTACATTACAATGATTGTGTAAGATATTCAGCTCTGCAAGGTGTGCATTGCACTGCTTGTCAATGGGTGGTTTCTGTTCTAGCAGGCAGGACATGCCCTTTGGCAGACGAATGCACAGCGGTGGGTGAAGGCTGTCTGAATGGCACCTATCTCACGGTTGAGCTGCCAGGTCTGTCTGATGTTTCAAACCCAGCAGAGAGCAGCTTTCTAGCCTTTCAGGGCCCTGGACAACCCCTGTGTATGTCTTGCTGAGGAAACTGTCCACATGCTCAGAGCATTAATGAATGCCCCTCTCCCCACAGGTGTGATTACTACCTCTGAGGTTTTAGAGCTTGAGTTAGTCCCCTCATACAAGTACTTGGGAGTATGGCTAGACAGCACACTGTCATTCTCTCAGCACATATCAAAGCTGCAGGCTAAAGTTAAATCTAGACTTGGTTTCCTCTTATCGTAGTCGCTCCTCTTTCACCACAGCTGCCAAACTAACCCTGATTCAGATGACCATCCTACCCATGCTAGATTATGGGGACATCATTTATAGATCGGCAGGTAAGGATGCTCTCGAGCGACTAGATGTTCTTTACCAATCGGCCATCAGATTTGCCACCAATGCTCCTTAAAAGGAGACATCACTGCACTCTATACTTATTTATAATACCCTCATAGGCCTAACTCCCCCCTATCTGAGATATCAACTGCAGCCCTCATACTCCACATACAACAACCATTCTGCCAGTCACATTCTGTTATGGGTCCCCAAAGCACACATATCCTTGGGTCGCTCGGCTTTTCAGATCGCTGCAGCTTGCGACTGGAACGAGCTGCAACAAACACTAAAACTGGACAGTTTTATCTCAATCTCTTCATTCAAATGGACACTCTTGCTGACAGTTGTGGCTGCTTTGCATGATGTATTGTTGTCTCTACCTTCTTGCACTTTGTGCTGTTGTCTGTGCCTAATAATATTTGTACCCTGTTTTGTGCTGATACCATGTTGTGTTGCTACCATGCTGTTGTCATGTGTTGCTACCATGCTGTGTTGTCATGTGCTGCCGCCATGCTATGTTGTTGTCTTAGGTCTCTCTTTATGTAATGTTGTGTTGTCTCTCTTGTCCTGATGTGTGTTTTATCCTATATTTTTACATCATTTGTTTACATTTTTAAATCCAGCCCCCATCCCTGCAGGAGGCCTTTTTGATCTTTGGTAGGCCATTTGTTATTAATTGACTTGCCTAGTTAAATAAAGGTAAAATAAAAAAAATATTGTTTGTGAAAGAGGCACTCGCACGTTGTTTGTAGAACTGGCTCACCTTGCATATGGCCCAAGGTGGAGTCCCACATACCTAGCAAACAGCCATGGAAATAGAATGAACAATATGGATATCACATTATCTAAGTGTATGGATATCACATTATGTAAGTGTATGGATATCACATTATGTAAGTGGGAGAAAGGGAGTGAAGTCTATAGTCTCTTTTCTTCGCCCAGAATTAAACAGGTCTCTTGTTCTTTTATGTCACAGTGCCCCAACAATATGCAAGAAGATATACAAGTCTAACCGAAAGAGACTTATTATATGACCAACCAAGGCTCTTTTTGTAGATGTCTGGTACTTTCCCTCGTGGATTATCGAGTTGTGCTGTGCATTGTGGCAGCGGTTTGTGTCAAGCCCTTGCAGCACTGTGAAACAAGGTAACGGTTTCACTTGTTGTTGGAGGTTCAGGAACTGCAAAGGTGGAGATTTGTAAGACCAGCAGCCAATTCCCTATTGAGAGCATTGTCAGAAGAAGCTCAAGCAGGGATTTCTGGAGGGAGAACGGAATTGGGGTTGAATGATAAAAATAGGACTTTTTGAGTACATTTTTTAATACTGAAAAACAGATAAGTGAATCTATTAGGACATGCACATCTTTGTCTTGACCTTAGAATTCCGAGCAGTTACCCACTTAGGTATACTATGGGGATCCAAATGAATCCTAAATAAGATTTTGTGCATTGTTGGATAAGCACATGTTCGTAGACAGAGGTATGAGGTAAGTGAATTTCCACATTTTCCTTTGCAACCATATTCTATTCACAGTTACAAGACTGAATTCAACTCAGTGGCATAAGCCATTATTCACAAATAAAGTACCGACCTAGACATTGTGCCACCTTCTCAAAAAGCTAACATTCATTTGGCATGTTGTTGCATAAACAGTCAGAAATATTATATATAGGATCGTAATTTGATCTGTATTGTCACAGAAAGAAAATCCTGCAGCAACAGGATTTGAACATTTAGTCCATAATGTTGCATGCAGTGGCGTGTATTCATGGTTGCCAAGGGAAGCAAGGTTTCCCCCAAACATTTGACCAAGTAAAAAAATAAGAAACATACAAAATAATTAATCTTCCGTCTCTCGGTGTTAAAAAAATATCCTTTCATTCACAAGAGGCTGAATATATCTCACCGGAGAAAGTATCCGAGAGATCAAACTGTATTAGTACTGTATGTGTAGCCAAAATATCTGATGCTGTCTTTATCCCTTGATAAAAAAATAAAGAAACGTCCCTTTTTCAGGACCCTGTCTTTCAAAGATTATTCGTAAAAATCCAAATCACTTCACAGATCTTCATTGTAATGGGTTTAAACCCATGCTTGTTCATTGAATCATAAACCATTAATAAACATGCACCTGTGGAAGGGTCGTTAAGACACTAACAGTTTACATACGGTAGGCAAGTAAGGTCACAGTTATGAAAACATAGGACACTAAAGAGGCCTTTCAACTGACTCTGAAAAACACCAAAAGAAAGATGCCAAGGGTCCCTGCTCATCTGCGTGAAGGCATGCTACAAGGAGGCATGAGGACTGCAGAGGTGGCCAGGGCAATACATTGCAATGTCCGTACTGTGAGATGCCAAAGACAGCACAACAGGGAGACAGGACGGACAGCTGATCATCCTCGCAGTGGCAGACCATGTGTAACAACACCTTCGCAGGATTGGTACATCCGAACATCACACCTGCAGGACAGGTACAGGATGGCAACAACATCTACCCGAGTTACACCAAGAACGCACAATCCCTCCATCAGTGCTCAGACTGTCCGCAATAGGCTGAGAGAGGCTGGACTGGGGGCTTGTAGGCGTGTTGTGTGGCAGGTACTCACCAGACATCACCAGCAACAACGTCGCCTATGGGCACAAACCTACCATCGCTGGACCATGCAGGACGGGCAAAAAGTGCTCTTCACTGACGAGTCAAGGTTTTGTCTGACCAGGGGTGATAGTTTGATTCGCGTTTATCGTTGAAGGAATGAGCGTTAAACTGAGGCCTGTACTCTGGAGTGGGATCGATTTGGAGGTGGAGGGTCCGTCATGGTCTGGGGCGGTGTGTCACAGCATCATCGAACTGAGCTGGTTGTCATTGCAGGTAATCTCAACGCTGTGCGTTACAGGGAAACATTCTCCTCGCTCAGGTACCCTTCCTGCAGGCTCATCCTGACATGACCCTCCAGCTTGACAATGCCACCAGCCATACTGTTTGTTCTGTGTGTGATTTCCTGGAAGACAGGAATGTCAGTGTTCTGCCATGGCAAGCGCAGAGCCCAGATCTCAATCCCATTGAGCACGTCTGGGATCTGTTGGATCGGAGGGTGAGGGCTAGGACCATTCCCCCCAGAAATGTCCGGGAACTTGCAGGTGCCTTGGTGGAAGAGTGGGGTAACATCTCACAGCAGGAACTGGCAAATCTGGTGCAGTCCATGAGGAGGAGATGCACAGCAGTACTTAATGCAGCTGGTGGCCACACCAGATACTGACTGTTACTTTTGTTAACCACCCCTTGTTCAGGGACACATTATTCAATTTCTGTTTGTCACATGTCTGTGGAACTTGTTCAGTTTATGTCTCAGTTGTTGAATCTTGTTATGTTCATACAAATATTTACACATGTTAAGTTTGCTCAAAATAAACACAGTTGACTGTGAGAGGACTTTTATTTTTTTGCTGAGTTTATATTAACAGGTAAGTAGCTAGCTAAAATCGGCACATTCTTAAAATAGCCATGGATGGAAATAAGAATTTGGACATGTGATTTTACTTAATTCTCCGGACTGGCCAATGATTATTTCAGCGATTCTGATCCAACCATAAATGTATACATTGTGCCCCTGGCCTGAGAGGATGGAAGTTCAACATGTACAGTTGAAGTCGGATGTTTACATACACCTTAGCCAAATACATTTAAACTTAAGAGTTTTTCACAACTCCTGACATTTAATCCAAGTAAAAATTACCCTGTCTTAGGTCAGTTAGGATCATTACTTTATTTTAAGTCAGAATAATAGAGAGAATTGTTTATTTCAGCTTTTATATCTTTCATCATATTCCTAGCGGCCTTTCAGGTTATGTCGATATAGGACTTGTTTTACTGTGGATGTAGATACTTTTGTACCTGTTTCCTCCAGCATCTTCACAAGGTCCTTTGATGTTGTTCTGGGATTGATTTGCACTTTTCGCACCAAAGTATGTTCATCTTTAGGAGACAGAATGAGTCTCCTTCCTGAGTGGTATGATGGCTGTGTGGTCCCATGGTGTATATACTTGCCTACTATTGTTTGTATAGATGAATGTGGTACCTTCAGGCGTTTGAAAATTGCTCCCAAGGAGGTCTTGACTGATTTCTTTTGATTTTCCCATGATGTCAAGCAAAGAGGCACTGAGTTTGAAGGTAGGCCTTGAAATAAATCCACAGGTACACCTCCAATTGACTCAAATTATGTCAATTAGCCTATCAGAAGCTTCTATAGCCATGACATAATTTTCTGGAATTTTCCAAGCTGTTTAAAGGCACAGTCAACGTCATGTATGTAAACTTCTGACCCACTGGAATTGTGATATAATGAATTATAAGTGAAATTATAAGTCTGTAAACAATTGTTGGAAAAATGATTTGTGTCATGCACAAAGTAGATGTCCTAACCGACTTGCCAAAACTCTAGTTTGTTAACCTCTTACCTCTACCTGGGACGCTTACGTCCCAACTAGAGCTCTGGAAATGCAAATGCGCTACGCTAAATGCTAATAGTATTAGTTAAAACTCAAAAGTTCATTAAAATACACATGCAGGGTATCAAATTAAAGCTACACTCGTTGTGAATCCAGGCAACAAGTCAGATTTTTAAAATGCTTTTCGGCGACAGCATGAGAAGCTATTATCTGATAGCATGCACCAATACACTACAACAGAAAAGCACAGCAGGGGACGTAAACAAAATAATTAGCATTTCGGCGTTACACAAACCGCACAATAAAATAGAAAACAGTCATTACCTTTCACCATCTTCTTTGTTGGCACTCCTAGATGTCCCATAAACACTATTGGGTCTTTATTTCGATTAAATCGGGCCATATAAAGCCAAGATATCGTTATATGTAGACTGTGTGATAAACGAAAAAAACAGCGATTTCACAACGTAACGTCATTTTTTAAAATTCAAAAAGTAGACGATAAACTTTCACAAAACACTTCGAAATACGTTTGTAATGCTACTTTAGGTATTAGTAAACGTTAATAAGCGATAAAAATCATCCGTAGGCGATGTACATATCATTAGCTGTCGTCTTGGAAAAAATTTCAGGAGAGAGCTCTTCCGGAATGATCTGGGCGGAGACCGGAGGTACGTCGTGCCCCTCTTTCGGTTCAACCAAGAATCAAAGAGGATTAAATTCACAAGATACTCGACAACATGGGGATGCTGTGGGAGTTGAATGCTCGGTCTTCTCTAATTCGGCTCACTGTTAACAATTGCGGTAGTGGCGCAAGGATATTTATTTCCATTTTCTGTGATCAGGTTTTCCTGCGCTTTCCGATGTAACGCACGTTATGTAATAGCCACAGTCGTGATTTAACCAGTTTTAAAAACGTCCGAGGGTTTCCTATACACACATTCTAACCATATGAACGTACTATATTCCTGGCATGAGTAGCAGGGCGCTGAAATGTTGCGCGATTTTTAACAAAATGTTCAAAAAAGTAGAGGGTCGACTGAAGAGGTTAACAAGAAATTTGTGGAGTGGTTGAAAAATGTGTGTTAATGACTCCAACCTAAGTGTATATAAACCTCCGACTTAAACTATAGCTGGATGTAGTAGGCCTGGCACATCGTTGCCCATGAAAGGAAGTTAGGTTAACGAGCAAGCAATTTTGCCAGGTAGCCTAGGACAACAAATACTAAAAGCGTGTACTGTATGAAAGTCAGACTGTTTAGGCCCCATGAAAGAGAGCAGGATGGCACTGCCATTTCTCTACAAGTAGGGTGAGTCAACATGTTTTTTCAACTTGCAAGCACGCACGCGCACGCACACACACATAACTCAGTGCCATGGACAGCCACACCTTATTTAGCTTACTGTGCGCTGATTGGACTAAATCGTTTTTGGCATATTTGAATTGTTACTGTATTAGACTAAGCATAGGTGATTAGATGATTCTGAAGTTGAAATGATGCTGGATTAGTGGAGGCAGCGCCTGTTTTCTTTGCGATTTACGGTAAATATCCCTGGTTATAAATCAATAGTTTAGTCGTCCGGAAATGTCAGAAACATTAACTTGATCGACCATGCTGTAGGTCATGTAACCCTTTGTTACATGCAATATGTTTTGTGGCCTTCCCTGACAGATGTTGCTCTCCGGTTTTGTGATGAAGCAAAGGTGATGAATTTATTCTGCCACTGTGTGTTCTTATTGTCTCGGCCTTAGGCCTATTTATCACGGTGTCAAGGCATATGAACTAACAGGTTGTAGAGCAAACAACGCAATTAGCACAACACATAGGTTAAAATATGGATTTTATTTTCCTGCCTGACTTCCTCAGTGATTTTACCCACGCAACGCTACTAGTTGCATGATCGGTTAGGCTATTAGCTGGTCAGAATGAGGCTACATGAAATGTGGAATAACGTTAATATAAATGTGTGTTACAGCTGGTTTTCCGTGAATGTATGTACATTACGAAGCTCTCAGCAACACATAGTGACATCATTAGAAGGACTCAACATCTCCCGTTAACACAGGGGACATTCATGTGATTACTCTTCCCAACACTACCTCTATGTTAACAGAGGCTTAAAATGGCGGATCCCATTTCCCACCATGCTGTGCTGTTTCTCACCTACCGGCTCTCCCTGCTGTCCCCCATCTCATCCTTATTTTCACCACAGAATTAAATTCTCACACGAACCGGGGCTTTTTTTTGGACAAGTGTGAATCAAGCACATCATTATTTTTTCTTTCCCTTCTGCCTTTGGTGCTTCTGTCTGTCTTTTTCTGTACTCTTAAACTCCTCTTGTTTCCATTAGCGGCAACACATTATGGTCGCTATTATCTCACGCTCGGTGTGATTGGGGATGGAGCTGTACAAAGCAAAGCCCTTCTATCTTGTCCATGTCCATTGCAATGAGGGAGACCAGGCCCATTCCCTCTCAAAACAAATAAAACCTGCTCTCTGCTCCTTGCACTGAGAATACCCCTTTCATTTTTGTCATTATGCTGTGCATAGTGGAGGTGCAGCTGTTGTAGGTGGATAATACACAGCGTGAGTGCTCATGATCTTCCTTGCCTGTTCTGTCAGGAAAATGATGGTAGCATTCTGCTTTACCTCATGTCTTCCACATATGTTCCCAGCCAAAGCCAAGAATAAGAGATGGATTGCTATTGTGTATCGAACCTAAAATATCTTCTGAAATTCAATGTGCATATTGTGAATACTCTTGTTTGATGACTACACGACTACTCATGTAGTCATCAATCGTGGTATTTCATTATCAAAGTCAAATAATAGAGTTCAAAAACAAACTGAAGACTATTTACCTTCATCATTATTTATGTTATGTTACGCTATGAATCATATGATGAAGCACTTTGCAACAGACATGTTGCACCATATAAAAACCTGTTGAACTCTCCACCATAGAGACCCTCTGACCTGCGAGGTTAATGGAAGCACTGCTGTAGACACACAAAGAGAGAATACGGGACCCACAAGTAATGAAACACCATTCAATCTCTTCTCATTGTGCGTCTTTTTAGTGTCCCTTTAGCGAAAGCGTATATCTTAAACCACCAGCTCAATAACTAAATTCTGCTCTTATCTCAGGTGCGGGGAAAGATTTAGAGTGGGGAGGGGAGTAGAGTCTCTCTCTCTCTCTCTCTCTCTCTCTCTCTCTCTCTCCTCTCTCTCTCTCTGGGTGAGATTCCTCCGTGGAGGGATTGTAAAGAATTATGGCGGACAGCTATCAATGATGTCATTGAGAGATTACAATAGAGGCAGACGTTAATAACACGGCCCAGCATGTGACATTGGATGGTTTATTGATAAGGCCACAAAAGGCATTGAAAACACAAGGAGGAGGTGACAGATTGTTGCACGGATAGTGTATAAGCTCACAGGGAGCTTATAAATGGCAACGATGTGTCTATTGGTGCTATCGATCTTTGACACACAAATGTTCTTTCACCTTTTATTTCAATTCTGTGAAAATGTGAAAATATGCCAGGCCTACACATCTTTGTTCTGTCCATGTTTGACCAGTCAATATTATCATAGAAATATGTATAATATGTTATGGTCAGTTATTATCATTGTTATTTATTTTCAAGATGTGTTGTCGCTCCCTTTTATGCATGACATTTTGTGGACCGTATCGTCTAACTGTCGTCTAATTAACTAAGAAGATGAATGGGCGATGTCAATGTTGTTCACTCCATCATTGCAACAAATGACCGAAATCAAATTCATCTTCCAAGAAGATTGCGTCTAATGTGCATTACACTTCCAACACTTTCTTATCGCTTTGAATAAAGGGAGAACCTGCAAGTAGCAAGTGGCTGGGTGTGTGTTTTGAACTACACAATATGCAGAATGGCCCTATTTGTGGTAGTAATATTTTAGCTACACAATATGCAAAATAGCCCTATTGTGGTAGTAATATTTTAGCTACACAATATGCAAAATGGCCTTATTGTAGTAGTAATATTTTAGCTACACAAAATGGAAAAAGGCCTAATTGTTATTGTAGTATTCGTAGTAGATATGGTACCGCTTAACCACAGTAACAGAAATAGCAATGGACACCTAATATCATAGGCCTCAATTCCACAGAGAGGAAATATCTCAACTGCTTTCATAATTTCCATGTCATGGGAATCGTCCTAGCACAGGGGAAGATGAATACCCTTGTGATATAACTCTGGGTGATTAAATTCCCCCCCCTCACCCATTTTTTTTTATACTTATCCATGCAGACACTTGATATTTGCTCTGTTGTTTTTTCCATTTGAAGTTCTCTGCCTCGCTTCTTCTCCCCCCATTCATATCTTTATTTTCTCCCCTCATATGCTGTGTATACAAGATTGAAAGACATTTGTATGAGAGACTCTGTTCATTTGTACTACAGAGAGCTGAGAAATGCAAATGAAACTACATTTCTAAAGCTGTGCTAACTTCCGTCTGTTTGAAGTGCCGTGCCCTTTATTACTATGGTGCTTGGCCTTTTTTTGGGAGGGGGGGGGATTGGCCCGCTTTGTTTGTTGTCATAAAATATTTAAGCCTCTGTTTTGGCTATTTGCACAGTCACATTCATGTTTGCAGAAAAGCTAATGTGTTTGCTTTCTTATTTGCTTTTGTACTCTATAGCGTGAGAAAGCAGTATTACTGCATATACTGTAGTACTTGAAGAGACAGAGACTAAACTAGGAACATGAACTGAAAACTCCTCAAATATATCTCCCAATATACAGTAGGCCTACAGTATACCTAAAGGAAATGGTATGGCATGATATGTTTTCTGCGCTACCTCATAGGCCGGAATTCAATACGTGGAGTGCGATAATTAAAAGTAATTTCCGATTGAGCCGACATCTGCAGTTGCTTAAGGCCAACACACATGAGGAGAAGATTAAGTGTGACACCATATCGGACAGTGATATAAACAGAACAATGAAAACACAGTTTTACAATGGCTATAGGGTTATGTTTATTTATTCGTCCTCTTCGTGGGGTGGACAAACGTCGCAGTCTCGCAAAAGTAAGGGGAACTGGCTTGAGAGAAAAGTGCAACCCTCAGGTGGGGAGCACTGCACTGGACCACAAGCAAATTTGACTATTTGATTGGGCAGACATACAAATGTCAAGTATTTCTGCGTAAACATAGTTGTAGACACCCTGGGGGAAAGTCTTTCCCTCCCTCCCTGCCTCCCTATCTCTATTTGTGCTGTAGCAGGCAGGACCTGTCCTCCATGTTCCGAGGCTGCCGTGGTAACACGCCGTGGCAGTTGCCGAGGACGATGGCTGGGGGGGCGTTATATGATGTAATAATTCCAGCCATTGCCCCTTGTCCCCCAGAGGGGTGTGGATGTGGACGATGAGGGTGGGTGGGTGGAGGGAGGTACAGTCTCTATCAGAAGGAGCAATGGTCAGGGTCACATGAAGCTGTTAACCATTAACTTCCAGTGGTCTGCCTACACTCTGGAGAGGAGATTAAATCTAAGACATGTCACTCTAAGATGGACAGGTTGACCCTTTGACCCTTAGATGGTGGGGAGTTGGCTACCGCCGTGATACGCACTTACAATCCACAAGACGTGATTTTGTGGGATCTTGGAGAGTGTTCGGCCTAGATTCAATCAGATCAAGTGTTAACCGGTGATAGCCGATACCCGCATGCATTCCTAGTGTTTTGGCGGGGTCGGAGGTGGAAATGTGTTGGAGCTGTCAAATCAGTGAGTAGCTACCCTTGTGATGATTGTCATGAAGCCACACCTGTCCCACTCGTGTTAGAAGTTCAAAACGAGAAAGTGAAGGCAATATAGAAATAAACGACGCTAAAATTTAAAATCATTAAACTAAATAATGACGATTTATACCAGCCTAATCACTATGTAGACTATATTAAATCTCACATTCCAGGTGTCAAACTTGTAAAAACAGCTCCTTTGCATTCATACTAACGTACTGTAGCTCCATGCAGCCAATGGCAATGTCCACAATAGCTACAATACTGGGAGTTGCTTGTGGGTTTGACAGTTCTAACGTGGTTCCACCTCCGACACCGTCAAAACTCCAGCTATGCCGGTGTTGGCTAGCGCAAAATTTGAGGCATCAGTTTATCAATTTACAATTTAAAAAAAAGGTTGGGTGAGAAAAATCATGGACATGTCGAAAATAGTTAACTATACTTAAATACATATGGCAATCAATATTCATTTAAAAAAAAAAAATACTTTTGAGAGAAAGTTGGAGTCTTGTATGTTTAATCACTTTTGGACCACATTCAGTTAGCTCTATACGTCCTTAATGTGTACAAATACCTGACACCAGGAATTTAAGTACTAGAATCTTAGCCTAAAATTTCAATGGTAGCCCGTTAATCCACATCCTACTGTGGTGTGTTGGGACTTCTCGTTCTAGCTGGCAGACATCTATTCAAATTATAGCTGGTAGACAATGAGCAAGCAAGAACATAAATATTTGTCATTCAGGCTACACATTGTAGCATTGCCCTAAGCTTACCATACAGGACGTGTCAACATGAAAGACCTGACAGAATACACAAGTATGTGTACAGTAGATATGACACATGGATGAATAGCACACAATACGCAATACACGCAGGAACACACACACACTCGCACGCATGCACACACACACATGCACACGCACAGACAAGCTGGCAAGCCAATAAAACATGATGATAATCAAATATCATCACCAATCATTTAGAAAACTAGGGCGCAAGTTGCTCTTTCGAGTGTGTTTATTTTCCATTTCCAAACCATTAAAAACATGTCATTGCACATTTGGATTGAAAATGTGACTATAAAATTAATGGGCTGAACACCAATAATGACTGGAGAGCAAAATATGAGCACAGTCTCTGTAAAGCAACATGAACACAATTGAAGCCATAAGTAACTAGCCTGCAGCAAACTATTCAAAGGAATGCCATTCCACCTATTCAAGAAGGATACACATACGAGTGAGTGAATTCAACCCAATCCAATATTAGAGTGAGTTAGATTGGAAGATTTATTTTAATATGGAATCCTTGAAATAGAGGGTGGGGAGTCGTAATCAAGGCAATTATGAACATTACTTTGAAGGAGAATACTTATCGATATACACTGAGTATACCAAACATTAGGAACACTACTCATTTTGCCCTCAGAACAGCCTACATTTGTCGAGGCATGGAAAAAAAAAGTTCCACAGGGATGTTGGCCCATGTTGACTCCAATGCTTCCCACAGTTGTGTCAAGTTGTCTGGGTGTCCTTTGGGTGGTGGACCATTCTTGACACACACGTGAAATTGTTGAGCGTGAAAAACCCAGCAGTGTTTGCAGTTCTTGACACAAACCGGTGCAAGGCACCTACCATCATACCCAGTTCAAAGGCACTTAAATATTTTGTCTTGCCCGTTCACCCTCTGAATAGCATACATACACAATCCATATCTCAATTGTCTCAAGGCTTAAAAATCCTTCTTTAACCTGTCTCCTCCCCGTCATCTGCACTGATTGAAGTGGATTTAGCAAGTGACATTAATAAGGGATCATAGCTTTCAACTGGATTTACCTAGTGTGTCTATGTCATGGAAAGAGCTTCTTAGTGTTTTGTATACTCCGTGTATACAAAACTGTGAATAGCTCATGAGAACACCACAGCAGACCTAGGCCTACATATTTCCATCAAAAGTCTGTCGAAACTCAATCCTCTTGAATGGTCAGAAATTGCATGTAATTAAAAGGTAAATCAGAATATCCCCTCGTAAAGACACCACAGGCTGCTTCCCCATCTGTTATAATCACACTAGGAGAAGCTTGTTAAACAAGTGCTTTGGCAATATGTTACCTTCAAAAACATTACCCGTTGATGAGGATGACTTAGTTGATGCGATTTTGATTTGTGTTCATTAAGGCAGATTTGATCCAATTTTAGTGAGTATCCTACTTTCCGTGTCTTGTCATTGTAGGAAATCGAGAGAGGAAAACGAAACAAGGCGTAATGAAAACCGACACACAAACATTGGAATGGATGTATATGATAAACCGTTGTAATTGATTAATTGTCATTGGGTACGTCTGTTTGCAAAAGGTAGAGACATTATTTACTTAGAAGTGCATTGGAATGCATGGGAAGTAACATTTTCAAATGTTGCACCACCAATTTATTATTAGAGCCATTTGTTATTCTCCCCAGTGAATTATAACATCATCTCTGATGAACGCTGAGTTTTTTCTTTTCTTTATTATTCTACGTGATAACAGGAACATTAGTTCCCTCAGAGGACATTAACAGACGACCAGTATTTTGTTCCATAATTTCGAGAGGCACAAAGCAGGCTGGAAGAGCCCCTTAATTTCATTTTAATGCTGTTACTGTTATAATGCAGTTATTTTTCATAGCTGTAACAAGTGCAGCGTGGTACGTATGCATAATAATTTTAATAAAGATGAATATTGAACAAAAACAACAAACTGACAAACGAACATTTCTGTAAGGTGCAACAAAAACACTAAACAGAAAATAACTACCCCACAACCCATAGTGGGAGAACAGGCTGCCTAAGTATGGTTCTCAATCAGAGACAACGATTGCCAGCTGGGTCTGATTGGGAACCATACCAGACACATAGAAATAGAAAACATAGAACACAAACATAGAATGCCCACCCCAACTCACGCCCTGACCAAACTAAAATAGAGAGGTCAGGACGTGACAGTACCCCCCCCAAAGGTGCGGACTCCGGCCGCAAAACCTAAAACCATAGGGGAGGGTCTGGGTGGGCATCTGTCCACGGGGGCGTCTCTGGCGTGGGACGTGGACCCCACTCCACCATTGTCTTGGCCCTCTTAAGTGGCGCCTTTGGAGCGACGACCCTCGCTGCCGACCTCGGACTGGGGACCCTTGCAGCGGGCCCCGAATAGACGGGAGACTCCGGCAGCTCCTGACTGATGGGCGGCTCCGGCAGCTCCTGACTGACGGGCGGCTCCGGCAGCTCTGGACAAGAGGGGGGCTCCGGCAGCTCCGGACAGGAAGGGGCTCTGGCAGCTCCGGACAGGAGGGTGGCACTGGCAGATCCGGACAGGAGGGAGACTCTGGAAGCGCCGGACAGGCGGGAGAACCTGGAGGGAGGAGACGGAGAGACAGCCTGGTGCGTGGGGCTGCCACAGGACCCACCAGGCTGGGGAGACCTACAGGAGGCCTGGTGCGTGGAGGGGGCACCGGATGGACCGGGCTGTGGGGGAGCACTGGAGCTCTGGTGTGCAGCCTTGGCACCACTCCTCCAGGATGGATGACCACTTTAGCCCGGACCCTCCAGAGTGCAGGCACAGGTTGAACCGGGCTGTGGGTGAGCACGGGAGATCTGGTGCATACCACTCGCACCTCTCCCTTAGGCTCAATGCCGGCACGGGCGGAGAGCAGGCATAGGGCGCACTGCACCCTCCCAGTGCCCCGGAGACACAGCACGCAGAGCCGGCGCAGGATACCCTGGGCCGAAACGGCGTACAGGAGACCAAACACGCTGAGCCGGCACAATACGCCCTGGCTGGATGCCCACTCTCGCATGGCACTTGCGGGGGGCTGGTCTATAGCGCACCAGGCTATGAGCGCGTACTGGCGACACCGTGCGCTTGACCGCATAACACGGCAGCGATATTCCCCAGCCTGTGCCCAGGGTCCCTTGCCTTCCAGTATCTCCTCCCATGTCCAGGAGTCCAGAACCCTCTGCTCCTGGTTACCACGCTGTTTAGTCCTTTTTTGGTGGTGTGTAGTTCTGTAACGATTTTCCTTCTCTTCTGAGGAGGAGTAGGAAGGATCGGACCAATATGCAGCGTGGTAAGTGTTCGTCATTTATTTCAATAGCACTGAACACTAAATTACAAAGTAAACAAAAAGAACAACCAAAACAGTTCCGTCTGGTAACTAATACGAAGACAGAAAACAACTACCCACAACCCATAGTGTGAGAACAGGCTGCCTAAGTATGGTTCTCAATCAGAGACAACGATTTCCAGCTGCCTCTGATTGGGAACCATACCAGGTCAAACACATAGAAATAGTAAACATAGAACACAAAACATAATGCCCATCACAACTCACGCCCTGTCCAAACTAAAATAGAGACATAAAAAAGGAACTAAGGTCAGGACGTGACAATAGCATTAGTTTGCTCAAATATATGTTCAGTTTTACAAAGTCATGAGATATTCCTAATTATTGCAAAACATTGTATTCAAAATGCCATACTCCAGAGCACAACAGTGTTGTCTGTTATTGGTACAATTCTAATTTAGGCTGAATATATTAGGCTGAACATACACTACCGTTCAAAAGTTAGGGGTCACTTAAAAAGGTCCTTGTCTTTGAAAGAAAAGCACATTTCTAGTCCATTAAAATAACATCAAATTGATCAGAAATACAGTGTAGACATTGTTAATGTTGTAAATGATTATTGTAGCTGGAAACGGCAGATTTTTTATGGAATATCTACATAGGCGTACAGAGTCCCATTATCAGCAACCATCACTCCTGTGTTCCAATGGTACGTTGTGTAAGCTAATTCAAGTTTATCATTGTAAAAGGCTAATTGACCATTAGAAAACCCTTTGCAATTATATTAGCACAGCTGAAAACTGTCCTGATTAAAAAAGCAATACAACTGGACTTCTTTAGACTAGTTGAGTATCTGGAGAATCAGCATTTGTGGGTACGATTACAGGCTCAAAATGGCCAGAAACAAAGCTCTTTATTCTGAAACTCATCAGTCTATTCTTGTTCTGAGAAATTAAGGCTATTCCATGCGAGAAATTGCCAAGAAACTGAAGGTCTTGTACAACGATATGTACTACTCCCTTCACAGAACAGCAAACACTGGCTCTAACCAGAATAGAAAGAGGAGTGGGAGGCCCCGGTGAACAACTGAGCAAGAAGACAAGCACATTAGAGTGTCTAGTTTGAGAAACAGATGCCTCACAAGTCTTCAACTGGCAGCTTCATTAAATATTGGAACACAGGAGTGATGGTTGCTGATAATGGGCCTCTGTACGCCTATGTAAATATTCCATACAAATCTGCCATTTCCAGCTACTACAGTCATTTGCAACATTAAGAATGTCTACACTGTATTTCTGATCAATTTGATGTTATTTTAATGGACAAAATATTGGCTTTTCTTTCAAAAACAAGGACATTTCTAAGTGACCCCAAACCTTTGAACGGTAGTGTATATCAGCCTAACATGTTCAGACAACATTTTCTTTGAAGACCTCTCATTTTTGATTCAATCAAAGCTTTTCTCAGACAGCAGTTGCTTGATTGAGCTACAGTAGGCTGCTATGACTGCTACCAATGGTAAATTTCCCCTAAATCTTAAAATATATAAACTTATTCGATGTCTTCTATTAACATCGAACAGTGCATGAGAATAATGCATTTCAGAACATGAACCAGAACAATGCAACCCCATGAGTCTTCATGAAAACGCGTCATGCCGCACAAAAACAAAAGTTTAAGCAACAGAAACAACACCAACAGAAACAACACCACACTCTGGATGAATGATATGATGTTCATATTAATTACCCACTCCTGATAAATTACATTGCTGGACATCCAGGTGAATGTTTATGTGCTCATTCATCAACGTGTTAGTCTACTGCTGAGTCAACGCTTTGTGGATATTTCATGCCGAGTCCGGCAAAATATACTCAGGGAAAGTGATGTTTTTCACATTTTGCCTCAAGATATATTCAGGCACTCCCTCTGAGATAGCATGGTTTATGCATGCGTTGTTGTTGCTAAAAAAGTAATAAGGTACTAAATAAGCTATTGATTGGAATAAGCAGTCATGTCATAAAGCTCTCAAAGTAGTTCAATTTCCATGTAATGTCAGTAAGAAAGAAATGGTGCCAGAGCTGACAAAGTCAGCCACCCTGTCAGAGGAGATGTCGATTAAGATGATTTGGAAAGTAGTCTTCCTAGTAATGGGGAGGGGTCAATTTCCTTAGACTATAACACGAATAACACATCAGCCACTCTTTTACAAAGTCTTCTCCATCCATGTAACCCAGCATAGCCCCGTTCTAGCCGCAAACCTTAAGGGAATTATTTTGAATTGGAAAGTGTTGGGTCTGTGGTTAATTAGGGTCAGAACACATTGCAGTTAAACAAGCATTCATTATCATGTTCGAGTTGATGCCAATTCTCACTATGGTCTGAATGTCACAAAAAAGGCCAATGCCTTTTCTCCATGAAGAACACGATGGCAATGCAATACGATTGAAGTGATTCACTCTTGAAAATGTGATGCATTTTATTCTTCGTGTGAGACTTGCTTCCAGCAACAAAAGCATGTTCCAAACTTTTTTGTCTGGCCAGCCCTTCATTTGAAGTGGTTTTGCCCACACAGACATCTTAAAGCAACGGGATTGGACAGTTGTTGCCAAGCAAACCCAATGCGAAAAAGCCTATGGAGGGGGAGCTTCATGCATGTATGCATGCCGAGGGACTGTCACATTTGAGATACTGACAGCCGGTTTCATGATGCAGCGCAGGGAAACTGGAGGACTTCAGCGGATTTCTTGACACGTCTCATTATCTCAATGGCATAAATGCCATGCTTTGGAGAGACTTGTTGGGGGACAAACACCTCGCTCTGCAATTATCTCCTTATATGTTGTCTAGCGGTCTTGTGGTAGGTAAGAGGCAACCACTGTACAACAAACCGGTTTAGACAAATGCAATTGACACCGCCTGTCTCCACTATTTATTATTCCATGTTGTTAACATCTTTTGCTTTGTTGACAAAAAACTGGTTGCAATATTGGCACCGTATAATATACAGAGTTAATTGTTTCTTACCACTGTTTACCTTCTTGTATGCCACTTCTTCCCCCGGTAATCCTTATTTCATCCACTTCGTACTCCCACAGAATATGATGCGCAGTCGTCCACTCTCAACTTGCTGTATCATACCCTACTGATACCCTCTGTGCCTTTGCCGGAGCTGTGTTGGGCCTTTGAGGTTTACCCAGGAGGTAGACTTTTGGAGGAGCTGGCTCATTCACTTCCAGTCCCTATGGTCCCAACTCGAGACGAGCCACTGACACCATAGTGAGAAAGCTGCCAGGGGGGTTTTCTGACGTTTAGACCATAGTGAGAAAGCTGCTGGGGTTTTTGTGACATTCAGACCATAGTGAGAAAGCTGCCAGGGGGTTTTGTGACATTCAGACCATAGTGAGAAAGCTGCCAGGGGGTTTTGAGACGTTTAGACCATAGTGAGAAAAGCTGCCAGGGGTTTTGTGACATTCAGACCATAGTGAGAAAGCTGCCAGAGGTTTTTTGACATTCAGACCATAGTGAGAAAGCTGCCAGGGGGTTTTGTGACATTCAGACCATAGTGAGAAAGCTGCCAGGGGGTTTTGTGACATTCAGACCATAGTGAGAAAGCTGGCGGTGGTGTTTGTGACATTCAGACCATAGTGAGAAAGCTGCCGGTGGTGTTTATGACATTCAGACCATAGTGAGAAAGCTGCCGGTGGTTTTTGTGACATTCAGACCATAGTGAGAAAGCTGCCAGGGGATTTTGTGACATTCAGACCATAGTGAGAAAGCTGCCAGGGGGTTTTGTGACATTCAGACCATAGTGAGAAAGCTGCCGGTGGTGTTTGTGACATTCTGACCATAGTGAGAAAGCTGCCAGGGGGTTTTGTGACATTCAGACCATAGTGAGAAAGCTGCCAGGGGTTTTTGTGACATTCAGACCATAGTGAGAAAGCTGCCAGGGGTTTTGTGACATTCAGACCATAGTGAGAAAGCTGCCGATGGTGTTTGTGACATTCAGACCATAGTGAGAAAGCTGCCGGTGGTGTTTGTGACATTCAAACCATAGTGAGAAAGCTGCCAGGGGTTTTTGTGACATTCAGACCATAGTGAGAAAGCTGCCGGTGGTGTTTGTGACATTCAAACCATAGTGAGAAAGCTGCCAGGGGTTTTTGTGACATTCAGACCAGAGTGAGAAAGCTGCCGGTGGTGTTTGTGACATTCAAACCATAGTGAGAAAGCTGCCAGGGGGTTTTGTGACATTCAGACCATAGTGAGAAAGCTGCCAGGGGTGTTTGTGACATTCAGACCATAGTGAGAAAGCTGCCAGGGGGTTTGTGACATTCAGACCATAGTGAGAAAGCTGCCAGGGGTTTTTGTGACATTCAGACCATAGTGAGAAAGCTGCCGGTGGTGTTTGTGACATTCACACCATAGTGAGAAAGCTGCCAGGGGGTTTTGTGACATTCAGACCATAGTGAGAAAGCTGCCAGGGGTGTTTGTGACATTCAGACCATAGTGAGAAAGCTGCCAGGGGGTTTGTGAAATTCAGACCATAGTGAGAAAGCTGCCAGGGGTTTTTGTGACATTCAGACCATAGTGAGAAAGCTGCCAGGGGGTTTTGTGACATTCAGACCATAGTGAGAAAGCTGCCAGGGGTTTTTGTGACATTCAGACCATAGTGAGAATGCTGCCAGGGGTTTTTGTGACATTCAGACCACAGTGAGAAAGCTGCCAGGGGGTTTTGTGACATTCAAACCATAGTGAGAACACAATTTTTTTTTCACATCTTCAAATTGTGTTTGAAATGTTTCCATTAACTTCTATATAAATTGATGTGTTGTAAAACTGCAGTAGACTCTTAGCTTTGCCAACACTATGCGGCTTATGTGCCTGTGATATACCGTTCCGCGACAAAATGACGGACAGTCCGATCAGAAAATGAGCATCAAGGCAGGACTCCTGAGCCTCCAATGGCTGTGGATATGTAACCTGATGCTCCAGAGTCATCCGAGGCCAATTTAATTGAAGCAGGGAAGCGTGGCTGTCAGCCAGAACAGAGGTTAATTTATATGCGATACCTTGGTATATCTTGAGAAAACAAGTACATTATGATGAACGTCCCCTAAACAGGGGAATTAGCGTATAAGAGGTTTTAAAAGGCACATTGTGGGGACTGAAAGACACCGTAGAATGCCAGGATGGCCTGAGAATATTTTTACTATCTCAGATTGTTCTGGAAGTTCTCACATGAAAACATAATTGTGAGCAAGGATGTTTAACATGCTTTCTACATTTGTAACACTTGTTTTTCTAATCATGATGAAAGTGGCCCTTTTAGGCCTTTTTAGATGTATACTTACAGTGGGGCAAAAAAGTATTTAGTCAGCCACCAATTGTGCAAGTTCTCCCACTTAAAAAGATAAGAGAGGCCTGTAATTTTCATCACTTCAACTATGACAGACAAAATGAGGACGAAAAATCCAGGAAATCACATTGTAGGATTTTGAATGAATTTATTTGCAAATTATGGTGGAAAATAAACTCAGACCGCAAAACCTGACTCAATAGGGGAGGGTCCGTGTGGGCATCTACCATCGGGGGCGGCGGGCGAAGTACCCAATCCGCTTGCAGAAACGTCATCCTCCATGGTGGCTCTGGTGCGTGGATCGTCGCCGGATGCTCCGGACCGTGGATCGTCGCCGGAGGCACCGGACCGTGGATCGTCGCCAGAGGCTCCGGACCGTGGATCGTCGCCGGGGACTCCGGACCGTGGTTCGTCGCCGGAGACTCCGGACCATAGATCGTCGCCAGAGGCTCCTGACTGGGAACCCTCGCACGAGGCTCTGGACCGGGAACCCCCGCAGGAGGCTCTGGACCGCAGACCGTCGCTGGAGGCTCTGGACCGCAGACTGTCGCTGGAGGCTCTGGACCGCAGACCATCGCTGGAGGCTCTGGACATGTGGACCGTCGTTGGAGGTTCCGGACTGTGAAACGTCGCCGCAAGCTCTGGACTGGGCACTGTCGCCGGAAGCTCTGGACTGGGAACTGTCACCGGAAGCTCTGGACTGAGGAGGCGCACTGGAAGCATGATGCGTGGGGCCGGTACATATGGCACCGGGCTGGTGACACGCACCTCAGGGCGAGTGCAGGGAGGAGGCACAGGGCGCACTGGACTGTGGAGACGCAGGTACAGGACGTACCTGACTGGGAAGGATCACTTGAGGAGAGAGTACGTAGAACCGGCGCAGGATGTACTGGAACCTGGAGGCGCACTGGAGACCAGGAGCGCTGAGCCGGCTAAACCCGTCCTGGACAGATACCCACTTTAGCACGACAAGTGCGAGGAGCTGACACAGGACGTACTGGGCTGTGAAGGCGCACTGGAGACCTGGTGCGTATAGCCGGCATCAATTGTACCGGAACTTTAACACACTCCTCAGGATGAGTGCGAGGAACTGGCACAGGTGGCATTGGACGGCTAACACGCTCCTCAGGGCAAATGCCGTGCATACTATGCCAAACCAACAGCCCTCTCTCTTCACTCTCCTCCAATTTGTCCAACAACTCCTCGAAGGTCTCTAACTCTTCCCTCTGTTCGTCCAATAACTCCTCGACAGTCTCTGACTCACCCCTCAACTTCCCGACCACTCCGTGTGCCTCCCCCCCAAAAAATATGGGCTGTCTTTTGGGCTTGCGTTGTGGCCGCGAACCCTGGCCACATACACATGGTTAGCAGATGTTAATGTGAGTGTAGCGAAATGCTTGTGCTTCTAGTTCCGACCATGCAGTAATATCTAACAAGTAATATAACAATTTCACAGCAACTACCTTAAACACACAAGTGTAAAGGAATGCATAAGAATATGTACATGTGATAATAATAGTTTTAATGTTGAATGAATTAATGTGTAAAATTGTATTTCAGAATGTAGCGATACTCCATATTTTAGTGCACACTATTAGAAGTATAAAAAATGACACCAAGATGTTGTCTGTATTAAGTACAGTTAATGGATCATAGGGTTTTAACAGTGGGCATGTTTAGGTCTAAAAAGGGCCTAAAATGGCCACTTTTATCATGATTTTCTAAAAAGTGGTTTGTGTTACAAATTGTCAAATTGCCAGAACAATTTGAGAAACAAAATGTATTTCCGGCCGATGCTGGCATGGAAGCACTCTTTGGGAAGGCAGGCAAAGGATCATATGTTTCAGGTAGACTCAAATGGCAGGCGACAGTAGAATGGCAGGTGACAGTAGAATGCCCTGCTATGTCTATTTCAGGACATTCATTGTTGGATGAAGTTCGCAACATATTTTTGTCAGTTTTTAACAGCTTTAGAAAGTTATGTTCTCTAACGTTAAATGGATGTCCTAAAATGGACACCATACACGCTAGCATATCCAAATGACCAGTGTGTGGGTGATTGCCTCTCTGTCATTCAGGTGGCTAAATCTGCTGCTAGACAGACAAGCTAAGGTATTCATCCTGGTGCTGTAGAATCTGGCATGGGCTGTCCACTTGCTAAGGCTCAGGATCATTTTCTCCCTGGCACCTGCTGGGTTCCAGTCAGCCAGTGTAATCAGAGGCCTATGGGAAGTCTGCTGGAGGTGAAATGTCTCAGAGGGCTGTCATTGCTCAGTCCACAGATGGTGCAATGCCTAGACAAAATGGATGCCAATCGTACTGAGCATACAATCATGAACAAGAGAAACAGGGATGTACAGTAGAATATTCATATTTTCTCTGTTAAAATGAATTATGATTGTTGAGAATATCCAGAGTAGGTAATGACAGATGCTAATGATTATGCCAAATTATTCAGGTTGAATATTTGAAAACAGAGATATTTATGTAATCAAGCTGACAAATTGTCTCAAATTGTCTCATGAATCTGAATAATTTCGTAACAGGTTTCTCCATAACATTGTAAAATATTGTATTAGAGGTTGCTGTATGGTGCATTTAGACGGTGCATTTAAAATCTGCGTCCAAAATGGTACCCTATTCCCTAGATAGTGCACTCATGTCCATATCGTCCATAAGCTGCCACCGCCTAGATGTAATACTCATTCCAATACAATGATCTCCAATCATTACTATGTGAGTATCCTTAGAAACATAGCTTCTGTTGTAACTGTACTGTAAATATCAATTCAATCGATAGGAGCAGCCCAGGGGATGCATTATCATTAAGAATTTTAAGACATACTTGTAGCAATCACAAATGTTTGTCGACAACAACAAGTCGGCATCATCCTAGCGACAGATACCCGTGACAATGATGATAGATAACAGCAACATCAGCCGAGGAGCAAACACCGTCTCGCCACTGACATGTCAACTATATTTAGATGACTGGGATCTGAGGGAGAGCAATTCCCTTATCTAGCTGGGGCTCAGAGGTGAAGGTTAGAGCAGAGAGATGATTTTATTTAACAAAGCCCTTTGAATCAGCGGGGACCACAGCCCAAGACAGCCATGGAGGTTCACATATCACAACTTTAAAGTCATCAAGAGAAATTGGTCAAACTCCCTGACCTGGAATTGTACGTATTGTCTAATCATCCAGATGACATGATAAAAGGTGCAATGTTGTTGAATGACTGCTTGTATGTTCACATATGAGAGCTAGTTTACATTATAGCATGATTAAGATATTTCTGAACTCACAGTAAGAATCTCTAAATAAATCAGCACGTCTTGCTGTATTAATAATTTCCTTGAGCAAAGCTTGCACAGTAGCCTATACAGTGCCTTCAAAAAGTATTCACACCCCTTGACTTCTTCAATATCTTGTTGTGTTACAGCTTGAATTTAAAATCGATAACATTTAGTCCATGAGTTTTCAACCCCTTTATTCAAACCCTTTGTTATGGCAAGCCTAAATAAGTACAGGAGTAAAGATGTGCTTATCAAGACACCACTCTGTGTGCAATAATAGTGTTTAATATGATTTTTGATCGACCACCTTATCTCTGTACCGTACATATACAATTATCTATAAGATCCCTCAGTCGATCAGTGAATTTCAAACGTAAATTCAACCACAAAGACCAGGGAGGTTTTCCAATTCCTTGCAAAGAAGGGCACCTACTGGTAGATGGGTAAATACAAAAGCAGACATTGAATATTCCTTTGATAATGGTGAAATTATTAATTACACTTTGGGTGGTATATCAATACACCCAGTTATTACAAAGATACAGGTGTCCTTCATAACTCAGTTGCCAGAGAGGAAAGAAACCGCTCAGGTTTTTCACCATGAGGCCGATAGTGACTTAAAAACAGATTCAGAGTTTAATGGCTGTGATTAGAGGTCGACCGATTATGATTTTTTCAACGCCGATACCGGTACTGATTATTGGAGGACCAAAAAAGTCAATACCGATTAATCAGCCATTTTTTGAAATGTATTTGTAATGATGACAATTACAAAAATACTGAATGAACACTTATTTTAACTTAATTAATATAATAGATCAATAAAATCAATTTAACCTCAAATAAATAATGAAACATGTTCAATTTGGTTTAAATAATGCAAAAACAAGGTGTTGGAGAAAAAAGTAAAAGTGCAATATGTGCCATGTAAAAAAGCGGAACGTTTAAGTTCCTTGCTCAGAACATGAGAACATATGAAAGTTGGTGGTTCCTTTTAACATGAGACTTCAATTTTCCATGGTAAGAGGTTTTAGGTTGTAGTTAATATAGTATTGATAGGACTATTTCTCTCTATACCAAATCGGAAAGATAGGTAGGAGCAAGCCCATGTAATGCTTTGTAGGTTAGTAGTATTTCATTAACCTTTGACTATTGGATGTTCTCATTAGCACTATAGTATTGCCAGTGTAACAGTATAGCATCCGTCCCTCTCCTCGCCCCTACCTGGGCTCGAACCAGGAACACATCGACAACAGCCACACTCGAAGCAGCATTACCCATAGCTCCAAAAAACCTGCGGCCCTTGCAGCGCAAGGGGAATAACTACTCCAACTGTCAGAGCGAGTGACGTTTGAAACGTTACTAGCACACACCCAGATAACTAGCTAGCCATTTCACATCGATTACAACAGCCATTAGGCTGATAGGCTTGAAGTCATAAACAGTGCTGTGCTTGCGAAGAGCTGCTGGCAAAACGCACAAAAGTGCTGTTTGAATGATTACGAGCCTGCTGCTGCTCAGTAAGACTGCTCTATCAAATCATACTTAATTATAACATAATAACACACAGAAATACGAGCCTTTGGTCATTAATATAGTCGAATACGGAAACTATCATTTCGAAAACAAAACGTTTATTATTTCAGTGAAAAACGGAACCGTTCGGTATTTTATCTAACGGGTGGCAACCCTAAGTCTAAATATTCTTGTTACATTGCACTAGCTAGCAACTTACCTTGGCTTCTACTGCATTTGCGTAACAGGCAGGCTCCTCGTGGAGTGCAATGGTTAGAGCGTTGGACTAGTTAACTTAACTTAAATAAAGGTATAAAAAAATTGTTTAAAAAAACAATTACAAAATTTGACGCCCAAAAATACTGATTTCCGATTGTTATGAAAACTTGAAATCGGCCCTAATTAATTGGCTATTCCGATTAATCGGCCGACCTCAGAAAACAGGATGGATCAACAACATTGTAGTTACTCCACAATACTAACCTAGTTGACAGAGTGAAAATAAGGAAGACTGTACAGAATAAAAACATTTCCAAAACATGCATTCTGTTTGCAAAGAGGCACTAATATAATACTGCAAAATATGTGGCAAATAAATAAACGTTTTGTCCGTAATACAAAGTGTGGCAAATCCATTGTGATGCATTAGTGAGTACCACTCTCCATATTTGCAAGCATAGTGGTGGCTGTATAACGTTATGGGTATGTTGTAATCGTTAACCAGGTAGGCCAGTTGAGAACAAGTTCTTATGTACAATTGTGACCTGGCCAAGATAAAGCAAAGCAGTGCAACATAAAAACAACACAGAGTTACTCATGGGATAAACAAAAGTACAGTCAATAACACAATAAAATAAAATCTCTATACAGTGTTTGCAAATGGAGTAAGGAGCTAAGGCAATAAATAGGCCATAATAGTGAAGGAATTACAATTTAGCAAATTAACAATGGAGTGATAGATGTGCAGATGATTATGTGCAAGTAGAAATACTGGTGTGCAAAGGAGCAAAAGAGTGAATAAAAACAATATGTGGATGAGGTGGGTAGTTGGATGTGCTATTTACAGATGGGCTATGTACAGCTGCAGCGATCGGTTAGCTGCTCAGATAGCTGATGTTTAAAGTCAGTGAGGGAGTTCATTCCAAACATTGGCAGCAGAGAACTGGAAGGAAAGGCGGCCAAAGGGGATGACCAGTGAGATATACCTGCTGGAGTGCGTGCTACGGGTGTTGTTATGGTGACCAGTGAGCTGAGATAAGGCGGAGCTTTACCTAGCAAAGACTTATAGATGACCTGGAGCCAGTGGGTCTGGCAACGAATATGTAGCGAGGGCCAGCCAACGAGAGCAAACAGGTCGCAGTGGTGGGTGGTATATGGGACTTTGGTGACAAAACGGATGGCACTGTGATAGACTGCATCCAATTTGCTGAATAGAGTGTTGGAGGCTATTTTGTAAATGACATCGCCGAAGTCGAGGATCGGCAGGAAAGTCAGTTTTACGAGGATGTGTTTGGCTGCATGAGTGAAGGATGATTTGATGCGAAATATGAAGCTGATTCTAGATTTAATTTTGGATTGGAGATGCTTAATGTGAGTCTGGAAGGAGAGTTTACAGTCTAGCCAGACACCTAGGTATTTATAGTTGTCCACATATTCTAAGTCAGAACCGTCCAGAGTAGTGATGCTAGTTGTTGGGCGGGCAGATCGGTTGACGAGCATGCATTTAGTTTTACTAGCTTTTAAGAGCTATTGGAGGCCACGGAAGGAGTGTTGCATGGCATTGAAACTCATTTGGAGGTTTGTCCAAAGAAGGCCCAGATGTATACATAATGATGTCGTCTGCGTAGAGATGGATCAAGGAATCACCCGCAGCAAGAGCGACATCACTGATATATACAGAGAAAAGAGTCAGCCCGAGACTTGAACCCTGTGGTACCCTCATAGAGACTGCCAGAGTTCCAGGAAACAGGCCCTCCGATTTGACCCACTGAACTCTATCTGAGAAGTATTTTGTGAACCAGGCAAGGCAGTCATTTCAGAAACCAAGGCAGTTGAGTCTGCCGATAAGAATACGGTGATTGACAGAGTCGAAAGCCTTGGCCAGGTCGATGAAGACGGCTGCACAGTACTGTCTTTTATCGATGGCAGTTATGATATCGTTTAGTACCTGGAGCGTGGCTGAGGTGCACCTGTGACCAACTCGGAAACCGGATTGCACAACCGAGAACGTACGGTGGGGTTTAAAATGGTCAGTGATCTGTTTGTTAACTTGGCTTTCGAAGACTTTGGAAAGGCAGGGCAGGAAGGATATAGGTCTGTAACAGTTTGGGTCTAGAGTGTCACTCCCTTTGAAGAGGGGGATGACCGCGGCAGCTTTCCAGTCTCGGACGATACGAAAGAGGTTTCCCATAATGAAGCTATTCATCAGGGTTATTGACCTAACATTAAGCTATATTTGGGTAATTTATATAAATGACGTTACTATGAAGCAGCAGCCACGGAGTTGGACAGCACATGGACACTGAAAGTAGGCTAATATGAGAAGGCCTCTTCAGTGAAGAGCTTGGTGTTTTAAGCTAAATCCAGGGTTTGAATAAAAGGCGTATGTGGGGGTGTTGTGGCTTTTGTTAACCTCTTCAACCTATGGGGGCACTATGTCATTATTGGATAAAAAGACGTGCCCGTTTTAAGCGCAATATTTTGTCACGAAAAGATGCTCGACTATGCATGTAATTGACAGCCTTGGAAAGACAAAACTCTGACGTTTCCAAAACTGCAAAGATATTATCTGTGAGTGCCCCAGAACTAATGCTACAGGCGAAACCAAGATGAAGTTTCATACTGGAAATGCCCCAGATTCTGAAGGCGCTGTGTTCCAATGTCTCCTTATATGGCTGTCAATGCGCCAGGAATGAGCCTGCCCTTTGTGTCGTTTCTCCAAGGTGTCTGCAGCATTGTGACGTGTTTGTAGGCATATCATTGGAAGATTGACCATAAGAGACTATATTTACCTGGTGTCCCGCCCGGTGTCCTGTGTCGAAATTATTGCATAATCTGTAGGTCCATGCGCGTTCCATTTCTTCAGAAGAGAAAGTCAACTGCCACGAAGGATTTTATCGTCGATAAATATGTGAAAAACACCTTGAGGATTGATGTTAAACATCGGTTTGCCATGTTTCTGTCGATATTATGGAGTTAATTTGGAAAAAAGTTTGCATTTTAACTTCTTGCGTCGAGCCATCCCGGATCCGGTATCGTGACTACAGCCTCAAGCTCATTACCATAACGCAACGTTAACTATTCATGATAATCGCAAATGAAATGAAATTAATCTATTTGCTCTCAAGCTTAGCCTTTTGTTAACAACACTGTCATCTCAGATTTTCAAAATATGCTTCTCAACCATTGCAAAACAAGCATTTGTGTAACAGTATTGATGGCTAACGTAGCATTTAGCGTAGCATTTAGCGTTAGCATTCAGCAGGCAACATTTACACAAAAAAACAGAAAAGCATTCAAATAAAATCATTTACCTTTGAAGAACTTCAGATGTTTTCAATGAGGAGACTCTCAGATAGCAAATGTTCAGTTTTTCCTGAAAGATTATTTGTTTAGGACAAATTGCTCCGTTTTCTGCGTCACGTTTAGCTACGAAAAAAAACCTGTATCCAGGATTGTGTAAATCTATCAGCAAGCTCATTCGCATAACACAACGTTAACTATTCATGAAAATCGCAAATTAAATTAAATTAATCTATTTGCTCTCAAGCGTAGCCTTTTGTTAACAACACTGTCATCTCAGATTTTCAAAATATGCTTTTGAACCATAGCTAAACAAGCATTTGTGTAAGAGTATTGATAGCCTAGCATTGCATTAAGCCTCGCATTCAGCATGCAACATTTTCCACAAAAAAACATAAAAGCATTCAAATAAAATAATTTACCTTTGAAGAACTTCAGATGTTTTCAATGAGGAGACTCTCAGATAGCAAATGTTCAGTTTTTCCTGAAAGATTATTTGTTTAGGACAAATTGCTCCGTTTTCTGAGTCACGTTTAGCTACGAAAAAACCCTGTATCCAGGATTGTGTAAATCTATCAGCAAGCTCATTAGCATAACACAACGTTAACTATTCATGAAAATCGCAAATGAAATGAAATTAATCTATTTGCTCTCAAGCTTAGCCTTTTGTTAACAACACTGTCATCTCAGATTTTCAAAATGTGCTTTTGAACCATAGCTAAACCAGCATTTGTGTAAGAGTATTGATAGCCTAGCATTGCATTAAGCCTAGCATTCAGCATGCAACATTTTCCACAAAAAAACATAAAAGCATTCAAATAAAATCATTTACCTTTGAAGAACTTCAGATGTTTTCAATGAGGAGACTCTGTTAGATAGCAAATGTTCCGTTTTTACAAAAAATATTATTTGTGTCGACTAATCGCTCCGTTTTGTTCATCGCGTTAAAAAGCAACCTATAAAAGCAACCTATAACAAATCTTTAGTCTGCAATTCTTTATGCTACAAAACAAATCAAGAATCCGATGCATATCGGATATCTTTGGTTTGTCTCTATGACATCCAGAGGCTGCGCTACAGCCTTCTATCATATGCTAAATGTTTTGCATATGATATGCGGCTGCTGTGTTAAACAAATAATGGCTTTTTCTCTAATTCATTGATAGTCATATACTTCAGTTGTAACTGGTTATTTTGCGCTTAATTTTTACGGTTGATAGACAACTTCAGCACTGTTCCAAACTTAAACTATCCTCTTTTTTAACAATTGCCTGTATAGAAATCAAACACCTACGGTACTGCAGAATGTGCATATTCGTTGTCATGCTCTGATTTGGTATTAAAAAAGATTCTGGTTGTCTCCAGTCATGTAAAATGAATAAAAGGCATTTATAAAAAGCGATAAGATAGTTTCACGCAGTGCTTTTATTTTAATGGATATTATTTTGCCCCTACTCTCATCAGTGGTGTTCTGTGAGTCCACAACCTTCTGGCTAGTTTGCCATGTAATTCTAACAAAATGAATAACCGTTTCTAAAACTGTCATCCATTTTCATTTCAGAGAGATCCGATTTTCTCCAGGTATCGTAAAGCAAGCACTGTAGAGTAAATGTTCGATCTCACGGTCTCTATCTGTATGCAGAAGAACAATCTCAACAGATGAATTGGAGGAGTTGGATGCATAGGGAAACCATCATAAAGGGGTTGTGGAATGAATCATGGAAAAACAATGTAATCTCGGGGGAAACTATAGGGCGCGGATACCTGAGCGCACCTTTTTCAACAGCATAGTACATGACAAGGTAGTAAAAATACTATCGGAGGATACAATACAGTGTTTCGTGCCAGGCATATTGTCTTGTGATGGAAATGGAATGAGGCATTTGACAATTACATTTACATTTACATTTAAGTCATTTAGCAGACGCTCTTATCCAGAGCGACTTACAAATTGGTGCATTCACCTTATGACATCCAGTGGAACAGCCACTTTACAATAGTGCATCTAAATCTTTTAAGGGGGGTGAGAAGGATTACTTTATCCTATCCTAGGTATTCCTTAAAGAGGTGGGGTTTCAGGTGTCTCCGGAAGGTGGTGATTGACTCCGCTGTCCTGGCGTCGTGAGGGAGTTTGTTCCACCATTGCGGGGCCAGAGCAGCGAACAGTTTTGACTGGGCTGAGCGGGAACTGTACTTCCTCAGTGGTAGGGAGGCGAGCAGGCCAGAGGTGGATGAACGCAGTGCCCTTGTTTGGGTGTAGGGCCTGATCAGAGCCTGGAGGTACTGAGGTGCCGTTCCCCTCACAGCTCCGTAGGCAAGCACCATGGTCTTGTAGCGGATGCGAGCTTCAACTGGAAGCCAGTGGAGAGAGCGGAGGAGCGGGGTGACGTGAGAGAACTTGGGAAGGTTGAACACCAGACGGGCTGCGGCGTTCTGGATGAGTTGTAGGGGTTTAATGGCACAGGCAGGGAGCCCAGCCAACAGCGAGTTGCAGTAATCCAGACGGGAGATGACGAGTGCCTGGATTAGGACCTGCGCCGCTTCCTGTGTGAGGCAGGGTCGTACTCTGCGGATGTTGTAGAGCATGAACCTACAGGAACGGGCCACCGCCTTGATGTTAGTTGAGAACGACAGGGTGTTGTCCAGGATCACGCCAAGGTTCTTAGCGCTCTGGGAGGAGGACACAATGGAGTTGTCAACCGTGATGGCGAGATCATGGAACGGGCAGTCCTTCCCCGGGAGGAAGAGCAGCTCCGTCTTGCCGAGGTTCAGCTTGAGGTGGTGATCCGTCATCCACACTGATATGTCTGCCAGACATGCAGAGATGCGATTCGCCACCTGGTCATCAGAAGGGGGAAAGGAGAAGATGAATTGTGTGTCGTCTGCATAGCAATGATAGGAGAGACCATGTGAGGTTATGACAGAGCCAAGTGACTTGGTGTATAGCGAGAATAGGAGAGGGCCTAGAACAGAGCCCTGGGGGACACCAGTGGTGAGAGCACGTGGTGAGGAGACAGATTCTCGCCACGCCACCTGGTAGGAGCGACCTGTCAGGTAGGACGCAATCCAAGCGTGGGCCGCGCCGGAGATGCCCAACTCGGAGAGGGTGGAGAGGAGGATCTGATGGTTCACAGTATCGAAGGCAGCCGATAGGCCTAGAAGGATGAGAGCAGAGGAGAGAGAGTTAGCTTTCGCAGTGCGGAGCGCCTCCGTGATACAGAGAAGAGCAGTCTCAGTTGAATGACTAGTCTTGAAACCTGACTGATTTGGATCAAGAAGGTCATTCTGAGAGAGATAGCGGGAGAGCTGGCCAAGGACGGCACGTTAAAGAGTTTTGGAGAGAAAAGAAAGAAGGGATACTGGTCTGTAGTTGTTGACATCGGAGGGATCGAGTGTAGGTTTTTTCAGAAGGGGTGCAACTCTCGCTCTCTTGAAGACGGAAGGGACGTAGCCAGCGGTCAGGGATGAGTTGATGAGCGAGGTGAGGTAAGGGAGAAGGTCTCCGGAAATGGTCTGGAGAAGAGAGGAGGGGATAGTGTCAAGCGGGCAGGTTGTTGGGCGGCCGGCCGTCACAAGACGCGAGATTTCATCTGGAGAGAGAGGGGAGAAAGAGGTCAGAGCACAGGGTAGGGCAGTGTGAGCAGAACCAGCGGTGTCGTTTGACTTAGCAAACGAGGATCGGATGTCGTCGACCTTCTTTTCAAAATGGTTGACGAAGTCATCTGCAGAGAGGGAGGAGGGGGGGGGGGATTCAGGAGGGAGGAGAAGGTGGCAAAGAGCTTCCTAGGGTTAGAGGCAGATGCTTGGAATTTAGAGTGGAAGAAAGTGGCTTTAGCAGCAGAGACAGAAGAGGAAAATGTAGAGAGGAGGGAGTGAAAGGATGCCAGGTCCGCAGGGAGGCGAGTTTTCCTCCATTTCCGCTCGGCTGCCCGGAGCCCAATTCAATATTACTTTTACTTTCTTACTAACTAATGTAACAGTATATATTCAACCTGCAAATGAGTAACAGATCCATGGCCACTATAACTCTAAATGTCTTCTTATGGTACTGTAACCCTAAATATCTTCTTATGTAATCATAGAAAGCACTCATGTTCATGGCATGCAAAGGTCACAGTTCTTTGGAAATCTTCACAATTTACCCTACCCCCTTTGGTTACTGTTGCAACTTTGGACAATATTTTCCCAGAAATCCCAATTCCCCATTGGTGTAATCCCTGCACAATGATCTAAAACTGTGTTTCTAGTACACAATTAAATTAAACACAGACTACTTCTTGCTGACCAGAAATCTCTTGGGTATGTTGTGGTGGACTGTCATTACAATTACTTAATGAAAACTTGGTAAAATAATGTTTGTAGTGTAGCTAGTTATCCACTCAATGGATATGAATTCACTGTCAGCATACATCCAAAGCTATAACAACTTTTGGAGCCAACTAGATAGTGCTCTCAAATCGATGTCAACAGCAGATGGAAATTGTATTCATAACGTTGCTAATTTAGCTAGCTAACATACATTTTAAGAAAACAAGTTATATTAAGTGGCTAGCTAGTTAGCGTAAACAACTTTTGGTGGTCTATGAGACTGAGCGTTAGAACCAGCTAAGCTAACAAACAATGTAACAAAAATATAATTTCAGGAATCACAGTAGTAAGTGCTCCTTTAGCCATTTAAACAATTATTTGTTAGGGAAAGAGAACTCAGTTTTTTCCATAGCCCTCAGGGCTTTCATGCGATTTAAAAGTGAGCTTGTCTGAGGTGTCAGGCTTGACGACAATTGCTATCCATTGCAACGCTGCAATTTATTGGCCATAATTCTGGGGCGGGGCTTAGCAAAGGGTCAATTGCTATAATAATCAGTGCAGAAGCTCGAACGTCATCACTTGCACTATGTACTTTTAATGGAATCTCAACTCCAACCCAGGTAATTTGGGTATTAGATGAAGCAGAGTGATAACACATTAAATTGTTGTATAAATACAAAATATCTGACTGTTTTCCCACTTTAACTTTGTTGTGCTTTTAAATGGATAAAAGTGCAGTGATAACACATTTAGGTGACAACTAAACAAAACAATCTGACATTGTTTTTCCATTGGAATTGGTTTGTGATTGTGAATAAATGTTGAAATCTCATTTATCAACGTCTGAACCAAATATTACTCACATTTCCACGTTGAAATGATGTGGTGTGCCCAGTGGAACATGTCATTCATTTTGCAACGATGTGCTCTTGTTTCATCGGGGATCTAATTTTCACTGATTAGCCTGAGAATGCATTAATAAATCAGCATTGAAGTGACAGTATTTTTGGCATAGTGCCCTCGACAGTACAGAGCATAAGTCATCACATCACACACATATGACCCTGCATTACATTCTATTTTCTCTGTTGCCATTACACATTGCTAAGAACTTTCCAACCTCCCTGAGGCAGTAGATTTCTGGCATCAAGAATCAAAGGCAACCAGAACGCAAGTAAAGTAGGCCAACATAACAACTGCCTGTTCAAAAACCCAAATGTGATGACTGGATTGTGTGTGTAAAACAAAGAGCAAGGCATTACTTCTGCAACAACGCTCTGTCGGTGTAGTCACAATCACAATGGTTGTGGATGATGGTAAACAGACATGTGTAAAACATTACGGACATACCCCAAGTGCTGTTAAAACATCTGTGACTAAGTGGCTGTGCTCCTGCATCTGGGGCACAACATCTGGGCGTGATTCTGTTCAAATTGGATAACTGTTATTAAATGTTTTCATCTAAATTAGCACAAGCGATTCTTAAGAGTCAGGATAGCGTAAACTGGCAGCGGTTTTCAACTGGTAGGTTGGAAGAGTGCCTGGGTGCCTGGAGTTCACTGACCTTGTTTGCAAACTGTGTGTTGTAGTTGTACGGACAATGGAACATTTCACACAATCTTGATCTTTTGTCAGGCCAACCAATGAAGGCCACTCATATACTTAAATTAGGCACATAGTTGTGGATATTTAGACAGAAGATGCATTTTACAGTTAGATCTCTGCTTTATATGTTAGTTGAAAGGGCTATTTGGTACACTCATTCTGGAGATGTTACTGTGCACCTAAAGATACAGAATTGTTTCTAATGGAGATATACTGTAGAACCCAAGGTCATGGCTGGTTTTAGTAGTGGCGTCTGTGCTTCTCCGGAACAGGGGCCATTTTGATATGGCTGGATTCATGCTCACTTCCATGATGAATGCAATTGACTGTGGATTGCATCTTCTAATGGTTTGCAATCAGAGATGTCGGGCCGCACCGTTATAATCCACAACACTGACGGAGCACCTCACCTGTTGTATTTTCCTCTCATGACTCATGCAAATGTGTGTAATGACTACAAATGAATAGTGCCACAAAGCCCTTGTTTGCTAATTGGACATAGAAGTGGAGACCATTAAAGGGCTCATTTTGATAAAAGGAGTTTCTCTACTGTGAGGGATGGGGGGCCAGTTGGATGATTACTCCAAATAGATGGGTGAATAGCGGCTTAAAGGCCCAGTGCAGTCAAACAATTTATTTCCTGTTTGAAACATCACCAGGTGGTAAATTAGTTCATCGACTAATAACAAAGAAGGTTCAAAATCTCTGCCATTAACAGCGTGTTTTCAGTTTACCCCTTCCCCCTCAGACCACTCACAGACAGTCCTAACAAATTTCTAGCTTGAGAAATTGCTCCTTGCTAATGACTATTTTGTTTGTTTTTGACCAATTGACCATCACAGTAAGGTAAGGTGATTACCCAGAAAGGATTTGATATTGAGATAAAATGGCTGCATTGGACCTTTAAACAATCTGTTGGCAATGGTAATGGCAAAACACTGAAAGACTTATCACAGAGCAATATTTCAAACGTTCTTCTTAATGTTTACATTGTGTTGTTTTGGTTGGCATAATGCATACAAATGTTTAACAAGGCAGCAGCCTCATAGGTTTCTTGCGCTGCATCAGCATGACATCCTGATTACAAGTCCACCTGCACCAGGGATGTTCACAGGCTGGGTATAATGGCATATGTTTGTTCTTCTTCCACATTTGAATTTCAAATTAATCTCCTGTTATATGGACACATAGCTGTTTTAAAGGAAACGGGAAAAAATTCAAAGCCATCTATTGCTGACCCCAATTTTCAAGGGCTACTCCATTATTCAGTTTGATATGAAGGATTTTTCCTTTCCTTCCTTGCCAAATCTGGCTGATTTGCTATAAATTTACATGTGCTTCTGTTGAGATGTCTCCCACTCAAAGTCTTCCATAGTTTTTTTGGGTCAGTGCGAATTATGCATAATGTTGTCATTGAATAAATTATGTAGTGAAGAAGACATTATGCTTTTATTCAAATATATATTTTCAAATGACCATGGAGGATCAGTTAGTTCAGAGTTGATGTGAGTTGATATGATGTAGCCCTTTACACTTGTATCCATATGGGAGTTGAAAATGGCACATTTGGACACTGAGAAGCGCCTAAATTGGAATGCAGTGGCTATACAGTAACATGCTATACATGACGTGAGAGCTCAGGGTCTCAGCTCTACAGCGAGATTCAGCTGACAGCCATTCTAAATGTGAGCACCAAGCACAACTAGAAGATTCTCCATTCCTACAGCTATTTGGCCAACTTTTGTCATTTTGTTGTTGTCTGAGTGCTGTATATCAGGAGGAGATGATATGTTCTGAAAGGAGGATTATAATAAATAAATATTTGATGTCATACAGACAAATCACACACCTTTGTCCCAATACAGTATGTACTTCACATTTCGATATTATATAACTCATTTAATTTACAGTTTTAAAGTTTATGACTTCCGTGTTTCTTGTACAGTTACAATGATGACATGGCATCTTACCCTGGATTGTTCTGAACAGAATTAGCTGATGCTGCTGTATTGTGAAGGAGATTTGCCACGGAACACTCACCGGAATGCACTCATAACACCATTCTATGCCACCCAAAATTACAATCTGCTTCTCTGAAGTGCCTTGTGAAAGTCCAACAATGTAAGATCATATTGTATAATTTACCACTAGCTAGTCATGTTTGCAATAGAATATTCTTTCAAATGATCCCTACCTGAACCAGATTGGGATTTATAATGGAACCGTTTTGGATTGAGTAAACAACAAAGCAGTTATGTGATGGTGGGGATGCAGGGCTTTGTTCCAAACGCCCCAAAAAAATACAAGTGTGCTTGCTTCAGTTCCTCAACTTCAGAGCTAGGAGAGCTCAAACAAGCACCTAATAATTGAAGGCTCTTTCCTTGAGTCATAAAAGTGCATTGAAATGACTTAGGAACTGACCTCTCATGCAAACCCATGTCATTGTTTGTCTTATGTTGCACCTAGCCCACATTTCCCATGAATATTCTTATTATGATACTGAATGTATCTATATTCTTGTTTTGTCTGAATAAACCATATGTCCTTCAATTTCGGACACCAACTGAAGCCCAAATTGGAGTGCGCTGTTTGCCTCTGTTTCTCAAAGCATTTTGTCAGATAGTTGGCAGATAGCCTAGCAGTTAAGAGAGTTGGTCCAGTAACGAAAATGTCACTGGTTAAAATCCCAGAGCCGACTAGGTGAAAATCTGTCTGTGCCCTTGAGCAAGGCACTTAACCCTAATTGCTCTGGATAAAAGTGTCTGCTAAATGACTACAATGTAAATGTATGAGAGATGCTGAAGGTATACAACGGTCATCGGTATGCTATCCATCAGAGAGAGCACTGGTGAAATCGCCATTACAAGAGCAGGAAAATGTGACCATGAAACGTGTCAAAGCCCAAAGACACAGTCTTCAAGTACATTGAGTGAACACACACATTTGCCCAATGACGTGTGGCTGAGTTGAGCTTTATCACTAATTTGGAAGTAATTTGGATGGAAGTAGGAAACGCTCAGCATAGCGAAATGAAATAACAATTTCACACAATTAAAGGGGCATTTACTATTTACCTTTCAATATACTGTAGCTTATGCTTCCATTTGCTAAATGGTAATGCATGGCCCTGTACATGTGTTCTTCCTCTCAATTTAAATATCAATATCTCTAAACAGTATACTTAGAAAATAGGAATCTTGTAAATATTCATTGAGTGCCTTCGAGAATGTATTCATACCACTTGACTAATTCCACATTTTGTTGTTACACCCTAAATATATTAATTTGTTTCACCCATCTACACCCAATACCCAACAATGACAAAATAAAACATGTTTCTCGAAATGTTTGCAAATGTATCGAAAATGAAATATATAAATACAAATCATTTACATACGTTTTCACACCCCTAAATCAAAACCTTATAGAAGCACCTTTGGCAGTGATTACAGCTGTGAGTCTTTCTGGGTAAGTCTCTAAGAGCTTTCCACCCCTACATTGTGCAACAATTGACTTTTATATTTTTTTTTAATTCTTCAAACTCTGTCAATTGAGTTGTTAATCATTGCTAGACAACCAGTTTCAGGTCTTGCTATAGATTGTCAAGTAGATGTAAATCAAAACTGTTACTCGCCCACTCAGGGACATTCACTGTCTTCTTGGTAAGCAACTCCTGTGTAGATATGGCCTAGTGTTTTAAGTTAATGTCCTGCTGAAAGGTGAATTAATCTCCCAGTGTCTGGTGAAAAGCAGACTGAAACAGGTTTTCCTCTATGATTTTCCCTGTGCTTAGCTTCATTCCATTTCTTCTTTATCCTGAAAAACTCCCCAGTGCTTAAAGAAAGGTAAAATAATAATAAAAAAAAATAAAAAACATATCAAATCAATTATAGCAGTAGAAAGCTTACCTCCAGTCCTCCTTCTCATCTTCACACTCTCTCTCTGAAACTGAACAGGACATCAGTAGGCCTAGTCGGTGCACATGTTTACATTTTTATTTTTCATAAAAGCCTTTTACTGCCTTCTGAAGTGCCACTGTACACAGAAAAGTGACTGGTTAGGCAGCACAAAAGGGTTTACATTAGCAAGAGCAGGGCAGGCCGGGGCTCATGATTGGGAACGCCTATCCACAGCAGTGTGTAATGCAGTGAAGCCTAGTTTAATATCCATCCCAGCAGCGGAAAAACTCAGGAAGGAAGTACATTTTCTTCTAAATATAACTTTGCGCTCTGCTTCTCCGAGCATGCTCTTTGTATAGCCTAGGCCTATAACCTATAGTAGGTATTCCCAAACTGGGGTACAATGCCATCATCGGGGGTATAAAAATATGATTGTCATTAAAAACGTTTTTTTTTAAATTAAATTCTTAACATTTTCAAACAGTCCATTTATATCTTCCAACGGGGCTATACATTTGGTGTTAGGTTTTTTTCTCGCCTGAGTAAGCTCCTTTCACTGCCAAAAATGTAATTAAACCATCTAGTGTTCAGCGAAATAACACAATGTCAAATACAGATAGCCTAGTCAAATAATTAACATCCAGCCACATTAACCGTTACTCTCTCGAGGGAATTTCACTAATGGTCTGTATGTAGCCAAACGTACCTGCTGCTCTTTTTGATATCTGTACTAATGGTGCAAAAGCTATGACAGGGAGACATAGTGGAGTGGTAACGCACGTGCAAGCAGTTGCTCCTGACGCCACTTTGGTACACTGCAACATCCACAGAGAGGCTCTTGCTGCCAAGGGAATGCCTGGCAGCTTGAAAGACGGTTTGGACACTATAGTGAAAATGGTTAACTTTGTTAAAGCAAAGCCCCTGAACTCTCTTGTATTTTCTGCACAATGCAATGATATGGGCAGCGATCATGTAACATTTTTACAACATACAGAAGTGTGCTGGTTATCAAGGGGCAAAGTATTTACACCATTTTTTAAATTGAGAGATGAGCTTAAAGTTTTCTTTACTGAGCATAATATTCACTTGTCTGACCGCTTGCATGATGGCGAGTTTCTCTCACAACTGGCCTATCTGGGTGATGTTTTTTCTAGCCTGAATGATCGAATCTTTGATTACAGGGAGTCTCCGCAACTATATTCAATGTGAGAGACAAAATTGAGGTTATGATATAGAAGAGCTCTTCTCTGTCTGCATTAACAAGGACAACACACAGGTATTTCCATCATTGTATGATTTTTTTATGATTTTTTGTGTGAAAATGAACTCAAGCATACGGACAATGTAAAATGTGATATAGCGGGGTGCGCAATTACCCAGGTACTTTCCCGAAACGGATGACACAAACAACTGGATTCGTTATCCCTTACATGCCCTGCCTCCAGTCCACTTACCGATATCTGAACATGAGAGCCTCATCAAAAATGCAACAAGCGGTTCTGTGAAAATTGAATTTAATCAGAAGCCACTGCCAGACTTCTGGATTGGGCTGCACTCAGAGTATCCTGCCTTAAACGTATGCTCACTAAGCTGTGCCTCACAAGTAATACAACAACTTATCTATTACCGGTGTGATCATATAGCCTACCTCAAATTTTGCGGTAATAAAGTATTGGGCCAATAGCCTAATGCACAAACCTCATTGCTGCCGTACTGTTTTTAATATGTTAACCCCTGTGTGGTGTTCATGTTTTTGTTATTCAACAAATATTTGCAGGTCTGATGGACCCACAACATTATTAGGTTTTTAAAACAATGCAGCCATAACAATTTACGTAAAAATTCTTAATATTTAGAGGTTGACTTATAGCAATTGCAAGCAATATAGACAGAGTACATGGGTAATTATATGCCATTTACCTCTGCTAGATCACATTTATCAATAAAAGCTCTATTCGTTTTTTTAAATCAAATGTGATTTTAGTAAACAAAAATCTATTATAATGAAGACATGGGTGGAATAAAACAATGTTTTCTTCAATATTGATGCTTATTGCTTTGAACTGAACAAAGGACACATTTTACAGTGTTTTATGGAAATGATAAATGAGCCCCATTGACCACAAATTAAGGCCAGTCGACACACCACATGAGGGATAGAGTTTTACTGTGTGTGTGTTGCAAATGTATATCTTGCACTTGATGCATGTTTCCTGTGTCTTCCTGTCTTTCTTGGTTCTTGGATCCACACACACCGCAGCACTTCTTCTTGTTGCTACCGGCTGCAATCTAGAATGATGAAAACACTTACTTCAGGAATTTTAGTTACAGCAGGCCAAGGTAGGAGAGTCTCTCTCTCACACACACACACACACACACACATGCAACAACATCACTCACACTTACTTCCGGTATTGGAGTTGTTGGTTCTGTGGGTCGGGCAGATGAGGCACCAGCATCCTCTTCCTGAATCCTCCTCACGATCGCTGCAGAAGCTGGGTCCATGTGATATGTTGCCTCCACTGGATTTGAGGTCTTACCAATGCCTTGCCCAGCTTCTCGAGAACGAGCCGTCTCCTCTGGAGCTTTCCTCTGTTCCAATCTGGGTTCAATGCCATCCAGATGACAAACGCGTTGTGTGCCGAGATATACAAGGTGTTGAAGAATATAAAGTAGCCAGCGTAGGGTTCTTCTTTTGCAGCTGTAGCTAGTCACCAGCTTGTCTAAATTGTCCACCCCTCCTTTCGTGGCATTGTAATCCATTATGATTTCTGTTTTTTTATGTTCCTGGCCACAGATTCTCCCATCCTTATGCAGCATACTCAGGAGCAGCCCATTGTAGCCTTTCTTTGGCACTGAGGACACTAGGGATGTGTCGGCTGGGAACACAATCTTCGAGGAATTGATAGGCCTGTTCCTTGTACAGCTGAGGTGGGGGTCTATGGCTTGTTTTTTCAAGCCATAGAAGACTTTGTGTCCTGCACATGAGTAACCGCCATCTGCGTCGGCCCTGGTTGCATCCTTATCACATTAGCAGCCATGCGGGGTGGCTCATTCCTTGGGCAAGAAGACCATAAAATGTTAAAACATTTTGAAATCCTTATTTCTCTTCCTGCAGGCTGCTGATGAGCTGGTTGCTGACGGGCTAGTCCTGGGGCTGGCTGAGGGTCAATCTCATCCTCTTCTTCCAACTCACTGTCAGACTCTGATTTGACAGAGACATGATACTCATATTCGAAAAATTCTTCATCTTCCAAAGTGGTAGACGTTCCTTCCACACTAGCTTCTCTCACTGCAAAAATTATTTCTAAGGCCCTCTGAGCAGAGATCATTTTTTGCCATGCTGATTGTGGTAAGGAGCCACACATGTAAAGCTATTTATTTGTTATGTCCCTCTCCCAATTTGCACCTGGCTGGGGTAGAGTGTGGGAAAACACATATTTTTTACCAATGTATCAAAAAAATATATTATAATAACATTGTGCAGGTTCCTGCAAAACTACAAAGGGTAAAGAGTGCAAGAACAGCGGAAGACAGGCAGGGAGACAGGCAAGTTCTTGGTGCTATGTTGAAACAGCAGGCCCATGGAGGAGGAAAACAGAGTGAAGGCACACAGCAAACCTTTTTGTTTAATTTTGACCTATTTTCACTTACACACACACTTTTATTACCCTTGGTCCATTGGACCCGAACACCACATAGGTTATGTAAATGTGTAGGGCAGTGCACAAAGTGTACTCAATTAAAATGTGTTCTTTTACATGTTCGTCATAGAAAATTAGCCAAGGCCAATGAGTCTCAGGTTGAAAAAATAATTAATTGTATCATTTTTATTTTAGTACACATTGAACATGGGTCCCACAGACCCGCACACCACACAAGGGTTAATATTGCATAGGCTTAAGTTTTTTAAACATCTGAGTGGTAGATCTCAGCTTGCATTTTGACTCAGAATGGTGACCACTGGTTTAGGCTATGGATAATTATTTTGAGACCACAGAGAATCAGGGATGAGGGGCAACATTGAGCACACATCGAGATACTATAATAAGGAACTCATTCTCAAACCCTGATGTTACGGTTTTCTTCTGTGGACAAAGGATCAGACCAAAGCGCAGTGTGGTTAGTGTTCAACATGTTTAATAAAGACAATAAACGTGAACACTACAAAATACCAAAACAACAAATGTGAAAAACCGAAACAGTCCAATCTGGTGCATAGCCACAAAGACAGAAGACAGGAAACAACCACCCACAAAACCCAACACAAAACAGGCTACCTAAATATGGTTCCCAATCAGAGATAATGACTAACACCTGCCACTGATTGAGAACCATATCAGGCCAAACATAGAAATAGGAAAACTAGACACACAACACAGAATGCCCACTCAGCTCACGTCCTGACCAACACTAAAACAAAGAAAACACAAAATAACTATGGTCAGAACGTGACACCTGAGCAATATGACATTTCATCTATAACAAATTACATGACCCTCCCTTTTATGAATAAAAAAAAACGAAACCCTCCCCCTGACTGGGTAACAATTGTGTAGATTTCAACAGCTCCCTAACATAATTTTGTTCTGACAGAGTCAATGTGGTATATCATGGCCGCAGTGCCTGTAACCGAACAGGAAGTGAGACACAGTGCAACCCTCCCAAGGAGGTTAAGCGGTGCACTTGTAGCAAGACTCATTACAACGCCTTGTTTCAAGGACGCTCTCATTAGAGGGAAATTAAGCGACGCGTAGCCTATTAACATTGAAGCAATCCACAAGGATGGATGAGCGAGACTGCATGTATGTAAAAGTGCCGGTCACCAACCTGCCAACCGAGGCAGAGAGGTATAAACAAACGTCAACAAGAAACAAGGACATTTTTGAGACACTGGGTGTTTCAAAAAACATTTGGTTGAGAAGCAAGGTCCCAATGCAGCCCTGGAAGAAAACACACAAGAAAGAAAGAAAGAGAGGGGCAGTGTGGTGGCAGTGTCTCTCAAAAGTCTTCTCAGCACCTGTTTGAGGGGTTGGAGGCTAGCCAGGGCCCCCTAGAGCTGCATCAAAGGGATAGGATGAGAAGGAGCCTCTGTGGCTGCTGATCTTTAAAATGCAGACTTAAATTGACACTTTGCCAAGCCCCGGCACACTTGCTTACTGTTGCAACCTCGGACAACATTTTCCCGGGAAGCCCAATTCCCCATTCAATCACTGGCAAAATCCCCTCACAATCATCTCATTCTGTGTTTCTCATACACAATGAAATTAAACACAGACTACCCCTTGCTAATCAGGAAATGTTTGGGTATGTTGTGGTGGACTGTCATTACAATTGCTTCATAGAAACCTGGTAAAATTATGTTTGTATCTAACATACATAAACTGCTGAGCTAGCAAACAATGTAACAAAAGTATAATTTCAGATGAGAAAAATACTCAACAGGCTCTGCATTTCAAGAATCACAGTAGCAAGTTCTCCTGGTGCGCTTTTAAAGTATTTATCCATTTAAACAATAAATTTTTGGAAGAAAACTAAAATGTTTTGCCATAGCCCTCACTGGCTTTCATGTGATTCAAACCTGAGGTTGTCTGAGTTGTCGGGCTCGACGACAATTGCTATCCATTGGAGCACTGTAATTGGTTGGCCGAAATGATGGGGCAGGGATTAGTAAAGGGTCAATTAGACACAGAGAAGAGGCTAACGGTGAAGACAGAGCTGGAGGAAACAGGACAGGCCCCTGAGATAGGGGAACCAGAACCATAGAGAGTCCAGGCTAAATCACATCCGGCCATGATTGGGAGTCCCATAGGGCGGCGCACAATTGACGTGGCGTCGGTTTGGCCGGGGTATGCCGTCATTGTAAATAATCATTTGTTTTGTTTTTGTCCACCTATGAGTTGTGTTACAGACTTGCATTCAATGTTCATGATACTATGAGTATACAGTATGCATAATGAAGTGGTGGCCAGTGCCGTTTAAGATGAGGGAGGATGATTATTATTTTTTTGGAGCATGGCCTTATTTCTATTACATCATATTGGATGACTGTCATTCATATTCTATTATCCCAGTTCAATGTACAAGCGATAGGTTTTAGGATACTACGTGATACTCAAACATTCCCTATACTCATGAGGTTTTTATAACATAGCCTATGAATGAAAGTTTATAACGTAGGTGCACACAAGTCCAGAGACATCTAACTGATATAGGGTGTAATCATTAGTCCAGCAGTTGCAAACGAGAGTTTCTATTGGACAGATTCAGGTATATTTATCCCCGTTTTGTTCCTGTTTGCTTCCGTTTAAGAATTTATTTTCAACAGAATCTGCGGAATGAATACACATCATGCGTAAACACAGTTCACAGTTTCATAGCAGCCATGTTGTATTCCTTCTCGCATCTACGTTATGCGCTCTCCTCCTTTCACGTCTTCCCTTCGCTTGTGGACTTCAATGCACATCAGCTGTATGTGACCAGGCGAAAAAAAACTTTCCCAGCCAAACCGCTACACTCTGCCAACATCGTTGTCACCATATTAGCTAAAGTAACGTCATAGTCAGCATAGCTAATAAAACCAACACATTAGTAAATCCGCTACAATCATACAGTAACGTTACAGTGTACAGTCAGTTAGCAGTTACACCGGCGGCCCTGGTGGCAATAAATTAGTAAAACCAAAAGCTTACCTTGACTTGGAAAACTTCCAGCCTTGTGTTGAATAGTCATAGCCAACAAGCTAACATAGCATTCCTCTGTTTTAGCAGGGTGTTTCAGTAGGCTAAACTAGCTAGCTGCATTTGCTAGCTAAGTAAGTTAAACTGAAAAAAAGATGACATCTCTCTCTTTTTCTCCTGCTTCTCCTTGATTTTGGAAGAAATGAATTTGTTAAACTGTTCAAATATTGTCTTTCTCTCTCTTTGAATCAACTACTCACAACATGTTATGCACTGCAGTGCTAGCTAGCTGTAGCTTATGCTTTCAGTGCTAGATTCATTCTCTGATGCTTTGATTAGGTGGATAAGATGTCATTTCATACTGCAAGAGCTTTGATAGGTTGGAGGACGTCCTCTGGAAGTTGTTATAATTACTGTGTAAATCTATTGAAGGTGAGAACCTAGGTTTTGTATTGAAGTCAATGTACCCAGAGAAGGACAGAAGCTAGCTGTCTACACCATGGTGCTACCCTACAGAGTGCTGTTGAGGTTACTGTTGGCCTTCTTTAAAAAATAGTGTGTTTAAATCAATTATTTGGTGAAATGAATATATTTATTATAATTTGATCTAACTTTTAAAATGTTTAACAATTTTTATTTTTATGAAATTCACTGAGGAGGATGGTCCTCCCCTTCCTCCTCTGAGGAGCCTCCACTGACAAGGAACAACATGTTTTATTCAACATGTAATGTGTTGGTAGCGTGTTTTATGAGCTGAAATAAAAGATCCCTGAAATTGTCAATATGTGACCGCGTGGCTGGATTCAGTCTTATGTAGCAACATTTGAAATTGTTTCTTATCATTGGATAAAAGTAGAGACTTGGTATATCACGACATTTGAGGAACAATGGGAAAGTAATTCTGCTTTGAATGTTAATAAACTTGTAACCTCACTTTTGAGAAAATGGCCCTTGAATATTTTGGTACACCTACTGGAGAGCTCTTCTTAGCCCCACACCTCTTTAACCTCTTAAGCCCACCCGACACGCATGTGTCCCATCTAGCCATCTGGAAATGCAAATGCGCTACGCTAAATGCTAATAGCATTCGTTAAAACTCAAACGTTCATTAAAACACACATGCAGGGTACTGAATTAAAGCTACACTCGTTGTGAATCCAGCCAACAAGTCAGATTTTTTAAATGCTTTTCGGCGAAAGCATGAGAAGCTATTATCTGATAGCATGCAACACCCCGAAATACCTGAAGGGGACGTAAACAAAATAATTAGCATAGCCGGCGCTACACAAAATGCAGAAATAAAATATAAAACATTCATTACCTTTGACGATCTTCTTTGTTGGCACTCCTAGATGTCCCATAAACATCACTATTGGGTCTTTTTTTCGATTAAATCGGTCCATATATACCCTAAATATCGATCTATGAAAAGTGTGATGATCCAGGAAAAAACATTGTTTTAAAACGCAACGTAATTTTTAAAAATGAAAAAAGTCGACGATAAACTTTCACAAAACACTTCGAAATACTTTTGTAATCCAACTTTAGGTATTAGTAAACGTTAATAATCTATCAAATTGATCACGGGGCGATGTGTATTCAATAGCTCCACGTCTTCAAATCATGGTCGGAAATTTCTCTGCCAAAACATCCTGTCAGAGACCGGAAGGAATGGGCTCTCTCTTACTCGTTTGACCAAGAAACAAAGCCCAGGCAATTGACAAGACTGGCGACATCGTGTGGAAGCTGTAGGACTTGCAATCTCAGCCCCATGTAATTTGCTTTCCCATAGACAATACATGCAAGTGGCGGATTTATATTTTTTCCAGATTTTGGTGATCAGTTTTTCTTCCGCTTTTCGATGAAACACACGTTCTGTTATAGTCACAGCCGTGATTTAACCAGTTTTAGAAACGCCAGAGTGTTTTCTATCCACACATACTAATCATATGCATATACTATATTCCTGTCATGAGTAGCAGGACGCTGAAATGTTGCGCGATTTTTAACAGAATGTTCGAAAAAGTAGGGGGTAGGCTTAAGTGGTTTTAAGGATTCACATGTAAGGCCATGTTCTAAACAAGCAGACTTCAAGATTAACGGCTGGTTTAAACTACGAGTATGTTGTAAATCCAACCCAGAGTGCCAGACATTGGACATTCGTAAACTCAGAGCGTTGTCAGATTGTCCGTTCATAAATTTGGAGAATTCAGAGCACACACTGGATGCTCTGGCCAGAAATGAGACAGCTCACTCTGACCATTTTACTCACCCTAACAGAGCTTGTTAGGCTGTTTTTATGCTATCTAGAGCATTGGTGACTGTAACTGTGCTGCTGGCAATAATTTAATTGGGTGATTCTGAAACTACAGGCACATCTACTTCTAGATACATTTTTTAAATGTTATTTCATTTTTTTTTATATATATGTTAAGTTCACACTACAATCACCCCAGACTTTTTTAACACCTATCTATCAAGTATTTTAGCTTCTTTTTAGATACATTTTATACCTGAATTTCACTGTTTTGCCCTTATCCCTGAACCAGACTTTAAAAAAGATATATATATTTCACCTTTATTTAACCAGGTAGGCTAGTTGAGAACAAGTTCTCATTTGCAACTGCGACCTGGCCAAGATAAAGCATAGCAGTGTGAACAGACAACACAGAGTTACACATGGAGTAAACAATTAACAAGTCAATAACACAGTAGAAAAAAAGGGGCAGTCTATATACAATGTGTGCAAAAGGCATGAGGAGGTAGGCGAATAATTACAATTTTGCAGATTAACACTGGAGTGATAAATGATCAGATGGTCATGTACAGGTAGAGATATTGGTGTACAAAAGAGCAGAAAAGTAAATAAATAACAAACAGTATAAAAACAGTATGGGAATGAGGTAGGTGAAAATGGGTGGGCTATTTACCAATAGACTATGTACAGCTGCAGCGATCGGTTAGCTGCTCAGATAGCTGATGTTTGAAGTTGGTGAGGGAGATAAAAGTCTCCAACTTCAGCGATTTTTGCAGTTCGTTCCAGTCACAGGCAGCAGAGTACTGGAACGAAAGGCGGCCAAATGAGGTGTTGGCTTTAGGGATGATCAGTGAGATACACCTGCTGGAGCGCGTGCTACGGATGGGTGTTGCCATCGTGACCAGTGAACTGAGATAAGGCGGAGCTTTACCTAGCATGGACTTGTAGATGACCTGGAGCCAGTGGGTCTGGCGACGAATATGTAGCGAGGGCCAGCCGACTAGAGCATACAAGTCGCAGTGGTGGGTGGTATAAGGTGCTTTAGTGACAAAACGGATGGCACTGTGATAGACTGCATCCAGTTTGCTGAGTAGAGTGTTGGAAGCCATTTTGTAGATGACATCGCCGAAGTCGAGGATCGGTAGGATAGTCAGTTTTACTAGGGTAAGCTTGGCGGCGTGAGTGAAGGAGGCTTTGTTGCGGAATAGAAAGCCGACTCTTGATTTGATTTTCGATTGGATATGTTTGATATGAGTCTGGAAGGAGAGTTTACAGTCTAGCCAAACACCTAGGTACTTATAGATGTCCACATATTCAAGGTCGGAACCATCCAGGGTGGTGATGCTAGTCGGGCATGCGGGTGCAGGCAGCGATCGGTTGAAAAGCATGCATTTGGTTTTACTAGCGTTTAAGAGCAGTTGGAGGCCACGGAAGGAGTGCTGTATGGCATTGAAGCTCGTTTGGTGGTTAGATAGCACAGTGTCCAATGACGGGCCGAAAGTATATAGAATGGTGTCGTCTGCGTAGAGGTGGATCAGGGAATCGCCCGCAGCAAGAGCAACATCATTGATATATACAGAGAAAAGAGTCGGCCCGAGAATTGAACCCTGTGGCACCCCCACAGAGACTGCCAGAGGACCGGACAGCATGCCCTCCGATTTGACACACTGAACTCTGTCTGCAAAGTAATTGGTGAACCAGGCAAGGCAGTCATCCGAAAAACCGAGGCTACTGAGTCTGCCGATAAGAATATGGTGATTGACAGAGTCGAAAGCCTTGGCAAGGTCGATGAAGACGGCTGCACAGTACTGTCTTTTATCGATGGCGGTTATGATATCGTTTAGTACCTTGAGTGTGGCTGAGGTGCACCCGTGACCGGCTCGGAAACCAGATTGCACAGCGGAGAAGGTACGGTGGGATTCGAGATGGTCAGTGACCTGTTTGTTGACTTGGCTTTCGAAGACCTTAGATAGGCAGGGCAGGATGGATATAGGTCTATAACAGTTTGGGTCCAGGGAGTCTCCCCCTTTGAAGAGGGGGATGACTGCGGCAGCTTTCCAATCCTTGGGGATCTCAGACGATATGAAAGAGAGGTTGAACAGGCTGGTAATAGGGGTTGCGACAATGGCGGCGGATAGTTTAGGAAATAGAGGGTCCAGATTGTCAAGCACAGCTGATTTGTATGGGTCCAGGTTTTGCAGCTCTTTCAGAACATCTGCTATCTGGATTTGGGTAAAGGAGAACCTGGAGAGGCTTGGGCCAATTTCCACCACTGAGGACAAATTCCTCATTAATAAAGTTTTTTCAAAAGAATGTCAATTTATTTACCGTGGAAACATATTGTGACACTGAAGCACATGGCTGCAGCGGACATTTGTTCCAGAAGTTGAAGAAAAATCTAGGTAAATATTGCTTGTGTCAAGAATATTTTTATTGTCAGTCTTTTCCAAACAGGCTATCATTTCTTTAATTTGTGGTAGAATTTTTTATTTTATGTATTTAGTATAAACTATATGTTAGTTGTAATGTTAGCCAATTATACTGCATTTTAGTGTATGCCACTCTGACATTGCTCATCAATATTTATATATTCCTTAATTCCATTATTTTACTTCCAGGTTTGTGTGTGTTGTTGTGAATTGTTTGATATTACTGCTCTGTTGGAACTAGAAACACAAGCTTTGCGCTACACCCACAATATCATCTGCTAAACATGTGTATGTGACCAATAACATTTGATTTGATTTGAAACTCTGTAACTGTTTTAAAGTCAACATAGGCCTCATAATGAAATCCCTAAGCAGTTTCCTTCCACTCTGGCAACTGAGTTAGGATTGACTTATTTAGGCTTTCCATAACAAAGGATTGGAATACTTACTGACTCAAGACATTGCAGCTTTTAATTTGTTAAAAATTCTAAAATCATAATTTCACTTTGACTCTATGTGGTACTGTTTGTAGGCCAGTGACAACAAAATCAAGGGCAATGAATCATTTCTGAAGGCACTGTACTTATATTAGAAATGAAGTGCTATTCACATGTCGAAATGACATGGGTCATATTGCTCATATGTTTATTTTTCTGTCAGTGGCCCACTCTTTGATGGCATGCACATCTTACTGAGTGTGACTTTAAAGGGAGCTGTATTTGAAATGTAACAGTCTGGTTTTGGGAAAAATAATCAGAATGGCAATATGCAGCTCAGGATGTTAATGTCTTTACTCAACCCCACCATCAAATATTTGTAAGGGCATTGTCCATCATACACTGCTTTCTTGGCAGGGCCAGTTTGTATACAAGTGTAATCAGCCTAAATGGGAAATGTACATGGTATGCAAGAATGTGGAATGTAAAAATGACTTTCCCAAGATGGATGTTTTTGCATTGCATACTATCATGAAGTTATGATTATAGAACAAAGTTTTGGAAAATAAAAAAACATAGAGATTTGAAATGCCAACAACTGCATGTCCACAATAACGCTAAAACTGTTAAACACCAATTACTCCAGTGTTATCGCATGATAATTCCTGATCCCTCCCGATCAGCATTTGTTTATCGTGGTGTAAATGTGAGTGGCTGGTCTGCGTGAGGGATGGCTAATGGCTGCATGGTAATGAGGTAGAAAGGCGATAGATGGAGGCATGGCGGACCGCTCTTGTGAACAGTGACTCAGTCATTAGGAGATGCATCTCTGCCCATGCAGAAGTGCATTGCCTAATTGGTTCAGTTCATCATGGCCTAAAGGCTTAATTGGGTGACAGGTCCAAAGATGGATGGCCTAGAAAAAAAAGGGGTTGGGAATGACGGAGGTGGTTGTATTGCTGTTGTATGTGGGTGGTGAACATCCGGAGAGGGAGTTGATGTGAGACTTCACTGTGCTGCCACTGTGCTGCATCCTACATATGCAGAAGCAATGGGAGGATGAAACGCAAGCACAAGATGGGTCTCCAGTGTAGCCTAATGCATAAACAAGTTGTGAAGTCACAAGGCTATATCTGCCAATCAAAAATGTATTCCTGTTTTAATTTACCTCAGAGAAATAATGCTTGGATAGCTTTGCACATAATACTAGGTCAGGGAAAAACCACTGTATTTTGTGTTAGGTTGTTTGCATGTTGTTGCATAACATTCTAAGGGAACATGACCAACTCTGTATTGAGCAAAGAAAATGTCAAATCAAAGTATTAATGTGGTACACATCATTCAGTACAATAATTTAAATTGACTGTAAACAAGACATTATGTTCGACACTTCTTGTGGGGAACGGAGGGAAAGTAAGCTGTTTTGTATTCTCTGCTCACCTTGATTCCAAATTAAAACAGCAAAAGACTGTGATGATATGTATTCAAAATGGTCTCTTGTTTTCTTTATTCTGGGAAGGAGAGGGAATTACGCTGTTTTGCTTCTTCTTCACAAACCATGCCATTAACAGGGCAGATGTTAGGAACAAGTGTTCACACTTCTGCCCACACACCATCTGACAAATGAAACACTAAACAGCGTCATTAAAACACTCTTTAGCCTTTGTTTTTTGGTCTGAAGAACTTATGTGTACAAATATATGTTTTTAGGTTATTTGCAATGACCGCAAGTTTCACTAACTGGTATAAATAGCATACCTCTACAATTTCACGTCAGATATCCTGTCAGATATCTGCTGGATTGTAAAAAAGCAAACCATATTATTTGGCTCTTGGCGCATGTCTAGTTCATTCTTTGATGCAACTTTATACTGTCTGCACAGCCAAAATTGTGTTTAACTTTAGGATAAAGCCACTGCAAAAACGACAAACAACTTATATGCTCGCTTCGAGGTAAGTAACACTGGAACATGCATGAGAGCATCAGCTGTTCCGGAAGACTGTGTGATCACGCTCTCCACAGCCGATGTGAGTAAAACCTTTAAACAGGTCAATATTCACGAGACCGCATGGGCCAGACGGATTACCAGGACATGTACTCCGAGCATGCGCTGACCAACTGGCAAGTGTCTTCACTGACATGTTTGACCTCTCCCTGTCTGAGTCTGTAATACCAACATGTTTCAAGCAGACCACCACTGTCCCTGTGCCCAAGAACACTAAGGTATCCTGCCTAAATGACTACCGACTCGTAGCACTCACGTCTGTAGCCATGAAGTGCTTTGAAAGCCTGGTCATGGCTCACATCAACACCATTATCCCAGAAACCCTAGACCCACTCCAATTTGCATACCGCCATAAACAGATCCACAGATGATTAAATCTTTATTGAACTCCACACTGCCCTTTCACACCTGGACAAAAGGAACACCTATGTCAGAATGCTATTCATTGACTACAGCTCAGCATTCAAAACCATAGCGCCCTGAAAGCTCATCACTAAGCTATCGACAGGGCTGTAGTGGAGCAGGTTGAGAGCTTCAAGTTCCTTGGCACCCACATCACCAAAAACTAACATGATCCAAGCACACAAGACAGTCTCGAAGAGGGCATGACAAAACCTATTCCCCCTCAGGAGACTGAAAAGATTTGGCATGGGTCCTTAGATCCTCAAAAGGTTCTACAGTTGCACCATCGAGAGCATCCTGACGGGTTGCATCACTGCCTGGTATGGTAACTGCTCGGCCTCTGACCGCAAGGCACTACAGAGGGTAGTGCGTACGGCCCAGTACATCACTGGGGCAAAGCTTTCTGCCATCCAGGACCAGGTGGTGTCAGAGGAAGGCCCTTAAAATTGTCAAAGACTCCAGCCACCCTAGTCATAGACTGTTATCTCTGCTACCGCTCGGCAAGCGGTACTGGAGTGCCAAGTCTAGGTCCAAGAGGCTTCTAAACAGCTTCTAACCCCAAGCTATAACATCTAATCAAATGGCTACCCAGACTATTTGCATTGCACCCCCCCCCCCCCCGCCCCACTCTACGCTGCTGCTACTCTCTGTTATTATCTATGCATAGTCACTTTAATAACTCTACCTGCATGTACATATTACCTCAATTACCTCGACCAACCGGTTCCCCCACACATTGACTCTGTGCCGGTACCCCCTGTATATAGCCTTGCTATTGTTATTTTACTGTACTGCTGCTCTTTAATTATTTGTTACTTTTATTATAATTTTTTTGTATTTTCTTAAAACTGCATTGTTGGTTAAGGGCTTGTAAGTAAGCATTTCACTTTAAGGTCTACACTTGTTGTATTTGGTGCATGTGACAAAAACAATTTGATTTGATACCTGTAATCTCCCTTCACTGTGGTCGAGTTCCAGTCCCACTACATTATGTATGTTGCATCGCATCAACCAATGGTCAGGTCTCGACTGAGCAGTCGGGCATCAGATTGCTACATTATCTGATGTGGTTAACAGTATATGTCAAACACCTATCCAGGCGTGCGTCTGCAATGAGGTCCACCTGGAACGTGGCCTGAGTAACTTGACTTGACTGCAGTGCAGAACAAACGGCCAGGAGAGCCACAAAGCCAATGACTTAGGGTCACAGTTTGACAGTAAGAGGGGTTTGTTTGGCAACACCTGGGACCCTGTGCTTGAGAACTGTCCTTTGCACTGACCGCTACCACTAGGCCCTGGGCTTGTGAGCTGCAGCAGTGGCATGAGAGATGAAAGGACTGGGAAGGGGGTTATTCAGAGCCAGTCAATCCTTCAAGCCACAGCTGATCCCCTAACCCGAACTCCAGCAGCTCTTCTATCAAATACAGCTTTTATGGACACCAACACTTATTTGAGATTCACCCACATAAAGCCAGAAGGTCAAAGTTAGCTAAAACATTTCAAAGTGCATATTTTATCTCAATGTCCTTGAGGGATGTTCTTTTACACATGAGGACGAGCGTGTGGGTGCATATAACATTTGCAGTCCGAGTGGTGGTGGTATAGGATAATGTGATTCTATTAGGAATGTGAAACAATAGCTGTGATGTAAGAGTTATCATGTGGGATCTAATTACAGGATACTAGCACACTGACAATTGGTCTTACACAAAAAGAACAGGCACCTGCTCAGAAAACAAGCTCAGGTATTTTTCTATCGGTACTCCTTGTCCCAACGGTGCTAGCTATCTATCTGCACACAGGTTTTGCCCCACAGGCAGGTGACCTATTTTATCTGTGGTTGAATGGAAAATAGAAGCAGCTAGTGTTTAAAAAAGGGGGAGATGAGCGAGAGGGGGGGATATGATCCTCTCCTTGATTCGGTTCAGGCTGTGGATTAATTATCCTGTACCAGAACCCGACCCCGTGCTGTGAGCGAGACACTTCAGCCTCCGTGGATCAATAATGCATTTTTCTGTCTTTCCATTTAATTTGCACACGAACTGGCGTCATTGTCTCCCGCGAAAGTGCAGGAGACACCTGATACCAAGGGTGCAACACTCCACCCCCGTCCTCCCCTCTCTTCCCTTCTGCTGCTGACAAATTGATTATTTTCTTAATGGGCTGGGTGGAAAGAGAAAAACTACAGTATCTTCTCAATTGAGAGAGACGTGATAGGGTGCCACATGTTGAATTAAGCTCTGGCGGTTTTCATGTTTGGGAGAGGTAAAGGAACTACTTGGGCCTTTGAATGGTTATTCCACAGTTTAGGGAAAGGTTGAAACGTAAGGAGATAATTGTGCTAGCGTGCAACTTAGGACAGTGTTAGCACAGTTCGCATGGAGTCAAGTGCTGGGCCATAAACAACACTGGATGGTGCGAGAAAGGTCAGGCTAACGTGTAACAAAGGTAGGTTATTCACGCCTGTGTGATTTATCTAGTCTGTGTAGAGTTTTGCATGGAAAGGAGAGACGTTTGTTGGAACAGTATTGCTGGTGGCTTGTGGAGCATTTGGATTTTTGTAGATCCCCTTGTAAACATAACCACTCTCAGCAAAATACCTAAACTCACTGGACAAATGACCTGGAATGGCTAATTGGCTTGTCCTTGCAAAATAATGTTTTTTTAATAACATGACTATTTACAATATACATATTCTTGATTGGTAATATATTGTAGTAAAGTGTTCTACTGAAATGTACATAGTAGTAAAGTTCAGTTTACATTTATATAAAACTCAGTTTACATGTGCATGTTTTTCGTTGCAATGTATTGTCCTTTACTATATCTATAGAGCAGTTGTGTGTTTGTTCTGCAGTATGCATGCAGATTTACTCACCCAAACATCGGAATATCAATATTTAGGTCATTCAAGAATTCTTTACACTCTTAGAATAAAATATGCTATCTAAAACCTAAAAGGCTATTTCGGCTGTCCCAATAGGAGAACCCTTTGAAGAACCCTTTTTTGGATCCAGGTAGAACCCTTTTGAGTTCCATGTAGAACCCAAAATAGTTCTACCTGGAACCAAAAATGGTTATCCTATGGGGACAACAGAAGAACCCCTTTTGAACCCTCTTTTCCAAGAGTGTAGTAATTAAATGATCAATGTAATGCATGTTGCTCACAAGTATGGTCATACTATAGTTGCTGAAAAGGATTAAGGAAAGGGGGATACCTAGTCAGTTGCACAACTGAATGCATTAAACTGAAATGTGTCTTCCGCATTTAACCATTTGAATCAGAGAGGACTGGGGGGCTGCTTTAATCGACATCCGTGCCATCGGCACCTGGGGAGCAGTTGTTGTTTGGGGTTAACTGCCTTGCCCCAGGGCGCCACATTTTTCCACCTTGTCGGCTCTGGGAATCGAACCAGCGACCTTTCGGTTACTGGCCCAACGCTGTTAACCATTACACACAGTCAGTTAGGAAAGCAAAGGCTAGCTTTTTCAAGCAGAAATTTGCATCCTGCAGCAACAGGGGGTGCAGTCTCTATGGGGGTGCCACAGGGATCAATTCTCGGGCAGACTCTTTTCTCTGTATATATCAATGATGTCGCTCTTGTTACGGGTGATTCTTTGACCCCCCTCTACGTAGATGACACCATTCTGTATACATCTGGCCCCTCTTTGGACACTGTTAACAAACCTCCAAATAAGCTTCAACGCCATATAACACTCCTTCCGTGGCCTCCAACTGCTCTAATACGCTAGTAAAATGAAATGCATGGCCTGCACCCGCCCGCCTGACTAGCTTCACTACTCTGGATTGTTCTGACTTAGAATATGTGGACAACTATAAATCCCTAGGTGTCTGGCTAGACTGTAAACTCTCCTTCCAGACTCACATTAAGCATCACCAATGCAAAGATACATCTAGAATCGGCTTTCTATTTCGCAACAAAGCCTCCTTCACTCATGCTGCCAAACATACGCTCATAAAACTGACTATCCTACCGATCTTTGACTTCGGCGATGTCATTTACAAAATAGCCTCCGACACTCTACTCAGAAATTGGATGCAGTCTATCACAGTGCCATCCATTTTGTCACTAAAGCCCCATATAGTACCCGCCATCGTGACCTGTATGCTCGCGTTGGCTGGTCCTCGCTACATATTCGTCGTCAAACTCACTGGCTCCAGGTCATCTATAAGTCTTTGCTAGGTAAAGCTCTGCCTTATCTCAGCTCACTGGTCACCATAGCAACACCCACCCATAGCACGCGCTCCAGCAGGTATATTTCACAGGTCATCCCCAAAGCCAACACCCCCTTTGGCGGCCTTTCCTTCCAGTTCTCTGCTGCCAATGACTGGAACGAATTGTAAAAATCACTGAAGTTGGAGACTTATATCTGCCTCACTAACTTTAAGCATCAGCTGTCAGAGCAGCTTACCGATCGCTGCAGCTATACACAGCCCATCTGTAAATAGCCCATCCAACCAACTACCCACCTCATCCCCATATTTGTTTTTCTGCTCTTTTGCACACCAGTATTTCTACTTGCACATCCTCATCTGCACATATATCACTACAGTGTAAATTTCTAAATTGTAATTACTTCAACACTATTGGCCTATTTATTGCCTTACCTCATTACTTAATTTGCACACACTGTATACATATTTTTCTATTGTGTTATTGACTGTACGTTTGTTTACCCATGTGTAACTCTGTGTTGTTGTTCTCGTCTCACTGCTTTGCTTTATCTTGGCCAGGTTGCAGTTGTAAATGAGAACTTGTTCTCAACTGGCCTACATGGTTAAATAAAGGTGAAATATATATATATATTTTTTTTAAACAACTAGGCTTCCTGCCGCCCCAGATTAAATTATGAGTCTCCTGAAGACAGCTAATGGAAGTGTCCCACAAAGTCACATATCAAAACAGATGGCCATCATTAATGGGGCAATGTGACAAGGTGGCAAAGCAACACTTTTCCCAAGAGACATTCTGTATGCAGTCTGATAATGGATTCAATGTGAGCTCCTATCTTCAGCCAGGCAGCAGTGTGGTTTTGTGAAGGAGGAAGGTCAAATATGTGATACCATGTAGTTGTTCTCTTGGGAAGCATAGCAGAGTTCTCATGTATGACAGTTGCATGCTAGCCCTTCAGAGGCTACTTTGAGATATAATTTTGGATTATTATTTTTTTTAACCCTTATTTTACCAGGTTTGTTTACTGCGAACACGTTCTTATTTACAGCAACAACCTGGGGAATGGTTACAAGGGAGAGGAGGTGGATGAATGAGCCAATTGTTAGCTGGGGATGATTGGGTATCCATGATGGTACAGTATGAAAACCAGATTGGGAATTTAGCCAGGACACCAGGGTTAACACCCCTCCTCTTACAATAAGTGCCATGGGATATTTAGTGTCCACAGAGGGTCAGGACAGCCCTATAACATGCCAAAGATGTCACCCTACACAGGGCAATGTCACCAATCACTGCCCTGGGGCATTGGTATATATATTTTTTAGTTCAGAGAAAATTGGTGGCCCTCCAAAACCACTTTCAGGACCAACCCTGCTTAACTTCCGCGGCAAGCCCGCAGTGTGATGCAGGGTGATATGCTGCTGGCTAATGAGGGAAGCTATTAACAGTAGCAGTTTACAGTGGTGTCATTTTACAAAACGGTTATAAAGGTGCATACAACATGTAATACCTTGTGACTAATTCATTAATGAATTGGAAGAACATGTATTAACTCATGAACCTCTCATGCATTCATGGGATCAACTTTTCAGATCATGTACTTATCACTAACAGTTGGTGATGCTTCGTAAAGTACTTCACAGAATACTAAGAATACCAAGCCATTATCGGAGGCCTGAGCTTTACAAAAGCTCCTCAAAGTCTCTTCAAGCTATTTGGGAATGCCATCATCATGCACCCAGCAGAATGCTGAGCCAATTAGCCAGCCACATGACTGTGTAGTGAACAAGCAGAACAATTTCAGGAGAGAAAAGACAATTCATGTAGCCCTGATGTACAAAGCAACCCAACCTGAATATTTGTTATATTTTTATCATATTCACTCTGTTATTCTATGTTCGCAGCTTAAAATAAATTGCATATTAAATCAACATTAACCTCCTGACACCATTTGCAGCCAAATAATACTGCTCTGCCGGGGTTGAGAAATTAATATTTTTCCCCCCTAACATCCTGATGAAGATGGTTCACGGACTGCAAACTTTGTGCAATTGCCTTCATAGATTTAGTATATTGTGCTCCCAAATAAACTTGATCTCAGAAATAATACTTAACGGATTATGAGCAGAAGGAATGAGATACATTCTAACCATGCAAGTATCAAGGAACCATTTAAATTCACAACCTGCAATTCACCACCCAAATCAATAGCCATATTATCCTTTGCTATTGGCATTATTCAGTGGCAATCAAAAATGTCTTCCAGATGATCAGAATTGGTTTCATTATTAAAAGGCCCATGTATGGATATTGAATGGCAAGAGCACCAAGAATTATTCAGCCGAATTGTGTTCTCGTACTGGATCTGTGTCCACTGAAGCAGTTGGATGAGACGGATAAGTTAAAATGTGATAATAACCTAGATTTGTATTACTTTGTTGTAATTGACCATCACTTCATGGCAATAATGTGGATCCAATCAGGGGAAATGCCTATCAGTGATCCATTAATCTGTGGCTAGTCCAGCTGGAAATCTGTTTATCAGCCTCGATATATGTGGTCACTGGTGATTTGGACCTGGAAATGCCAGAAACCTGTCACAATATGTGTCATAGGTCTAAAGAAGAACATTTCCCCCTGTGATTGGTTCCTAAAAACATTTTTGGCAATGACAAACATTTTCCTGAATCTGATGTTTAGCCAGTTTTGCATGTTTTCCTCTCATTCTAAGGTCAGAGTTGACTGATAACTAGATGCATGTTGGCATCAATAATTAGGGTTAATAAGGTGGCTAATATCCATTAGTTATATCAATATTTAGTTACATGCAGACTAATTTGTCCTGCCTAAGTGGTAGAAATTGCCTTCGTGAGCAGTGCTTGCTTGCACTCCTAAGCTTTTCCCCTTAAAAGGCTCCCCGTGGCTAATTTAAACATAATCCACTCACGTTTAATTTGATAAAACATGGTTTGGAGAGCAATTCAATTACTTTTTTTGGTGTACGTCTCGAGATGCGAGTGCGCTCAGAAAAACTTATAAAGTATCACTTGCATACATCGGTTCAAATGGTCTATTACTACTGCTTTTACCAACTATTAACTAGTACTCTGAAAACCTAATTGACACGTTGACACTAAATGTTACACAATAATTTAAGGCGAAGGCTTTTTGAGCATGTTGACTAATCTGCGGACATAAGCCTGAGGGGACTCAGGAAGTCAATATGCCCTTGTAACTCAAGACCTCCATTGAACATGTTGATTGTAGTGTGGCTTCTTTAGCCAGGTTCTCTCATATCCTCATGTCGTGACCTTTTCAATTCCCTTTTCCATTGGGCCTAGCTACTCCCACAGCAGTCATTGCAGGGGGCAGGGTTACAGTAAAGAGACATCTGTATAATGGTATGTCTCCATTTACAGGCGACACATGCAAGTGAAGAGAGCGCTAATACAGTATATAAAACGAGTAGCTTGATAGCATAGAGCTTGTTGGGGACTAACTCTATTACATTGGTCATTTTCTGTTTCTCTATAGTTTGATCCCGACAGTGAGAAATGCCTCAGAATAAGGAATGTTGATCGCATTTTTTCCTATTCATTAACAAACTACCAATCCCCGAGTGGCTTATTTTACAGAAAGACAGAACAAATCAGGATTAGTTTCTAACGTCATTGCTTGAAGCCCCAGACTGCTGAATCCTGTTTTCTGCGACTCAACTAATCTTTAGGCAATTTTTTTTTGTCTGACTAGAAAACCTATTGGCGTGGTTTAGCCTGCCCACAGTGCCCAACATAATCCAGACATGCCCTGACAACCAAAATGGAGACTAACTCCAAGGACTTGTTTTTGTAGGCCTAGAGGTGTTACAACATAGCAGAATTAAATTATGTGTTACAATGGGTTTCTGGGGGTCACGGTGCTGAGGTAAACCTAACAGTGAGACAAAGAGATGACCCGACTTTGCAAACAATGCCCTTGCTGTCATTAATTTAGGTAGCACTCATACCTATCAAAATACCCCTCAACATCGGGTTATTGCTTGAAACCTATTCTCTGATCTATTTTGTGCATAACAGTCAAGAGATTGATCTCTGCCATGTCTTGATTACCTCTCACACGTTGATGCTGAATAACATTTCCATATTCAAGACGTCCACCGTATGCACGCGCTGATTGCACAAGTGGACTCTAGCGGAACCAATCACCATCAACTTCTCCACTTATCAATAACCGGGAGGCGAGCACTGTGGCTGAAAGCCACCCGTCATCCCCAAAGTCCCTCAGTAATATCAGAAACTTGACAAAGCAGTGTTCGGGTTCCCCTTTTCCTCGCTCTCTCTCACAGTTCCCATCTGGGATTGGAGACTGAAAATAAAAAGACCTTACCCTTTAAAGTGATGATACAGATGTTTTTCCAATATTTTGAAAGTAGCGCCCATGAGCCAAAATGGGTTCCCAAAAATTGTGCACAATTGTGTACAACATCATCAATTTCATATAATATGTTACATCCTGCAATTTTTACAAATTCTAAATATATATACAGTATATATATATATATATATATATATATATATATATATATATATATATATATATATATATATATACACACACTACATTACCAAAAGTATGTGGACACCTGCTTGTCGAACATCTCATTCCAGAATCATGGGCATTAATATGCTGTTGGTCTCATTTTGCTTCTATAACAACCTTCACTCTTATGAGAAGGCTTTCCACTAGATGTTGAAACATTGTAGCGAGGACTTGCATCCATTTAGCCATAAGCATTAGTGAGGTTGGACAATGATGTTAGGCAATTAGGCCTGGCTCGCAGACGCGTTCCAATTCATCCCAAAGGTGTTCAATGGAGTTGAGGTCAGGGCTCTGTGCAGGCCAGTCAAGTTCTTCCACAACAAGCTTTTTGTACGGGGCATTGCCATGCTGAAACAGGGCCTTCCCCAAACAGTTGCCTCAAAGTTGGAGAATAGTCTAGAAAGTAATTGTATGATTTAGTGTTAAGATTCCCATTCACTGGAACTAAGGGGCCCAGCCCAAACCATGAAAAACAGCCCCAGACCATTACACCTCCTCCACCAAACTTTACAGTTGGCATTATGCATTGGGGCAAGTAGCATTCTCCTGGCATCCGCCAAACCCATATTCGTCCGTCTACTGCCAGATGGTGAAGTGTGATTCATAATTTCAGAGAACGAGTTTCCATTGCTCCAGAGTCCAATGTTGGCGAGCCTACACTATATTATACTTGTGTGCAGCTGCTCGGACCACCACAGGAAGGGAAGACCCAGAGTTACCTCTGAAGCAGAGGATAAGTGCATTAGAGTTAACTGCTACTCAGATTGCAGCCCAAATAAATGCTTCACAAGGTTCAAGTAACAGACACATCTGAACATCAACTGTTCAGAGGACACTATGTGAATCAGGCCTTCAAATTGCTGCAAAGAAACCACTACTAAAAGACACCAATAAGAATAAGAGACTTGCTTGGGCCAAGAAACACAGGCAATGGATATTCTGCAGTGATACGCCATCCCATCTGGTTTGCGCTTAGTGGAACCATCATTTGTTTTTTAACAGGACAATGACCCAACACACCTCCAGCTTTTGTAAGGGCTATTTGACCAAGAAGGAGAGTGATTGAGTGCTGCATCAGATGACCTGGCCTCCACAATCACCCGACCTCAAACCAATTGAGATGGTTTGGGATGAATTGGACAGCAGAGTGAAGCAGAGTGAAGGAAAAGCAGCCAACAAGTACCCAGCATATGTGGGAACTCCTTCAAGACTGTTGGAAAAGTATTCCTCATGAAACTGGTTGAGAGAATGCAAAGTGTGTGCAAAGCTGTCATCAAGGCAAAGGGTGGCTACTTTGAAGAATCTCAAAGATATATATATTTACATTTGTTTAACACTTTTTTGGTTACTATGGGATTCCATATGTGTTATTTCATAGTGTTGATGTCTTCACTATTATTCTACAATGTAAAAAATAGTAAAAATAAAGAAAAAGCATTGAATATTTTAATTTTTTGTATTTTTTATTTCACCTTTATTTAACGAATAGGTGTGTCCAAACTTTTGACTGGTAGTGTATACACTGAGTATACAACATACAGCTCTTTCCATAGCATGGACTGACCGGGTGAACCCAGGTGAAAGATATGATCCCTTATTGGTGTCACTTGTTAAATCCACTTCAATCAGTGTAGATGAAGGGTAGGAGACAGGTAAAAGAACGATTTTTCAGTCTTGAGACAATTGAGACATGGATTGTGTACTGTATGTGTGCCAGTCAGGGGTTGAATGTGCAAGATTTACGTGCCTTTGAACGGGGTATGGTAGTAGTCGGTGCCAGGCGGACCTCTTGAGTTGTCAAGAGCTGCAATGGTGTTGGGTTTTACACACTCAACAGTTTCCCATGTCTATCAAAAATGGTCCACCACCCAAAAGACATCCAGCCAACTTGACACAACTGTGGGAAGCATTGGAGTCAACATTGGCCAGCATCCCTGTGGAATGCTTTCAACACCTTGTAGAGTCCGTGCCCAACGCATTAAGGACAAAATCTCAATATTTGGAAGGTTTTCCTAATGTTCTGTACAGTCAGTGTATATATTTCTGCAATTAGTATGACATGTTAATAATTCTAATTCATACAATATGTTACGAATTTGTGAGTGCTTAAGATCCTGTTCAATCTCTTTAAAGGCACTTGTGTGATGGATGGAAGAATCATTGGGGAGCTGACCTGGGTTCAAATACTATTTAAAATCTTTCAAATAATTTGAGTGTTTGTTTTAGCCAGCCTGAAGTGTCAGATTTCAAGAGTTTGAGGTTCTATTCTATTGGTCCATTATGCCAGGCAAGCTTAATCAAGTACAGAAGTATTTTCAAATATTTTGAGTATTACTGAAACCCAGGTCTGTCATTGAGCTTTGTTTCTTCCAGTTCCACCTCAGTCAAGTGGTGATAGGGAGATGAGTGACAGAGCCATTGCAAGGTGTTGTGTGAGCCTGACTATAGAATGAGATTGCCTCTAACTTCGTGGTAATTCCGACTCAAAAAGTAAGATCTCTCAGAGTAAACAAATGTCACTGTACTAGTTATCATTTTTAAATCTCCCTTTTTTGGAAGTGACCCCAATATGTTACATGTACAATTCATGGGCTGTGCCCCTGACTTCATAGCTGCTGGAAGATGTTTTGAGTAGGGAGTTTGGGCTGAAAAACAAAATGCACCTCTATAATAAAGCATTGCATGCATCTACGCAATACAATTCCAAATGTGATGAGCAGCCTAAGCATAGGACAAGATTCAGTAACAGTATCCCCACAGTCTAACTTAATTTAACTTGTGGCTGTTTGCAAAAAAGCCTGTTGTAAACAAGTCTTTGTACTGCATAATTACAACGGGTTATAACGAATTATAACAAGAGACAAAGCGAGAGGGGTGTTGTAACTAAATTAGGAAACACAAGATTGTGCGTAATAAAGTTGAGCACTAAAAGAAACAGTTTCAGAACCATTGCGGAGAAAAGCGATCAAAGTCCCATGTTCCTTACTTGAAATTGTTCTCATGCTTAGAAGTTTAGAATTGTAAGCTAATAGGAAATACAATTGGGATACTATTGTGAGCACTGCTCCCAATCACTTGATATCCACTACAATGGGGAGAGAAGAGGGAGAGAAAGAGGGGGCGAGTGACAGGGAGGAGGGAGAGAGAGAGACCCGACTCAAATTGTCTATTGTACAGCAGAGCGTTTGTGTGTGACTCCACACCCCCACAACTGATTAGATAAGAGCATAAATCATGAGAGCGCCGCTTACAAAACAGAGACACTCCATGCAGAATCGGGCCTGTGCCACCCAACTAAATCTAGCAAAGTGGACTCACTTATCACCAGAACCTCCCACCAAAGCACACAATAATTATAAATAATTGCTCAAACCACAACACAACAACTGTGTTTAAGAGAAAAAGCACAGTTGACTAAGTGCAGAAGCCAACACCATACTGTCCTCAAGCTATTACGCAAAGCACACAAGTGTAGCCAATACAATAACATTGCAATAACATTACATTTTGTAACACATCAAAAAACTATTAATAAATCCCCCCAAAAACGCATTGAATAAATAATATTAACTGCAAGGCGACAGTTTAAAACATTGGTCTTACCTTTCGCTGCAGTTATAAAACACCAAAAGTGGCCTGTGCTCTGGGGTGACACAGATAAAGGCCCTCATCAGGGCATGTAAGGCCAAGGTGTTCAGAATTTTACAGTGAACGTGCATAAGTGTAACGTGTGTCAGCCATTTCTGGCTCATTGTGCTACGGATCCAAGTCCTTAGCGGTGTAGGATGGAGAGGGTGTAGGATGGAGTACGTCCTCTCCAACGACGTGACAAATCAGAAGACTGAGGCACAGTTTGATGAGGATACTCTACTACTACCTCTCGTTTGTGGGTCAAGGGGCCAGAGTTGAAGTAACCCCATGGGACAGTGCTGCTTGGTGTATTTTCTGTGATGTTTCCCAACATGTGGCGTTGGAGCAGCAGGCGGCCTGTGTCTAGTTGCATGGGGAAGTGGAGGGAGTCACGGGACTGTGCGACCATGTGTGTTGTGCTTCCTTGTGCTGCGTCAAAAGTGGTTTTCCCTCGTCTTGCTGATATCCCTAGCCCTTGGTCGAATCTTATCTCAATTGCAACAGATCCACCGCTTCAAAGAGTTATCCTGCTTCTGGTGCCACCACTTCAGTCTCCATTGTGTGGCGAGAGCAGGCTGGGGTTCTGCTCCCTCTCGGGACCCGTTGTCTGTGGGCATTTGAGGCCGATTTGGTGGAACAAGCCGTCACCTTGGTCATAAATAAAATAATTCTTAATATTTGAATCAAGCAGTTGTATTTTTTCTTTTGATTTTTTCATTGTTACTTGTTTTATCGATGTTACACTTCATATTAGTAGATTATTACGTATGTGTTGTATATGTATCATTCATTTAATTACCGTTTATTCGAATAAAAACATTTGCAGTCGTATCTCCTCCACGATGCGGTCATCTCTCAAGTGTCCTGACCCATTCCCTCAGCACATTGACACATTCCCCCTTGACACTCGTGTCATCCTTCAGATACTAGATACACCAGGCCCAGGGTTTTTATCCATTATGGTTGGCTAGAACCAGGTTTAAATAAATCATAAATTATTTTCTGAGACATTTAAATGCTAACTTCTATCCTCGCAGGAATGTTGTAGCCTCGCAGGAATAGTTGTAGCCTAAAGTTTGAAGGTTGTAAGATATGTTTTTAAATATCCCATGTTTTTTCTCTCCCCTACCCCAATCCCATTTGTATTTATACCAATAATGTAGCGGAAAAATTGTTTCATGTTTTTTTATTGCAACATTCAAAAATGATGTAGCTATACAATGAAATAAAAAGAGTCGCAAACTCTCTATATATAAACTCCCAGTTATTTATTGGGTAAAACACCAACTTTTCAGCATCACTGTGCTTTTTTCAGCGTAATGTCATGAATGCTTGACCCAAGATGTAGACAAACAGTGCAATTAGTGCAACCAATGACATAGTGTGTCATAATTATCAGGTTGTTTAGATTGAATTGAGTGAAACTGTTAAAACACAATAGTTTACAGGAACATACTAGGCAACATAATTATACACTGTACATACTATTAACGTCAACATACATTGTTTAATTTAATTTCACATATATATTCAACTTTTTCCAATTTCATTTCATTTGTGTTACATGTAATCTTTAGGTTCAACCATAACGCATAATAAGCATCATCAAATCAAATCAAATTTTCAGTTGTCACATACACATTGTTAGCAGATGTTAATAAGAGTGTAGCCGAAATGCTTGTGCTTCTAGTTCCGACCATGCAGTAATATCTAACAAGTAATCAAACAATTTCACAACTACCTTACACACAAGTGTAAAGGAATGAAACATAATATGTACATAAAAATATATGTATGAGCGATGGCCGAACGGCATAGGCAAGATTTAGTAGATGGTTTAGAGTGCTGTATATACATATGAGATGAGTAATGTAGGGTATGTAAACATTATATAAAGTGGCATTGTTTAAAGTGGCTAGTGATACATTTATTACATCCAATTTTAAATTATTAAAGTGGCTAGAGATTTGAGTCAGTATGATGGCAGCAGCCACTCAATGTTAGTGATGGCTGTTTAACAGTCTGTTGGCCTTGAGATAGAAGCTGTTTTTCAGTCCCTCGGTCCCAGCTTTGATGCACCTCTACTGAGCTCACCTTCTGGATGATAACGGGGTGAACAGGCAGTGGCTCGGGTGGTTGTTGTCCTTGATGATCTTTTTGGCCTTCCTGTGACATCGGGTGGTGTAGGTGTCCGGGAGGGCAGGTATTTTGCCCCCGGTGATGCATTGTGCAGACCTCAATACCCTCTGGAGAGCCATACGGTTGTGGGCGGAGCAGTTGCCATACCAGGCGGTGATACAGCCCGACAGGATGCTCTCGATTGTGCATCTATAAAAGTATGTGAGTGTTTTTGGTGACAAGCTGAATTTCTTCAGCCTCCTGAGGTTGAAGAGGTGCTGCTGCGCCTTCTTCACCATGCTGTCTGTGTGGGTGGACCATTTCAGTATGTCCGTGATGTGCACGCTGAGGAGCTTAAAACTTTCCACCTTCTCCAACATATTGGTTGTACGCTGATAAGCTGTAGAAAGAATATATTCATTCATAAGACTTGTTCATAAACAACAAAAGTTCTAACACCTCTTCTGCAAAGGGTGATGCCGTTTTGCCCTCACAGGCAGTGCTGACACACCCCAAGCACCGCTCGTTCCCATGGCTATGCCTAACTTGAACTTTTATATGAAATAGTAGTAAGATAACATCTGTGTGTTTATTCTTCAATATACTGTAGCTGTACAATGGTGCACATAAAGCTGAAAGCCATTGTCGTATATGGTTGGGTTACTGTTTGGCAAACTGACTCGGGAGTCAATGGCATCATTGTGAGTAGAGATCTGGCAAAAAAAATGAGAATATCTATTTTCAGACGGGAGTGTTTGGAGATGGACATAAAACAAATGAAGCATGCTTATTGATTCTCATTTTGCTAGCTTCAGCTTCCCGGGGAACTATGAAGGCTCTTCATCCTCTATCAACTGACACGGCTCATTGTTCACTACGAGCTAATAAAGAGCTTTACTGGCATGATCATGTATTATCTTAGGCTAGTGACATACTCATTAAAAATGGAGCCTATTTTGCATGCAAACAGGAATGATTAAAGGTACTACCACCTATTGTACGCGTTCAGGGAATATTTTCTATTTGGGTATGCATTATTATGATATGGCGGGGTGTTTTAAGGGAATACACTAGGGACTCCATATTTAATCAAACTTGATGACAAAGTTGAGTATAAGATAACAATGCATTTCCAAGAACGGACGTTAAAGATTGCTTAATTGATACTGTCACCATTTGAAACAAAGGGAAACTCAGGTGTATATTGTATCAAGCATACAATATCTTGTTATGCAGGAGAGCTGTTCTTTTTTATTCTGGATAACTGCTGCACAAGATTGACTTTCTTAGTTATTTTGGTGCATTCTTTATCGGCTTCTGATGTTCTCAATAAATGTACCTTTACAGGAAAACGCAGCTTCCTCTTTCACTGGTGGTAGGAAAAGTTCAATGCAACATTTTGAAGAACTAATAAAAATGTCCTTCCTCTCATTTGCTGTTATTATTTGTTGACCTCCCTTGGATTGTGCTGCTGTCTACTGAAACCACATACAGAATCTGCGTCTGAACCCAAGGTCACAGCAGAACTACAGCGGAATCTCAGAGGACGCAAAGGCCAAGATTAATGTTCTGAACTGAGCAGAGAAGGTCGGCCACACGATCTGCATTTTGGCTCCCGTGTCATTAAAACAAGCCTTTACCTCCTATAAGGCTGTGTTGTTTACAATGCCCTCTCTCTGCCCTCATGTTGTTCTGAGGGTGTAACCGCCCTGACCTTTCAAGTCAAATTTTTGGCAAATAATTATAATCACCTCATCACTTCCTCATTAGCATGGTCAAATGATGAGGCTGACTTGAGCGCTTGCTTCCACATAGTCCAGGTTTTTGGGATATTTATTATTGCGTCTTTGCAGGTGTGTTGTACATTGTATTTGATCAAATATTGTGTGTATCTTGGTGTCAAAGACAGGGAGTTGGGCCCTGCCTTATATTCTAGCTCTGATAGATTTTCAAGCCCTACTGGATTTAATCTTTGAAAGTGTAGTTTCCTTCTTGATCATCTTATCCAACTTGGTTTTAGTCAGTTTAGGAAAGAGTTGGGTTTAGAAGACTTGAACACGGTTACCTACATGAGGCATTTAGAAACCAATCCAGTAGAGAATAGACAATGCCAGTGGCTACGCTATGCAGCTGCCTGTGCTTTCCTCACTAGTATTCTGCTTGGGTCAGCAGTGTAAACAGCACTGCGGTACTAGGCATGTTGGAAGCTGTCTGAAAGGCTCTCTTTACCTCTTTAAATCTGATGAGGTCCCATGAGACCAGACTGCTGTGGCTCAGTCAACTAAAATAGGGCCCAGGAAAACCTTTATTGCTAATGGAGAGATCTTAGCCCAACATGCAAACAATACTTTGACAGAGAGATACTCAATTATTCTGAAGAAAATTATTACCATTTGACACTGCTTGATTTTATATCACTGTCGTTCATTCATGCCAATGGCGAAAAAGAAGAGCCTTGGAAGTGATATCACCGACAGTGAAATAGACTCAAAATAGCAGCTCCTTTCTTGTGAGTATCTGTATTTGTTTATTACGAGTGTGTTGTTGTTTCCCAAGAAGCAGATTTTAAAAGACTCAACATCTCTGATAGTGAGGAGAGATAGGCTTTCGCTGCACACATTTCAGAACACTTAAACGATTCTCAATCCCAGTGTGTCTCGTCCCGCCACTGCTGTAACAGATGCTCCAAAATTGAATATAGATTTCAGTGAGGACGACAGCATGCCTGATGAATCTCAATTTGCCACTGTCCATATTTCATAGCCACCTCTGTCGTAAAGGGGGATGGTGAAGCAACTTCAGCTACACCTGCCAAACTGTCACTCAATAGGAGTCTGAGGTTGATCTGCATTCCATGAAGCCAGTGAGCTCCATTCAAGACAGATCCATGTTATCATTTCCTATGCAGAGCTGCAAAGCAAAGTGCCAACATTATGTGTTAAAGGTAAAGGCTATTCTTAGTCGAATATGAAATCTTCCGAAGGTCTTTGAGAAACCAGACCTTTCATGTATCCCTTTTTGATTTTGATCTCATCTTATGAGTATAAGCAACGGTACACTCTTAGAAAAAAGGGTTCCAGAAAGGTTTTTTCGGTTGTCCCGAAACTATATACAGTATGCTTCTTCTACTGATGAGTCTATTTATAGATTGAAAGTGCAGTAAACTAGCAATTAGTCTCCATTGTTTTGCTCCAGGAGCATATATAGTTTACACAAAGCCCTAATTTTTCAAATTAATTGATGTACTATATTTGGATGTGTTTATTGACTTGCAGTTGTCGATGTTGTTGTTATTATAATTAGTGGCGTGTATTCATGGATGCCAAGGGAAGCCAGGCTTCCCCAAAAGATTTAGCAACAAAAAAAAAAAAAAATCTTTAGTCTCTCTGTGTTTCATAATTTTCCTTCAATTCGCAATAGAATGAATGTATCTCACCAGAGAAAGCATCTGAGTGAGCGAAACAGCGCCCCTCTAGCTGATGCTGTCTGGTCTAAAATAGTATGACATTGTTGCCACCTGTAACATTGAATGCAAGGGAAGCCAGCGAGCATTTGGCCTCCCTTGATAAAAAAAAATATATACATTAATAGCCAATCAGCATTGAGCAAACTATGGGAGCTCAACAGGGAATGGTCTTGGCGCACCAAAAAGAAGTGTCAAGGATTTGGCTTAAAAATATATTTTAAATGTTGCATCTCGTTGTGTTGTTGTCCTCCGGGGGATAGCTAGCTAAAATTGTCCCTTTCCTAAATTAGCTGTGGACAGAGATAAGGATTTGGAATTGTGGTTTTACCTAATACTCCGTACTGGCCAATGATTATAACGGCGATTCTGATCCAACCATAATTTCATACATTGTGCGTCTGGCCTGAGAGGATGGAAGCTCAATATGTAGCTAGGTCAGTGGCGTTCGGTGCTGTTAAAGATGAGGGAGGACACTTTGTTTTCATGAGCATGGCTTTATTTCTATCACAGCATATTGGATGACTGTCATTCATATTCCATTCACCCAGTTCAATGTGACATCAATGCTACTACATAATACTAAAATTGTCCCTATAACCATCATGAGGTTGCTACAACCTAGCCTATGAATTAAATATTATAATGTAGGTGCACACAAGTCGAGAGAAAATGTTGCAAAGTAGAGTTTCTATTGGACAAATGCAGGTATGTTTATCCCTGTTTTGTTTGCTTCCATTTGAGAAACTCGTAAACTCTTAAACAATTCAAACAGTTCACATTCGTAGCAGTCACGTTGTATTCCTTCTTCCATCTATGCGCTCTCCTCCTCTCACCTTCCCCTTCCTTTGTGGACTTCAAAGCACAACACATCAGCTTATTGTAACCAGGCAAAAAAATAACTTTCCAAGCCAAACCATATCATAATTGCTACACACAGCCAACATCTTTGTAGAATACTAGCTAAAGTAATGCCATAGTCAACATAGCTAATGTGTTAGTAAATCCGCTACAATCATGCAGTGAATTTACAGTGTATAGTCAGTTAGCACTTACACTGACGGGCCCCGGTGGTAATAACCAAAAGCTTACCATGACTTGGAAGAGTACCAGTGTTTTTTGGGATAGTCATAGCCAGATGGATAGTATAGCATCATTCTGTTTGAGCAGGGTGTTTGATTATCGAGAGGAGTACGGAAGCTAGCTGTCCTCCGGTTGCACCATGGTGCTACCATACAGAGTGCTGCTGAGGCTACCGTTGACCTTCATTGCAAAACAGTGTGTTTTAATCAATAATTTGGTGACGTGAATATACTTAGTTTTGTTATATCTGAAAATGATAACTTTTTAAATGTTTTACCATTTACATTTTTAACGACTAGCTGACTCATCGTTTCCCATGAAAGGAAGTTAGGCTAGCAAGCAAGCATTTTAGCTAGGTAGCCTAGGACAACAACAAATACAAGTGTGTACTGTATTGTATGACAGAGTCATAGACCATTTCGACAACATGAAACAGAGGAGGATGGCATCGGCGTTGCTCTACAAGTAGGGTGAGTCATGTTTTTTCTACTTACGCACACCACACACACACACACACACACAAATCAGTTCCATGGACAGCCACGTGATATTTAGCTCACGTTGATTGGACAGAATCATTTTTGGACTTTTTTTAGGTGTCACAGTATTAGACTAAGCATAGGTGATTTGATGATGTTGAAATAAATGGCAGCTCCTCTTTTCGTTGTGAGTTGCGGTAACTCTCCAGTGTTCTAAATCAATAGTTGTTATTAAGTAGTTGAAAATGTCGGAAACATGAACTTGCTTGACCATGCTGTATGTCATGTAACTGTTTGTTACATACAATATGCTTTGTAAACATCACCAGACAGAGGTTGCTAAGTTATTCAGTTATTGAGCAAATAATGCAATTATCATAACATGTAGTTTGTAATATGGCTTTTTTCCCCCCTTGACTTCCCCAGTGATTTTACCCAAGCACCACTACTGTTTATTATTGTAATTCCTATCTTACTCTTGTCTGTGTGACTAATGGTATCTAATGCATATTAGAACTGGCAGCATGCAAATATTGAAGATCAATTGCGCCACCAACATATTCAGGTGAATGCACTGTCCTTTTCTCTTTTCATTCTAACACTCTTCCATAATACCATTCATCCAGGTGAGAGAGGATGTCATTTTTGGCCCAAAAATAATTTCCCTTTGAGAATACTTCCTTGTTCTTCAAGGCTCCGCAGTATTGCAATATCATTTCAGTTTATATGTAGCTATCAATGTTTTCTTCAGATACTCGTCTGAAGTGCCTTGAAGTGGAATTTGAACCAATTGTTCTCTAGGCCATTTCCCGCCGTCAGACTCGACCACACCTGGAATTACCCCGTGGCAAAAGGTATAATAATGTTATTACAACACCATATAATAGCGCAAGTGGTAGATTATGGTCAAACTCAATTTTTCCAACAAAACCCCTTCAAGTGCAAATCGTGGAAATCATAGCTCCAGCACTCGTCCTATGGCCTCCCAGAGCAGGGGACTAATTGTCTGCCCAGGAGGTGACATCACCCTAACAAGCTCATTATGTTTGCGTAATGATCTCTGTAACACATTCTTACCTCTAAAGTGGGAGAAATACAGCATTCTACTTGTAGAATTGGTGCCATGTCCGTACAGTGGCAAGTACCACACTCAATCAGCGAGACAGCAAGAATAACATACAAAATGCAGAACAATGATCCTTGCTGGCATCTACTGTTTTGTTGTTAGCATTTTTTATGTGCTTCAACTGGATGCACTCAGAATGCACATTAAGATGTTTTGCCTTTTAGAAACCCTTTGGAGTACATTACACAATGCCACTGGGGGCCTCGGTGGAGGGGCAGTGCTTTGTAATATAATTAGAGTCGACACGGTACATGTGTCTGTGTGTGTTGCCGGTTCTCATTAACGAAACGTGGGCCACTGAGTCGGCAGAGGGGAACAGAGAGGGAGCATGCGGAGCTGCAGTTTCTTCTGCCGCCCTGCTTCCCTCAGAGGAGCCACTCGGAGGCCCTGTGAGCCATAGCCAGTCAAGTCTGCTTTATTTGATATCGAGCCCTTCAGGACCTGAGTGCCACAGAGCGCTGCAAATGCTGCCTGGTGGAGTTAATATGTTTGGAGGTGGTGGAGTGGTGGTTAAGAAAAGAAAGAACGCAGAAGGTATAAAATGTCTAATGAGCTTTGCTAATAGGGTCTGGATGACAAGGGTACACACTTAAGTTGCTATGGATGGAACCTGTATTTACACAGTAAATACTCCACGTTAGGGTGGCCATAGTACACGCAGTCCAGTTCTCATGTTTCATATTCCTAATGGAAATGTAGATATATTATAAATATGTGTCAATAGAAAGACCTCCCTAACCTCTGCAAAAATAATATATTGTTTATGGCACCGTTTTATTTATTTATTTGGGAGGGAGCGTTGGTGAATCAGATCAACTTCCTATCACTTCTCTCTGTTTTTTGCCTCCATCGGAGCAAACATGGTTTTTAATTGGTATAATGATGTGATTAATTGGTTTCTTGTCATCCATCACAACAAGCCGGCAGATTTGCGCACAGTAAGGAGTAAATCAAGCATGTGTTTACATATAATCAAATGCTTAAGATTGAAAGGAATGTATGAAGGATGTCCAGCTGTGCAAAGTAATTAGATTATCTGTATTAAACGGAGCTCCTTTAGATGAAAAGACACCCGTTCAGCTTTGGTGAGAAAGCATTTCTCATTGGACTTATATACTTCAGTTCCTTCAAATGTACTCACAACCCTTAACTTTTCCACAATTTGTTAAACGGCATTTACAGTTATACAGCAATTTGTTATACAGTCCCACTAAGTGGGACTAAAATGTATAAAATTCAAATTTTTGTCAACGACCTACACAAAATACTCTTGATTTTTTTATTAATCAAACACATATTTTTCTTGATTAGGTCATTATTATACCGCCTGAGTCATACATGTTAGAATCACCTTTGACTGTGGTTACAGCTGAGAGTATTTCTGGGTAAGTCTCTAAGAGCTTGTACACCTGGATTGTACAATATTTGCCCCTTTATTCTTTAAGAAAAATTGTCAAGTTGTTTGTTGATCATTGCAGACATCCATTTTCAAGTCTTGCCATAGATTTTTCAAGACGATTTAAATAAAAACTGTAAGTAGGCCACTCAGGAACATAAAATGTCATCTTGGCCTTGTGTTTTAGGTTATTGTCTTGGTGAAAGGTGAATTTGTTTCCCAGTGTCTGTTGGAAAGCAGACTGAGACAGATTTTCCTCTAGGATTTTGCTTGTGCTTGGATCTACTCCGTTTATTTTTATCCTAAAAAGAAACTCCCTAGTCCTTGCCGATGACAAGCATACCCATAAAACTATGCAGCCACCACCGTTCTTGAAAATATGAACAGTGGTACTGTTGGATTTCCTCCAAACATAACACCTTTTTTCAGGACAAAAAGTTAATTTCTTTGCCCCATTTGTTGCAGTATTACTTTAGTGATTAGTGCCTTATTGCAAACAGGATGCATGTTTTTGAATATGTTTATTCTGTACAGGCTTCCCTCTTTTCACTAATCTACGTTAGTATTGTGAGGTAACTATAATGTTGTTGATCCATCCATAGTTTTCTCCTATCATAGCCATTGTAGTCTTATCTGTTTTATAATCCCCATTGGCCTCATGGTGAAATCCCTGAGCGTTTTCCTTCCTCTTCGGCAAGTCATTTAGTAAGGGTGCCTGTATCTTTGTAGTGAGTGTGTTGTGTTGATACACAATCCACAGTTCAAAATTAAGTATCTGCTCAAACATTTGACAATTGTATTGTCAGCAATTTCATCTTGCAACCATTGTTCACTTGTTAGGTTTGTTTGATATGTGGAATGTCAAGGGTTGCAATGTCACTGTGTAGTGTTGGTTGCAATATGTTGGTCACTCAATTGGGGATTTTCAGATTTTTTTTTTATATGATGTCTCTTCAGGACAGGGAGGAATAAGTTGTCTTGCTTTCAACGTGTTTACGTCTTGCCATATTGAGCCCTTGGGTGCATTCCTGGATTGTCAAGTGTTCTTCAAAGATATCGCACGTCAGTGTATTTCATTACAGTATAATTAATTTGTCTGCACAATATATGGTAAACAACACATCTAGAGGACACTGCCTCATGCCCCCAAAGTACATAACCCCTTAGAGTCGATGTGTACATCTAATTAGAATTATAAACAAATCCCCATAAAAATCTCTGTTTCAGCTAGACATACAGTATTGTATGCGTCGGCTGCGTCTCAATCCATCATCCATCAATGTCGGCCTTCCGCATCGGCTGCGTCTCAATCCATCTGATCCATTGATGTCGGCCTTCCCCATCGGCGATGGAAGGTGGCAGAACTACACTGGTGTTTGTCAGACCAGAAGCCATCCCGAAAATCGGTCTTCTCATGAAAATGTCTGTAGCATCCGAACTGTTTGGCTACAAACTAATATGACCCGGATGGAAAGATGACTCTCAAGAACACGATGATGTTCTCCAATTTGCTCCGAAGCGTCACGTGTCTCGTCTGAAGTCGGTACCACCGATCTGCCTCACAATTCTTGTCTGATGGTAACCCGGTAGCAGTAAAAAAAAAGGCAGCAATGTGTTTTTTTTTTTCTTCAGTAGAGTGATAAGTGGTGTGTAACTAGTTTCTCGTCACACAAAATAAATGAATGCATTCAGCCAAAAATAGATTCATTTTCATCAGCTGACAACAGAAGTGCAACGCTATTTGGCAGCCACGCACATAAATTACCGGACAATGAAAGAGAAAGGTATATTTGTCAAATGATGTATGACCATCAAAGAAAGAATGTAGACAGCTACATTTCCTAATATTTTCCTTGGAGTAAATCTCTCTCTTTCATTAAGTTGCTTTTGCTTACTGGAGGATGACAGATGCAATTTCTATTGTGTTTTTGATAACTTTCCTTACAGTCAGATTATTGAGGTCATAGTATAGTCCCCTCAATGCAAAATGTTTCACCTGAATGCCTATGAGACAATCTGCCTGAATTTGTATTTCTTTCTCCATTTCCTAACATAAGGGTATTATGTTGAAATATACTGAACAGAAATATAAACAAAACATGCAAACATTTAGAAGATTTTACTGAGTTAGTTAACATGAGGAAATCAGTCAATTGAAATAAATAAATTGGGCCAGATACTGTACCTAAAATAAAGGTACGGGTGTGGATCAGAAAACCAGTCAGTATTTGGTGTGACCACCATTTGCCTCATGCAGCGTGACACATCTCCTTTGGATAGAGTTGATCAGGCTGTTGATTGTGGCCTGTGGAATGCTGCTGGAGTCGCTGGATATTGGCAGGAACTGGAACACTCTGTCATACATGTTGATCCAGAGCATCCCAAACATGCTCAATGGGTGGCATGTCTGGTGAGTATGCAGGCCATGGAAGAACTGGGACATTTCAGCTTCCAGAATTTGTGTACAGATCCTTGCGACATGGGGCCTTGCATTATCATGCTGAAACATGACATGACAGCGGCAGAGGAATGTCAGAACCTCGTCATAGTATCTCTGTGCATACAAATTGCCACCGATGAAATGCAATAATATTGTGTTCGTTGTCCGTAGCTTCTGCCTGAACACACCATAACCCATTGTTTTGTGTGATAATACTGCACATTTTAGAGTAGCCTTTTATTGTCCCCAGCATAAGGTGCACCTGTGTAATAATCATGCTGTCAGGTGGATGGATTATATTAGCAAAGGAGAAATGCTCACTAACAAATTTGAGCACTACATTTTAGTGAAATACGCTGTTTTTTTTGCATATGAAAAATGTCTGTGATATTTATTTTTCATTAAACATGGGACAAAGAGTTTACATGTTGCATTTATATTTAGTTCTTTATGGGTTCCTAGAGGAAGAAGAGCTACGATTAACTCTCACACACGTTCATTGCCAGAAGTCACAAGTGCTGACAGGGGAAATATTACAACCAATTCACTGACAGAAATTGGCAACGCAGGTGATTAGGCTGGCAGGTTAGGATGGTGTCAGGCTCAGTTGAGCTGATGCAAAAGTTGGGGTTTGAACAAATGCATTTTGGCCACAATGTTCTCAGCACCCAGACGCTCTTGACAATTAACATGCAGGATGGTCTTTTAATTAAGAAGGGTTAGTGGTGACTTCCAGGTTATTCATCTTCATTCCAGGTAGCAAATGCTACAGCAGTGCCTTTACCACAAGGCATGGAACCTTATATTCTGCATTAAATATTTAGTTTTGGAACTGCATAACGTTAATATACGGTGGCCCCGAAAGGAAAGGTATTAATTTATAATACATTAATATGCCCCTCTCTGTGTTTTCAAACATTGCCGCACATGGGTGATGTGCACAATTTGGATGCAGAACATGGCGGAGTTCTCATATACCGTCAGCAAAAAAAGCCTCATTTTACATGGTGCTTTTGAGTGCATTTCACACTACTTTTGGATTATAATTGGATTTTAAGGCTTTCATGAATGTCCTGCTTAATATAATGTTTGTGTTATTGTCACAACACAGTATTATACTTAAAAAAACACTTCAACTTCAACCAGTAAAATGGCTCTTTGACCTGCTTTGCTACAAGCCATGTCAATGAGTGTTAGCATTCTAGCTAACAACTGCTGCATCCAAAATAGGTATTGTCCAAAGATCACAACCAAATAAATGTATAATCTTAAGGCCAAATGTAACCATCGATGGCCACCAGATTAATCGCCAGCTTGTCTCTCGTTAAACCATCAATGCATGCTGATTTCTATTGCAACCATTATTGGCCCCCAATTTACCTTTCCCCGAAGCTGATGTTAACCCTTAGATTATTATTTTTTTAATTAAGGACTATGTGATTTCGCTCTCGTGGATATTATCCTCGGAACAATTTAATCCTGAAATAAAGTATTTAATTTCCTGGTTTACCAAGGCAAATCTACTATGGCAATGTAGCCTACCCTACACATTTTATGAATGGTGTGTGATTACTTTTTCATTTCCAATTTAGCTAATTGACGAATGCATATGGCCATTTCTTATCAAGAGGGGTAAAGGAAATACTTGTGAATTGTAAGTTACACATTTGACATTTGAATCTAAATTGTGATTGGTTGTATTTTTTTATTACATTTTATTGTATTATAATAGATGTATTATGATGTATTTAAAGTTGCACAAATTATATTATAATTACTTTTGTTTCCTCAAAATTGAACCTTTATATATTTTTTTACGGGGCTACAGTAATAAGGCCAATAGCCTAGGCCTACTGTGGCATATTCAGGGACGAATTACAGAACGGGACCTTCAAGCAGCCCCCAACATATTTAGCATTTTGGGGGTTGTGGGTCGAGACCCTCCAGATACCATACGATAGCATAATGTGTAGAGTTGCAAGAAATGTGCTTCACAACTTAAATATTCTCTCTGGCTAAATATATAGAATATATGAGGAAATTACCTTGAAATCTGCAAGTATTTTGCCATGGGGCTGATAGAAAATGTTGCAATAGTGTTATACATTTTATTCAATTCTACCCATTTTTCCATGGGATGGAGAGAAATCTTTGCCGTTTTAAATCTAATTTCCTGCAATCCTACACATTTTTTCCATGACTTATGCTATGTTAATATAATAGCTGAGTGAGAGTGACTAACAAAATCAGTGTGGGCCCCCTGAATATCGGCGCCCCGGTGCCCCAAATGCAGTAGTCCAGCCCTGGAAATATTGTACTTTATTGTACTTATTATGGTAGGAAGAGTAATTTATTGTTATTTGGAAGTCGTTATCTTAAATCAATGAAACAGATGCAAAGTGCTTTGTTAAAATGATATTTAAATTGTCTATCACACATGTTGCTGCAATCCACATTACTTTCATTTACAATGTGGCAATTAATTAGCAGTCAGTCTTCAATAACTTTATTTTCATTGTATTTTCATGTTAACTAAATCTTCATAATTGACATTTGCAGTCAAATCGTTTTATTTCAGTTGTAATATGTGATATGTTTCCATGTATCTTTTTCCTATTTAGATATTCTTGTTCCTGACGTTACTTCATTGGGGTGGGAGTAGTGAACGCAGACAATAACCATTTCCACTGTCTAGTAATCAAGCTGGCTTGACACTAACAATGACAGATCAGCTGGTCTGTATAGTTTATTCTGCTTATTGCAACCATGATTAAGCTCGGAGCTCTGTCTGATCTCCTGTTAGTAGCGTGTTAAGAAATCACAATTTCGCAGCCCATCAAAATTCCCAGGGCAGTGTGGAAAAAGTCAGATTTGGCTTAACGATGGGATCCAATGGATAAATGATCAAATAGCAGGACAGATTTTGTCCTTGTACTCTTAATGGTGTACGAGTAGTACTGGGTGTCAAGGCTGATTTTACAAGTCGTCCTCATTGTTTTTTTTGTCTCCCTGCCTTTAAACTCATTATATAGTCCACTACTTTTGACCAGAACCCTATCACTACACAGGGAATAGAATGCAATTTGGGACACAGCATAAATAATTAATATTAGCCTCACTCCTCTTTCTGATCATGTCTCATTAACAACTAAGGCACTCCTTCCTCATAATCACCTTCCTGTGTGCTGCTCCCCTCTAGCCTGTGTGGATGGACTCATTATTGGCTCCAAGAGCAACAGACAGGTGCCAACGTATATCACTAAGGTCACGCTGTTTTACAGGGGACAGGAAAGGATTGTGTTAGGGAGAAAAAAATATGAACGAAATTCATTACATTTGGGGTTTTGGATTATGCCAATATGCTTGGTTTTTGAGATGGTCAAAAAGTGCAGTATTTCATTAGTACGGGGTAAATTATTGTGGCCCTGGAGGCACAGAATAATCCAATGGTTTGACTACACAGAGGTGCCTGGAAAGAACAGGGGACCAGTGTGTGTGAATGGTGGGGGAGGGGGTGATTTCCTATCTCCAGCAGAAAGGACAATACATTGGTTGGTTCCCATTCCTGCTCAATTTGGCATGCCTTCTCAATACGCATTCACACATCAACTATACTCTTGAGTTGGGCTAGGGGATGGAACAACTGAGCTTGTGGTCATGTGTGAGTGTGTATGTATGTGTGTGTGTATGTGTGTGTATGTGTGGGGGTGGGAGCGGTCTATTGGTGGCAGGGGAGAGAGGGGTAGAGGTGTTTGTGTGAAGGGGTGGGGTGTGTTCGTGTATGCATCCCACATTGTGTATGCATCACACATTATTGTTTTGCCATTAGGTTTTATGGGTATTATGACTCATTAGATCAAACTTCCTCGAAGATGTTTGGAAGGGACAATCTGTTTTTAAATGTAGCGAATCTGTTATGCAATGCGTGTGTATGGTCTAATAGCAGTAAGGCCCCAAAATGTTTTTCCCAAAAATATATATATATATATTTTTAAATCAAGTGCTCTTAAATTTCTAAATAAAATAGCTAAATTATCCTTGGTATGACCTTCTTAAAACAATTTAATATAGCTATGTAGAAAATAAGGAATATAATATATATAGTTTACTGTTACTGAAACCGGACCCCGGTCGTAAATATAAAGATTCAGTTCACCCAGAAAAACTGGAGACCCTTTACACTTCAGTGTTGTGATGCCAAAATTCAAGCAAATGCATAGCCCATAGAATATATATATTTCTTACATAGATGGTACATAGGATATAATATAAGACAAGTCCTGGAAACAATATAAAACTATGAAAAATCTGGGAAACTAGGCTTGGTGTTCATAGCTGATTTTGAAAAGGCATTTTGATAAAGAACGATTAGAATGTTTATATACACGCCTGGATTATTTAAATTTTGAAGAATCTCATATACATATGGGATAAAGTTATGTATTGTAACCCCAGGTGTAAAATAGTAAATAATGGATGTCAAGAGGAGTGAAACAGGGTTGTCCACTATAGGCATATCTATGTATTACAGCCATCAAAAATAACTATTTACCCCCCAAAAGTCAAAAGTTTGTAGAGCCACCTTTTGCAGCAATTACAGCTGCAAGTCTGTTGGGGTATGTCTCCATAAGCTTGGCACATCGAGCCACTGGGATTTCTGCCCATTCCTCAAGGCAAAACTGCTCCAGCTCCTTCAAGTTGGATGGGTTCCGCTGGTGTACGGCAATCTTTAAGTCACACCACAGATTCTCAATTGTATTGAGGTCTGGGCTTTGACTAGGCCATTCCAAGACATTTAAATGTTTCCCCTTAAACCACTTGTGTTGCTTTAGCAGCATGCTTAGGGCCTCTCCTTCACTGCAGCCGAGGTGAGTAAAATATTTAAACGTGTTAACCCTCGCAAGGCTGCAGGCCCAGACGGCATCCCCAGACGAGCCCTCAGAGCATGTGCAGACCAGCTGGCTGGTGTGTTTACGGACATATTCAGTCAATCTCTATCCCAGTCTACTGTTCCCACATGCTTCAAGAGGGCCACCATTGTTCCTGTTCCCAAGAAAGCTAAGGTAACTGAGCTAAACGACTACCGCCCCGTAGCACTCACTTCCGTCATCATGAAGTGCTTTGAGAGACTAGTCAAGGACCATATCACCGCCACCCTACCTGACACCCTAGACCCACTCCAATTTGCTTACCGCCCAAATAGGTCCACAGACGATGCAATCTCAACCACACTGCACACTGCCCTAACCCATCTGGACAAGAGGAATACCTATGTGAGAATGCTGTTCATCGACTACAGCTTGGCATTTAACACCATAGTACCCTCTAAGCTCGTCATCAAGCTCGAGACCCTGGGTCTCGACCCCGCCCTGTGCAAGTGGGTCCTGGACTTCCTGACCAGCCGCCCCCAGGTGGTGAGGGTAGGCAACAATATCTCCACCCCGCTGATCCTCAACACTGGGGCCCCACAAGGGTGCGTTCTGGGCCCTCTCCTGTACTCCCTGTTCACCCACGACTGCGTGGCCACGCACGCCTCCAACTCAATGATCAAGTTTGCGGACGACACAACAGTGGTAGGCTTGATTACCAACAACGACGAGATGGCCTACAGGGAGGAGGTGAGGGCCCTCGGAGTGTGGTGTCAGGAAAATAACCTCACACTCAACGTCAACAAAACTAAGGAGATGATTGTGGACTTCAGGAAACAGCAGAGGGAACACCCCCCTATCCACATCGATGGAACAGTAGTGGAGAGGGTAGCAAGTTTTAAGTTCCTCGGCATACACATCACAGACAAACTGAATTGGTCCACCCACACAGACAGCATCGTGAAGAAGGCGCAGCAGCGCATCTTCAACCTCAGGAGGCTGAAGAAATTCGGCTTGTCACCAAAAGCACTCACAAACTTCTACAGATGCACAATCGAGAGCATCCTGGCGGGCTGTATCACCGCCTGGTACGGCAACTGCTCCGCCCACAACCGTAAGGCTCTCCAGAGGGTAGTGAGGTCTACACAACGCATCACCGGGGGAAAACTACCTGCCCTCCAGGACACCTACACCACCCGATGTTACAGGAAGGCCATAAAGATCATCAAGGACAACAACCACCCGAGCCACTGCCTGTTCACCCCGATATCATCCAGAAGGCGAGGTCAGTACAGGTGCATCAAAGCTGGGACCGAGAGACTGAAAAACAGCTTCTATCTCAAGGCCATCAGACTATTAAACAGCTACCATGAACATTGAGTGGCTGCTGCCAACACACTGACTCAACTCCAGCCACTTTAATAATGGGAAATTATGTAAAATATATCACTAGCCACTTTAAACAATGCTACCTAATATAATGTTTACATACCCTAAATTATTCATCTCATATGTATAATGTATATACTGTACTCTATATCATCTACTGCATCTTTATGTAATGCATGTATCACTAGCCACTTTGTTTACATACTCATCTCATATGTATATACTGTACTCGATACCATCTACTGCATCTTGCCTATGCCGCTTTGTACCATCACTCATTCATATATCTTTATGTACATATTCTTTATCCCCTTACACTTGTGTGTATAAGACAGTAGTTTTGGAATTGTTAGTTAGATTACTTGTTGGTTATTACTGCATTGTCGGAACTAGAAGCACAAGCATTTCGCTACACTCGCATTAACATCTGCTAATCATGTGTATGTGACAAATAACATTTGATTTGATTTGATTTGTCATGCTGGAAGGTGAACCTCCGTCCCAGTATCAAATTTCTGGAAGACTGAAACAGGTTTCCCTCAAGAATTTCCATGTATTTAGCGCCATCCATCATTCCTCCAATTCTGACAAGTTTCCCAGTCCCTGCCGATGAAAAACATACCCACAGCATGATGCTGCACCACCACGCTTCACTGTGGGGATGGTATTCTCGGGGTGATGAGAGTTGGGTTTGCGCCAGACATAGCGTTTTTCTTGTTGGCCAAAAAGCTAAATTTTAGTCTCATCTGATTAGAGTACCTTCTTCCATATCTTTGGGGAGTCTCCCACCTGCCCTTTAGCAAACACCAAACGTGTTTTCTTATTTTTTTTCTTTAAGCAATGTTTTTTTTCTGGCCACTCTTCCGTAAAGCCCAGCTCTGTGGAGTGTAAAGCTAAAGTGGTCCTATGGACAGATTCTCCAATCTCTGACCTGGAACTTTGCAGCTCCTTCAGGTTTATCTTTGGTCTCTTTCTTGCCTCTCTGATCAATGCTCTCCTTGCCTGGTCCATGAGTTTTGGTGGGTGGCCATCTCTTGGCAGGTTTGTTGTGGTGCCATATTCTTTCCATTTTTTAATAATAGATTTAATTTTGCTCTGTGAGATATTTCTGATATTTTTTATAACCCAACCCTGATCTGTACTTTTCCACAACTCTGTCCCTGACCTGTTTGGAGAGCTCCTTGGTCTTCATGGTGCCGCTTGCTTGGTGGTGCCCCTTGCTTAGTGGTGTTGCAGACACTGTGGCCTTTCAGAACAGGTGTATATATACTGAGATCATGTGACAGATCATGTGACACTTACATTGCACACAGTTGGACTTTATTTAACTAATTATGTGACTTCTGAAGGACATTGGTTGCACCAGATCTTATTTAGGGACTTCATAGCAAAGGGGTGAATACCTATGCACCACTTTTCCAGTTGAAATTTTTTATAATTCATTTAAACAAGTAATTTTTTTCATTTCACTTCACCAATTTGGACTATTTTCTGTATGTCCATTACATGAAATTCCGCCCCAAATCTATTTTAATTACAGGTTGTACTGCAAAAAAAATAGGGAAAACGGCAATGGGGATGAATATTTTTGCAAGGCACTGTAGATGGTTGGGGCTGTGGATAAAAAAATTAAATACAAAACTAATTTAAAATGTACAGTCCGTAAAATGTATGTAGAATGTATAAACTGGAAGAAGAAGCCTAAATTTGGTTGTCCATTAGTTTACTCCTGTTAGGGGAAGATTGATAGGGTTAGAAGGAAAATAATAAATAATTTAAAAAATATGATTAAAAAAATATATATATATGGGATTGGAAATTACAATTACATTGATAGTACCCACAATCTGCAATATTAAAGCTGATCTACCCCCCGAAAGAAAAAGAAAAAATTGGTGCAGGGTAGCTCAGGTTTGAAGTAACACAGTAAATAATGGTTACTAACAATGACTAGCTCCCTTTGATCCCCTTCTCTTTAATTGTGAACTTCTGACAGTGTCCGTAACCATTTTGTTTTGAACACTGATTGAAATGTTGTTCTTTGCGTTTGGATCCACACTCTACTTACCAGATCATAAGCTTACCTGTGATCGATCTCTGTTGCTCTCGCTCTCTAACGTGCTCTCTCTCTCTTTCCAACCAGATATAGAAGCCTGAAAAACAGTGATAACTGGGGGGGAAAGAACAGGCCATGGCTGAGAGGATGATTGCTTCTCAAAGTGGTAAGTACCAAGCATTCACAATGTCTGATCATCTGTTTTCGTCTCAACTGTTTGGCTTCGATTGTGGTTGATTTTGTTCCCATGTCAGTTCAGATTCCAGTTAATTTCTCTCTGTATTTGGTAACAGATAGTTCCGATTAACTTATCAAGGAGGTCTTTGATGCATAGCGTGAGCTATTTTGAGTTTGGAGAGGAGAAAGGTGTTAGGTGGTTGTATTGAAACATACTAAGCGATCAGCAGGTCATTCATTACCCTATGGGTGTTTTCCTAAACCGTGGTCCTGTTGTGGGGGGAATTTAAGGGCTGAATTAGATCTATAGTACAGCATAACATCTTATAAGATGAGGCAATGACATTACACAATGTAATATTCTTTATTGGCTATATACTGCGTGTTCCACATATTCCCATGATACAACCCAACGAGTGATGATTAGAGATTGCTGTTTCTCTTATATATCCTCTATGACTGCTGAAACACACAATTATGGTTTGGGAAATGCGATAAACACCAATTCTTCACATTTGCATAACACAAAGTTTTGTGATCGAATGTTTGTAACCTGTATATTTAACATATACGTACATCTAAACTCGGCAAAAAAAGAAACGTTCCTTTTTCATGACCCTGTCTTTCAAAGATAATTCATAAAAATCAAAATAACTTCACAGATCTTCATTGTAAAGGGTTTTAACACTGTTTCCCATGCTTGTTCAATGAACCATAAATAATTAATGAACACGCACCTGTCGAACAGTCATTAAGACACTAACAGCTTACAGACGGTAGGCAATTAAGGTCACATTTATGATAACTTAGGAAACTAAAGAGGCCTTTCTACTGACTCTGAAAAACACCAAAGGAAAATGCCCAGGGTCCCTGCTCATCTGCGTGAACGTGCCTTAGGCATGCTGCAAGGAAGCATGAGGACTGCAGATGTGGCCAATAAATTGCAATGTCCGTCCTGTGAGACAACTAAGACAGCTCCACAGGGAGACAGGATGGACAGCTGACCGTCCTCACAGTGGCAGACCATGTGTAACAACACCTGCACAGGATGGGTACATCCGAATATCACACCTGATGACAATGACAATGCCACCAGCCATACTGCTCGTTTTGTGAGTGATTTCCTGCAAGAAAGGAATGTCAGTGTTCTGCAGAGCCCGAATCCCATTGAGCAAGTCTGGGACCTGTTGAATCGGAGGGTGAGGGCTAGGGCCATTCCCCCCAGAAATGTCTGGGAACTTGCAGGTGCCTTGGTGTAAGAGTGGGGTAACATCTCACAGAAAGAACTGGGAAATCTGGTGTAGTCCATGAGGAGGAGATGCACTGCAGTACTTAATGGAGCTGGTGGTCACACCAGATACAGACTGCTACTTTTAATTTTGACCCCCCTATGTTCAGGGACACATTATTCTATTTCTGTTAGTCACATGTCTGTGGAACCTGTTCAGTTTATGTCTCAGATGTTGAATCTGTTCACACAAATATTTACACATGTTAAGTTTGCTGAAAATAAATGCAGTTGACAGTGAGAGGATGTTTCAGTTGCTGTTGAGTTTAGCCTTACGCAATAGTGTTTTGCATTCATTAGGCGCTAATCTATAGATTTCACATGACTGGGGATAGGTCCACCCACTTGAGAGCCAGCCCATCCAATCAGAATTATTTTCTCCCCCCAAAAGGGCTTTTTTACAGACAGAAATGCTCCTCAGTTTCGTAAACTGTCCAGGTGGTTGGTCTCAGACGATACCACAGGTGAAGGTCGTGGGCTGGCATGGTTACATGTTGTCTGCCGTTGTGAGGCCGATTGGACGTACTGCTAAATTCTCTAGAACAATGTTGGAGGCGGTTTATTGTAGAGAAATTACAATTAAATTATCTTTATAATTGCCTTTTATTGTACCCAGCACAAGACACACTGTGAAATGGAGAAATACATTTTTTGTGCGTATGGAAAATGTTGCGTTTATATTTTTGTTTAATATATATACTTTTTTTTATGTTGATGTCACAAATCTACCAGTTGTACGGTTGTCATTATTACATGTAATTATTTGTCACATTTGACTGTATAAAACCTTGCAGAGGCGGATGGATATATCTTGTTTTGCAACAACATGTGATTTGTTTGTCTCTCTGAAATAAAACCAACTAGGTTTCAAACAAATGCAGTACGTTCAGAAAAAAATCATACCCTGACTTATTCCACATTCTGTGGTGTTACAGCCTGTATTCAGTAGATACTTTTTCTCACCCATAATGTGAAAACATTTATTGACATTTATTGAAAATTAAATACAGAAATATTTCAATTACATAAGCATTCACACTCCTGAGTCAATACATGTTAAAATCACCTTTGGCAGCGATTACAGCTTTGAGTCTTTCTGAATAAGTCTGTAAGAGCTTTGCACACCTGGATTGTACAGTATTTGCCCATAATTATTTACAAAATTCATCAAGCTCTGTCAAATTGGTAGATTTTTTAAAGTCAAAACTATAACTCAACCACTCAGGAACATTCACAGTCTTCTTGGTAAGAAATTCCAGTTTAGATTTGGCCATGGTTATTAGGTTATTGTCTTGCTGAAAGGTGAATTTGTCTCACAGTGTCTGTTGGAAAGCAGACAGGGTTTCCTCTAGGATTTTGTCTGTGCTTGGCTCCATTACGTTTCATTTTTGTAGACTGTAAAACTCAGTCCTTAAAGATTGTAAGCATACCCATAACATGATGCAGCCAACACTATGCTTGCAAATATGGAGAGTGTTGTACTGGATGATGTGTTGTGCTGGATTTGCCACAAACATAAAAATATGATAAAAAGTTAATTGCTTAGCCACTTTTTTTGCAGTATTATTTAAGTGCCTTGTTGCAAGCAGGATGCATGTTTTGGAATATTTGTATTCTGTACAGGCTTCCTTCTTTTCTCTGTCAATAATGTTAGTATAGCATCCTCAGTTTTCTCCGATCATAGTTATTAAACTGTGTTAAAGTCAACATTGGCCTCACAGTGAAATCCCTGAGTTGTTTTCTTCCTATCTGGCAACTAAGTTAGGAAGGACACCTGTATCTTTGTGGTTAATGGGTGTATTGATACACCAGCTAAAGTATAATGAATAACTTCACCATGCTTTTAAGGCATTGGAAAACATCCCTGGTCTTGAATCTGTGTTTGACATTCAGCCCTCGACTGATGGATCTTAAAGATAATTGTGTGTGTGGGGTACAGAGCTGAGGTAGTCACTCCAAAGTCTACCTGAAAATGGCTAAAACTCTAACGAATGTCTTCTTCGTTTGAGGAGGAGTAGGAAGGATCGGACCAATATGCAGCGTGGTAAGTGTCCATGTTAATTTATTAGACTGAACACACAAAACAAATAACAAATTGAATGAAAGAAACAAAAAAGCTCTGTCAGGTACAAATCAGAAAGCAACTACCCACAAATCATAATGGGAACACAGGCTACCTAAGTATGGTTCTCAATCAGAGACAACGATTGACAGCTGCCTCTGATTGAGAACCATACCAGGCCAACAGCAGAAATACAAAACATAGAACAAAAACATAGAATGCCCATCTCAACTCACGCCCTAACCAAACTAAAACATACACATAAAAAAGAAACTACGGTCAGGACGTGACAAAAACGCAACACATTTTAATTTTTTTAATGTCCTAGTCAATGTCCTGACCTAATCCCAATTAAGATGTTGTGGTAATGTAGGACTTGAAAAGAGCAGTTCATGCTTGAAAACCCAGAGTGTAAGGGGCCAATTACTTTTTCACCCAGGGGAATTGGGTGTTGCAGAACTTTGTCAATTAAATAAATAAAATAGGTATACTTTTTTTGTTATTTGTTCACTCAGTTTTATTTTATCTAATATTAGGTTTTGGTTGAAGAACTGCTAACATTCAGCATAAAACATGTGCAAAAATAGAGAAAATCAGAAAGGGGGAAAATATTTCTTCAAGGCATTGTATGGCGTTTTGGAATTAAACTATATTTGCTCTTATTAAAGGACATGTACACCAACTGGATTTACAGAACAAACTGAGGTGGATCTGACACTTATCTGAGGCATAACAGTAGTCCACTAACTGCTTCTTGTGATATAACATGTAATTATAATGCCATTCAAAACAGATTGAAGGAATTGAGGTTATAGTTCAAACAGTATGGAGTCGTCAATAGAGGTCATCTGTCGATTACAGTTGAGGGTGAATGTTCTATAAATATCATGAGCTTCAAATGTCAACTTGAATATGGAAGATACATTATTTGTGTTTGTTTCCAAAGATTACTACATTTAGCATTCCCTAAGGTTTTTTTAATCCTTGGTTAGTTTTGTATTTTAATTTCCAATATTTATCAAGCTCTTTGCCCACAACTCCACAGCACTGTACCTTAAGGGACTGGCCCTCCAAATCTAGGTGGCAAAAGGATTGGTTTATGTACACTGTGATTCACATTCCCCAGCATGCATTGGGCCCTCATCAAACTATTTCTGAGCTATTAATAGTAAAGTGAGGAATCACATTTTTTTGTGTGAATTATGAATATTCAAATAAAAAATGCTGTTGAAGGTTATTGATGAACTATATACTTTCAGCACAAAGTTAATTTTGGGATGTCTCACTGGATATTTTATCACCTTTGGCTGAGATGGTGTCTGGTGGGAATTGTGTTATGTGTTCATGCTATCATCTAGTTTTTAACAATGCATGCAAGCCCCTATTGCTGATCTTGCATTAATCAATGCCACTCAAGTCATCACTCTCATCCAAGCCATGTTCCACCGCTGCATGCGTGTTCAGCCTAACATGTTTGGGGAGGAGGATACCCAACTCTGTTAATCCATAACACTCATATTGACACAAGTTTTTATATAACAAGTCAAAACTCAGACAGACTTTCTCCCAGCCGCTCAACATGAAGGAATATAGAGATGCTGGGTCTTGATTGAAAAGCAAGCAGAGGTGACAGATCGTGTCCTTCCACAGTATCACTATAAAATGTTAATCTCTCCGTTCTCACAGGAAGACTCAGCAGGGCGTGGCGTCCCTCTTTTGAAACTCAATTGAGACGCTGTGTCTCTCCACAGATTTTATTGACGCAAACTTTGATGTGCCTATTTAAGCTCCACGCAAAACATCCAGTTGAAGATTAATTGTAAACAATGTATTAAACTAAATTGCCTCAAACTCTCCAGATTTCTCTGATCAGTATAACAGGGACTGTGTCCCAAATGGCATCCTATTCCCTACACAGTGCACTACTTTTCCTCAAGGCCTATAGGGCTCTGGTCACAAGTAGGGCACTTTATAGGGAATAGGGTGCCATTTAGGATGCTCACCCTGCAGTCTGGTGGGCACTGTTCAGCCATCGGACGCTTTGCTATAATTTCAGATGACTGCATCAATAAGAATTGTCCTCAACAAACCTAGGAACCCATCAGTATGCACCATTCACTCACAAAAAAGAAACTTAATTCCATATGGCGGCAGGTAGCAGGTAGCCTAATGGTTAGAGCGTTGGGCCAGTAACCGAAAGGTTGCTAGATTAAATCGCCGATCTGACACGGTAAAAATCTGTGAACCTCTGAACAAAACAGTTAACCCAATGTTCCTAAATCATCATTGTAAATTTAACTGACTTGCCTGGTTAAAAAAAAATATGAGAATCAATACATGTGTTAATTTGCTTAATCATTGATGGAATTTTTGCCACCTGCGTGTTGGCAACAGGCAAGTGGGTACACAGTATTGATATTGGGCATATTGATGTTTTTTTGGCTCAGTTCTCCAACAGTGCTGTTGGGTTTTGCAGTATCACAATAAGAAAATATACACTGAGTGTACAATACATTAAGAACACCCGATCTTTCCATGACAGACTGACCAAGGGAATCTAGGTGAAAGCTATGATCCCTTATTGATGTCACTTGTTAAATCCACTTCATTCAGTGTAGATGAAGAGGAGGAGACAGGTTAAAGAAAGCCTTGGGGTAATTGAGGGCAATGGATTGTGTATGTGTGCCATTTAGAGGGTGAATAGGCAAGACAAAATATTTAAAGGACTTCCAGCCAACTTGACACAACTGTGGGAGGAATTGGAGTCAACATGGGCCAGCATCCCTGTGGAATGCTTAAAAATCCTTCTTTAACCTGTCTCCTCCCCTTCGTCTACCCCTTTAGAGTCCATGTCCCAACGAATTGAGGCTTTTCTGAGGGCAAAGGGAGGATGTAACTCAATATTAGGAAGGTATTTTGTTGTACACTCAGAGCATATCTTTGCAATTAGATTTGCATTACCTAGTTCTTTTAATACCACAAAGAAAAGTAAAGTATTATTTGATGCGGATCAATATAATTAGGTGTATTAGAAGTGGAAATGCAAAATAAGTATTAGTAGGAGGAAGAGGGGGAGCAGTAGAACATTTCAAATGACAAAAGTGCTTTCTCACTATCTGCTATCCCATTATCAATGAATTCTTAAAATACCACACATGTTCAAGGTGATTTTGAGTGTTCTGGTTGATAAGCTCTGTTTGAGCATAAATCAAGGAATTATTAGTTTACCTACTGTGTATATGTATTGTTCCCTCTAGCAATGGGCAGGCTTAAGTATTAAATCAATATTTTCCTCAGCACATATCAAGGTTACTACTTTTCTCGTCGGGCCATTGAAGATAAAAACGGTTTCCACATATCACATGATCAAATAAAAGCTTGAAGTACTAATGCCCTCATTACCTCCTCTCAGTGAATATTCAATCTGTCACATATCTCATGCACTTGCCCCATTGTTTATGTTATTGTTGGTGGCCCACTATTACAGAATGTGATTTTAAGACCCTAGCCAACTCACACATCCACTAGGGCAGATAACAGGTTTTGACTGACATTCTAGTGACTCAACTTGGCTAGGGCTCACACCATGTATTGATCTGGAGGAGTGGTGGGCATTGAGGGGGTGGCCCACAGGAACCAGCATGACTGCAGCACAAATTAGATTGGTATGACCTTACCCTTTCTCCCCCACTTGCCTGCTCCCCTTCCTTCCTCCCAACCGCCCAGCCCATCTTCTCAGCTAGATGGCTGTGTAATAGGCTGCATTTCAAAACATCCCTGAGTACCAGGGCGACTTCCTCAACTGTCACACTACATCCCGGCGATGCAGGTAGAATGTGACAGAGCTGATAATTAGAACGAAGGAGGATACATCAATATATCAGGAGGGATTTCACAGCCTGCCTCTAATAATACAATGCCATATAACAAGGCATGCAATACTTCCCCATCACAACATTGAGAAATATTTGGGTATGTTTGAGTTTCCCCTTAGTGTTGGAATTCAATGGTGATGCTTTTGCAACCCACTATCACAAATTGTAAAATAGACTCAAATTACTTATGTTTTCCAGTGCATTTCAATCATAGAAAAAGGCAGTAGGTTACTTAACCCCTAGCCATGTACTTCACGTTAGCCGCCTAGCTAACATAGAGTACTTAATTGTCTTAAAATACAGTTCAATTTATTTTTGGCACCATCAAATTGGAATTAGTTATGAAGAAAATTGTTTAATGGACACAAATACGTTATGAAGAAGAAAATCATGTGGTGGACACGAAAATATTGACTTTGATAATCGTGTGGTGAACATTTAAAAAAAAAACATTTGTGTCGATTTCACAATAATATGTGATATTGTGTTGACTATTGTGGCTGATTCCCAGCTGTGTTGTGGATTTGACTACATACAGTAGGTTTACTATGATCCATTATGTGCCTGATAATGTGCAACTTAAATGTGCAGATTATAGTATGCAGCCACCAGTGTGTAAGTAATTACACAATAATTTCCCACTAACCTATTTTTCATTACATAAGACAGAGAAACACATGAAAAAAGTAGTTTTTCAGCAACTGTTGAACATCATTTCTAGTTCAGCACCACACTTCCAGGTGTTGAAGACCGTCAGCCTCCTCTGAAGAGGCAGGGTCTCAAACAGCCGAGGGAGCCTTACCTACTGCCTTCTGTCTTTCAAGGAGTGTCCATAGAGTCGAGGTTGTGGAGGCAATGGAGGCAGGCCTGCTGGCGGCTGATAGTGGACAGAAATAAAGAAGCAAGGAATTCATTGCGGCTGGGGTTATGATGATGTATTATGGGCATGGAAATAGATGTTTCCGTTTTCTTTGCTTTTTCTAGCCCAAGCTATTTGGCAGTGCCTGCTTCCTCTGGGCACTAAAGGCACATTTAATTCAATGAAGGTTTCTAGGAAGATGGAGCATGGGGATACAGAATGAATAGAGCGAAATACAGGCTGTTTGTCCCTAAAACTGCGCCATATTTCTATTTTCAAGTCTACGAGTACGGTAATGATAGTTTCTGAACTATTCAGAAATTATAGTTGAATAGACTCTCAAACGATGGGTATGTTTCTCCTTTGTGTGTGCCCACTACAAGACGTATCCTCAATACAATGACATGGAGTACACTCTGAAATCTCAAGGAAACCCCAGTGGACAAACTGGTTGCAATGATGCTATAAGGACGTCTTTAATCAATGGGTATGACACACATTGAAAATCAAGTGATTGATAGGTAGATTTTCATACCCAGTGGTGGTAATGACGTCCTTGTGGCATCATTGCAACCAATTTTGCCTGCTGGGCTTTGAGATTATATATTCAAGGCAAAATAAGTCACATCCGATGATTGGCATTCCTATTGACTATTATTGTAGATGATAACATCTATATGCCTCATCATTCTTTGCAATATGCTCACGTCTCCTCAAGTATAATGATTCAATGTGATTGTTCTCAGCAGTCAGTCTTCTCCCAAACATCAGGATTATAGCCCAACCTTTACGAATTATGCTAAGATTTTTTTGATTTGATTTATATTATTGTCACTGTAAGTAAGCATCCATTGTTCATCTTTTAATGGCTATGAGATGTAAATGTGAGTTGAAGTAATTTGATGTTATTTAAGATCATTGGATGATGAAGAGAGGTAGGATCTGTGGAAAACAGCAATGAATAACTGAAATTGTGAAATTCAATTTGTGTTAATTGCTTTGACTTGACCGACTTGTGTTTTACTCATAGAAGTTCCCTTCAAAGAGGGGCATGGCCTCTGCTTTAAACAAATCACACTTCTGCATCTCGCCAATTAACACAACTGTGGAATGTGTATATTGTAAGTATTTAAGTGTAAGCAAGGCAATTTGCATACTGTACAGGGAGTATTGCTAAAAATAAGGATAGAGTTAAGGTTCTTGTCTCACCATCACCTTTAGAAAGCCTCTCAAAATTCAACAAAACATGCTTTAATGAGGGAACTTATCCACAAATTGAATAACCAAATATCCAGTACCAAGTCAGCTAAATGCCTCCAATTCTCTACCCTGGAATTGTTGATCTTCTCCTTCCACAATGGCTCTATAAGGAAAAAACTATTATCCACAATGATTAGGGAAATTGCAAGTCGTGATCAGAATTAGGGACTATAGCCTTCCTTCCTGCTGTTGACAGGTCCATTGCAAGAAGAGACAGTGAGAAACAGGAGGTAGTGACTGAATAGATGTACTGTATATGAAAGTGATGGGAAGCAGCAATGACAACCTTCCCCTAGATCACATTAACATGCAGTAGCCCCGTCATCTCTGTTTTGCCTTAATTAAACCAGATGCGTCTCATTCAGACTCTGTCCCAAAGATGCACTCTGGAGGGAAACTTAAATGTCAGGCTTGATACAGCGAGCCTGCAATTAATGGTCGACTGGAATTAATGTAGTTGAAGGGCGTTTACTTATGGATGTGGTGTTCAGGTTGTCAAATCTGGCCCCCCGGAGCTTTGGAACAAAAGGGTAGCATTGATACTCCTGAAGGGGATTGTTGGATGGTGACAAGAGTCGTCTCGTTTTCAGCTGTGAGGAGAGGAGAGGTAAAAGGTGTTTTATCACATTAAATGTTTCTTAGGTGTCTCTTCTCATTAACTATGAGTTATTTTAACCCGGCTGGTTACAACAGAGCTCAGAAAAACCATGTGACATTCCCTGTGGTTTAGATGTCCATTCTCTTTGCTTGTTTTTTTTTAGATGTTGGTACAGGAAATGCCAGGATTCTAATTAGGTATTAAAGGAGGGGGATGAAATGTCTTGACTGGCAAACTTTGAGCGGCTATCAGTACCTTTGTGTTAAAAAGTTAACTTGTTGAATTTCTTTCCTTCTTTGCAGCAATTCCACCATGAAGGCCTGATTCACACAGTCTTCTCTGAACAGTTGATGCTGAGGTGTGTCTGTTAGTTGAACTCTGTGAAACATTTATTTGGGCTGCAATCTGAGGTGCAGTTAACTCTAATGAACTCATCTTCTGCAGCAGAGGTAACTCTGGGTCTTCCTTTCGTGCCGCGCTCCTCGTGAGAGTCAATTTCCTCATAGCGCTTGGCGGTTTTTGCGACTCCACTTGAAGAAACTTTTAAAGTTCTTGACTGACCTTCATGTCATAAAGTAATGATGGACTGTAATTTCTCTTTGCTTATTTGAGCTGTTCTTGCCATAATATGGACTTGGTAGATCTTCCCCTCATCCATCCGGTACTCTACCCGGCCTCCTCAGTAGAGACTGCTGCCCTATGTACATAGATAGTGTTTTAAAGTAATGAGAGAATGCCAAGAGTGTGTAAAGCTGTCATCAAGGCAAAGGGTGGCTACTTTAAAGAATCTCCCATATAAAATATATTTTGATTTGTTTAACACTTTTTGGGTTACCACATGATTCCATATGTGATATTTCATAGTTTTGATGTCTTCACTATCACTATGTTAGTGTTTCTAGCTCCAACCGTAATACAGAAGAAAAAAACCCACACATAATCAAGAAGAAAAAAAATAATATTTAACTTATATAGGATTAGCAATGACTAGAATACAGTAGGTTCCTTATAAAGTGGGTGAAACAGTAAGTAAACATTATTAAAGTGACTAGTGTTCAATGATGCTATCTATGTACATAGGGCAGCAGTCTCTACACTGCAGGCAGGGTAGAGTATCAGGTGGATGAGGGAAGGAGCTACAGTAATAATATACGTGGCACCACTTTTGGACATGGCAGTAGAGCACGTTTATGTTCACTCCACTTCAGCCTTTAATGTGCAGTGATACGCCTCTAACCCGTTGGATATTATGCACGGAGGCGCAGCCAACTGAGGCCCAAAACCCTCGCATGAAAAAAAGGGCTTGGATCAGCAGGTGTGACTGTAAAGGATAGCTCGGATTTGTCTGAGGAAAATGCAGGGTAAATAAATATTTCATGGAATATCTTAGCGGAGATGCAGCTGGATAAGGACTGCAGGCGGATAGGGGAGTTAGGGGATAGAGATCAGTTGGCTAGGCTATGTGCAACAGCGACCTTAGGGAATTACTCAACTTACTACTTCAAGTTCGGGCCTCTCAAAGTAGCAGTGCTGATCTAGGATCAGTTCCCCCCGTCTTACTCATTAAGATTTAAAAAGGCACAACTGATCTTAAATCAGGTCCTATATCAGCAATCCTACTTTGGCACGCTTTGTGAATTTTTGCTCTGGGAATTCAAGTGAGCGGTATTTAACAGTCACTGATTGGAAGCATACCATATCATTGACATTACTAACCAGTCGGGGAAGAGCTCTTCCACACCTGCTCTCTTTCTTAAACTTTCATTAACTTTTTTTTTATTTTATTTATATTGCAATTCGTTTTTTTGCCATTTACAGGTAATATATATTGCCTACATGATAAGCCTACATGATATGTGTTCAAATGGGAGTGGAAATGTCTTGAGAGTGATGGCGGCACATTGAGGAGTGGACACACACACAGGTTATCAGGGTCATTACCTTTAAGAGATGGAGAGGAACAGACCGGAGCAAGGTCATTATTAGTTGTTGGGAGTGCTGATTAAGGTGTACTCTCCAATAAAAATAACAGTGGACAGATAATAAACAATCTTTAGTTGTGCTGATTAGAATGTAGGTGCTTGCATTGAATAATGTTCCGATATATTTCTGCCTTTTTCGAATATCTTTCGAAATAACTTGTGAAGTAGCCTATATTTGGAATGTGTCCAGGTCACAGTTGAACTTTCCCACCCACCACAGTCACTTGTTTAACCATGATTGTAATAGTATGACTGATGGGCCTGTATGTCCATTCATGGTGTGAAGCCACTGAACTGGCCTAACAATGCATAACATTGCCCTATGGGTTGGGTGGGATGTGTTGTGGAGATTGTGAACCGAGCAAAGAAAATGTATCTTCGGTCTTACTAGATGTGAGACATAATTTGGTTTTCCTCATGACCTACAGTCCTTTACTGTCCTGAACAGAAAATATACTGAAAATGTTTGCTAATACTTTTTTAAAAGTATTATTATTACTGTCACATACAGCGGATAAGTGCTTGTTCACTTTATGACTGCCCGTTTACTTATTTGGGAGCTATGTATCATTGTTGTGGCCCAGAACATTGCTCTGGCACATTGCTGTGGCCCAGAAATTCTCAAGTCGTGTATCGTGTCATCAACAGGTATTGGCAGCATTGACGTGGTTTCCCTTTGAGGAAAAGAGACATCTATCATTGTCAAATGCGGTGGAAAAGATTGTACCACAAGATTGCATTCCTTTCTGTTCTCTCTCGTTTCATTCAATGGATTTGATAATGACTGAAAGGGTACTGTCAGAATACAGAACATTGTCATCAAGCTGCTCATGCTCGCCTTACATTTATGTTAGACCGCTGGTTATATTGCTCATTGTCAAAGGAAGATGAGAGTTTTAAGTCATCTAATGAAATGCAACACTTAGGAGTGGGTATGTGAGCCAATATTGCGGTTTGTCTCTCATAATGGTATGTTCAACTCAGTGGGGAGGAGAAGTCCAGAGGGCTTGTTTATATCAGTAAAGTCACTCAAAGATATTCAGGAGAAAGGTGCAGAAAAATCTAGAAAAACAATGTCTAATGGCCTTGAGACAAATTATATGTTTTGAGATTCAGCACAGATCAGAGGAAATGGCTGGTGATACTGCCAAATTTTGGTTGATATAATGGAATTTGGAACTGACCGTCTGTGCATTTTTGTTTGAATGGATTATTAGATACTATTTAAAGGCACAATCTGGGATGTTTCTTGCTAAACGTATTGATTGTTTTTACAGTATAACATATAAATGTTTAATTAGTACATGTAGTATATTGGTTACATTCCCCATCCCTCAACTTGAGACAAAACCAAATGTTTGATCTGTGCTGAATTGGGCTCAAACATCCACAGCTTTAGTCTACCACTCAATAGGTACCAGCAGCACTATGCATTGCTAACAGCGGTGACGTCCAGTCAGTGTAGGCAGTGCCTACCCCGTGATAATTTCGTTTTCAAAAAATGCTGTTATGAAAAACCTAATAAAATATAATTACATAAAAAAATGGACATTCTTTTTTGTTATTGAGTGTTTTTTCTCAATGATTATGGCGGTTTTTATCCTCAAAATCTAAAAAGTGGCAGTGTTGAGAGTGAGCCTTGTGTTTGTGTTCACAAAGTGAAGAGAGTTCCTAATACTGACCCGCTGAAAAGGTAAGACATAGATAATATGTCTTGCTAGATATAAAGTGATATGTTGCGTTTGTTATGTGGTTGTAAATGCAGCATGTATTACTTATTTTGATTGTTTTCAAGCCACATTAACAGCTAGCTAGCGAGTGTTGCTAGCTTGTTAGCTAGTTGACTGTGCTATACTTTGCTTTGCTTCATATGAAATGTTGCTTTGCTATAGTACTAAAAATCTATAACCATAGCTATATATCCTATACGTTGTGTTACATTTCTGATGTCTGTGATCTGAAAGTCACACATCCAATTAGCTAGCCGGTTACTTCACTTCACACTAGTGGCACGGAATAGCCATGAGCATTGGATGAACTTTAAATCCATTGTTAAAGGCTATGGAATTTGGGTTGCAAATTATTTGGATGAAATGCTGTAAACTGGTCTTTTAGTGACACCAATCAATTGTAGCTGTGGATACTACATCGTCTACTATAGTTGAGCTGAGTTGCGCAGTGTGTCATTTTGTCGGCTGATTGCTATAAAATATGCTGCCATCGGAGGTTATTGCTTGTGTATCTTGGCTACATTGGTATTTACATGTGGTGAAAATTGTTTGTCAATTTCAGTTGATAGCCTATGCTACCCTGGTTGTTTGAGCTAGCTGTTGTATGGTGAACTTGGGCTTCATCAAGGTTTATTTGTGAGTAAATATGGCTTTGATAATAGCCAGTGCGTACCCAGCCACCAACCTCACCGCACAAAGCAAAAACATGTTTTTCTTGGTACAGTACATCGAGAGACATCAAGCTGTTGCTTTGTAACACGCACAATGTAACATTGTGGCTAGACATATTCTTGAACAATAGACAAATATCGACATGCCGTCCCTGTTAGGATCACAATTTCGCAGCCAGCCTACACTTGGCAATTGTTATATATTTTTTCATTTTTTATATCACCTTTATTTAGCCAGGTAGGCTAGTTGAGAACAAGTTCTCATTTACAACTACAACCTGGCCAAGATAAAGCAAAGCAAACAACAACCCAGAGTTACACATGGAATAAACAAACATACAGTCAACAATACAATAGAAAAAGTATATATACAGTGTGTGCAAATGAGGTAGGATAATGGAGGAAAGGCAATAAATAGGCCATAGTGGCGAAATAATTACAAATAGCAATTAAACACTGGAGTGATAGACGTGCAGAAGATGAGTGTACAAGTAGAGATACTGGGGTGCAAAGGAGCAAAATATATAAAAATAGATAACAGTATGGGGATGAGGTAGTTGGATGGGCTAATTACAGGTGGGCTATGTACGGCGAAAGCATACCTTACGATTATTTGAGAACATCGCCCAGCGGACAAATCATTACCAACAGTAACCAGCCAAGTTGAAGAGTTACACAACTCAGAAATAGAGATAAAATGAATCCCTTATTTTGATGATCTTCATGTGGTTGCACTCAGAAGACATGAATTTATTCAATAAATGTTCCTTTTGTTCGATAGTCTCTCTTTATATCCAAAAACCTCTGTTTTGTTTGTGCGTTTTCTTACGTAATCCACAGGCTCAAACCAGTCAAAGTTCATAGAAACATGTCAAATTATGTTTATATTCAATCCTCAGGGTGTTTTTAGCCTAAATAATCGATAATATTTCAACCGGACAATAACGTTGTCAATATAAAAGGTAAACAGGAATGACACTCTCTGGTCGCGTGCATGAAAAAGCTCTGTGACACGGCAGGGTCCACTCGTTCTGACTGGTCTTACTCCCTCATCTTTCAGAATACAAGCCTGAAACAATTTCTAAAGACTGTTGACATCGATTGGAAGGCATAGGAACTGCAATTTGAGTCCTAAGTCAATGGATAATGTAATGGCATTGAATAGAAAACTACAACCACGAAATAAATCCTACTTCCTGAATGGATTTTTCTCAGTTTTCTGCCTGCCAAATCAGTTCTGTTATACTCACAGACACTATTTTAACAGTTTTGCATATCCCATCTTCTGGGCCTGAGTAGAAGGCAGTTTAATTTGGGCACGCTTTTCACCCAAAATTCCAAATGCTGCCCCTACCCTAGAGATTTAAACCTAGTGAGGGAGATATGAGTCCCCAGCTTCAGAGATTTTGCAGTTCATTCCAGTCATTGGCAGCAGAAAACTGGAAGGAAACCAAAGGAGGAAATGGCTTTGGGGGTGACCAGTGAAATATACCTGCTGGAGCACGTGCTACGGGTGGGTACTGCTATGGTGACCAGTGAGCTGAGATAAGGCAAGGCTTTACCTAGCAAAGACTTATAGATGATCTGGAGCCAGTGGATTTGGCAATGAATATGTAGCGAGGGCCAGCCAACGAGAGCATACAGGTCGCAATGATGGGTAATATATGGGGCTTTGGTGACAAAACGGATGGCACTGTGATAGACTGCATCAGAATGTTGAGTGTTGGAGACTATTTTGTAAATTACATCGCCGAAGATTAGGATTGGTAGGAGAGTCAATTTTACGAGGGTGGTTGGCCGTATGAGCGAAGGATGCTTTGTTGCGAAATAGGAAGTTGATTCTAGATCTAATTTTGGATTGGAGATGCTTAATGTGAGTCTGGAAGGAGAGTTTACAGTCTAGCCAGGCACCTACGTATTTGTAGTTGTCCACATATTCTAAGTCAGAACTGTCCAGAGTAGTGACGCGGGCGGGTGTGGGCAGCGATCGGTTGACAAGCATGCATTTAGTTTTACTTGCATTTAAGAACAGTTGGAGGCCACTGTAAGGAGAGTTGTATGGCATTACATCTCGTCTGGAGGTTAATTAACACAGTGTCCAAAGAAGGGCCAGAAGTACAGAATGGTGTTGCCTGCGTAGAGGGGGATCAGAGAGTTACCAGCAGCAAGAGCGACATCATTGATGTATACAGAGAAAAGAGTCATCCCTAGGAACCACTGGGAGGAGGTGCTCTTATTCTCCATGGACTTTACCGTGTCCTAAAACTTTTTGGAGTTTGTGCTAGAGGATGCAAATTTCTGTTTGAAAAAGCTAGCCTTTGCTTTCCTAACTGCCTGTGTATATTGGTACCTAACTTCCTTTAAAAGTTGCATATCGCGGGGGCTATTCGATGCTAATGCAGTATGCCACAGGATGTTTTTGTGCTGGTCAAGGGCAGTCAGGTCTGGAGTGAACCAGGAGCTATATCTGTTTCTGTTTTTTTTTATTGAATGGGGCATGCTTATTTAAGATGGTGAGGAAAGCACTTTTAAAGAATAACCAGGCATCCTCTACTGACGGAATGAGGTCAATGTCCTTCTAGGATACCCGGACCAGGTCGATTAGAAAGGCCTGCTCGCTAAAGTGTTTTAGGGAGTGTTTGACAGTGATGAGGGGTGGTCGTAATGAGGCAGTGATCGCTGAGATCCTTGTTGAAGACAGCAGAGGTGTATTTGGAGGGCAGGTTGGTTAGGATAATATCTATGAGGGTGCACATGTTTACGGATTTGGGGTTGTACCTGGCAGGTTCATTGATAATTTGTGTTAGATTGAGGGAATCAAGCTTAGATTGTAGGATGGCCGGGGTGTTAAGCATGTCCCAGTTTAGGTCACCTAACAGCACGAGCTCTGAGGAAAGATGGGAGGCAATCAATTCACATATGGTGTCCAGGGCACAGCTGGGGGCAGAAGGTGGTCTATAGCAAGCGGCAACAGTAAGAGACTTGTTTCTGGATAGGTCGATTTTTAAAAGTAGGAGCTCAAATTGTTTGGGCACAGACCTGGATAGTAAGACAGAACTCTGCAGTAGATTGCAACTCTGCCCCCTTGGCAGTTCTATCTTGTCAGAAAATGTTATAATTTGGGATGGAATTTTCAGGGTTTTTGGTGGTCTTCCCAAGCCAGGATTCAGACACAGCTAGGACATCCGGGTTGGCAGAGTGTGCTAAGGCAGTGAATAAAACAAACTTAGGGAGGAGGCTTATAATGAAACCAAGGCTTTTACAGTTACAGAAGTCAACAAATGAGAGAGCCTGGGGAATGGGTGTGGAGCTAGGCACTGCAGGGCCTGGATTAACTTCTACATCACCAGAGGAACAGAGGAGGAGTAGAATAAGGGTACGGCTAAAGGCTATAAGAACTGGTCGTCTAGTACGGTCGGAACAGAGAGTAAAGGGAGAAGGTTTCTGGGCATGCTAGAATAGGTTCATAATAATGTACAGACAAAGGTATGATAGGATGTGAATACAGCGGAGGTAAACCTATGCACTGAGTGACGATGAGTGAGATATTGTCTCTCAAAACATAACTTAAATTTAAACCAGGTGAGGTCAGGCAGCTAGCGGGCCGGGGCTAGCAAGCTAGCAGAAGGGCCTTAGAGGGACATCGCGGCAGAAGAAAGTCTGTTGTAGCCCCCTCGTGCAGTTACGTCTGCAGACCAGTCGTTGTGGATCAGCATGGCTTCGTGTGGTAAACGGGGTCTAGGCCATTTGGCAGAATAGTGGCCAAAGAATTTTTCCAATGGTCCTCTTAAGCTAACAGTCCGATATGCTCTAGACAGCTAGCGGGCCGGGGATACCAGGCTAGCAGATGGTCATTCAGGGGACGTCGCGACGGAGGAGCCAGTTGATGAAACCCATCAGGCAAATTACGTCAATAGTCTAGTCGTGAAGGGTCGGGGGGTCCAGGCCAATTGGCAAAATAGGTATTGTAGCCCAAGGAGTGGCTGATGGACCTCTTCGGCTAGCCGGGAGATGGGCCTAGCAAGGCTAGCTCCATGCTAATTGGTTCTTGCTTCGGGACAGAGATGTTAGCCAGGAAAGGCCACTCGGATAGCAGCTAGCTAGCTGTGATGATCCAGGTGAAATGGTTCAGAGTTTGCGGTAGGAATACGGAGATATGGGAGGAAAAATACGTCCGATTTGCTCTGATTTGAGTTGCGCTGTGCAGACTTGTCCAGGCTAATGGCAGCTGATGACCGCTAGCAGTTGCTAGCTGGCTAGTAGCTAGTTTGCTGGCTAGCTTCTGTTGAGGGTTCCGGTTCAGAGGTAAAGAAACAGCAGATCCATACCACATTGGGTGAGGTGGATTGCAGGAGAGCATTTTGTAGTTGAGGTTAAGAAAAATACAAAAAATATATATGCGCCGAAAAAAATATATAAAGAAGATATGGGGGAGAAGGTTAATGTTAGGACATAGACAAACACACTACCATGGTACACTTCCACACTCAATCCCCAGGTGGCAGCACCAACTGGGTCTAGGTGTTAAGCCAAGCCTTTATTTGCACACAGGTGCTGCCAATTAAGGTGATAGTCAGTGAGTGTCCCAGCTGGCAGAGCCATGAGGCCTTTTGTTGATTTTTGAGTCTTGTTTGGGCATAACTTTTGGGATTTTCCTTTTAGTAAATATTTATGTTTGTCACAATATGAACAAAGAAAGTCCACTTGGACTGGCCGACCAAGAAGTCATGATTGAGCTGGCCCTGGAACTAAGGTAAGGTGGCTGTCTACTGCAGCATAATGTAAATACTGTACATTCAACACCTAGTCACACACTTCCCACATTTATAAACACATTAAAACAGGTTCCAGACCATCTAGCTAGGTCTAAGACACCTAACCTTAATGAGTGCAGCAACATTAGTAGGCTAGTTAATCAGATTCATAACACAATGTATAGGAGCATGAACATGACTGGGTCAATGTCAGCACCAATTGGACTCCATTGCGCGAAAGGGAGTAGAACAACGGAGGAGATGACTTCATGAGTACAAACACAGTCCCCTGGAGTATAAACTCTGAGTACAAGCTCTATATAGCCCCAGCCACCTAATGACAAGTCCCTCACCACTCGTCAACCTAAATGAATATAGATTTGCACAGCGGGACTTTCTTTGGTAGTGCGAAAGGCATAATGATGAAAGAGTCGTAGCTATCACAGTCCAACCAGGACCTCTGGGGGCTAGATGTATAGTCACGTTCACTTCAGTGTGGCGTAATCAGGGGTAAAGTCCAAATGAACAATGCTTTCTGGAGTAAACAGAAAACAAAAGTGGCATTTGGAAAATGGGCAGTAAATAAGGAAGCTCGAGCATGCTGTGTGCAGAAGGGTGTGAGGAAAATGCCCATTTGTCAGTTTGGATAAGGTCACTGTGTATTTTGCAAATCCCATTAATTGAATGCATTGGGGAGGCCGTTCACCAACAGTGCCTCCAAATAGAGGCATGGAATGTAAATACCCCCTGCTTGTTATCTTGTTTACCTCATAACGAATGGAACACACCAGCCGTAGTGTAATTGAAACGCTTTCGAGCCGCATAGGCTTCCCTACTACAGGTGTTGAGGGTGTTGGAGGTTAGAGTATGCCCTCCAGTCATGCTTCCCGGGAGTTTAAGGATTAGTCTGTCATTTTAATGTTGTAAAGAACATTACAATTCCCTAATCTATGGATTTCGCATGGCTGGAAATACAGATATATATCTGTTGGTCAAGGTAGGGGGCGTGGATCAGAAAACCCGTCAGTATCTGGTGTGACCACCATTTGCCTCATACAGCACGACACATCTCCTTCACATAGAGTTGATCAGGCTACTGATTGTGGCCTGTGAGATGTTGTCCCACTCATCTTCAATGGCTGTGCGAAGTTGCTGGATATTGGCAAGAACTGGAACACGCTGTCGTAAACGTCAAACCAGGGGATCCCAAACATGTTCACTGGGTGACATGTCTGGTGAGTATGCAGGCCATGGATGAATTGGGACATTTTCATCTTCCAGGAATTGTGGACAGATACTTGCGACATAGGGCCGTGCTTATCATGCATGACAATGGGCTAGCATGACAATAGCACAACAATGGGCCTCAGGATCTTGTCACGGTATCTCTGTGCATTCAAATTGCCATTGATAAAATGCAATTGTGTTAGTTGTCCGTAGCTTATGCCTGCCCATGCCATAACCCCACTGCCACCATGGGGCACTCTATTCACAACGTCAGCAAATTGTTCACCCACACAACACCATACATGCTGCCTTCCATCTGACTGGTCAGTTGAAATCGGGATTCATCAGTTGAAACCGCAAAGAAACACATTCTCCAGCATGCCGGTGGCTGTTGAAGGTGAGCATTTGCCCATTGAAGTCGGTTACGACACTGAACTGCAGTCAGGTAAAGACCCTGGTGAGGACAAAGAACATGCAGAGGGGCTTCCCTGGGACGATTTCTGACAGTTTGTGCAGAAATTCTTCGGTTGTGCAGACCCAAACTTTCATCAGTTGTCCGGGTGGCTGGTCTCAGACAATCCCGCAGGTGAACAAGACAGATTTGGAGGTCCTGGGCTGGCGTGGTTACATGTGGTTTGCGGTTGTGAGGCCGGTTGGACGCACTGCCAAAATTTCTAAAACATTGGAGGCGGTTTATGGTAGAGATATTAAAGTTAAATGATCTGGCAACAGCTCTGGTGGACATTCCTGCTGTCAGCATGCCAATTTCATGCACTCTCAAAACTTGAGACATATGTGTGACAAAATTGCACATTTAGAGTGACCTTTCATTGTCCCCAACACAAGGTGTACCTGTGTAATTATAATTCTGTTTAATCAGCTTCTTGATATGCCACACCTGTCAGGTGGATGGATTCTCTTGGTAAAGGACACATGCTCACCAACAGGGATGTAAAGACATTGTGCACAACATTTTAGAGAAATATGTTTTTTGTGTATATGGAATATTTCTGGGATCTTTTATTTCAGCTCATGAAACATGGGACCAACACTTTATGTTTATAATTTTGTTCAGTGTAGTTGAATTAATCATGGAATTTGGGCTTAACCCTCTCCCTGAGTGAGTTGTAGTAACAAAGTATGTATAGGCTAGTGGATTTGGTTATGTTTGTCTGCCTTATGACAGTCATGGCTTAAGTGGCAAAGCTGTGCTATTATGCATGGTGGAGTGTACACTAAGCAGAACATGACATGGTTGACAGCCTCTTTACCTAATTAAATCAGGACCAAGGTCTGGAAGTGATAGCCCTTAAAGTGATAGTGTGACATTTAGTCAATTAAGCCCTTTTTTATACTTACCAAAAGTCAAATGAACACATGGATATCATGTGTAGGTCTCAGCATGATGACCTATTGGCCTCATGGGTCAAATGTTATTAAAGCCCCAAATCTGGTGTTTCGATATTATTAAATGGTTTTTGTCATACATCAGTTTTCTGTGATGTGTATAAAATGTAATATTGGGATGCAAACTAAAAATGTTATACATTCCAACTATATATCTTCAGTTTTTTTTTTAACCCATAACCATGTATGTGAGGTTTCTACTTCTGTTTCAAAGTAGATTTGTTTAAGACTTTCAAGATACACTGTGTAATGGGTCCTATGTGTAGCTGGTGTAGAGAGTCAGGCGCAGGACAGCAGATTTAAGTAATCAACATACTTTTACTCAAAATGTCAAATATACAAAGTAACAAATACACGCACACCATGACAGACCGATACAATAAACAATCACTCACAAAAAAACATGGGGGAACAGAGGGTTAAATAATGAACAAGTAATTGTGGGATTGAAATCAGGTGTGTAAAACAAAGACAAAACAAATGGAAAATGAAAAGTGGATCAGCGGTGGCTAGAAGGTCGGTGACGTCAACTCTCGAACGCCGCCCGAACAAGGAGAGGGGCTGACTTCGGCGGAAGTCGTGACAAACTGTGTGACCCTGATATTTCCCACTACAGTAAAATGTTAACTTGCATTAGGACAATGACTGGACATCTACACAAACAACCAGCATGCTAGTTGGATTCAATTAATAGGCTTTTGCATTCAATTAATGGAGTTGCCTTATTGGTCCAAGAAAAGGCTTCTGACAAACACTAATGATGTTTCATTAAATACTGGTTTGTCAACCCTTTTATAAATCACAATGTGACATTTTAAAAACCAACAGTGGGATGCAGGTTGTTGGAATTAATGTGTCAAAAGTTGCAATTGGAAAAATGTTGATGAACGCAAGGGTAACATAACTAAAGATAGGAAAAATTGCAGAGGGAGGCAGTCCAAGGAATTAATGGAAAGAGGGAGGCATTTTATTTAATTCCGTTATCATAAAAAGGTTTTCACAGATTTTTTTTTTGCATCCATTTACATTTACATTTACATCCACCCTACCTGACACCCTAGACCCACTCCAATTTGCTTACCACCCAAATAGGTCCACAGTCGATGCAATCTCAACCACACTGCACACTGCCCTAACCCATCTGGACAAGAGGAAAACCTATAGTGCCCTCCAAGCTCGTCATCAAGCTCGAGACCCTGGGTCTCGACCCCGCCCTGTGCAACTGGGTACTGGACTTCCTGACGGGCCGCCCCCAGGTGGTGAGGGTAGGCAACAACATCTCCACCCAGCTGATCCTCAACACTGGAGCCCCAAAAGTGTGCGTTCTTAGCCCTCTCCTGTACTCCCTGTTCACCCACGACTGCGTGGCCACGCACGCCTCCAATCATCAAGTTTGCGGACGACACAACAGTGGTAGGCTTGATTACCAACAACGACGAGACGGCCTACAGGGAGGAGGTGAGGGCCCTCGGAGTGTGGTGTCAGGAAAATAATCTCACACTCAAAGTCAACAAAACTAAGGAGATGATTGTGGACTTCAGGAAACTGCAGAGGGAACACCCCCTATCCACATCGATGGAACAGTAGTGGAGAGGGTAGTACGTTTTAAGTTCCTCGGCGTACACATCACAGACAAACTGAATTGGTCCACCCACACAGACAGCATCGTGAAGAAGGTGCAGCAGCGCCTCTTCAACCTCAGGAGGCTGAAGAAATTAGGCTTGTCACCAAAAGCACTCACAAACTTCTACAGATGCACAATCGAGAGCATCCTGTCGGGCTGTATCACCGCCTGGTACGGCAACTGCTCCGCCCACAACCGTAACGCTCTCCAGAGGGTAGTGAGTTCTGCACAACGCATCACCGGGGGCAAACTACCTGCCCTCCAGGACACCTACACCACCCGATGTCACAGGAAGGCCATAAAGATCATCAAGGACAACAACCACCCGAGCCACTGCCTGTTCACCCCATTATCATCCAGAAGGCGAGGTCAGTACAGGTGCATCAAAGCTGGGACCGAGAGACTGAAAAACAGCTTCTATCTCAAGGCCATCAGACTGTTAAACAGCCATCACTAACATTGAGTGGCTGCTGCCAACACACTGACACTGACTCAACTCCAGCCACTTTAATCATGGGAATTGATGGGAAAATATGTTAAATATATCACTAACCACTTTAAACAATGATACCTAATATAATGTTTACATAGCCTACATTATTCATCTCATATGTATATACTGTACTCTATATCATCTACTGCATCTTTATGTAATACATGTATCACTAGCCACTTTAACTATGCCACTTTGTTTACATACTCATCTCATATGTATATACTGTACTCAATACCATCTACTGTATCTTGCCTATGCCGCTCTGTACCATTACTCATTCATATATCTTTATGTACATATTCTTTATCCCCTTACACTTGTGTCTATAAGGTAGTAGTTTTGGAATTGTTAGCTAGATTACTTGTTGGTTATTAATGCATTGTCGGAACTAGAAGCACAAGCATTTCGCTACACTCGCAGTAACATCTGCTAACCATGTGTATGTGACAAATAAAATTAGATTTGATTTGATTTGATTTTGTTTTGGCATTTCAAAATGATTTCCTTTGAATATTTTGTTTTTGCTATCAATAATTTTCGGTTTACGTCTTGCATCATTATTTTAGTTTACAATACTTGGAATTATCTCCTTGACTTCAGAAGTTTTGCTTGATATTAATGGCACAAAAGTAACTCAATCGCAAGAGGATTGCATCATATAATAACACTATTACTCTATTAAAGGTGTTTCAAGTGTCAAACTTAATTGAAACATTAACAAAGTGTCTTCCCCACACCAGTTTCAGTGAAAAGCTGAGGGAATGGGGCTGGATAATGTATTATTTTAACCATGTTTTTAGGCTTTACAGCGGTTGGTTACATTTACTTTGTTTACAAACATTGGAGTAAAACAAGCTTGGTACTGGTACATCGCGTACATGTACATTATATAGCCAGGTTATCGTTACTCATTATGTATTTATTCCTTGTGTTGTTTTTTCTATTATTTATATTGTTTTCTCTCTGCGTTGTTAGGAAGGGCTTGTAAGTAACATTTCTCTGTTAATTTACACTGGTTGTTTATGAAGCACTCAACAAATTTGATTTGATCTTATATTTTGGGTTCTGATGGGGTACGACAGTTGAACTAAGCTCATGAGGCATTTCTACTCTATATTCTTCAAGAATCATCGATACATATTATTAATTTAAAAGTAGCAGCTAAGTATTGCCCCTTTAACAGGGTACAAGTATGTCACCATCTGAACGTGATCCATTAATCTGCCCCCCCAAATAATTGTTTTGCTTCCTTGTCCCGCATTTGAGCTTTTTAGATGTGGTCACCCTTATTCCACCGGTGGAAACATTGTCACTGCAACATGATTACATCATCTTTTGACATGTGAGAATAACATTATTTCAATCCCACATGTGAATTTGCAATTTTTCACAGTTTGAGTTTTCTTACATGTGAACCTGCAATTCCACATGTGAAAATGAGATTTGCACGTATTTTCTTACATGTGAACAGGCAATTTTGATTTTGACATATGCTTGATTTTCACATTGGTTATGTAACTGCAAATGTGCTTATTTTTTTATACCAATTTTTATTTATTTTTTTACCCCCTTTGTAATTGCATTTCAATGGTATAGTAATGGAGTAGAGTATTTGTATTACTGCACAAGAGGAATATGGCCTGTTTCTATGGACTGCTCCTTGAACAGCTGACCTAACTTCAAGGTTATTTCCTTCTATTTCACACTGTTCTTTTTCCCACTCTGCACTGCTTGGCAATCTTTGGTGTCAGCAATGTCTGAGCTCAGGTGGCCCTCAAGTAAAAGGCGACCCCCAATGAAGTGGTTATGCCTGCTTTTTATGTGTGCCATCCATTTTGATAGGGACAGGACATGCCATTATAACACCTACCACAACATCCTTGTCTCTGTAATTCAACCTAGTGCCAGAGGTTTCCTGGGTAAAATGCATGGCACATTACCAAGGAACATGCATCACACACAGAATGATTGTGTTATTTTTCGTATTACTGATAAGCCCAAATCTGTCTATGGCAGCACTCTGTGTGTCAATGTCATTAATATTTCCCACTATCTGTCCAGTAATCTTTCATCGCACACACACACAAACACACACACACACACACACACACACACACACACACACACACACACACACTACAGGCTATACAAACATGGTGAACTCACTGTGTTACTTAAGCGCATTTGAACATGAAGATATCACACTCCTCAGTCATGTACTGCATGTTATGCAACCTAACTTGTGAGTAAGCATGTTATAGAACATAACAAGGGAACAAAGGAAACAACTCATTTGGCGGCAAATCTGATATTTTACAGCTGGCTATACAAATATAATGAATAATAAATATATATATATACTTGGCACAATGTGTTCACATTCAGCTGTCGAAAACATTTGATGTAATTACAGTGCCATGTTTTGTCAGGCATGATGGGGCCAGAACAGGGCTTAAGAATACTAAATCGTAAAGGGCAGACAATTTACGGGGTCCCCTTAGCGCTGTTTGAGACATAAATAAGCAAGTTACATTTCAGGGTAGTATCGTCCATCTGTAGATGCTCTACAGACTATCTGTAACATTTCAACGATCTACTACCCCTAGCTCTTACCCTAACCTTAATCCTTATCCTAACCCTAAACTTCACCCTTACCCTAACCCGTACCCTAAACCTTATTGTAAACCTAACCCTAGCCATAACCTTAGCAAGCAGTTCCTAATCAAATCAAATTGTATTTGTCACATTTGCCGAAATTCAACAGGTGTAGGTTATCGTTACACCTAATCCCAAAGTGGGATTTTCAGCTCCTGAGCCCATTGAGGAGTTGCACTGATGAGACAAGATCGAAATTGGGGAGAAAATTTGTGGTGAAATGCAACAACCAAAAAATCCTGACTATACAAATAAATTGTGACTAATTTCAGTGACTTTAGCAAAGAATTAATACAACAGCATATTGGCGAGATGGGTTCACTAGGTGAAAGGGAAGTATACCTCTATCCCTCCAAATGCATTGTGGGTTCAGCCAACCAGGGAACACTGTGAAATCTCTTATAAACAACCAAAATGCATCTGAAATATATTGTATTGTGCTAGTCAAGCAGTAGACAGAGCACATTATCTGTAATTTTACCGATGTCTAAGGTTAACTGATTATTCTAACAACGTTGAATGTTTTGTTCAGTTGATTCCATTTGTAATATATCTATACTTTGCCTCTAGAGCAGTTCTCTCTTCACAGTGCCAGTGCCTTCGGGGTAGTCTAGATTAACATCCTGTTGTGTTGATATCCTCTGTCCTGAAGGCAACAGTATTTTATCCTTAGTTAGCTATTGCTTCCATCAGAGAGTAGAAAAATAGTGTGCTCTATATAAAAGCATGCAGCGCATATCTCAACACAGGTTTTTTTTGTTCTGGTTCCATGTAATGAAACCGTACGCAAAGCAATTTTTGTTATTCAAAAATGATTGTTTCAGCTAAAAAAAATGCATTATTTTAAAGTACCTAGACACAGTTCAGTCCTAATAATCTGACTTCACGAAACACCTCGGGAGGAAGCAACTTTTGATTTGTGCTTCCACTTTTACCTCTTTGCTGTCTTTTTCCTCAGTCTATCCCTATAAGCGAAGGATCTCTTGCACCACAAATATTGAGATGGAGAGTACCGTACTACCCCACCTTTCTCATTATTATATTAAGTCTCAGCCTTTGTGATTAATTGCATTGTCAATCTCCAACAGACAACGCTGTCAGACCGGCCCTCCTGCTTTATTAATGTCACTTACTGTGGCACTCCGACCACTCCCCGCTACACTCCCAGGGTTCAATAACTTGTGAGTGTCAATGGTGAGGAGAATGCTCTGCACTGCAAGTGGACTGGCAGGCCACTTCCTTCCCGTGGCACTCTTATCTTTCAACTTGTCTTTCCCAGTCTGTTTTAATTAGATTAACAGTTTGATGCCTCTGGGAGACTGAGCTGGGGCCTTGGCCAGTCGTCTATTAGCCTTTACGTGCTCCAGCACCAGGTTAATATTGTGATCGTCAAAGATGACCAACATTTCCTTAGCCAATGTTGAGATTCCCGGCGTCTTCAAACTGTACACCGATCAGTAGTGTGTAACTCTGTTGGCACTGACTGTGAATAGTGCCAGATGCTGAAATGGTTTTTGAAAGGTTCACATTTGATTGACACTGGGATGTTATTATGATTCAGATTATGATCAATGTCAGTGTAATGTTTGTCGTCGGAAGGAGACCAAGGTGCAGCGTGGTAAGTGTTCATGATATTTTAATTACTCAGAACACCAAACAAAAACAACAAAAGAATAACAACCGTAACGTTCTGCAGGCTTCACAGAGTTAACAAAAAAACAAAATCCCACAAACACCAAAAGGAGAATGACAACTTATATGTGATCCCCAATCAGAGACAACGATAAACAGCTGCCTCTGATTTGGAACCACACTTGGCAAAAAACAAAGAAATAGAAAACATAGAAATAAAGAAACTAGAATGCCCACCCTAGTCACAGTCAGTGGGTGTGACAGTCAGTTTTTCTTTCTGGCTTTGTGAAAAGTTTTTGCAGACAATATGAAGACTAAATTGAGTTTAGTCTTTGAGTTGTTCAGTCTCAAATAAGAAAGGATTCAATTAACTACTTTTCAAACCAGTGGTTCTTTTTCCCCAGTCCATTGCTTGTTATACAAACAAGAACACCTTTTTAAAGTTGAATGCTAATGTTTAGTGGATGGCAGTTCAAATGATATCTTAATGAGAAGGCCATGAACAGTACCCACTAATGCCTTATACTGTTCGAAAGCTCAGATTTTTTTAATTTTCTGGGGGTATTCGTTATTTATCTATGATTTGTATGCACTTTTTGCACTAGTATGCCCTACTATAATAAATATTACAGTATGAATAATAGTACATCGTTTGCTATGAATGACCTATATAAAAAAAGATCAACAATCAACTTTACAATTGGAATGCTTTAAGATTTCAGCTGGTTTGTTTCTGTAATACTGTTTTAAATAACTAGTGTTAAGGAAAAATCTGACTCATTTCCTGGTGCACTGCTCTCATTAATTGTTGTCTCTCTAACCATGTGAACGTACCACAGAGTTGGCTAGCGACTATAAAGTGAATATAAAGTGTGTGCCTCTATAATAAACACAGTGGATTTGTGTCACATCTACAATAAATGTACATTTTATAACATTTGATAAACCGATGTGTGTTTGTCGAACTAGTTCCTATCGTTCCAGTAGACTTTCATTTTTGCAGCTCTGTGAGGCTTGTGTCACTGTGATGTACCGTTCTGCCACAAATTGACGGACAGTCCAATCAGCGAATGAGCGCTAAGGCAGGACTCTCAAGCCTCCAAGGCTGTGGATATGTAACTCGATACCCCAGAGTCATCCGGAGTTGATTTAGAAGTGAATTACCTTGATTCAACTTGATAAAACAATTAAATTATAATGAAAGTCCACTAAGTAGGGAAATTATCATTTGAGGTTTTAACCCAAAAATGTCAGTAATTAATAGTTGTAGTGAAAGTCAATGCATGGATATCAACTCATTAGATTGACATCTCTACCTAATATGAGGCACTATTAGAATTAGCACGCCTGAATAAGCCTAGGGTCAGAGGAGCCACCAAGTGGGTGAGCATGACACATCATCTTGGTGAAAACTGTCTTTCAGTAAGAATTGAGTCCAGATCACTGCATTTTGTGGGATGCTTGACAGATGGCGGTGCACTTGCGGCTCCTCGAGGGCAAATAGGTCGTGTAAGAAGAAAAGGCACAGCTGATGAACTTCAAGAGATCCCAAACTGGTGAATAAAGCCTTGATATGTTGCAAGCCGAAAGGCCTTATTCAATCAAAATCAAAATTTTAGTGTCAGACAAAAACAGACCATTTTATGCAAACAAGACGAAGGTTTGAATTTGGAATGCAAGTCATCTATGAAAACTAATTCAATGACATTATATTTCTTCAAGCTTGCAGTTCACAGAAAATGCAGATTTACCTAACCCAGAGCAGTATTGTGACATATTTTGATTGCTTGCAGTAAAGGCACGTTTTTGTTTTTGTGCTGCAAATACTTGGACAGATTGTGATATACATAAAGGTTACCATGGTTTATTAACATGCATGGCCATTCTACTTTTATGATTGGAACAACACACGCCAATGCACCAACTTGGCAGCTTCATTAGATAGTACCCGCAAAACACCAGTCTCAACGTTAACAGTAAAGAGGCAACTCCGGGATGCTGGACTTCTAGGTAGAGTTCCACTGTCCAGTGTCTGTGGTCTTTTTCTTAATTATTTACTTTTTATTGGCCATTCTGAGTTATGGCTTTTTCTTTGCAACTCTGCCTAGAAGGCCGACATCAACATTTCTTGGCAATTTCTCGCGTGGATTAGCCTTAATTTCTCAGAACAAGAATAGACTGACGAGTTTCAGAAGAAAGGTCTTTGTTTCTGGTCATTTTGAGCCTGTAATCGAACCCACAAATGCTGATGCTCCAGATACTCAACTAGTCAAAAGAAGGCCAGTTTTATTGCTTCTTTAATCAGTACGACAGTTTTCAGCTTTGCTAGCATAATTGCAAAATGGTTTTCTAATGATCAATTAGAATTTTAAAATGATAAACTTTGATTAGCTAACACAATGTGCCATTGGAACACAGGAGTGAGGATTGATGATAATGGGCCTCTGTACAACTATGTAGATAATCCATAAAAAAATATCAGCCATTTCCAGCTACAATAGTCATTTACAATATTAACAATGTCTACACTGTATGTCTGATCAATTTTATATTATTTTAATGGACAAAACATGTGCTTTTCTTTCAAAAACAATGACATTTCTAAGTTACCCCAAACCTTTGAACTTTTGAATATTTTAGGAATATAATTTCAAGATTGATCCTGAAAGGTAATTTTATGCATTTTGAACACTTTTTTTCAGTGGATATAGGCATGGACCCAGGTGTTATTCATCAACTTCCACAAAAAAACATAAAAGAAAGTGTAAATATAAAAAATAAAAAAAATCTTTGTTCATTGTAATTCTACTTTAAGAAACAAATGTCATAATTTCTTTGGTGGGAAAAATTTCGGTATTTAGCTAAATGAAAAATAAATACTCTGTTTTATCTATAGTATGTTGTTAGTCTGTATATACCACTCATAAATGTTCACACTGTTAGGATAAATTATAGAGAACATTTCACCATTATGCTATCTCAATCTTGCTTACTCACAGAGCTCTGGTTAATTTAGGCTCCAAACTTCCACCCTGTTAGTTTCCATCCTGTTAGGATTATGCACCTAACAGGTTGGAAAATGCACGCAGTGCCTAAAGTCACAGGGAAAAAAACACATTCTGATTTGCAAAGAATTTAGTTTAATATATGAATGCGCCGTTTTATCTTCAAATGCAATTACTTAAGGTGCGAGCAATAAAAAACAAGGACGGTTTTAAGATTAAGTAGGGAAGTGCTGGAGGAATTTCAATAGGATAGTGGTGTTTAATAGAGATTGAGGGGCACTGACATACTTCATGATTCATATCTTGATAATATACCTGCAGCCCTCACTCAGACAGTGTGCTGACAGGTTGAAGATGTCGGTTCCAGTTATAGCACTTTGAATGAAGCAGTGACAAAAGCAATATTTTATTTATCCAAATTCTCTCACTATTCATTGTGGCTATTTATTACTTTGCTGACAGGTAAGCCATGCAGTACAGAGATACGTAGGAGAATGAATTGTGAAGTGCAGAGAAATGTTCTCAGGCAAGCATTTCCATTTGTCGTAAAGAGGGGATCTTATCACAGAGGAGTTGAGAAACAAGAGAAGGGAACAGGAATACATTTTTTTTCATGTGTCTTGGTGCATTGATTTGTGGATGGACCACTGTATACTCTAATTAAGATTATGAATGATAGCACAATAATTATTATTTGTGCAGCAGCGATGGTCTTCTTTAGTCACGGAGAGCCACTGGATTGATTAATTAAAGATACAATCTGTGCCATTTTAACCCTCTCATTGGCATGTTCAACTAATGAGATATATATATATATATATATATATATATATATATATATATATATATATATATCATTATCATTTAAAAAGAATATGACATGAATACCTTAATGAGTTTAGCATAACTGTCTTAACTTGGGAGCCAAGTTCGGAAACAGCTGCTAGGAGAAACTTCTACCGGTAATGAAGTTGAGTTGCTCCAATGGGTAATGTGTTGAAAAACATTGCATAATTATAGACAGATGGACTAAAAAAAGTCATTCACAGTGGAGTAATAAGAGTCTTCCTACATAGCGTATATATACACTTTAGGTAATGTAATTACTTATACAGATGCGAACAGCTTAAAACCAAACAGCTTGCAACTAAACAAAACTCATTTCATTTGAATGAAAATGTGTTTTATTCTGTACTTGTACTGAGGCAATGTTATTGTGGGTTTCTCGCTATGAAGGGGATTGAATTGTGTGCTCTTTGACATTTAACTCATTTATTTTATAAACATAGTTTTTAGTGGACGCCGTTGTAACCTTTGCTCACACTTTATTTGGGTAGTCTAGAAAGTCCATCTGTAGATGCTCTACAGACGGTCATAATATCAACAGACTATCTGTTGATAAGCAACTGCTTGCTATGGTTACAGTTATGTTTAGAATAAGGATCAGGGTAAGGGTTAGGGTTAGGGTATGGGTTACGTTTAGGGTTAGGATAAGGGTTAAAGTTAGGGTTAGGGCTTGGGTTAGTAAATGAAATTATGCAGATAATCTGTACATACTCCATCTGTAGACACTCTACAGACTATCAAAATAAAGTGTTGCCTAACCTTTCAGTCTCTATTTGACTGTCTACAGTCTACACAGTCTGCAATAAATAATACCAGACACTGGATGACCTTTAATGACCTCAATCACATTAGCAAACATTTGGGAAAAACCCTCAACTCTCATGTGTTCGACTGGCCTGTTAGTAACATCTGCCCTCTAGTCAGCGAGAGAGAACAATTCATGCAGATTTGGCTTCAGCTCCCCATGACAATGAGGACAAGATAATGAGTTCTGGGGGAAAGCCTTTTTGGCAGCACTGACTGAAATCCCTTCCCCAAAATGAAGGCTATGCCAGGCGTCGTCTGGCTGTGCCATACTGTATCTACAATAAACCTTGCAGAAATGAGGGGTTGAAAACCAGCTTGACCTCTCGCTGTGTCATTGCGACCGCTTGTTGTTAATCTTTGTGTAGTCGGCTGGATTGAAAGCATTGCGGATGTGATTATCAGCTGTCCGCATGGACTGGTGCTGAATGGAAACTGTGGTACTGTTTCTGTCCTGTAAATCCCTCCCAGATTAGCATTGACTGCTTATTAAAACTGGGGTGCTGGTGATACCAAAAAGCCTGGGGTGATGAGAGAATACACTGCATGGCACGGAAGAGTAAAGGACTCTCATAAACAGCCCACTGCAACAGTGCAGACTCATCTACTGTAGCTACGAGCATGAGAAATTAAAGACAGAACTCGTATTCCATGACAGATCTATTAGGGTCTTATTTCTGTGCACCACATAATCATTACTGTTGACCCACCAACTGAGTCTTTTCTCCAAATATAAAAAGCATAGCAACCGTGAGAGACAGCTAATAAAGTGTTGGTGAGCCTGTAACAGAAAGAGAGAGAGCGAAGTGCAGTGCAACACTGCTTGCTTTCTGCAAAGGCAGCTAGCTGGACCCCCACAAAAGGCTTGTTAAAGCTGTGTGTGGAGTGAGGATGAGTCAGAGACAGGCCCCAAACGGGAGCTGTTGTTATGAGTCCAGTCCAGTTTGATCTTGTCAGCTCTGCTCAGGGCTCTGTAAACCCACCGGAGCACTCGTCAGGATGTCCTCTCACTGTCTTCCCCTTGACATTTTCTCTGTAAGTGAGTCATCTGGGCTCTCGAGGGAACATAGATTTTCATTGTATTTCACATCCTGAAATGGGATCACAAAATATAGAATGTCTATTTCCCAAAAAATGACCACCTCAGTAAATGATTAATGAAATGGGCTAGTCATTTGATGTAAATGAATTAAACAAATGGTATCTCCATATTAATCAGAATTCATACATGATCAATACAATTTTTACCGTTTTTAAAACATATTTGCACCTCTCTCTGGGACAATAATTATATCAAGGATCTTCTTTATTAGTTCAAATAACTGAGTACAACTACAATAATATAGCATTTGCTTTTATGCAATGTCAAAAAAGAAAAACTTTAACTTGGAATGTGGCACGTGACAATGTTCCTTAAGGAGAACATACAGAAGGAATTATAACTGAGGCATCAGAGAAATGGGAGTGTAGCCAAAACTGGCCAATGATTAAAGCAAAAGCAAATAAGGGTGCCACAAAGAAAATAACAATTAAAATCATAGTAACTAAATCTGAAACCCACACTTGCTCCAGTGCTGACTGGCTCCACTACACCAGTAATTCTACGACCAGCTACAAGTAGGCTATTACACAAATTATTGGCCTCTTCTTCAATAACGTTTGCCTACACACTTCAACAAACATTCAAGGTTTGGAAAAGCTCACCAGATGCTCTGTCGAACTCCCAGTGGTGTTGTGCCTTGTGGAGTATACATGGACCCTGTCCGCTTCTTTACGCCTGTCCATATTCATCTACTTCTCCCCCGTGCTTGTTTGGTCACTGGTTCTGTTAGATGGGTAACGTGTGGTTTTGGCGTAGAGCTGGAGCGAGTGTAGTGAGTGCAGGAGGAGGGAATGGGAAATGTGTCCATCCTTCATTATAAGGGGAGCCAAGCAGGTTTGCCCATTCAAGTAATCAGAGGCAACCTAACATGATTTGGGCTCTCACAGGTTAATAGCACGATATTGGAATATTGTATAGATATTATAGTAAGCCCTCTTAGCCATATATGACAACATACTGTAAATATTTTATGAAATGACAAATGTGAAAATATGTTTTTGAGCCATGGTGTATGTATGTAACATAGTGAAAGGTGTCAAATCTGCAGCCACAAGTGAAAGTCTACACCGCCCTTGCACAGTATTCACATTTTGCAACTTCTTATGGCTAGGAGTTCCGCTAGCGGCATCCCTCGACAACATTACACTGAAAAGGCAGCGTACGGAATTCAAAAATATTTTGGGGAAATATTTAACTTTCATACATTATCAAGTGCAATACACCAAATGAAAGATAATCTACCCATCGTGTCCGATTTCAAAAAGGCTTTAAAGCGAAAGCACAACATATGATTATGTTAGGTCAGATCCTAGTCACAAAAACACACATAGCCACACAAAAAGCAGAAATAGAGATCAAATTAAAATCTTCATCAGATGACACTCATAGGACTTCATGTTACACAATACATGTATGTTTTGTTCGATAAAGTGCATATTTATATCCAAAAATCTCAGTTTACATTGGCGCATTACATTCAGTAATGTTTTGCTTCCAAAACATCCAGTGATTTTGCAGAGCCACATCAATTTACAGAAATACTCATAATAAACATTGATAAAAGATACAAGAGTTTTTCACAGAATTAAAGATATAGTTCTCCTTAATGCAACCGCTGTGTCAGATTTCATTTTTTTTTCAAACAATGCAATAATCGGGGTGGCAGGGTAGTGTAGTGGTTAGAGTGTTGGACTAGTAACTGGAAGGTTGCAGGTTCAAATCCCTGATCTGACAAGGTAAAAATCTGTCGTTCTGCCCCTGAACAGGCAGTTAACCCACCGTTCCTAAGCCATCATTGAAATTAAGAATTTGTTCTTAACTGACTTGCCTATTTAAATTAAGGTTAAAAAATATATAATAAAATCTGAGTACGGCGCTCAGACAACAAATCAAGCCAAACAGATATCCGCCATGTTGGAGTCAACAGAAGTCAGAAATAGCATTGTAAATATTCACTTACCTTTGATGATCTTCATCAGAATGCAATCCCAGGAATCGCAGTTCCACAATAGATGTTTGATAAAGTTCATCTTTATGTCCAAATACCTCCTTTTGTTAGCATGTTTAGTAAACAAATCCAAACTCACAATGCGCGAGCAGACGGAAAGTTCAAAAATTCCATTACAGTCCGTAGAAACATGTCAAACGATGTATAGGATCAATCTTTAGGATGTTTTTAACATAAATCTTCAATAATGTTAAACCTGAGAATTCCTGTGTCTTCAGAAATGCAATGGAACTCAAGCTAGCTCTCACGTGAATGCGCGTCAACAGCTCGTGGCTCTCTGGCAGACCTCTGTCTCATTCCCCTCTCATTCCCCCCTCCTTTACAGTAGAAGCATCAAACAAGGTTCTAAAGACTGTTGACATCTAATGGAAGCCTTGGGAAGTGCAATATGACCCGATAGACACTGTGCATTCAATAGGCCAAGAGTTGAAAAACTACAAACCTCAGATTTCCCACTTCCTGGTTGGATTTTTCTCAGGTTTTCGCCTGCCATGTGAGTTCTATTATACTCACAGACATCATTCAAACAGTTTTAGAAACTTCAGAGTGTTTTCCATCCAAATCTAGTAATAATATGCATATATTAGTAACTGGGAATGAGTAGCAGGCAGTTTACTCTGGGCACGCTTCTCATACAAACGTGAAAATGCTGCTCCCTATCCCAAACAAAAATAAATCTAAAAGTTTTTTTTATTTTTATCCTACCGATCCACCCTACTCCACATTTTCAAAGTGAAAGAAAAATTATAGAAATGTTTAACCCTCCAATCCATACAATAATAAAGTATGGATTGCGTACAGTACGTCTTCACACCCCAGAGTTAACACTTGGTGGAAGCACCTTTGGCAGCCATTACAGCTGTGAATCATTTTGAATAAGATTCGACTAACCTTGCACAACTCTTAGGGCTCTTTCCATGACATAGACTGACTAGGTGAATCCAGGTGATGTCACTTGTTAAATCCTCTTCAATCAGTCTAGATGAAGGGGAGTCAATTGACACATGGATTGCCATTCAGAGGGTGATATATATACTGTAAATGCCTTTGAATGGGGACTGGCAAGGGCGCATCTTTGGTTTTAGAAGTTGGGGCGACATAACTATTTTTTATTTTTTTAATCCAGTTGGATAAACACTCCAGTTGGATAAACACTCCAAACAGCCTACCCAACCGCTCTGAGGTGTCCGCATGGTCCCAAAACAACTAGGGGGGGGGGGGGGGGGGGGTGTAATTTCAGAATGTCCCCGGTTTCACCCCGGAAGTAGGTGCCAGGAAGTAGGTGCCAGGCGCTCCGGTTTGCGTCAAGAACTGCACACTGCTCGATTTTTCACACTCAACAGTTTCCTGTGTGTATCAAGAATGGTCCACCACTCAAAGGACATCCAGCCAACTTGACACAACTGTGGGAAGCATTGGAGTCAACATGGGCCAGAATCCCTTTTGACACCTGGTAGAGTCCCATGCTCCGACAAATTAAGGCTGCTCCGAGGGCAAAATTGGGTGCAACTCAATATTAGGAAGGTGCTCCTAATGTTTTGTAAGCTATTTTTATTTACAATGACAGCCTACCCCGGCCAAAACCAGACGACCCTGGGACAATTGTGCGCCTCCCTATGGGACTCCCAAACACTGCTGGGTGTGACACAGCCTGGATCAAACCAGGGACTGTAGTGAAGCCTCTTAGACTGCTGCGCCACTCAAGAGCCCATTGTGGTGGCAGCATCATGTTATCGGTAGGCTTTGACAGGATCGAAGAAATGCGAAAGGAGCAAAGCCCAGTTAAAATGTTGGAGGAAAACCCAGCTCAGTTTTCTGAAAACCTAACCCTGGAATTGTAATGACAAAGACATATCAGAACAGAGTTCTCCTGAGTGGTACAGTCTCGGTTCAGTTTCAGTCCTAACTTAAATTTGCTTGAAAATCTGAGAAAATTGTTTATTGTTCCCAACCTTACTTGGGCAATTTGGACAAAAACTATGCATATACAGTACATTGCCCTAAGAATTGTGCAAAGATGGTTGAATCTTGTTTTTTTTAATTCACAGCTGTATTGGTTGCCAAAGTTGCTTCCAGTAAGTATGTAGTCGGTTGTGTAGATCTGTAGGAAACAAATAAAATGTCATAGCTTTTTAGATTCGATTTTAAGGTAGCAAAATGTTGAAGTCTGTGCAAAGTGTGTTAGGACTTTTTCTAGGCATTGTGTGTGTGTTAATCATCACCACAAATGTACACTTACACTTATCATAACGTTGGTACACAGAGACTCCAAGGACGACATCCATCACTGTCAGTTATCATGAAGCTCACACGTTTGGTAGAAGCATTGTTGTGGCCTGAGGCAAAGCTTTCACATGTGACAAACAGTTATTAAATAAGTCAAAAATGTAGATTACACAGGTTTAGAAAGTTGTATGCATGGGCTATTTTTATGGGCTATTTTTTACCTGGATGCCAATAGGCTGTATTCAAAGTTGATTATGTTTTCATCTGACATTTGCGTTTGATTGTGACACGGTCTCTAATGGTAACTCGAAAACAATGTATTAAACTATCACTGGAAAATATGCATTATGTAACTCTATTACGTGACCATATGTCTGCTTTTATAAAGAACAGTGCAATTCTCACAGGAAGTGGAGGTAAAAAAAATATATTGTCATCACAACAGTCCATTTGTTAGCTACATACTTTGAGGTGAGAGGTTATCAAAGAGCGGCACAATAGTGTAGTCCTTTACCAATTCCCTCTTCTGTGAAAGTGAGTGTGGGTGGGTGTGTATGTGCTTACATGCTATGAAGGTGGGTGTAGAGTGTTTATATAATTTTTTCTCAGTGTCACCAAGGCCATTAAGGCTTCAACCATGTCAGGTGTCCAATGATGTCGGTTTACCATTGAGTGACGCCCTATTACAGATTCCATTGCCTCTGTGACTTTGAAAACAGTTTGACACCTTGAGTGAAGTGTGCATTGTAAGGAAGCATGGAGTTAAAAGGAAGCGCTTTAAAAAATATTTCCACTGCACAGAGTATGACCAGGCTACACAAACAAGGGGTACAATTGCATGAACAAAACCAACAAACAGCTATCTTCAAAAAAAGATCTATCTGAAAGCCACGCCTCCAAGACAATCTGATAGGCTGCCACCTCTACAATATATTATTAAAAAGGTTAATAATTGAACCCCTCCTATCAGAAAAAGGTTTCAGTTTCACCATTTTCAACTGGCAACCCAAAGGTTTCCTCCTAAAGAATGTAAGATGACATGGTCAACATGTACAAGAGTTATGTGGAAAAGTTAAGTATATATACACAACTTTCAACCTCCAGTCCAAATGTACCAAGGGAACAACTTCACTTACTGTCGTTGTTTGCTCAACTGAAAAGACTCATGGTTTAGACTTCAGTACCACATCTGCCATTCATATTTCATACAACAGTTGTTCAACCATTTCCTCTTGAAATTATTCAGCTTCTCCTAAATATTGAAGGAGGTATTTGAAGGTGTCATTTTTTAAATCTCCATTTCCTTTGTGTTTTAGTACCCTTTTCCCTAAAGAGGTGGATAGGTGGTAAGGTTAAGTGACTTCTGTGCTGACCACGAGATCCTCAATGCATTGGAAGTGTGCATCATGTGACTTTAGCCAATTTTGATTAAGCATGGCTAACTAATTGCCAACTAATTGTCTACTAAGGCCTGATTGAAAATAAGTGTTTCCAATTAATTCAACCAATTAGTAGACAATTAGTAGGCAATGCCTACTCATAATTGGTTAAAATCACATGATGCACATCGATGTCATTGGAAACACTTATCTCCCGCTTATCTTTTTTATCCTACAAAATATAGGAATACCCCATTTTCACATATGTTGATGTTGGAGTGGCGCTGGAGATGATGAATATGAAATTGAACATTTTTAAAAGTCCCTTTAAATAGTATAGATGGGCTATATGGGCTATGGCATAGGTTGAATGTGATAGTCTGCCTATAACCAGCCTGAGTAGGCCTATAACTCTATTCAGAGTTTAGAGAAATTTGTAAATGAGCTATTTTCAAGATGGTTAATGTGATGCATGTCTGTTGAATTTGGAAAAATACCCCAGCACTTGACCCCACCCCACCTACTCAGCCAGTCAGGAGCCACTACTGTGTTGCGGCATACTTTTCACTTAATGGTATGTGCTATATAGTATGCGGCGATGAGCACATAGTATTCAGTTGAAGTATGTAGTACGCTAGTATGGGTATTTTGACACGACCACTGTCACAGATTGGAGACGGTTAATATTTGAGAGACAACCAGCTGCATTTGGAGCCCAACCAGGAATGGGTAAGTTAGCAGGGCCATTGCATGCCACTGCCACAGAGAGTCTTTAATATTTCATCTGTTTTTCTCTTCTTCTTCCTTCTTCTTTTTATGGACCTGAAGGTTAACCTGCAGGTTTGTAGTGTAACGGAAAGCTAATGGGGGATGTGGATGCTCTATGTTAAAGGCAGCCATTTTATATCAATATCAAATAGTTTCTGGGTAACATTTAAGTATCTTACTCTAATAGTTATTAAAATGGGGAAAAAAAGCTTTTTTTGCAAAAAATCTAAACAATTTATCAAGGAACAATTTTGCTAGCACTGTCTGGGAGTAGGGGGAAATGTAAAACTAGCTGTTATTGGCAGAGAGGTTTGAACTCTCTTTGTTATTGGTGATATCACCAGGCAAACCAAAACTTCCGCCCAAGTAAGCAGGCTGATTAGAAGGTGTGCAATCCTATGTACAATCATGTGAAGTGCATTTTCAACCAGCAACTATCAGGAAATAACACTGAGAAATGTTTTTTTTTTCTCACACTTTTAGTGTCAGTTTCATCAGCTGTAGCACAATATGATACAGAACAAAGGAAACACTGAATTTTGACTGCACTGGGCCTTTAAATAAATCATTATGTTATTACATATAAGTGTATACTTTCTATAACATTGTGTAATAAACATTAGGGAGAAAAGTCCTATGTCTGATAATCACACTGTAAGGAAATTGTAAAGCAGCGGGCTTGTCTTTAAAAATAATTCCCATGTAATATTGAAATATTTTTAAGAATAATAATCACTTAGAGTCAGCGGTGATTATGGTTGTGCATACTCTAGCGAAGCCACTAGACAGCACAACACAAAACAAGACATGAATTGCACTATAACATTGACAATTGGTGCTCACAAACTGTTAGGGCCTACATAAAGCTGTCCCAACAATGGAGCCTTTCCTTTCAGTACCATGGACGTGAATGGGAGCGAAACAGTTCATTCATCCTCGTTTATTGCCTTTTTAAAAACCATATCCGACATGGTTGACTTGTGTAAATAAATATGGCTTCTACTGACTCCTTGTGTATTTGTGTAACTTGATAAGAACCACATTCTCCTTTCATATCAAAATGAGTTTTCACTTTTGAACTAAAAATGTTTGTTCTTCATATCATTAACACTTAGCTATAAGTATAAGCATGTGCATGCAAACGAGCTGCGATATGAGCTACAGTAGGCCTATTTGTTCAGCACTTTCAAAATGGACAGCGACAGAAATTCAAATGTTAGTTCAGATAAATTCAGCAAGATGTTGAGGTCTTACCTTTACTCTTCTTTAAGTTGCCACACAGACAGAGAGAGAGAGAGAGAGAGAGAGAGAGAGAGAGAGAGAGAGAGTGCGGGGGACATTTTATCTCTAATTTCTCTTCATCAGACAAGGATTTTCTCGTAGATTGTCGAAGTGATTCATGATGACGGGCTGCTTATCCAGCTGGCTTCCTAAGATTTTGAAAGTATGATGTTGACATGATCATTCCAATCAAAGCTACGGGAGATATAACGTGATTTGACGGTGTTTTATCCGTGGCAATGACCTTGAGCCTTCTTGGACGGGCACTTCTACTGTAAATCTATGGTAGCACTGCATGGGGGAATTGGACAGCTTAGCTCTCCCGTAGATTCTGCGGTGATGTAGTGTCCCTAAGAGTGACAGAACCCTGAGCCAATCACTACTCAACCAGAGAAGATTAACAACTGTGCTTTCTTTGGCTGCCCCTCCACCACAGAAAGCACTGAGCTAGGCTGAAACAGCTGCATGTTGGAGCTGCCTTGCTCAAAGAAAGATACAAAGGTTGCATGCTGCTTTATTAACTCAAATATTGTTTTACATTGTTTGCTGAGCTGGTATGTGACACTAATTAATGCCGTAACTACATGCAAAACAGGCTAACTTTTTTTATTTATTATTGGTGCGGCTCATATTTAGGTGGGGCTCCGCCCTGAATGACGGGTCTCCAAAGCGTATAATGTTCAGCAACGTAGTTTTTCATAATTGCCGGTCACTTTTTCCTCAAGCATCACACAGCATTATAATCATGTTTAACGTATTTGTCAATGAGCAACACATTCTTACTACATCATAATCATGTTATGGTTTGGTTTGTTATAGCATACTTGTAAGCCACTATAAAGTCATCTTTGAATGCTTTAGATAAATTGATGAAATGCCTAAAGCCAGCTATAATACACCATAAGCCAGCATTTCCCAAACTCGGTCCTCGGGACCACAAGGGGGTTCCCGCTGGGACCTAAAAACATTACAGCATTGTGATAGCAGCATGTACTCATATACAGTAAAATAATTACATGGAACAGATTCAAGGGTCCTAAACAGACTACCAGATAATTGGACGAACCCTGAAATTATAGTGCTTGTGAATTTATGTTTATGTTATGCCTCAAAGGAAATCACAATAAACTCCTTATTTCCCAAAATGTCCATGATTTTGCAACAATAAACTAAAGGTCAATGTAAACAGAATGTTTTCTCAATCCGACTCGCCAAGTACCTTCCCCTTTAAAAGTATATTGAATAGGTAATGTACTGCAAAAAGAAAATCCATACCTATGCTATACATCTCTCGCTGTCTCCCCCACTGAGCACTAGTCGATGTTCTTGTTTCATTGCTTAATGTCATTGGTCCTTTGTTTAGGCATCTCATAAAAGAGAGCACTGTTTTGGGAACCGCATACTGTAGGTCTTAAATGCAATAAGCCGCAAGCAACCACGATGGTTTGTGTACTATACAGACTACAGTTATGTCCTCTCTCTCTCTCTCTCTCTCTCTCTCTCTCTCTCTCTCTCTCTCTCTCTCTCTCCGGTTTGTGTTTCTTACAAGATGTTGATTCTCCAAAGTGGTTCATTAGTATGCCCAGGAGAAGTGCTAGTAAACCATCACTGACAGATGTAGGAGTCAGCTAGCTCTTAAGTCCACCCACAGAGGGGTGATCGAAACACCTCCGAGACAGAGCACTCCCTTCGTTTTGGCAGGGCAGTAAATCGTCTTTTCAGAAACTAGACTTAACATACAATTCTCAGGTGACTTTAAACATTACATGTGTGGAATTCATGTAATTTGTTTGTCTTTGAAGCATTAAAAGTTAACAAATGACTAATCGTATACTGTAGATCTCAATTGTTATCGCTCTTTGTGATTTGCACTCCATAATGCCTTTTAAAATGAACATATTCAATAATGTCAAATCATTGTGTGAAAGGGTTTGTGTAGTTAAACAACACAAGAATGTGTTGTTGTGCATACTGTATGGTTGTATTTAATGCAAGTCAGCCAGAAGTGGGATTGTTTTTCTTCATTTCATGTGACAGGGCTATGTGGCACCCCTGACCCAGACAACATGTATCTGTCCAAGGTTTGTGTGTCAATAAAAACAGCCCATCTCCACATGTCCACCGTGAACTTATTAAACACTAAGGAGATCTTAACCAACGCAGTTATAGCTATAATAAGACCCCATTAGAAAAGGGCACCACTGTCAGTTGACACATGAAGCTCAGTGGTGGCAAGGTTGTCACTTTCACAATCATAAAATAGACAATTGCCTTAAACATGTTAATATTAACTCCTATGCTAACGTATGGAATTGTTTTACAATGGTCATACCAAGGATAATGTTTCTATTTGATTTACAATTTTAGGACCAAAACAAAATATTGAACAATTATTTGATAAAATATTGAATTTGGCCTTTTACTACCAGAGCCCATAGAAATGTGTTGATTGACATTCATAACTGGCAAAAAAGACAGCAAAATAAATTTATCAAAAGGTTTTAAAGTATCCGTCGTATATCTAAGAGAGATAAGAAAGCTCAGGAAATGTTATACTTTTTTTGGACACATATTTAACCCCTTATTTCTGTTGGCACAAAACTACCTCAATACTTCCTTTAAATGTGTGGGTTTACCTTCAGACGAGTCCTGTAACAATTGTGGAAAGCAAAACTGGAAACACCATCTTGTTCGTGAGAGTCTCCCCTTCCCACAGTGGGGTCAAAGGTAAGCCAAACCGTTCGGACGCTACAGACGTTTTCGTGAGAAGACCTAAATTAGACTGGAGCTTTTGGCCAAAACTAAATGCATTACTAATGCTTCACCGACAATACTAATGGAATGTGGACAGTCAATGTTTGTATATCTGCCATTCATGTTAGTCAACTGAACAAAAGCCTGGCCCTCTTTAGCAACTCCAACATTTTGATTGGCACCTGTATGAACATGGCCACAGCACCAATGTAACCATCAGGGGTTTGATCGACACATTAGACCATTGAGGTAAAGCCTTGGTGTTAGGTCTGGGAACTGACATGGGTCTTCAGGTCAAAGGGCAAAGGCATTCATCAGGTTCACTGACCTATCTCCACCACACCTACAATGACCTTACAAATGATGAGTGCCTGACTGGCCACTTTGATGAAATCAATGTTAGAAAGATAGCAAATTCTATTTTAATCGCTTGTAAAAGTTGAGATTTACATTTATTTTTGTGATTCTGTTCACACATACAGATGATGGAAGTTTACATACACCTTAGCCAAATACATTTCAAATCAGTTTTTCACAATTCCTGACATTTAATCAGAGTAAAAATTCCCTGTCTTAGGTCAGGTAGGATCAGCACATTATTTTAAGAATGGGAAATGTTAGAATAATACATACACTCAATTATTATTTGGTAGCATTGCCTTTAAATTGTTTAACCTAGGTCAAACGTTTCGGGTAGCCTTCCACAAGCTTCCCACAATAAGTTTGGTGAATGTTGGACATTCCTCCTGACAGAGCTTGTGTAACTGAGTCAGGTTTGTAGGCCTCCTTGCTTGCAAACCCTTTTTCAGTTCTGCCCATACATTTTCTACAGGATTGCAGTCAGGGCTTTGTGATGGCCACTCCAATACCTTGACATCGTTGTCCTTAAGCCATTTTTCCACAACTTTGGCAGTATGCTTGGGGTCAATGTCAATTTGGAAGACCCATTTGCAACCAAGCTTTAACTGCATGACTGATGTCTTGAGATGTTGCTTCAATATAGCCACATAATTTTCCTTCTTCAATGATGCCATCTATTTTGTGAAGTGCCCCAGTTCCTCCTGCAGCAAAGCACCCCCACAACATGATGCTGCCACCCCCGTGCTTCACGGTTGGGATGGTATTCTTCGGCTTGCAAGCCTCCCCCTTTTTCCTCCAAACATAACGATGGTCATTATGGCCAAACAATTCTATTTTTGTTTCATCAGACCAGAGGACATTTCTCCAAAAGGTACGACCTTTTCCCCATGTGCAATTGCAAACCATAGTCTGGCTTTTTTATTTCGGTTTTGGAGCAGTGGCTTCTTCCTTGCTGAGCAGCCTTTCAGATTTTTTCGATATAGAACTAGTTTTACTGTGGATACAGATACTTTTGTACCTGTTTCCTCCAGCATCTTCACAAGGTCCTTTGCTGTTGTTCTGGGATTGATTTGAACTACTCACACCAAAGTATGTTCATCACTAGGAGACCGAATGCGTCTCCTTCCTGAGCGGTATGATGGCTGCCTGGTCCCTTGGTGTTTTTACTTGCGTACTATTGTTTGTACAGATGAACGTGGTACCTTCAGGCATTTGGAAATTACTCCAAGGATGAACCAGACATGTGGAGGTCTACAATTTGTTTTCTGAGTTTTTGGCTGATTTATTTTGATTTTCCCATGATTTCAAGCAAAGAGGCACTGAGTTTGAAGATAGGCCTTAAAATACATCCACAGGTACACCTCAAATTGACTCAAATGATGCCAATTAGCCTACCAGAAACTTCCAAAGCCATGACATAATTTTCATGATTTTTCCAAGCTGTTTAAAGTCACAGTCAACTTGGTGTATGTATCCTTCTGTCCCACTGGATATTGTGATTCAGTGAATTATCAGTGAAATAATCTGTCTGTAAACAATTGTTGGAAAAATGACTTGTGTCATGCACAAAGTAGATGTCCTAACCGATTTGCCAAAACTATAGTTTGTTAACAAGAAATTGATGGAGTGGTTGAAAAACGAGTTTCAATGACTCCAACCTGTGGTTTAAAAATGAGTTTTAATGACTCCAACCTAAGTGTATGTAAACTTCCGACTTCAACTGTATAATTGCGCCGGAGGGGATGGCTGCTGTTTTATGGGCTCCTTAGCAACTGTGCAATTTTGTTTCGCTTTTTTTCGCAATGTTTGTAACTAATTTTGTACATAATGTTGCTGCTACTGTCTCTTATTACCGAAAAGAGCTTCTGGACATCAGAACAGCGATTACCCACAAATATTTTTTCTTTAATGAGTCCGACACAAAGGATATACTGCTTTGTCAAGACAAGGCCAATCCCCGTCATCAGTGTGAAGAAAAGATGGAGGAAAAGGGGGAGGATGGCGGGGTGCCTGGTAAGAATTAGCTGACGAATAGGTAAACCACCTCTACACCACTATTGCTGGCCAACGTGTAATCATTGGAAAACAAACTGGATGATCTACAGAAGAGACTATCCTACCAACGGTACATTAAAAACTGGAATATCTTATGTTTCAACAAGATGTGGCTGAACGATGACACAGATAATATAGAGCTGGCTGGTTTCTCTGTGTATCAAAAGGACAGAGCAGCTACGTCTGGTAAGATGAGGGGCAGGGGTGTTTGTCTATTTGTCAATAACTGATGGTGTGCAATGTCTAATTTAAAAGAAGTATTGAGTTATTGCTTGCCTGAGGTAGAATACCTTATGATAAGCTGTAGACCACACTATCTACCAAGAGATTTCTCATCTATATTATTCATAGCGGTCTATTTACCATCACAAACCGATGCTGGTACTAAGACCGCATTCAACAAGCTGTATAAGGCCATACGCAAACAAGAAAATGCTCATCCAGAAGCGGCACTCCTAGTTACCGGGGACTTTAATGCAGGCAAACTTAAATCCGTTTTACCAAATTTTTACCCGTTTATGACAAAGAAAAACTCTAGACCACTTTAACTCCACACACAGAGACGCATACAAAGCTTTCCCTCGCCCTCCATTTGGCAAATCTAACCATAATTGTATCCTCCTGATTCCTGCTTACAGGCAAAAGCTAAAGCAGGAAGTGCCAGTGACTGATGCTATGCTACAGGACTGTTTTGCTAGAACAGACTGGAATATGTTCCCGGGATTAATGCAATGGCATTGAGGAGTATACCCCCTAAGTCACCGGCTTCATCAATAAGTGCATCGACAACATCATCTCACAGTGACGGTACGGACATTTCCCAACCAGAACAAGGATTACTGGCAAAATCCAAACCGAGCTAAAATACTAGAGCTGCCACTTTCAAGGAGCGGGAGACTAATCCGGACTCTTATAAGAAATCCCCCAATGCCCTCAGACGAACTATCAAACAGGCAAACCGTCAATACAGGACTAAGATTGAATCCCACTACAAAAGCTCTGACGCTCATCGGATGTGGCAGAGCTTGAAAAATATTACAGACTACAAAGGGAAACCCAGCCACGAGCTGCCCAGTGATGTGAGCCTACCAGATGAGCTAAATGTTTTATGCTCACTTCGAGGCAAGCAACACCAAAGCATGCATGAGAGCACCAGCTGTTCCGGATGACTGTGTGATCATGCTCTCCATAGCCAATGTGAGCAAGACCTTTAAACAGGTCAACATTCTCAAAGCTGCCAGGAAAGACCGATTACCAGGATGTGTACTCAAAGCATGTGTGGACCAACTGGCAAGTGTCTTCACTGTCATTTTCAACTTCTCCCTGACCAAGTCTGTAATACCTACATGTTTCAAACAGACCACCATAGTGCCCAAGAAAGTGAAGGTAACCTGCCTAAATGATTACCGCCCCGTAGCACTCACGGTAGCCGTGAAGTGCTTTGAAAGGCTGGTCATGGCTCACATCAACAGCATCATGCTGGAAAACCTAGACCCACTCCAATTTGCATACCGCCACAACGGATCCACAGATGACGCAATCTCAATCTGAATCGCACTCCACACTGCCCTTCCCCACCTGGACCTATGTTAGAATGCTGTTCGTTGACTACAGCTCAGCGTTTAACACAATAGTGTCCACAAAGCTCATCTGAAACTGGATCCTGGACTTCCTGACGGGCCGCCCCCCAGGTGGTAAGGGTAAGCAACAACACATCTGCCACGCTGATCCTCAACACTGGGGACCCTTATGGGTGCCTGCTTAGATCCCTCCTGTACTCCCTGTTCACCCACGACTGTGTGGCCATGCACAACTCCAACCCCATAATTAAGTTTGCTGTTCTCCCCTACAATGGCACCGGAGGAGATGGACACTGTTTTACGGTCTCCTAACCAATTGTGCTATTATGTGGGGGTTTTTCGCAATATTTATTATTTTTTTGTACATAATGTTTCTGCAACCGTATCTTACGGCAGAAAAGAGCTTCTAGATATCAGGACAGCGATCACTCACCTCGGATTAGACAAATAATTTTTCAACAACAACAACAACAGCAGCAAGCAGGACTCACACGGTATTCTCCAAACACCCCACAGGGCAGACATCCCAATTATTCGCAAAAGGTAGCGATGCAGAGGAAGAAGAGCCGGATGCCTCGTCTGGACCCTCAGAAGGCAACTAGGAAAGCTGCCGTTACCATCAATATTACTCGCCAACGTGCAATCATTGGACAATAAACTAGACGATGTACGATCACGAATATCCTACCAACGTGACATCAAAAACTGTAATAACCTATGTTTCACGGACGACATAGATATTCAGCTAGCGGGATACGCTGCACCGGCAGGATAGAACAGCACACTCCGGTAAGATGAGGGCGAGTGGTCTGTACATATTTGTAAACAAAAGCTGGTGCACAAAATCTAGGGAGGTCTCTAGATTTTGCTTGCCTGAGGTAGAGTATATTATGATACATTGCAGGCAACACGACTTGCCTAGAGAGTTCTCAGCTATACTTTTCATGGCTGTTTATTTACCACCACAGACAGATACCGGCACTAAGACCGCATTCAGTCAGCTGTATAAGGAAATAAGCAAACAGGAAACCACTCACCCAGAGGCAGCGCTCCTAGTGGCCGGAGACTTTAATGCAGGGAAACTTAAATCAGTTCTACCAAATCTCTATCAACATTTTAAATGTGCAACCAGAGGGAAAACAATTCTAGATCACCTGTACTCCACACACAGAGATGCGTACAGAGCTCTCCCTCGCCCTCCATTTGGTAAATCCGACCACAACTCTATCCTCCTGATTCCTGCTTACAAGCTAAAATTAAAGCAGGAAGAACCAGTGACTCGGTCTATAAAAAAATGGTCAGATGAAGCAGATGCTAAACTACATGAATGTTTTGCTATCACAGACTGAAACATGTTCCGGGATTCTTCCGATGACATTGAGGAATACTCCACATCAGTCACTGGCTTTATCAATACGTGCATTGAGGACGTCGACCCACAGTGACCGTATGTACATACCCCAACCAGAAGACATGGATTACAGGCAACATTCGACTGAGCTAAAGGGTAGAGCTGCCGCTTTCAAGGTGCGGGACTCTAACCCGGAAGCTTACAAGAAATCCCGCTATGCCCTGTGACGAACCATGAAACAGACAAAGCGTCAATACAGGGCTAAGATTGAATCATACTACTCCGGCTCCGACGCTCATAGGATATGGCAGGGCTTGCAAACTATTACAGACTACAAAGGGAAGCACAGCCGCGAGCTGCCCAGTGACACAAGCCTACCAGATGAGCTAAATCGCTTCTATGCTCGCTTCGAGGCAAGCAACACTGAAACATGCATGAGAGCATCAGCTGCTCCGGATGACTGTGTGATCGCGCTCTCGTTAGCTGACGTGAGTAAGACCTTTAAACAGGTCAACATTCACAAGGCTGCGGGGCCAGATGGATTACCAGGACGTGTCCTCCGGGCATGTGCTGACCAACAGGCAGGTGTCTTCACTGACATTTTCAACGTGTTCCTGATTGAGTCAGTAATACCAACATGCTTCAAGCAGACCACCGTAGTCCCTGTGCCCAAGAACACAAAGGCAACCTGCCTAAATGACTACAGACCTGTGGCATTCACGTCCGTAGCCATGAAATGCTTTGAAAGGCTGGTAATGGCTCACATCAACACCATTATCCCAGAAACCCTAGACCCACTCCAATTTGCATACCGCCCAAACAGATCCACAGATGATGCAATCTCTATTGCACTCCACGCTGCCCTTTCCCACCTGGACAAAAGGAACACCTATGTGAGAATGCTATTCATTGACTACAGCTCAGCGTTCAACACCATAGTACCCTCAAAGCTCATCACTAAGCTAAGGAACCTGGGACAAAACACCTACCTCTGCAACTGGATCCTGGACTTCCTGACGGGCCGCCCCCAGGTGGTGAGGGTAGGTAGCAACACATCTGCCACGCTGATCCTCAACACTGGAGCTCCCCAGGGGTGCATGTTCAGTCCCCTCCTGTACTCCCTGTTCACCCACGACTGCATGGACAGGCACGACTCCAACACCAACATTAAGTTTGCTGACGACACAACAGTGGTAGGCCTGATCACCGCCAACGACGAGACAGCCTATAGGGAGGAGGTCAGAGACCTGGCCGGGTGGTGCCAGAATAACAACCTATCCCTCAACGTAATCAAGACTAAGGAGATGATTGTGGACTAAAGGAGCACCGAGCACGTCCCAATTCTCATCGACGGGGCTGTAGTGGAGCAGGTTGAGAGCTTCAAATTCCTTGGTGCCCACATCAACAACAAACTAGAATGGTCCAAACACACCAAGACAGTCATGAAGAGGGCACGACAAAGCCCTAGGAAACAAAAAAGATTTGGCATGGGTCCTGAGATCCTCAAACGGTTCTACAGCTGCAACATCGAGAGCATCCTGACCGCTTGCATCACTGCCTGGTACGGCAATTGCTCAGCCTCCGACCGCAAGGCACTTCAAAGGGTAGTGCGTACACCCAGTACATCACTGGGGTTAAACTGCCTGCCATCCAGGACCTCTACACCAGGCAGTGTCAGAGGAAGGCCCTGAAAAGTGTCATAGACCCCAGCCTCCCCAGTCATAGACTGTTCTCTCTGCCACCACATGGCAAGCGGTACCAGAGTGCCAAGTCTAGGACAAAAAGGCTTCTCAACAGTTTTTACCCGCAAGCCATAAGACTCCTGAACATGTAATCAAATGGTTACCCAGACTATTTGCATTGTGTGACCCCCCACCAACCCCTCTTTTACGCTACTGCTACTCTCTGTTTATCTTATATGCATAGTCACTTTAACTATACATTCATGTACATACTACCTCAATTGGCCCGACTAACAGTGCTCCCGCACATTGGCTGACCGGGCTATCTGCATTCTGTCCCATCACCAGCCAACCCCTCTTTTTACGCTATTGCTACTCTCTGTTCATCATATATGCATAGTCACTTTAACGATACCTACATGTACATACTACCTCAAGAAGCCTGACTAACCGGTGTCTGTATGTAGCCTTGCTACTCTTTTTTTCAAATGTCTTTTTACTGTTGTTTTATTTCTTCACTTACCTACACACACACACACACACACACACACACACATACACTTTTATTTCTTTTTTTCTCCGCACTGTTGGTTAGAGCCTGTAAGTAAGCATTTCACTGTTGTATTCGGCGCACGTGACAAATTAACTTTGATTTGATTTGACAACACAACATAGTTGATATGGCTGACTTGCTTAAACAAATGTGGTTTCTACTGACAATTGAGATGTACAAACTATGGCATAAGGGGACGACATGACTGCACGGCCAGGCACAACTCCAACACCATCATTAAGTTTGCCGATGACACAACAGTGGTAGGCCTGATCACTGAAAGCGATGAGACAGCCTATAAGGAGGAAGTCAGAGGCCTGGTAGTGTGGCGCCAGGACAGCAACCTCTCCCTCAATGTGAGCAAGACAAAGGAGCTGATGATGGACTATACGAAAAGGAGGTCCGAACAAGATCCCTTTAACATCGAAGGGGCTGAAGTGGAACAGGTCAAGAGTTTCAAGTTCCTTGGTGTCCACATCACCAACAAAGTATCATGGTCCAAACACACCAAGAAGAGGGCACAACAACACATTTTCCACCTCAGGAGACTGAAAATATTTGGCATGGATCCCAGATACTCAAAACGTTCTACAGCTGCACCATTGAGAGTATCCTGACCAGTTGCCTCACCGCCTGGTATGGTAACTGCTTGGCATCTGACCGTAAGACGCTACAAAGGGTAGTGCGTGCGGCCCAGTACATCACCACGGCCAAACTATTTCCATTGACACCCCCCCTTTTGTTTTTACACTGCTGCTACTCGCTACTTATTATCTATGCATAGTCACTTTACAAATTACATTAACAAACCTGTATCCCTGCACATTGACTCGGTACCGGTACCCCCTGTATATAGCCTCGTTATTGTAACGTAATTTTCTTATTTTTTTAAATATTTTTTTTATTTTGTAAATATTTTCTTACTCTATTTCTTGAACTGCATTGTTGGTTATGGACTTGTAGGTAAGCATTTCACAGTAAGGTATGCACCTGTACTATTCTTTGCATGTGACAAATCAAATGTGATTTGATTTGAGATAGCAAATTATACTTTAATCGCTTGCAAAAGTTGAGATTTCCATGTCTTTTTGTGCTTCTGTTCTCATTTGCAATTGGTTATGGCTAACATGGTATCTTGTTAGATCTGAGCAACAGCCCATATCCTTTTACAGTCTTTGTGATTCGCTCTTATTGTTTTTACCAAGAGGGAAAAAAACATTGTGTAATAACACCCTATTATGTATTCCAATTCACTCTTGTGGAAGAACACACATTGTACACATGCTGTAACGTACATATATTTTTGTAAAGTGATTACTGTTGATGCTGTTAAATTGCAAATGGGCTTTAGTAGAGAGAAGATTCAGTGTACCATGTCTCTAAGAAGATAATTTGTAGTTCTGCCTTGAAATTACTGTAATTTCAGTCAAGCTGGCAATCTAGACTCTCCTTTTCACAGTGCCATTAGAGACCCGGTACTAGATGAGGTCCTTCCTCTCCCTGCTCGTGTCCGACAGCGAATCACTAGCTGGGATGCAGAGTGTGTTATTATCTTTGATCAGATGATGAATGGTGTGGGAGCTGACACCCTCCAAAATCCCCCTTCCTGCATCTGATCAAACCACATATTTTGGCTGGCGAGTGCCCACCAGGACACAAAGCTAATGAACAATTGCTTTCAACGATTCACATCAGGGTCGTCAAGTGTAACGGATGTGAAACGGCTAGCTTAGTTAGTGGTGCGCGCTAAATAGCGCTTCAATCGGTGACGTCACTTGCTCTGAGACCTTGAAGTAGTAGTTCCCCTTGCTCCCCTTGCTTTGTGGAGCGATGGGTAACGATGCTTCGTTGGTGACTGTTGTCGATGTGTGCAGAGGGTCCCTGGTTCGCGCCCAGGTATGGGCGAGGGGACGGTCTTAAGTTATACTGTTACACAAGCTCAAGTTCCACTTGCAATCGACTCGAAAGTGATGATTGATTGTGCTTTCTCATAGATTACTTCATTATTAATTTATTAATCAAACCAGTCAGAAATATTAATAGTTTGCCCTATTCCAAAATACCTTTGATGTTCCAATGAACTAAAAATATATCTTATAGAAAAACACTGCTCTCTTAAGCGTCGCCGTATTGGACATAATACGTAATAATAATAATAATTTGGTGGGTATTTATGTGTTTTTTGCATATCCCAACTCCCTCTGAGACACCCTTGGAGAGTGGGGTCACGGCCAGGGTTAGCCATTATCAACTGTCAACCCTGGAACAATTAGGGTTAAGTGCCTTGTTTAAGGGCACCTCGGCAGATTGTTCACCTTGTCGGCTCAGGGATTCTAACTAGCGATCTTCAGTAACTGGCCCAATGATCTAACCGCTAGGCTACCTTCCGCCCTGTCCGATCAGGGATCCATCAGTTTCTCCTAAGAGCCATTTGTCCTGGCTCTCTTCCCCGTCTTTCTTTGGAGTAAGGCCCACAGTAAATTGTCTCCTGCAATATCTTCAGAGAGGAGAAGGAGATGAAGTGGAAGGTGACAAGAATGTTGGAGTGTTGTCCTAAAAATTGCTATCGATTAAGCCGTTTGAATTCCTTCTCCAGAACGTTAAGCGTCCTGAGTAGTCAGGGATGGGGTTCAAGGAATCTCTATCACCCCCCACCCCCTTTTATTCTCAACGAAAGAGCACTGTCTCCTCTTAATCATCCCGACCCCTGCAGCTTAATTTCCCCTGCTGGGGCTGCTATTGGTAGCATGATGGCTAAATACACTGAGTTCTCATCTGTAACAGTGAGTTAGTGTACATGAAGAGAGCGTGCACTGCCTTGTATCTCAACATTGACTTTCCCCTATGGTGTCAACAGGATGGACATATTTTGTTTTTGATCATGGCAGTTGAATGTGTGGGTACTGGCTGGAGGTTGGCTAAGTGATCATTTTCTAGAATCTAGAGACCATACACAGCCCCCTATGGCAGGGGAATTTATTTGGTTCATCATATTCTATACTGCTCATCCCCTTCCATCTGTCTCCCTCTATCGTTTCCCTCTGTCTGAATAAAGATTCATATTGAGTCAAATATTGCTTGCAAAATTTGGATGCAGCAGTATATACTGTATATATTTTTACATAATAAGGTATTGAAATTAATTAAGTTCCTTTCCACTTAATAAAAACATAATCAAGCAGAGATTAATCTCTTCACAACTTGAAGTTTATCTAAGAATATATATTTTCCAATTTCTCAGTGTGACAGGAAATGCTATGAGGAAATCTCAAATTCTCTGGTGCAGTACCAGCTTTGGCTTTTTTTTCTGGCGAATCCAAGAATCACTTTTTCTTACCGACGTTTCTCTAAAACCTGATTGTTGTTACACTTTATTCTCACTTAAAAGACTGTCAGACAGTGCTGTCTGCAAAGAACATCGAGCCAATGATTATGTTGTATCATTACAAGTTGCATTACCCCAAAAGTGCACCTTGACAGACAGCGGGCGGGAGTATACTAGTTTCCACTGAGCTTTGCGCAGTAAAATGGCTTTCACTTCACCTCTGAGCTCATTTAAAAAGAACTGCTTGACAGTGCAGACCGCCTCTCATCCCCTGTTTACTAATGGCAGTAGAATAAGCCAGCAGGTGTCATATTCTAAAGGGAAAGCTTCTCACTCTCTCTCTCACACACAAACACACACACACACACACACACACACACACACACACACACACACACACACACACTGAGAGAGGGAGAGAGGCACTCACTCTCACACATTGCCAGACTGTGCATAAATAAGGTTTGAAGATTCACAAATATTTTATCACGGGGCCAGTGAACGGATTCCATCAACTTGCTTTGATTAGCATTTCTTAAACTCAGCAAGGCAAGAGTGATGCATTACGCACCACTGGGAATGTACTCTGCATTAATCCAGTATTTGAGTATGTATTTAAGAATGTATAATTTTAAGGTTTCCCTTTTAAGTGTATGTGCTTTCAAAGATTCATTAATTACCTGCAAACAAACTGACTTGCCTAGTTAAATAAAGGTTATCACAGGTTTTCAATGGGTTTCAAGTCCGGAGACTGGTATGGCCATTACAGAAGACATATTTTTTTGCCAATTAACCATTTCTTTGTGGATTTTGATGTGTGCTTGGGGATATTGTCTGGCTGGAAGATTCTCCTGGCAGAGGCAACCAGGCTTTTGGCTAAAATGTGGGTAAAGTATATTATGCCAATGACACCAACAAGGGCCCCAGGACCAGTGGGAACGAAAAAAGCCCCATAACATCAAATATACACTACCATACTGCTCATGCATTTTAATTTCAACACCAAACCCACCCTCTGGTGTGGGTGGCCAACGAGCTCTGTTTTTGAAATGAGAATGCATGAACAGAAAATAACCCCATACCTAATTGTAAAATATAGTGGTGGATCTTTTGATTAAATAAGTCTGATTAATATAAACAACTAGCTCATTAGAGAAATGTCAATATGTTCAGTTGTTATGAAGTAGAGAAAAAAACTTCACCTACGAAACATGCACTTGACCATTAGATGAACTGTACTGTAACTAGAGCATACAGTGCATTACATCTTACTGTGTTCTCTAGTTACACAGTAATAATGGATAATTAAATGATGAACATGAACATTTGCGTTGCTCTTCTCTTCACACAATTCAAAGTTATGACGATGTGTCACTGACTGGCCCTGCTACCGCGATCCACTGTGTGACACCCTTTAAACAGGGTTAACACTCACATTGTAAATCACCCGCCTGTACGAACGCTGCAGAGAGACAAAACAGAAATGCCAGCTGGAGCCGGAAAATAAATCATTGGGCCGGAGTGACTCTGTCATCGCACCGTGAAATGTATTTAATTGCAGTCCGGTGTTAATGACGGAATCTAGTGAGTGTTAGCTTCCCTCTGCATTAATCTTCATAAATCTTCCTCCAGTCAGATCAAAAAGATTTGGTAATTATGAAGTCCCTGAGTGTTAGGGGTGGTTTAATCCCCAGCCGTGGAGCTCATTACTGGCCAGAATGATGACTCTCAAAACCGCTCAGGCATCACCACCACCGTGACCTTTGCACTGTCTCAACTGACCACCTTGTGAAAAGTTAAATCACTGTCTCCCAATTACTGGCCGAGCCACTCTCCCTCCCTTTCATTCACTCTCACACACTCTCTCTTTGTCTTTGTCTTTGTCTCTCTCTCTCCCCCCTCTCGCTCTCCTCCCCTCTCTCTCTCCTCCCCTCCCCTCTCTCTCCTCTCCTCTTCTATTTTAAGGGAATGGTGTAAAATGGTGGCTTTTACCGTTTGCAGCACAGCACTTTGAGCCTATTACAATTTTCACTGCATCAAGGACACTTTGCTCACACAGAGTTGGGAGCTCTGTGTTACATGAACAGAATGTCCTATACCACCCAACCCAAGCGCTGCAGCATGGGGGAAAAAACAGTGACAGGAAGACTTCAAAACCATCTGATAATAGCGTACAAAAAAAAACATAACAATTGGAGCCCACTGAAGAAAATTCCCAACAGGCAAAACTGGTTGCAATGACATCATTCACTGGCTGCAATAATGTCACTGCAGGCAGTTTTGCCCACTGGGTTAGATGAATAGTATTATATTTATATGTCCACTCACTGTATATTAGCCACAAAATAAATGGCAAATCAAAGTTGCAACCATGCATATATTTGTTCAAGGTATGACATCCAAACTGCCTTATTTCCCTTTAAAGGGAATATTAACACAATTATAAAATATGTCAAATCAAATCCAATTTTATTAATCACATGCGCCGAATACAACAGGTATACTGAAGGTAGACCTTCAGTGAAATACTTACTTATGAGCCCCTAACCAACAGTGCAGTTTCAAGAAATGCAGATAAGAATAAGAGTCAATGTGTGGGGGCAATGGTTAGTTGAGATAGCATGTACATGTAGGTAGAGTTAAAGTGACTATGCATAGATGACAACAGAGAGTGGCAGTGGTGTGGAGAGGGGAGTATGAGTAGCCATTTGACTAGATGTTCAGGAGTCTTATGGCTTGGTGGTAGAAGCTGTTTTAGAAGCCTCTTGGACCTAGACTTGGTCCTCCGTTACCACTTGCCGTGTGGTAGCAGAGAGAACAGTCTATGACTAAGGTGGCTGATGTCTTTGACAATTTTTAGGGCCTGCCTCTGACACCGCCTGGTATAGAGGTCCTGGATGGCAGGAAGCTTTGCCCCAGTGATGTACTGGGCCGTACGCACTACCCTCTGTAGTGCCTTGCGGTTGGAGGCCAAGCAGTTGCCATACCAGGCAGTGATGCTCTCAATGGTGCAGCTGTAGAACATTTTGAGGATCTGAGGACCCATGCCAAATCTCCTGAGGGGGAATAGATTTTGTTGTGCCCACTTCACGACTGTCATGGTGTGCTTGGACCATGTTAGTTTGTTGGTGATGTGGACACCAAGGAACTTGAAGCTCTCGACCTGCTCCACTGCAGCCCTGTCGATGCCCTGTCGATGAGAATGTGGGCATTCTCTATCCTCTTTTTCCTGTATAGTCCACAATCATCTCTTTTGTCTTGATCACGTTGAGGCACGTTGATCATGTGACCCAAAAGTCAAGTTGCTTTTTGATACAAGCAGTATCATAATCTCTAAATACTCTCAGGATCTCTTTGGATGCAAGGTGTTTTTCTAATGTATTGTAAGCAGACGTGATGAAAGGCACACAAATATGCAAGAAAATGTTGTAACAGCACCAGGTAAATCTCCCCTCAAAAATGTAATACTCTGAGGGAGGAAAACATAATCCAACGAGATTCACTTAAATATGGGGGCCCTGGGTAAAATACCAAAAACCTAGCAACACTCTCTAGACTCACTCATCTATTTTGGGTTCTTCTTCATTGTGCTTTGTAGTCATTAATTGGTAACAAAATGAGGCTGTGGTTTGGGAGGAAAGGGACTTGGTTTCCCAGGTGTAGATCAATTATTCAACAAGAGGTGAAAGAGAGGTGAGGTTTAAAGTTTCCCTTCACAGTTTAACTTCCTATGACTACTTTCTCCCCATTTATTTTTTACATTGTGCACATAGTACCAGCCACAAAAGGGTGTTAAACCCTCTGCAATGAATACAACAATATAGATAAATGGGACAATTAAGTATATTTATTGCTATTGCTGTATTTCAGGTCGCTAAAGGTTTCAGCATTACGCTTTTTGAATAGTCTGTGACAAGTTCTCTGATGTTCTATTTATTATCTTTTTGTTAGATTGGATGGTGAAAGAAAAACTTTGAGAGTCTTTATTTTAAATGATTCCTGTGGATGAAATTATTCCATTCATAGTATTTTCAAACTCTGGAGAGTTGATATCCAAATGTAATACAGAGGCAGAGATAAAACATTTGGTTTGATTTGCTGTCTATAAGCATTATGAATGCAAGAAACAGGGATAGCTGATGCATTTCCGAGTGTTTTGCACAACTTTACCTGAGTACCCTTGGCGGGCAGGGTATCTGACACAGCAATTAGTCCACTTCTGGACACTCAGTTGTATGCAGATACATAGGGAATTTTCATAGGCATGTTTCAAAGTATCAAAGCAGGAAAGTATGGGAGAATTGAGTATTAATAATGATGACCTAAAGGTGGGATTTAAAAAAAATATATATATTTTTTTGTTTTTTTCACCTTTATTTAACCAGGTAGGCTAGTTGAGAACAAGTTCTCATTTGCAACTGCGACCTGGCCAAGATAAAGCATAGCAGTGTGAACAGACAACAGAGTTACACATGGAGTAAACAATTAACAAGTCAATAACACAGTAGAAAGAAAAGAGAGTCTATGTACATTGTGTGCAAAAGGCATGAGGAGGTAGGCGAATAATTACAATTTTGCAGATTAACACTGGAGTGATAAATGATCAGATGGTCATGTACAGGTAGATATATTGGTGTGCAAAAGAGCAGAAAAGTAAATAAATAAAAACAGTATGGGGATGAGATAGGTAAAATTGGGTGGGCTATTTACCGATAGACTATGTACAGCTGCAGCGATCGGTTAGCTGCTCAGATAGCAGATGTTTGAAGTTGGTGAGGGAGATAAAAGTCTCCAACTTCAGCAATTTTTGCAATTCGTTCCAGTCACAGGCAGCAGAGAACTGGAATGAAAGGCGGCCAAATGAGGTGTTGGCTTTAGGGATGATCAGTGAGATACACCTGCTGGAGCGCGTGCTACAGGTGGGTGTTGCCATCGTGACCAGTGAACTGAGATAAGGCGGAGCTTTACCTAGCATGGACTTGTAGATGACCTGGAGCCAGTGGGTCTGGCGACGAATATGTAGCGAGGGCCAGCCGACTAGAGCATGCAGGTCGCAGTGGTAGGTGGTATAAGGCGCTTTAGTGACAAAACGGATGGCACTGTGATAAACTGCATCCAGTTTGCTGAGTAGAGTGTTGGAAGCTATTTTGTAGATGACATCGCCGAAGTCGAGGATCGGTAGGATAGTCAGTTTTACTAGGGTAAGTTTGGCGGCGTGAGTGAAAGAGGATTTGTTGCGGAATAGAAAGCCGACTCTAGATTTGATTTTTGATTGGAGATGTTTGATATGAGTCTGGAAGGAGAGTTTACAGTCTAGCCAGACACCTAGGTACTTATATATGTCCACATATTCAAGGTCGGAACCATCCAGGGTGGTGATGCTAGTCGGCCGTGCGGGTGCAGGCAGCGAACAATTGAAAAGCATGCATTTGGTTTTACTAGTGTTTAAGAGCAGTTGGAGGCCACGGAAGGAGTGTTGTATGGCATTGAAGCTCGTTTGGAGGTTAGATAGCACAGTGTCCAAGGACGGGCCGGAAGTATACAGAATGGTGTCGTCTGCGTAGAGGTGGATCAGGGAATCGCCCGCAGCAAGAGCAACATCATTGATATATACAGAGAAAAGAGTCTGCCCGAGAATTGAACCCTGTGACACCCCCATAGAGACTGCCAGAGGACCGGACAGCATGCCCTCCGATTTGACACACTGAACTCTGTCTGCAAAGTAGTTGGTGAACCAGGCAAGGCAGTCATCAGAAAAACCGAGGCTACTGAGTCTGCCGATAAGAATATGGTGATTGACAGAGTCGAAAGTGTGTTTATTTTCTTCATATCCATCATCTGCATATTCCATGCATGTGTGCTGTGCAATCCATGTGAAATTCCATAGACAAGTCCGGGAATTCCAGCTTCCAACTTCGGACCAGTACAGTAGGCAGGCATTATGAAATACTTGTAAACCCACTCATCCTGTCCACAGGAACCTCCATCTTAAGACTTATAAGAGCACGAGAGAAGTAGAAAAGTAATGAAATATCCTTCAATTTTACTTAGTCCTCCTTTTTAGTTCTAGAACACATCATAGCATTACGATGGGTTTGCAGATTCTTGCCCCCTCATTGCATCATTATCATACTGTATTACAAAAAAACAGGCATATTGATATCTACATAATTGATTATAATGAGTCTGTCCACTCAAATTATCTATTTCAACTCATCTGACATGCCCTGACATGCCCTCACAACAACATGGTAAGTCTTCTGTATAATTTGCAAAAAGTTGGACCAAGGAGTTCTGTGTGCTTTGATTAACTTCCCTCACCACATACAGATATAACTGTTAAAAGATGCACCTGGCATTTTTTACACAACACTGCTCCATTAAACATTTATATTTTGTAACTTCTTCCTCATCTTGATCACTGGATCTGTGGTTCCAACCAACTCCCCTCACTGGTCTTAACTACAGTCCTTTGGGAACGCGTCAACTAGACACCTTCTCTCTACCCCCTCCATCTTTTTTTTAAGGTCAAACGAGATGTTTTCCCTCCCTGGAGCGTTCCAGCTCCCCTGTCAATCAAGAGACAGTGATTGAATTAGTGCCAACTCTGGCAGCTCGACTTCCGCTGAACGATAGACAGATTCCAAGTAGAGATTAGACGAGTGTGAAGTTCACCCTCCTTCAGAACTCGACTGTTGCCTCGCTCTCCGCACAGCTCTCAAGGAGAGGATAGGCTTCTTGTCTGACAGGCCTAGACCCATCAACCCTGAGCGGAATGTAAACTAGAGGAAAACCCATCTCGTTCACCAAGCAATCAGGCAAGGAGAAATGGATGGTGTATCAGCTTGGAGTGTAGTATCAATGTTTCTGCAATTTCTTGAAAGGTCCCTGCTGCTAAAGTGGGGTTGGTGGTGATAATGCAGAAATCTTGCTGTGTCATCATGGACAGCCATTTAGGAATAGCCTGGAATATGACAGAAATGGCAGTGTAAACACAGTTTTTTGGTACACCATGTGATTCAAATGGTCGGCCTACCTTAACACAACAGTAATTACCTTCAATGCCCATTGGTTCAGCAATAATTTAACAAGAGAAGATGATGAGGGAGTGAAATATGGTGACACTCGAAACGAAAGGCCCATTCTTTTGAATTGTTCAAGGAAGTTCATCTGAGGACTGTTATCCAACTGGCAGGGAATGTGGTGCTAAGAGGTACTCCATAGACAGTTATTGTCCGTTAATGAAGCTACTGTTGCATGCTCGCTCCTTTTTGAGAATGAGCTTTATGAAAGGAGTCTATCAGTAACACGCACGATGTATTGAACGATCTGTAACAGTGGCTTATGTTGTTGTACACCTTATTCTTCACCCACTGATATGGGAAAGTGGTTCAATCTTCTACAATGTGGAAGAAAGGCAGTCTTGTTTTCTCCTCCAAACCCTGCAGGCGTCACACCCTGGCTGAGAGTGGCTATGACTAAAATGTCTCAATTACCAGACTACATCAGTTCCTATTAAAAAAGGGAAACACCTTAACAAGTATAAGACAGGTTCGTGACAGGCCACCTATTAGATTGGGTCAGGATGCTCTCAATGGTGCACTGTAGAACCTTTTGAGGATCTGAGGACCCATGCCAAATCTTTTCAAGTCTCCTGAGGGGGAATAGGATATTTTGTGCCCTCTTCACCACTGTCTTGGTGTGCTTGGACCATGTTAGTTTGTTGGTGATGTGGACACCAAGGAACTTGAAGCTCTCAACCTGCTCCACTACAGCCCCGTCGACGAGAATGGGGGTGTGCTCGTGTCCTGTAGTCCACAATCATCTCCTTTGTCTTGATCACATTGAGGAAGAGGTTGTTGTACTGGCACCACACGGCCAGGTCTCTGGCCTAGAAGGCCAGCCTCCTGTATTCGCCTCTTCACTGTTGATGTTGAGACTGGTGTTTTGCGGGCACTATTTAATGAAGCTGCCAGTTGAGGACTTGTGAGGCATCTGTTTCTCAAACTAGACATTCTGATGTACTTGTCCTCTAGCACAATTGTGCACCGGGGCCTCCGACTCCTTTTTCTATTCTGATTAAAGCTGTGCTAACATAATTGCAAAAGAGTTTTGTAATGGTCAATTAGCCTTTTAAAATTATAAACTTGGATTAGCGAACACAATGTGCCACTGGACCACAGGGGTGATGGTTGCTGATAGTGGGCCTCTGTACGCCTATGTAGATATTCCATTAAAATCAGCCGTTTCCAGCTACAATAGTCATTTACAACATTAACAATGTCTACACTGTATTTCTGATCAATTTGGTGTTATTTTAATGGACCAAAAATGTTATTTTCTTTCAAAAACAATGACATTTCTAAGTGACCCAAAACTTTTGAACGGTAGTGTAGATGTTCCTTTTGTCCAGGTGGGAAAGGACAGTGTGGAATGCAACATATATTGCATTATCTGTGGATCTGTTAGAGCGGTATGCAAATTGAGTGGGTCTAGGGTTTCTGGGATAATGGTGTTGATGTAAGCCAATGCACTTCATGGCTACAGGCTTGAGTGCTTTGGGTCGGTAGTCATTTAGGCAGGTTTCCGTAGTGTTCTTGGGCACAGGAACTATGGTGGTCAGCTTAAAACGTGTTGGCATTGCAGACTTGGACAGGGAGAGGTTGAAAATATCAGTGAAGACACTTGCCAGTTGGTCAGCGCATGCTCACAGTACATGTCCTGGTATGCAGTACATGGCCCTGCGGCCTTGTGAATGTTGACCTGTTTAACCCTCCTGTTGTGTTCATTTAATGTTAGTCAACTCTGTGTTCATAATGTAAACATTATATTAAGTGGCATTGTTTAAAGTGGCTAGTGATACATAAATTTTTACATTATTAAAGTGGCTGGAGTTGAGTCAGTATGTTGGCAGCAGCCACTCAATGTTAGTGGTGGCTGTTTAACAGTCTGTTGGCCTTGAGATAAAAGCTGTTTTTCAGTCTCTCGGTCCCAGCTTTGATGCACCTGTACTGACCTCACCTTCTGGATGATAGCGGGGTGAACAGGCAGTGGCTCGGGTGGTTGTTGTCCTTGATGATCTTTATGGCCTTCCTGTAACATCGGGTGGTGTAGGTGTCCTGGAGGACAGGTAGTTTGCCCCCGGTGATGCGTTGTGCATACCTCACTACCCTTTGGAGAGCCTTACGGTTGTGGGCGGAGCAGTTGCCGTACCAGGCATTTATCTCGTCTGGTGGGCTCGTGTCACTGGGCAGCTCTCGGCTGTGCTTCCCTTTGTAGTCTGTAATGGTTTGCAAGCCCTGCCACATCCGACGAGCGTCAGAGCCGATGCAGTACGATTCGATCTTAGTCCTGTATTGACGCTTTGCCTGTTTGATGGTTCGTCGGAGGGCATAGCGGGATTTCTTATAAGCTTCCGGGTTAGAGTCCCGCTCCTTTGAAGCAGCAGCTCTAGCATTTAGCTCAGTGTGGATGTTGCCTGTAATGCATTGCTTCTGGTTGGGGTATGCACGTATTGTCACTGTGGGGATGACGTCATTGATGCACTTATTGATGAAGCCAATGACTGATGTGGTGTACACCTCCATGCCATCGGAGGAATCCATATTCCAGTCTGTGCTAGCAAAACAGTCCTGTTGCTTAGCATCTGATTCATCTGACCACTTTTTTATTGATCGGGTCACTGGTGCTTCCTACTTTATTTTTTGCTTGTAATCCAGAATCAGGACGATAGAATTATCCTTTACGACTGTGATATATAAGCCTAAAGGCAGAGACAATAAGAAGACAGTGGAAGAATAAATTCAAGACCTTTCTTTTTTTCCCCAAAAAAACATACAATTCAATGGTGTGATGCGAAAATCCTGGCGAAAAACATAGCACATAGAATAAAAAAGGTTTTACCAGATATATCTTGATCAGACAGGTTTTTGTTTTTTACATGGATGATATATTGGAGATAATATACAACAATTACATCTTCAGGCTAGGGTCTATTTTCCTCCACTTCCTGTCTGACTGATGTGACCAAAGTAAACTGCCTGTTACTCAGGCCCAGAAGCCAGGATATGCATATAATTGGTACGACTGGATAGAAAACACTTTGAAGTTTGTAGAAATGTTAAGATAATGTATGAGACGATTTTTTTTGAGAGCCAATGCTTTTACAATGGAAAGCTATGACTCATATGCAATTCCAGCTCCCAGATTGCAATTCCTATGGCTTCCACTAGATGTCAGTCTTTGTTCAAGGTTTTAGGCTTGTTTCTTACCAAACGAGGAAGAAGTTTGAGTTTTGGTACTGGGAGTAAGAGTTGTAAATCAGTCTGTGGTTGCGCAACGAAGAGGACATGGACCTGCTAATTTTACTTTCCTATGGGAAGAGATTTTCGATGTACCAATTCAATGGCATATAAAGGAAAGGGTATAAAACAAAGTATTGAGATAAACTTTTGTTATTGACCAAATACTTATTTTCCACCATAATTTGCAAATAAATTCAATAAAAAATCATACAATGTGATTTTCTAGATTGTTTTTCTCATTTTGTCTGTCATAGTTGAAGTGTACCTATGATGAAAATTACAGGCCTCTCATCTTTTTAAGTGGGAGAACTTGCACAATTGGTGGCTGACTAAATACTTTTTTGCCCCACTGTATATGTAAGTATATATGTAAAATATACGTAGAAAAAAAGCTATCAAAAAAGTAAATGAAATAACAAATAAATTATAATAATAACTTTTTTTTTAAAAGATACCAAAAAATGTAGTCCAATCAACGTAAGCTAAACACTGTATGATGTGGCTGTGCATGGTACTGATTTTTGTGTGTGTTTGTGTGTGTGTTTGCATTCGTGCAAGTCGAGATGTTGACTCCCCTTACTTGTAGAGAAATGCCATCCTCCTCTCTTTCATGTTGACGAAACGGTCTATCACTCTGTCATACAGTACACACTTTTTTTTTCCTAGGCAAACTGACTAAAATGCTTGCTCGCTAGCCTAACTTAGCTAACATTTTTTAACATTAACATTAACATTTTTAACATTGGCCTTCTACATCTAGTTACATATTGAACTTCCATCCTCTCAGGCCAGGGGCACAACAATGTTTGAATTAATGGGTAGATCAGAATTGCTGTGAAAATCATTGGCCAGTATGGAGAATTAAATAAAATCACAAGTCCAAATCCACATCTCCATCCATAGCTAATTTAGTAAAGGGTCAATTTTAGCTAACTAGCTAAGTAGCCACTGGAGAACAACAACACAACGAGATGCAACAATTCAAGTTTTTCTGTCAATGACATACGCTCCCAATGGGATTTGATAGGAGTGACTCCATATCCAAGCTTGTTTCCTTTGACACTTTTTTTTGGTGCGTCAGGACCATTCACAGTTGAGCTCGCTCAGTTTAGCTGAATGCTGATTGGCACATTTTTTATACTTTTTTTATCAGAGGAGGCCTAATGCTCACTGGCCTCCCTTGCCTTCAATGCTCCCCACGCTGCCCTAACAGAGATGTACCACAGGTTTTAAAGGAGGTAGAGGTGTGAATTGCAACAAGAGAGTGTAGTTAGGAGATGCTCCAGTCACAGGTGGAGGGTGGTAAAAAAAAATTCAGTTAAGCTCAGCAAATCTCCAAATCACAGCACACACATGCAGTCAATTACGGGAAATCAACAATCAATTAAGGTCAATCACTGGTGAAAGCATGCAAAGCTCAGTGAGAGTTCAGTTCATACAAGTCCACCCTATTACACAGGCAGGGCACAAAGCATGGACTGTGTGTAGAGGAATTGCAGTAATTTGATTCCGTTGAGAGGGCCACCAAGGTCTACCCATGAGTGCAATCAAGCTCTTTGGCTGTGGGTTTTTAATTACATTTCATGTTTTTTCTTCTTCTAATAGACCAATATATTGTTATGAGTTATGATTCAAACTTTTTATTTATTTTTTTACAATACTGACTATTTGAGGGCTTACCGTCTTAGAGCTACCTGGATTTGGGGCGGCAGGTAGCCTAGTGGGTAGAGTGTTGGGCAAGTAACTAAAGGGTTGCTAGATCAAATCCCCGAGCTGACAAGGCCATTCTGGCCCTGAACAAGGCAGTTAATCCACTGTTCCTAAACTGTCATTGTAAATAAGAATTTGTTATTAACTGACTTGCCTGGTTAAATAAAAATAAATGTGGCAGAAGAGGAATGTTTTCGCTTTGTATCAAGGACTTGGGTGTCAGTTAGTTTATTGCAGCCATTAGCAGGTTGATTATCCAGTCCAGTCCACTTGAGGTAGAAAAAAAACCTTGCACGCTTCATTAATTGCAGGAGCATCTTTGAGTGAGCCGCAGTCAAAAATAAATAAACTGCTGAGCCAAGCAGCAAAGCAGGACCGCAACGAGAAACCCATATTCTTGCTTCTTAAATTGCATTTTAACAGTAGGGGTTGCGTGGGTAAAATCACTGGGGAAGCACAACAAAAAGCCATATTCCAAACAAAGTGTTGTGATAATTGCGTTGTTTGCTCTATAACCTATTAATTCATATGCCTTGCGAACGTGATATATAGGCCTAAAGGCTGAGACAATAAGAAGACGACAGTGGCACGTTTGTTTTATTACAAAACCGGATAGCCACCTTTGTCCAGTGAAGTCTCCAAAGCATACTACATGTACAGTAACAAACAGTTACATGATCTACAGCATTGTCAAGCAAGTTAATGTTTCCGACATTTTCGGACCACTAACCAACTATTAATTTAGAACCACAGAGAGTTACCGCAAGTCACAAAGAAAACAGGAGCTGCCTCCACTATTCCATCACCATTTCAACTTCAAAATTATTAAACCACCTCTGCTTACATGCTGACCACGCTGCTCACGTCACGTGTGCGAGTGTCTGCATAGCCAGGCGCTAAAATAGAACTTGGTTCTCTTTGTGACACTGCAAGTCCTTCCTCTCCCATCTCCTCATTGTTTTTTTGGAGCATATACCCATGGGGGTAATTGAAAGATGAACTCCAGTACAGTTGGTGGTGGAAATGCACCTTAAAGTTGGTTGCCAACCACAATATAAAGTCCAAAGAACAAGAATAAGCCTGAAGGAGGAGAGATTACTAGAAACAATCTCTGTTTACCCTTTTATCTGTGGATTAATTGTTGGAGTAGATTACCTTTTTCATTTCAGGTAAAATAACATCCCAGTGTTTATATCCCAAGACAAATGCTTTTCGATATGTCCACAAATTAACAAAGTTGGGTCAGAGTTGGTTTTGATTTTTTAACCTGGGTGTCCTGATCGTGTCTGGTGTGGGTGGACAAAATCAACATGTGTGCGATAGCGCACGCAGGTGCACGCAGGCGCACTTGCGCAAACGGTCTGGTCAGCATGTTAGTCTAATACAGTGACAACTAAAATATACCAAAAACGATTTAGTCCAATATACGTTAGCTAAAGATGATGTGGCTGTCCTTCCTTCTGATTTATGTGTGTATGTGTGCCTGCGTGTGCGTTAGTAAAGTAAGAAAATATGTCGACTCACCCTAATTGTAGAGAAATGCCAATGCCATCCTCCTCCTCTTTCATGTTGAGGAAACGGCCTATCATACAGTACACACTTTTATTTTAGTTGTCCTAGGCTACCTGGCTAAAATGCTTGCTCGCTAGCTTAAATTCCATTCATGGGCAACGTTAGCCTTCTACATCTAGCTACATATTGAACATGCATCCTCTCAGGCCAGGGGCACAGCAATGTATGAATTAATGGTTGGATCAGAATCGCCATTATAATCAATGGCCAGTACGGAGAATTAAGTAAAACCACAAGTCCAAATCCCTATCTCCATCCATGTCTAACTTAGGAAAGTTAGCTAGCTAGCTAAGTAGACACTCGAGGACAACAACACAACCAGATGCAACAATTCAAGTTTTTCAGTTGAACTTGCTCAGTATAGCTCAACGCTGATTGGCAATTTTTGCCATCAATGCTACAAGCCGCAAAAAATGTTATACTTGTTGGGACCAGAGCGCATCAGATAGATGGACTACACGTAGAGAGACAGAGGGGCACTGTTTCGCTCGCTCGGATGCTTTCTCCTGTGAGATACATTCAGCCTCTTGCGAATTGAAGGAAAATTATGAAACACATACTGGACAGGTTTTTTGGGAAGCCTGGCTTCCCTTGGCATCCATGAATACACGCTACTGTATTTTAATAGTATTATTTTGTGATATATTGTGTGAATTTTTTATGGACGAAAAAATTATAAATAAAAAATGTATGAGAGCTTGGCAGAGTTGGATTCAAGAATGAAAATATAGAATTGTCTAAATTAACATTGAACTTGCTCTACAGTGTGGATAGGATCAATATCAGACACTATCTATACTGAACAAAAATATAAACATAACAGGCAAAGTGTTTGTTTCATGAGCTGAAATAAAATATCCCAGAAATGTTCTGTACGCACAAAAAAACGTATTTCTCCCACATTGTATGCACAAATTAGTTTACTCCCCTGTTAGTGAGCATTTGTCTTTTGCCAAGATACTCCATCCAACTGACAGGTGTGGCATATCAAGAAGCTGATTAAACAGCATGATCATTACACAGGTGCACCTTGTTCTAGGGACAATAAAAGGGCACTCTAAAATATGCAGTTTTGTCACACTACAAAATGCTACAGATGTCTCAAGTCTCGAGGGAGCATGACTACGTGTAACCACACCAGCCCAGGACCTCCACATCCGGCTTCTTCAGCTGCGGGATTGTCTGAGACCAGCCACCCAGACAGCTGATGAAGCTCTGGGTTTGCACAACCAAAGAATTTCTGCACTGTGTATGCTGTTTGCTGATGTCAACGTTGTGACCAGAGTACCCTATGATGGCTGTGGGGTTATAGTCTGGCTATGCATAAACTAGGACAACGAGTACAATTGTGCTTTATCAATGGCAATTTAAATGCACAGAGATACTGTGACGAGATCCTGAGGTCCATTGCCGTGCCGTTCATCCGCCTCCATCTCCTCATGCTTCAGCATGATTATGCATGACCCCATTTAGCAAGGATCTGTACACAGCTGAAAATGTCCCAGTTCTTCCATGGCCTACATACTCATGTTTAGGATGCTCTGGATCAACGTGTATGATAACGCGTTCCAGTTCCCGCCAACATCCTTCAATTTAGCACAGCTATTGAAAAGGTGTGGGACAACATTCCGATGGCCACAATCAACAGCCTGATCAACTCTATGTGCTGCATATGGCAAATTAAGGTAATAACCAGACACTGACTGGTTTTCTGATCCACGCCCGTACCTTTTCTTTTAAGGTATCTGTGACCAACAGATGCATATCTGTATTCCCAGTTGTGAAATCCTTAAATTAGGGCCTAAGGAATGTATTTCAAATGACTGATTTCCGTATATGAACTGTAACTCAGTCAAATCTTTGAAATTGTTGCATATTGTTTTTATATTTTTTGTTCAGTTTATGTATCCATAGATGCACAGGGGTGATCAAATGATTAAAAATCATGCAGAATGCACTTTATTACCAACACTAGAACAGCGGACCACACAGACAGAAGCGGTATCCGCCAGCCAAAACGGTAATGACATTTTATGCATTCAACTCTGGGCAGGATGATTTCAGCCAGACTGTCATTATCATCATAGTCATCATCAACCTCTGCTGTGTAAGCACTAAAACTCAGCCTTAATCATTGCCTGTGAGTTACGCACTGAGCAAGAGAGAAAGAGGGAGAAAACAATTAGAGGGCCTTTAAGTCTAATTATGAATATACTGTCAGACATCTAAAGACACAACATGTATCCAGGACTGTGAGAGTAAGTATGTGTTTGCGTGGGTGTGTGCGTGTGTGTGTGTGTGTGTGTGTGTGTGTGTGTGTGTGTGTGTGTGTGTGTGTGTGTGTGTGTGTGTGTGTGTGTGTGTGTGTGTGTGTGTGTGTGTGTGTTTGTGTGTGTGTGCCTGTATAGATACCTCAGGAGAGTTTTCATTACACTTCTAAAATCAGGACAAGCTGAAAAAATTGCCTCAATTGGAGCCCTCATCCCCACCTCTGGGGAAGTAATCATAGCGAAAAAGAGGGCTTGCAGGTATATTTGTGAGGAAAAAGTAAACATAAAAAAATAAGCTAAACAAAGCCGGGGCTCTAAGGGACTCCTTGGCAAACAAACGCAATGTTGCAACAAAAGAGTTGATAACTCGCAAGAGATTCTTTCCATTTCCAGCTACGTACTATAAATCCTTAAAATCTGGACATTTATATTTGAAAATGAAAGACAAGATTGGAATCTCCTTTCTTCACTCTCAAATTATCAAGGGCATCTATCTCTCAAGCTACAGCATGTCTCATTACATTACCCCCTATTCAACATTTTAGATTGTCTGGTATAATCTGGATCTTTATACCCCTTTCATATAACACTTTGGTGGAATTAGTCCATTAAAAGGTACATGATGAAGGCATACCAGAGCCATATTACAACAATAACTTTTAATCATTGAGCTCCATTGATCTTGACCTCTAAAAAATCTAACTGGCAACGTTGTGATTCTGCTATGTGAAAGATCTGTGAAAGCCCTATGAAAGAGGTAGGAGAAAGTATAATCTGCTAAACTAATTATATTCTACCTGATACAAACAAGACTTCTGTAGCTGTTACTCACACAGTGGTTCGTGAAGTTAACAATTTCAAAACAATCCGTTGCTTGAAAACATGGTGTTGCTGTACTTGCTTTTGTTGGTTAATCTAGGCCCTTTATATTCCATGTACAGTAGCAGTTCTCTACATAGGCATTTGCAAGTGTTGGTATTCATCTCAAAGATCTTCAAAGGATATCAGAAGATTTCACTAGAATTGAACCGAAAACAATGTTCACGATGAGACCAATCAATACAATGATATAGATCAAATCAATAATATTATGACACAGTATATGAACTAGTAGCAACGTAATGTTCTTCATTTGTCACTTTTGATGGAGGTAGTTCTTACATTGTGGCCAGACTTATTTCTATCCACCTTTTCATCAGGCCACTCAGACATCAGAGAGAAACAGTTTTGTTACAGACGATCTGTACTGTTGGACACTGTACCTCAACCATTCCAGCCTCATCTGCCAACAATCAATTTCTGGGACCACTGGGTGCACTTGAGTGATGGGAGTGCAAAAGTAGTGATATTTGGTCATCACCGAATGAGAAAGAGTCAAAAGATTGCCTCAGATCAGGGGAAATTGCTTTATCTTGGGCTGTTTTGAGATTATCTTCCCTTGTACTTTTTCACTCTCTCTTTGCCAGAACTTCAAGAGTAGCCTTTGACTTATGATATCAGTTTGTGGTTCAGTGCGGTGCACAGTCTTGTGAGACTGCTATTTGGTGTTGGAGGATGCCGACAGTGTAAATTCCATTACCCTCCACCTAGATTCTCAACCAAGATTTAGAGGTTTTCTAAGTCTCAGAGAACTGCCTCAACAGAGGCGGATTTACGGCTGAGAAAAAACTGAACGTGGTTATTTGAGTTCATTCCCTACTAATTAGTGCTTTAAAGCAGCCATGCTGGAAAGAAACCCACAATCAACTCTCTGGCTCCCCTTTCCCCTCTTGAGAACTCCAATTGGACTGTTCTCCAACGTCTAATTGACAAGACGCAGCAATGAGTTCACTGGCATACTTAGTACGTCTCTCTCTCCTCTCAAAGAGCCACTGCTTAAAGAAGCATCTCGCTCATTTCTCCACACACAGTTCACTAAATGCCTGGGTGTCCTCCATCAAAGGACGAGGCGGCAGGAGAAGGCTTCATCCCCAGAAATAATGGTTTCTAAACTGCCTTCCGTCATGTGAGGGATGATACATAACAGTAATGGGGCTTACTAACAGAAGGGCTGAAGTCCTTGAGATCACTTTAGTGGATGGCGAAGCCGTAAGATTAAAATCGGAGGCATATTAGTATTTCATTAATACGCCTTTCCGAGGTAATTAAGCTCTGTCCTATTCACTTTTACCGTGGGAGACCTTTTCTGGAGGCCCATTCTCAGCTACGTTGAGGCTCCAGCTGATTATCTCTCATCTGCTATTCCACAGTAAGACGTTGTGTTATGACTCACATAACCACCTGTCAGTCTGTGGTTTTGAGAAGGGCATTAACTTTGAAGCGATGGGAATATAGGAAATAAGCCGTACTGACAATCGGTACATTTCAGTATCATCATTATGCATAGTGCTATGATGAATCATATATATTGCTCTACTAAACAATATGGTATCAGAAACCATACTGCATTATTCCCTTTAATGGGCTAGACTAGTGCATAACGCATCACGAGTCGAATAATAGCCATGACCATGTAAAATAACCACATTAAGCACAAGCTCAGCCATTTGTTTGTTTGCCTGAAAGAGTGTCATGTATTTAGAGCATTGTCAAAATCATAATATCAAGGGAATGGTGGAAATAAAAAACTGCCCTGGGCTGCGTTTGTTGCGTTTACGCACTGAAGGTAGGTAAGGAGTCAAATGCAGGAGAGCAGAGATGTCCAAGAGAGCAGGCAAGTCCAAAAGAACGGTACAGTACAATACCCAAGAACAACGCTGAGGACAATGGGAACTAACAGTACTCCCGTAAGGCGCAAAAACACAACGCACCTTACTATAATAAACATACGCGAAATACACTGAGGAAAGCCTCCACAAGCAACAAGAAAATAATCCCGCACAAACCTAAGTGGGGGAACAGGGGTAAATATACAAACGGAAATGAAAGCAAATGAAAACCGGATGTGAACGAACCAAAGACAAAACAAAGGGAAAAGGAAACATGGATCGGTGATGGCGACGCCGACCTCCGACCACCGCCCAAACAGGGAGAGGAACCACCATCGGTGGAAGTCGTGACAGCGTTGAGGTGGATTGGTTAGTAATTGCAGCGGATGATAAGTGGAGGTACCCAGGGACTGTTGGTTCCTCACTTATCCATTGCTTTTTTTTTTTTTTGTGCGGATGCCTACTCAATTTGCCTCAGCAGTTTGTGTTCTTATTAATATACACAGTGTGTGTACCATTTATGATAGTAACACCACAGGAGTGCAGGCTACATTGATACATTTATTATTTCTACCTAAAGATTTAGGTAATCTTAATTTCATGACTTAAAATGAATGTTCATCTGCAGTACTGAATTGCCTACATTTCTTTGAGAAATTCACCAGGAAAGTCACTAGTGCAAATAATGAAACACTTCCAAGTTGTATTCTTAAGGGTTTATGGGACAGTATAAACAAATCTCTCTACAAGACTATGCCAGGTCCTATCAATCTTTACTAGTTTCTCACCACCTCTCAGCCACAGTACCTCAAAAAAAATGCATCTCTTCATCCCTCGTCTCCTTAAGTCTCCATCCCTGCTTTCACACTCCATTGAAAGAATTGGCCCCTGAATGATATATGGGCCGGATCCAGGGTGATGCTGTCATTTTTCACCGTCGCCTCTCCACGCTCTTTCACTTGGACTGCTGGGCTGCGAAACCTATCTCGCTGTAAAATGTGGTCTCAAGCTCCTATATTGTTAATGGTAGCAAATAAATCCACCTATGATTTATGAGCGCCCACTGGCCACAGCTTTTGGGGAGAGAGCCACTGATCTGCTAGGGTCACTAGCATCAGGGACACTAAATCATGCTATTAGTCAGATGCAGGCCTCTATTATGTGAGCGGTTTGGAGTTGGAATGGCAAGTACACTAAGTGGTATGAAGTACTTAGTAAAACTACTTTAAAGTACAACTTGTACAACTTGAGTAGTTTTTTTATCTGTCACGTTCTGACCTTAGTTATTTTATTATGTCTTTGTTTTAGTATGGTCAGGGCGTGAGTTGGGTGGGTAGACTATGTTAGTTTTTCTATGATTTGCTATTTCTGTGTTTGGCCTGGTATGGTTCTCAATCAGAGACAGCTGTCAATCGTTGTCCCTGATTGAGAACCGTATTTAGGGAGACTGTTTTCTTTTGTGTTTCGTGGGTGATTGTTTTCTGTTATGTGTCTGCACCATCCAGAACTGTTTTCGGTCGTTTCTCTTTGGTATTTTTGTTATTTCCGTGTTCATTTGAATAAATATGGACACATACCACGCTGCACCTTGGTCCTCACCTTCTTCCACCAACAATGGCCGTTACAGTATCTGTACTTTGCTTTACAATTTACACTTTTATACTTTTACTTCACTACATTCCTAAAGAAAATAATGTACTTTTTACTCCATACATTTGACACCCAAAGCACTTGTTACATTTTGAACGCTTAGCAGGAGGGGAAAATGGTCCAACTCACACACTTATTAAGAGAACATCCCTGGTCATCATTACTGCCTCTGATCTGGTGGACTCACGAACATAAATGCTTAATTTGTAACTGATGCCTTTCGGTAGAATCAAATTTTAAAAACGCATAAAAACATATTACGAAACAGCGGGGACTGTGAAGTAACACACACGCTAGCACACGTACATTGTAATATTGTTTTATGGTAGCATTATACATTTTGTATTTTAGATATGTAGTGGTGTAATGTTATATGATGTACTGTTTTATATTTTATAATGTGCAATGTAAGTGCCTTAATGTGTTTGGACCCCAGGAAAAGTAGTGGGAATCCCTAATGAATTCAAATACAAAAATGTTGGAGTGTGCCCCTAGCTATCCGTAAATTACAAAAGCAACAATGGTGCAGTCTGGTTTGCTTAATATAAGGCATTTGAAATGATGTATACTTATACTTTTGATACATAAGTATATTTCAGCAATTACAAACTTTTTATACTTACGTATATCTAAAACCAAATACATTGACTTTGACATTTTCTATGAAGGTATCTTTACTTTTACTCAAGTATGACAACTGAGTACTTCTTCTACTGAGTACACTTGCCTGTTTTCCAGGCTCTGAAACCTCGGAGGGTTTGTTCTGGGAATTGGGAAGCATTTTAGTTATAAGAGTAGCATTCAAGAGGAACCAACGTTTAGCGGTCGATTATAAAGGAGGAATAATATTTAGGGTTGACTTGCCAACTCCTGATGTCCTCTAGAATTAAATTCAAATGTATGTGACCATGTTGGCCTAGAGAAGAAAACATGCATTAATAAAACAACCACCACTCTGTAATTAAAATGGTTAACCTGCCCAGAGCAATACAATTGCATACTGATGTTCTGTTGCTTGACTTTGTACCTGTGATCTCATGTGTTCTCTGCCTGTTGACATCCCTTAAGGTGTGTATTCATTGAGTTTTCAATCAAGTTAATTAACTAATAGGGCAATGGGTGCTTGTTGACTTCTGGACAAATTCAACTCAAACACATTCATTCACTTCTGGTTATGTTTTGTGTGTCTAACGGTTGAACTGTAACATTTCACAAATTAAAGTCGTGTATATGTGCATCCTTTCATTACTAATGTTATTTTTGCTTCTCTCTTTCTTTCCCGCTGCTTCTATGATGATGAACTGTCCTGTTCACAATGTAGGTGAGTATTTTTTGTAATATATGCCGCGCCTTTGCCTTAATAACTTGGATTCAGCCTCCACTCTCATACAACTTTACGAAGAAAGTACTTTGAGAGAGCAAATCGTTGGTGTATGAAGTATCCAAGTATCCTCTCATCATGTCAGTCTTTTATTTTTGTGTCATTAGCAACACCATTAGCTTCAGTCAATATATGTTCTTCTTTAATGAGCGTATGCATTGAATTGTAGTATTGTTAGTCACCATGGAAGTTGTCATTTGGCATTTCAGTCTCTTCATGATGTCCTTCATGTTTCTTTCTTGGGTCTGATTGGCAAGCTAGATAGAACAACTTGGTCTGGGGTTTTGGTTGTCACGGAAACCATCATTTTCAACAGACTGCTGACATATTTGATGTTTAGGTCCCTAGCAACTCTAAAATGATCTGTCTAGGAGATTAATAAATAATTGATGATGATGATTTGGGGGTAAGTAGAAGGGCAAAAAATAGGAGCTGGAATTGAACAAACAATTGAGTTTCATGTAAAGAGAGAGGAGGAATAATGAGCTTCGGAAAATAAAGAAAAATAAACGAAGAGACAGAGAAATGCAGAGATGAACAATTATTAGTGTCCAGATTAAAAGTGAGTACAGTCCACGCCCAAAGCATTGGCGTTTCTTAGAACAATACCAGATGAATTTGGTTTTCTTGTCCTGTAGTACTTAGGCTGAAGGATTTACTTGCCGTACTGAAGGATTTACTTGCCGTACCTAGAGTTTCGGCTGGTTTACCTGCAATGGTGTCTTCCTGTACAGTCCTAATCTTTGAAGTTGACCCATACTGCTAGAGGCTAGATCAAACCAAGCTGATGCTCAGAATCTCACAGAGTCCCTGTAAGCCCTGCAGGCCCTACCCGTTGACTGTGGTTGACTGTCAAAGGTGCCCAAATCCTTTAGATGTTGGTGCAGAGACTCTAGACTTGGAGAGACTCTGGAACTAGCGGAGGAGGCAGCAGCAGGTCTCTCGCTGGGAGCCTATCTCACCTCCTCAGGGGAACAGCGATGTCCCAGTTTCTGTACCTAGCGTCGCTCTGGCCATAGATACTTCCCCCTTCTATGGCAGACCTGCTCCTTGAAAGACTTTCTGAGATTCAGAGAAGAGGCCTCGGCTATCACTCCTTCAGTGTCTTGTGTGTTACAGTTGTGACGGGATAGTTTTTACCCTTAGGGGTTTAGGGCGCTGTGCAAGGCAGAAGGTTGGCTTTCATGATAACCCAGATATCATGACACAATGCCTATATGAAGTCCCAAATCAACCCATAGCCCCTAACCGCCTAGGCTTTTGTACAGTGCCATAATATGGACGCAGGCCTATTCAATCATCTCAGACCTACCAAAGTGCCTAAGGGTCAGGGGCCAGGTATTGATTTGGGACTTCGTATAGTCATTGTGTCATGATTGTTAAATGGATATCTGGGTTATATTGATAGTCATCCTTCTGCCTTGCACAGCGGGCTAAACCCCTGAGGGTAAAACCTCCAGGTCCCATCCCATCCCATCACAACTGGACACTGAAGGAGTGATAGCCGAGGCCTCCTCTCTAAATCTCAGAAAGTCTTTTGGGAGCAGGTCTGCCAGCGTTACTTTCTCCAATACTCAGTTGCCAAGACCCAAGACCGCAATACTACCCATAAAGGGTTGCACAGTAAAGTTATCGACGGCAGTATTATTTTCCTAATCGAACCTGACAGCTCTTCAAGCTTGTCCTCTTTACCCTTCCACTGCACCAGGCATCTACCCTAACATCAATCTACCCTAACAACAATCTACCCTAACCTCAATCTACCCTAACAACAATCTACCCTAACATCAATCGACCCTAACAACAATCTACCCTAACCTCAATCTACCCTAACGTCAATCTACCCTAACATCCACGCTCTGTGTTGGTATACTGCTCAAAACTGCAGAGGGACAGGTCTGTGTCTGTGTACATCAGAGCAATGCCAGGGGACCCTTGTGAAGGTTTTAAATGCTATACGCAAATGGCAGTCAATTCATCCACGGCGTGGAGAGAGCCACAGATTATGCTCAGCGGTAAAACAGTGAGAACTCAAAGTTGTCCAGTTCCTAATTATGTTCAGAGAGATTCAGATCAATGGAATATTTATTTTTATGTGTTGTGAAGCCGGGAACTTTTTTTTAGGGGGGACCAATCTGTGTCGGCTTTCGATGGACCAGATCAAAATGGGGGCCTGTGGGGGAGGCTCTCTCTCGACGCCGCATTAATGTTTCATCAGCACAGGCTTCATGGGGGAAAGACGCTTCCTGGGGGCTGGGATGGAAGGATGTAAGTAGGAAGAGAGACGAGGATGACCCGGTGAGACAGGAGATGGACCCCTAACAGAGATATAGAAAGAAGCATACAGAGAGAGAGAGTGAGAGGCGTAGACAGAACAGAGGGGGAGGAAAGACACTGAGATGTGGATGAGCAGTGCAGTAGAGAGAAAGGTAGGTGGAGAGAGAAAGATGGACGGTGAAAGAGAGACCAATGAAAAGAGAGCGAAGGAAGGAAAGAGAGAGATTGAGAAAGAGAGGGGTAGAACAAACATACATTCGCTGAAGAGAGAGAGCAACAACAGTAAAGGTAGAGACAGACTGAACAAAAAACATCCGAGAGCCTTTAATATTGATCATTTAGTATCGGCGTCAGCCAACCCAGGAATAATAATCCTACAGTGGAACGGTTAAATGCCAAAGTGATTCAATGTGGGTTGGCGGATGCAGTATTTCCTTTCCACACACAAAGCAAATGAACACAGGAAGCAGAATCTTGAGGCTTGAGACAGAAGCCTGTGGTTTTTCTCTGCTGAGAGAGGAAGTCTGAGGTACTCTAGTAGCAACTCACCACTTCCAGGGGGAGGAAATTGAAACAGTGAAATAAGGAGTAGCCTGGGAGAAGATGGGACCAGCTCTAACCGAGACAAAATTGTCCAGGTGATGAGATGGGGAGAAGTATAGTCTCGGACATCGCACATGAAGGAATTTCGCCATGGGCCAATTGCTGAGGCACGGTGTATCTTTTTTTCTTCATTCCAATCTCACTTTAGTGTCACAAGGCTTATGAATATATGTTGTTGTTTTTTCCTCCCTCTCTATCACCCTCCTCCTCACAGTTACATTTGTAGTGCTGATGCGCATTGGGTTTGTGAGTGGGGGACTTTAATACACTTAAGAATGAAATGAACATGCTCTTGCCTGGCTCCTTCTGTTTTTATGAGAGGTTACTCCAGTGATTGTGACAACGAACCAACAAGAAGGCACACTGCATTACAATGGCGGTGTCCAGTGAAAACACACAGATGCATAGCCACATTGCGGCCATGCTACAGTATGCTACAGCACCATGTTATCTTTCAGTGGTTCCTTCATTATACTGCTCCCTTGTGGCATATCCTCCACATTTGTCTTGTCAGACTGCATAACAATCATAGAACGCATGGTTCTGCTCCTCCAAAGCTGTGCATGGTGCAGAGCTACTTTTGCGACATCGATATCACCAATTTCATGCCGAGTTGTATTACACAGGAGTTAAATGTACAAACTGGATAACGGACAACAATGTACAGACACTACCCAGGGATACGTCATATTAGTCTTTTTTTAATCTTTTTTTGGAGAGATGCACCCTGGGACATGAGTTGACACAATGTGACCGTTATTGACTGTGGTGCAAAGAATCCATTACTGAATGCAGACACACTGCTAATACAATATTTCACCCAGAGAAAAACATGATTAGTCATTTCAGCCTCAACGGGAAGTCTGTTTTCAGGCTTGTCGTATGAAAGGGTTTTCCTCTTGTGCATGTCTAGGTACACTGTAAAGTCAAGCATTCTGACCAGATATGCAATATGCAGTATTTTTTCTCTTCGTTAAGTAAACAAAGATGTGTTCCTCTTGAAAAACCAAACTGGTTATGATCCCCAGTCTGATTCTCCTACACATACTTTCCATTGGCCACCTTTACTAGCCAGCATCACTCGTGACTCTGCCAAACAGGGGTGAAAGGGAACCAAATACAGCTCAGAAAGCTCAGCTAATGGATGAGCAGTGTTGAAGATAAGACTTGACAGTTTGCAGCAGATTTTAGACACCAGCTCTGTCATCATTACACCATCTATCTCTGGGCCCCGAGCTCCTAGCTCTATGTTTTCGCTGTATCTCTCTCTTTTCTTTGTATTTTTATAAGTTGTGTCAACCAGTAGGGGGTGTTTTGCTCTCTATATCTCGACTAGTACTTCAAAAGACCATGGACTTAGGTGGGTACACCCGTTTGATTTTGAGTAACTTGTGTTCAGTGTTTAGATTTGGTCTGGATGGAAGCTTGCTTGACCTGAGAGGATTGTGTAGCAGAGAGCAGACATTAGAGAGCATACACTGTAAAAGAGGTCCAACATCATAATTTCCTCTAACAAACACTTTACAATAGGACCATTTCTGTGGCTTTTTCCTTCTCTTCCACAGTACCACAGTGAATTCGGAAAGTATTCAGACCACTTTACTTTTTCAAAATTATGTTACGTTATAGATTTATTCAAAAATGTATTAAATCGTTTTTTCCCCCTCATAAATATACACACACAATCCCCCATAATGACAAAGCAAAACAACAGTAATTTTTTATTTTATTTTTATACAAATTTATTAAAAATAAAAAACTGAAATACCTTACTTACATAAGTATCCAAACCCTTTACTCAGTACTCTGTTGAAGCACCTTTGGCAGCGATTATAGCCTCGTGTCTTCTTGGGTATGACATTACAAGCTTGGCACACCTGTATATGGGGAGTTTTTCACATTCTTCTCTGCAGATCCTCTCAAGCTCTGTCAGGTTGGATGAAGGCCCTTCTCCCCCAATTGCTCAGTTTGGCCGGGCGGCCAGCTCTAGGGGGAGTCTTGATGGTTCCAAACTTTTTCCATTTTGGAACGATGGAGGCCACTGTGTTCTTGGGGACCTTCAATGCTACATAACTTTTTTGGTACCTTCTCCAGTTCTGTGCCTCTATGGACAATTCCTTTGACCTCATGGCTTGGTTTTTGCTCTGACATGCACTGTCAGCTGTGGGACCTTATATAGACAGGTATGTGCCTTTCCAAATCACATCCAATTAATTTAATTTAACACCGGTGAACTCGAAAAATGTTTTGTATAACATCTCAATGGAAATGGTTTTGAGCTCAATTTCGAGTCTCATAACAAAGGGTTCTGAATAATAATATACAGTAAGTAAAGTATTTTAGTTTTTTTAACCTGTTTTCACTTTGTCATTATGGGGTATTGTGTGTAGATGAACAAGGATTTTATTTGTATTTAATACATTTTAGAATAAGGCTATAACGTAACACAATGTGGAAAAAGTCAAGGGGTCTGAACATGTTTACAATGCACTGTATATACAGTTTACTAACAGTATATACAGTTTACTAAGAATTTATAAAAAGATTGTCTCAGAAGGTATGGTCCCAGGTGGACCTTGGCTGCCTCCACTGCTGATTCCGTTTGTAGGTGTTCTCTCTCTTTTTTTATCTTCCTAATGAAATTAAAAAGTGATGCTGCCACTTTAATGCCAAGGAAACGTGAGGAGAGGGGGATGATATCACACTGGCGTAGGATTGGGAGGCAATCATGTGATCATGATGGATGCCCCTGCTCCTGTGAATTGCCACTTGCGTTATGAGTCACTTGAAATAGCCTACAGTGCCCCTTGACTGATATCAGGGGCTTATCCTCCCTCTCCCTACTCTGTTCCAACTCAACACACATTCTCTCTCTCACACACATGCCAAATGGAAACACACAAACTCACACACATTCCCACACTGTAGGTCAAACACGTTATTACACTATTCCTTATTTTTCACGCTAAGACACAGATTGGTTGGTATCAGGGTGGGGAGAAGCATTGCTCCCATCTAATCGCCTCTCACTAGCAACCTCAACTCTTACTTAATTATTTTTGGGGGTGGGCTTGAGGACTGCCTTAATTTGCCACCGTGTAGTATGCAATTAATCAACGGACTGCTAACTGACAGGCCTAATGGACACGTTAAGCTCCTCTGTGATTGTCTGCTGGTGGTTGCTTCTTCACCGGAGCTGGATCTAGACAAGCATATACTTGCCACACATACCAGGACTCTTCCATTGAACTGAATCGGAATGGAGCGTTGATTGAATACATCCATTTACTCTGAAGTAATAGTGGCTACAGCATCAATCGTTGGTTGTATGATACTGAGGTCTTTATTATACTGGTATGTTTGTTAAATTGACTACTCGCCCCGGGGGCTTTGATTGAGAGGTGATATAAAAGTTTTATGTCAACGTTAAAGTGCTGAAAGTTTTAAAGACAACGTCATAGGGGCTTTTAGGATTTCCGAACCCGGCACTCTCAAGACGAGATTGAGGGAAAAAGAGTATGTCGCAATGAGCGTTAGGCTACACAATGTCAGCAATATTTAAAGTTTCAATATTTAATGTCACAGATTTAATGTCACATGTTAAATAAATCAATTAGGCCCTAAGGGTACAGTGAAATGCCTTTCTTGCAAGCTCTAAACCCAACAATGCAGTAATCAAAATCAATGTGTAACTAAGAACGACAAGGTCGAAAAAAACACACACGAGATATAAAAATAAGAAGAACACGAAAAGTAAGTAAGCTATATACAGGGTCAATTCCAATACCATATTTACAATGTGCAGGGATACTAGAGTGATAGGGGCGGCAGGGTAGCCTAGTAGTTAGAGCGTTGGGCTAGGAACCGGAAGGTTGCAAGTTCAAATCCCCGAGCTGACAAGGTACAAATCTGTCGTTCTGCCCCTGAACAGGCAGTTAACCCACTATTCCTAGGCCGTCATTGAAAATAGGAATTTGTTCTTAACTGACTTGCCTAGTTAAATCAAGGGGGGAAAGAAATAGAGGCAAATATGTATTGGTAAAGGTGAATTGGCATAAGGATATATGATAAACAGAGTAGCAGCAGCATTTATGGTGTGTGTGTAGAGTCAGTATAAATGTGGGTTAATGTTATGTTTGTGAACAAATTAAGTGTGTGTGTAGAGTCCTGTGAGTGTGTATAGAGACGTAATAAAAAATAACGTACAAGGGTCAATTCATACTATGTAGCCATTTTGTTAGCTAGTGATGTACTAGGCTGTCTGCACCACCCTCTGTAGCGCCATGCGATGGAGGGTGGTGCTGTTGCCATACCAAGCAGTGATGCAGCCAGTCAAGATGCTCTTAGTGGTGCAGCTGTAAAAGTTGTTGAGGATTTAAGGGCCCATGCCAAACCTTTTCAAAATTCGGAGGGGGAAGAGGTGCTGTCGCACCTCTTTCACGATTGTGCATGTGTGTGTGGACCATTTTAAGTCCAGGATTTTGCCACCGAGGAACTTGAAGCTCTCGACACACTCCACTGCAGCCCCAGCCCTGTGTTGAGGGTCAGCGTGGCGGAGGTGATGTTGCCTATCTTCACTACCTGGGATCAGCCATCAGGAAGTCCAAGATCCAGTTGCAGAAGGAAGTGTTCAGTCCCAGGGTCCTAAGCTTGGAGGGGACAATGGTGTTGAATGCTGAGCTGTAGTCAATGAACAGTAGTCTCACATAGGTATTCTTCTTACCTAGGTGGGTGAGGGCAGTGTGGAGTGCAATTGTGATTGTGTCGTCTATGGATCTGTCAGGGCGGTATGCAAATTGTAGTGGGTCTAGGGTGTCTGAGATGATGGAGTTGATGTGTGCCATAACCAGCCTTTCAAAGCACTTCATGATTATATATGTTAGTGCTACAGGGCGGTAGTCATTGTGACATGAAGCCTTAGAGTTCCTGGGAACAGGAATGATGGTGGTTAGTTTAAGACGTGGGGATTACATACTGATCGTGATATGTCTAACAGCTGTTCTGCGCATGATTTGAGAACGCCCCTGGAAAACTTTCCGGCCCCTCGGCTTTGTGAGTGTTGACCTGATTACTAAAGACCTTACTCACCTTGGTCTCGGAGAGCGAGATCAATCAGTCCTCTGGGTCAGTGGGTCCCTCACGGCACGGCACTGTGTCGTTGGCGTTGAAGCGTGCATAAAATGCTTTGAGTTCGTTTGATAGAGATGCATTGTTGGGGAGATCACGACTGGGTCTTCCTTTTTGGGGAAGCAGTGAACCTTCACTGTTGGAACAACATTTACACATTTTCATCAGAAAACGTAACTTAAAGGGAAGTTCTAACTTCACCGGAGGCCTGACCTCAACAAATGTTGACGTGTGACACTTCCTTTAGGGTCGCATACACACTCAGGTTGTACATCTATAACGCATTTGACAGTGCATTTGTGACTCAGCAGATATTTAGAGTTTGTCAGCGCGAAGATGTGTGTGGTGCCTAGTAAAGGAGGAAGGTCACATTTGATAAGTAGTAGTTAGTAGTTACAGTCTGAATATCTACTTGTGCGCCTCTTCACCAGTTGTTTGAGCATGGACTTTCTTTTGTTAGCCAGATATTTAAGCTGGTATATCTTCTCTTGGCAAACAGGCCTTGTAGTGTGGAAAATCAGTCTAGTTCATAGATCAGATATTTCCTTTTGGTATCACAGTTTGATTAATTAGAAACACATTTTTTTCTGTTTGGTTCGCTATACATTGACAATGACCTGTAGCACATGTGGGCATGATGCGTGAGCCTGACGAAAGTGCACAGGGAAGGGAACAGTGATGCACACAGACAGGGCTGCCAAAATGACAGGGTACCACAGGTACCACAGGGCGGGGAGAGAAGGGAGGGCAAATGCTCAGAAAATGCCTCTGATCCAGCTGCTTCCTGACAAGAGAGTCCCGGAATGCACTCAGCTTGCTATGGAAATGCAGCACATGAGACTTATTACTGCGCCACAGAGTGACAGGAAGGCAGAAGCAAACGTCCCTCCATCCTCCAGCTCCCCATATATCACTCTTTCCAGAGTCGCCCGGTCTGGGCAATATGGATGTGTGGGTGAACTCTGACCACTTTGTGCTTTACCCCTGACTGTGAATAAATGGCTCCTAAAGGAGGTTAGCCCTCTGGGCTAATGTGCTGGGCAAGGATACCAGCTTCTTGGCTGCACATCCCTCTATATTCTGTAGAACCTTGATGGTGACATTAAGGCAGCCTAAGTTTCATAAGTCAATTCATTTTGTAATTTGTATGAACTATATATTCTGTTGTGTTTGCAAGCGTTTCTTCGGAGTAAAGCAGTTTAACTTTATTGAATTAAGAGGAAACATCATGTCACAGGGGACAATGTTAATGTATTAAATAGGTCTTGCAGACTACACCCACAGCAGAGCACGAGTAGACATACTTTAGCTACGAAGGATACTTGAAAAGGCCTAGCTTGATTCAAAGGGTCATTCTAGTTAGATTACACATCAGTTTGTGCCTGGTAATGTGATAGATAGCTTGAGATGAAACTCGGAGGGAATGATGCCATGTCAAGCTCGATTCTGGATTGCAAACTGTGTCAGCATTGGAGAAAATCCAAATGCCTGTATCCACCCACACAACATTTGTTGTCCATACAAAGCATAAAGGCACTGAGAACTTGGGAAATGTAATGCTTCTTCCATGTGTTTAAACCTAGCATTGCTACAAGGATGCACACAGCATATTGAACATGAAATGATTCCCCTTGAAACTTCCATCCTCTTCCATTTCTCCATTTATTTTCTGCCCCTGTGTTTTATTGTCACTTTGGATACCGGACAAAATTGATGTGGTCGAGATGCATTCATATTTCTATACCTTTTCAGGGAGAAAGATACATCGTACAAATATGTTTGTGCTAGTACAAGCATTTTGCAGGTCCAGTGCATTTGTCAAGCTTGGGTGACAACGTAGCCGAGTAGCCCTTATGGATCACCGGAGTAAAGGCAGAATGTGGACTGTGCTGTAGCCATCTACCTGAGCTGCTCTTTTAAATGGAGATGCCACTCACACATTATGAAATAGTGCATCAGACCACCACGCTAATCTGCAGCTACATAACGTAGTATACATATATTATATATCTCCCAACCTGCTTTAACCCACGAGGGGAGGCTTGTAATGGAAAGGTGAATAACGATATGTCAGTACAGTGCCTTAGTCTTACTTTATCTGAGGCAAATATGGATCTCTCTCACTCTCTCTCTTTCATTCGCTCCCTCTATGCAAGTCCCACTGAAAGTGCAGCTAGCTAGCTAGCAAACATTGGTTTTAACTGTGGGACATAATTAAACATTGGGAATAAAACAGGATGCGAGGCTAGGGATGACAAGAGGGTGGGAGATGGGTGCATCTTTACGCCCCTACCTCTCTTATCCTGCAGGTCTCCAAGTGTCTCGCACTCCAGTGGTGTCCCCACCACCCAATGTGTTTGTTATCCTCCAGCCTGATGCTCCACCCCGTCAGGCTGCCCGTCCAGCAGTTGATTGGGGGCCCATGATGGGCCTCCGTGCTGTGGCTGTCAGGCCGAGAAGCTAGGCTGGGGAGAGTTAATTAAATCTGGGCTAATTTAACCAGCGGAGTTCACAAGGCGGGCGATGGCCATCCATCCTCCATCCCGGTCAGGGACCACATAGCATCCTGTCAAACAGGAAAGCAGAAGTGATGTGGCACCTGAGAGCAGAGCAGGGCAGGTGGGAAGGCAGGCAGGCGAGGAACAGCATTTAATTGTACATGGGAGATCTGTAGGACAAGGGAAATCTCCTAAAGCTGAGGACAAAGCTGCAAATTCCAAAGACTACTAATCATATAAATGCCACAGCATGTTTCTGTTGTACCTGCACATAGCATGTTTTTGTTGATGTCTTTTAGTTTTTTCAGTTAGTCTTTTATACCCAACCGATGTTTGTTCCAATTGGCTTGATCCATATTGCTTCTCCTTTGTATTTCCACCAAAGACTGGTACAAATGTAGGCAATTGGTATCTTTGTGGTATGTCACGCATGACTACGTAGAATAATATCACCATGATAACATACAATCATTTTACCGTGTTAACTCGAACAATGAACACTGATCATCAACTGACTTACTATCTTATTAACAGTAGTAAGTGCAGTCCTCCCCCCCCCCAAAAAAAAATTGAATGGTCGTCCATTGATAATTGGGAAGTGGAGGTCAGTTCATTAATATTGTCGTTCATATACTGGACATATAGTACAACATTTTCTCTCTCTCTGTTTATAGCAAGTATGAAACTAACATGCTTTGAGCTCTAGCTATGGCAGGGAGGCTTTTTGATTTTGAAGGGATATTCTTGTTTTTTTTCTCCATGAAATACTCAGATTAGTCGTTGGTGGGTCGGTACATATACTGAACAAAAAACATGCAACAATTTCAAAGATTTTACTGAGTTACAGCTCATAAATCAATTAGGTCCTAATCTATGGATTTCACATGACTGGGAATACAGACATGCATCTGTTTGTCAAGGATAACTTTAAAAAAGGTAGGGGATTGGATCTGAAAACGAGTCGGTACCGGGTGTGAACACAATTTGCCTCATGCAGAGCGACACATCTCCTTCACGGAGAGTTGATCAGGCTGTTGATTGTGGCCTGTGAAATATTGTCCCACTCCTCTTCAATGGCTTTCTAACAAATAATTAAAGAGCAGCAGTAAAATAACAATAACAAGGCTATAAAGGGGGTACTGGTAAAGGGTCAATGTGCAACCTCACCGGTTAGTCGAGGAAATTGAGGTAATATGTACATGTAGGTGAAGTTATTGAAGTGACTATGCAGACTAATAACAGAGACTATACAGTGTTCAGTTTAGGGCCACTGACACCCTCTGGTATAGAGGTCCTGGATGGCAGGAAGCTTTTTGCCAGTGATGTACTACCATCTGTAGTGCCTTGCTGTCGGAGGCCGAGCAGTTGCCATACCAGGCAGTGATGCAACCCGTCAAGATGCTCTCGATGGTGCAGCTGTAGAACCTTTTGAGGATCTGAAGACCCATGCCAAATCTTTTCAGTATCCTGAGGGGGAATAGGTTTTGTTGTACCATCTTCACGACTGTCTTTGTGTGCTTGGACCATGTTAGTTTGTTGGTGATGTGGACTCTAAGGAGCTTGAAGCTCTCAACATGCTCCACTACAGCCCAGTCGATGCGGATGGGGGCTTGCTCAGTCTTCTTTTTCCTGTAGTCCACAATCATCTTCTTTGTCTTGATCAAGTTAAGGGAAACGTTGTTGTCCTTGCACCACACGGTCAGGTCTCTGACCTCCTCCCTATAGTCTCGTTGTTGTTGGTGATCAGGCCTACCACTGTTGTGTCATCGGCAAACTTAATGATGGTGTTGGAGTTGTGCCTGGCCGTGCAGTCATGAGTGAACAGGGAGCCCAGGAGGGGACTGAGCATGCACCCCTGAGGGACCCCCATGTTGGGGATCAGCGTGGCGGATGTGTTGTTACCTACCCTTATCACCTTGGGATGGCCTGTCAGGAAGTCCAGGATCTAGTTGCAGAGGAAGGTGTTTAGTCCCAGGGTCCTGAGCTTAGTGATGAGCTTTGAGGGCACTATTGTGTTGAGCGCTGAGCTGTAGTCAGTGAATAGCATTGTCTGGTGAATATGCAGGTCATGGAAGAACTGGGACATTTTCAGTTTCGAGGAATTGCGTACAGACCCTTGAGACATGGGGACATTCAATATCATGCTAAAACATGAGGTGATAGTGGCGGATGAATGACACGACAATGGGCCTTAGGATCTCGTCACGGAATCTCTGTGCATTCAAACTGCCATCGATAAATGCAATTGTGTTCATTGTCCTTAGCTTATGCCTGCCCATACCATAATGCCACCACCACCATGGGCCACTCTGTTCACAACTTTGACATCAGAAAACCACTCACTCCCACGACGCCATACACGTGATCCGCGGTTGTGATGCTGGTTGGATGAACTGCCAAATTCTCTAAAACGACATTGGAGGCAGCTTATAGTTGAGAAATTAACATTAAATTCTCTGGCAACAGCTCTGGTGGACATTCCTGCAGTCAGCATGCCAAGTGCACGCCCCTCAAAACTTGAGACGTCTATGGCATTGTGTTGTGTAACAAACTGCACATTTTAGAGTGGACTTTTACTGTCCCCAGCACAAGGTGCACCTGTGTAATGATCGTGCTGTTTAATCAGCTTCTTGATATGCCACACCTGTCAGGTGGATTGATTATCTTGGCAAAGGAGAAATGCTCACTATCAGGGATGTATACAAATTTGTGCTCAGAATTTGAGCGAAATAAGCTTTTTGTGCATCTGGAACATTTCTGGGATCTTTTATTTCAGCTCATGAAACATGGGACCAACACTTTACATGTTGCCTTTATATTTTTGTTCAGTGTATGTGAATGTTTCCTTAACTTAATTTGTGGATCAAAGAGCACTGTACATTCTTCCCTGGTTTACAGCTGATGGCATTTCACAGCGCTAGGACACAATGACATCATAATTGGTTGCCCATTTGTACTTTTATATGATCCGAAAGTAACCTTCTTAATAATAGAGGTAACGGAGCGTGTGCGTGTGCGTGTGTGTGTGTGTGTGTGTGTGTGTATGTGTGTGTGCGTGCGTGCGTGTGTGTGTGCGCTTCTATCTGGTTATGTAGGCCTTTGCTTTACATTATTCATGACACAAAGGAGATGGTATGTTCCTATAAGCATTGCCAAAGAGAGAGGTTTTGTGTCTCCTGTGGTTGGTGAAACTAGTGCCCTGTTGGTGAACCTTGAACCTCCTGTGAAATCAATGGCTTTCCAGATTGGTTCATCCCAGAGTCACCATCCAGTCTGCCCCCCCCCCCCCAAAAAAACGTTCACAACGACTGAATAATTCAGCTGTTCTGGCTCCATCTAAATGCCTCCCATTCATAATCGTAGAGCCTTGCATCATTTCCATTCAGTTTTAATTATTTATTTACCTGCTCTGCATTACTTAATTTGGAGGACTAAAGCTTATGGTGATTCCAAAGATGTCCTTGACTAAGGATGGATGTTTCTCTCCGATGATAGGACAGCAACCTTCACCATCTTGCACCAGTGAGATAATTCTAAAATGAAGAAAGAAAAGTAAGAGTCGGAGTTAGAATCGGGGGGCTATTCATGTTCTGCTAAATGTATTATACAGCATATGTGCTCAAAAAGGATCCGCCCCTTTTTTTAAAGCAATGATATGCATATTCTTGATACATTTGAAAGGAAACACTTTGAAGTTTGTGGAAATGTTAAATTAATGTAGGAGAATATAACACATTAGATCTGGTAAAAGATAATACAAAGACAAAAACGTGTTTTTGTACCATCAGCTTTGAAATGCAAGAAAAAAGCCTAAATGTATTATGCCAGCCCAGGCGCAGTTTAGATTTTGGCCACTAGATGGCAGCAGTGCATGTGTAAAGTTTTAGACTGATCCAATGAACTATTTCATTTCTATAAAAAAATGTGTGTCAAGACTGCACAAATATACCTAATTGGTTTATTAATACATTTTTCATACATGAATACATTTTTGAACTGTGCACTCTCCTCAAACAATAGCATGGTTTTCTTTCACTGTAATAGCTACTGTAAATTGGACAGTGCAGTTAGATTAACATTAATTTATGCTTTCTGCCATTATCAGGTATGTCTGTGTCCTGAGAAATATTATTTTTACTTACAACCTCGTGCTAAATACATTAGCCTACATTAGCTCAACCGTCCCGCGGGAGACCCACCGATCTTGTAGAGGTTTTAAGAAGAGTACAACTTTATGCACTACTGTACATAGTGAGCTGTACATATGCATCCATTGCTTCGTAAAGTGTCTCATATGGTTTTGTGCTACTGTACATGTAAACATCTTTGTCATTATGCAAATGATCTGATTCTACCCAAGCTATGCCTTTCTATATCCAGTATTACAAAGCTGCAGCCTCTATTATGTTCATACATGCACATATCAAACTGATGAGTCATTATACGCTTGCTCATCCCTACCGTCCTCATGTTAGGATTAGTATGTAGATACCCGACACTGAATAATCTCTTCCCCTGAATTGACTACTCTGCACTCTGTGGGAGACAACACAGGGCTGTAAACATCGTGGAGGAGTTAGACCCAGAGCCAAAGTGGTTTAAATTGTGTGCCTGTGATTCGCCCCCCCACCCACCTTTTCTATTTCTTAGCCATTTCTTCCCCTCCTTTTTCGTTTCTGTCGAGACACCATCATTAGTGCACTGTGGTTTGAGTAAAAGGTCCCTCGGGTGGGTGGAGCGAAGAGATTGTGTTTACTACAACACTTTTGTGCCGTATACAGTGTTCAGTTTGGGCCCTTGATTGTGCCCAGTAGGCCTATTGCAATCAGAGCCTCTGCTCCCTTCCAATCCTACAGGGGTTAATTAACTAGCGCATGTAACTAGCCAGCATCCTCGCTTGCATTTACCTATTAGCAGACAAACGGACCGCTTGGATTCACTCAACTGGATTCGCTCATTCAGTCAGCCATTGTTTACCAAACAACCCCAAGTCCAGCTTCTGTTTTGCGAGATAGCTGACGACTGAAGTCTGGAGTTTTCGCTGTTTTCCCTGAGGTGTTATGCTTGAGTCTGGAGAGTGCTAGCCTGGACGCTGCCTGGACTGGACAGAGTGGTACTATAATGCTGCTGCTGTTACAATGGCTCCTGAGAGATTTCCTGGTCATGGGTAGAGACACATACGCAGGATGAAAGCAAGGATCCACATCACCACAGGGAATGCTTTTAGTGCCTGGGATTGCATCTTGTGTCATCTCTAATAGCAGTCATTTCTGATTATCCATGGTAAGCCAGTATTCCATTTGGTCTAGAAATGTAGCTGCATTTTATGCGGTCATGCTGGGATAATTGAAGCTTATAGTCCAATCACAGTCTTTCTTCTATTTCACATAAGAGTCCCTTATTGACATTAGCAATATTCAGAAACAATCTAAGATCTAGATCTATTGAGTTTGGTTAACTGATTAATATATTCAAGACATGTTCATTGTAACCTGACGCTAAGGTTTACAAAAGGGATACATCTCGCATGAGGTTTACAAAAGGGACACACCAAGCCCTACTTATACCAAAGGGAAATCAAGTGAACACGTTTTACGATATGTCATTTGTCCAATGCTTTGTGTCAAAAGTGGGAGAATGAAGTCTTTGTTTGAGCAAATCCAAGCCAGCTAATCGAAACAGCACTACGTGGTCTAAGTCCTACTGTGACATCACTATGTCAGGTTCCTCTTGAGTCACCCAACGACAGATACGTAGCACCAAAAGTAAATATGGGACCATTTGTGACATGAATTATTGAGAATAGCTCTAAGTTTAACCCACACATGGCATGGTCAAAAATTGAAAATGAGATTTGAGAGCTATTCACATTTTATGAATAGTGAAGAATGTGAGAATTGATATAGTGGTCTCTTCATGCTCATTCTCTTTATTTAACTAGGCAAGTCAGTTAAAGAACAAATTCTTATTTACAATGACGGCCAACACCCGACAAATCGCCATCCTATGGGACACCCAATCACGGCCGGTTGGGATACAGCCTGGATTCAAACCAGGGTGTCTGTAGTGATGCCTCAAGCACTGAGATGCAGTGCCTTAGACCGCCTGGTCACTCGCCACTCTGCCCTGGGATGGGATACACAGCTGTACTGCATAGATTGAAGCAAATCTGAGTGTGTTCCCCCAAACACCTCAGAGAGGATTTCAAAACCATAATCTTGTTACTCTCTCCGTTCTTGTGCAGGATTAAAATTGTGTTGCACTCCAGAGCGATGTTACGTAATTGGTTGTCGCTTCTTTTATGTGTCGCATAAGGGGGTGCACCTCCCATTTGGGAGGGAGGAGTCCACATGGGCATTCATTTAGCTTCTTAAGGTACCCACCTAAGCTCTCCCTCAACTCAGGTGGGTTGGAAATCGGACCCATTATTGGCTCCTGCGGTACATTGTACTCCTAATGAGCATACGATGGTACTTTGAGAGGTCTCACTAAAGTGCTGAGGTTTGGGGAAAAACAGTTAAACAATTCATCTTGTTTGGATGGCAATCCTTTATTAGCAGAATGTGGTTGTGGGAGAGAGGCTTAGGCTAGCTTTTCCACACAGTGTTTCTGTAAATGCTTTCAACTGCACCTTAAGAGAATTTGATGAGTTTGTTTGAGTGACTTAGGAAAATGAGAGCCTTTGCAGTAAAAGTGAGCAATAGCAGTGGAGATATAAAGCCTGTGCTGCGTTCACTAGATTTGACGCAGTGGGTATTGGAGACCTTGTTTAGTTTTGGTAATTGCTTTTATTGGGGGATTCCTTAAAAAATGATGTTGTATTTTTCTTTATTGGAGGCTACAGGTACAATATACAAGGAAAAGAAACAAAAAACTATGCTCAATTCTTGCTTGCGGGTCCAGCCAGCCTTCCAGAAGCTTTGCCCTTCATACAGCCTGTCAGCCCGCTTTGTGGTGTCCGCGTGGTCCTAAATCCACTCGGTAAATACTCCAAACAGCCTACCCGACCGCTCGGAGGCATCCGCATGGTCCTAAAGCACACTGTTGCCTGTTTTGGATCACATTCCAATGATAAAACTAGGGGGGACAAAACATTTATTTCAGAATGTGGGGGGGGGCATGTCCCCCCGTCCCCAGTGATAGTTGCGCCCCTGAAATAAAGTAAAGTATGATGGGGAGAATGGGTGAGTTGATGAGCAAGGGGAAGAGGATAATGCAGAATTATGTAATCACCAATTGTGAATGAAGAACAGGGTGGCCATTCTATTGTATTGGTATATTCTAATTATAATCTAAAAATGGTATGTACTGTATCCTTTATCTATCCACCAAATCCAAGCAGCCTTATCAGTCTACTCTGGCCTACTTGTAGTACACATTCAGGGCCTGTGTAATTTACAATGACATGAAGACCAAGATCAATGTATGCACATGCTGCGTTAGCGCTGCAACAAAATCTGAATGAAAAGGACTCAGATTGTGCGGAAGAAATTAATCATGACATCTCTGATGATTATTCTTCTGACTCTGATCTTCACCCTGAACCTACACCTTCAAGGCCTAAGCACAAAAAAGCCAGAATGGTACGCAGTAAGCAGGTGCCCATGCCACCACCAAATGAAAAGACAAGACAGGAGAAAGGAAGGGATGACATCATTTCGGAAAAGATCCACGTGAGAATGTGATGATGAGGCTTGTGAAACCTTATGTTGGCAATGGGAAAAATGTCACTGTTGACATTTTCTTCACTTCTCTGTCATTGGCGAACAAATTGCACCATGAACAAATCAAAACAAATGTATTTATATAGCCCTTCGTACATCAGCTGATATCTCAAAGTGCTGTACAGAAACCCAGCCTAAAACCCCAAACAGCAAGCAATGCAGGTGTAGAAGCACGGTGGCTAGGAACAACTCCCTAGAAAGGCCAAAACCCAAAACCTAGGAAGAAACCTAGAGAGGAACCAGGCTATGTGGGGAGGCCAGTCCTCTTAAGGCTGTGCCGGGTGGAGATCATAACAGAACATGGCCAAGATGTTCAAATGTTCATAAATGACCAGCATGGGCAAATAATAATAATCACAGGCAGAACAGTTGAAACTGGAGCAGCAGCACGGCCAGGTGGACTGGGGACAGCAAGGAGTCATCATGTCAGGTAGTCCTGAGGCATGGTCCGAGGGCTCAGGTCCTCCGAGAGAGAGAAAGAAAGAGAGAAAGAGAAAATTAGAGAGAGCATACTTAAAATTCACACAGGACACCGGATAGGACAGGAGAAGTACTCCAGATATAACAAACTGACCCTAGCCCCCGACACATAAACTACTGCAGCATAAATACTGGAGGCTGAGACAGGAGGGGTCAGGAGACACTGTGGCCCCATCCGATAACACCCCCGGACAGGGCCAAACAGGAAGGATATAACCCCACCCACTTTGCCAAAGCACAGCCCCCACACCACCAGAGGGATATCCTCAACCACCAACTTACCATCCTGAGACAAGGCCGAGTATAGCCCACAAAGATCTCCGCCACGGCACAACCCAAGGGGTGGCGCCAACCCAGACAGGAAGATCACATCAGTGACTCAACCCACTCAAGTGACGCACCCGTCCTAGGGACGGTATGAAAGAGCCCTAGTAAGCCAGGCACTCAGCCCCTGTAATGGGGTTAGAGGCAGAGAATCCCAATGGAAAGAGGGGAACCGGCCAGGCAGAGACAGCAAGGGTGGGTCGTTGCTCCAGAGCCTTTCCGTTCACCTTCACACTCCTGGGCCAGACTACACTCAATCATATGACCCACTGAAGAGATAAGTCTTCAGTAAAGACTTAAAAGTTGAGGCCGAGTTTGCGTCTCTCACATGGGTTGGCAGACCATTCCATAAAAATGGAGCTCTATAGGAAAAAGCCCTGCCTCCAGCTGTTTGCTTAGAAATTCTAGGGACAAACAAAGCGATACGGGAGCTCCCTCTACGCAAAATAAGGCACCTGCACAGCCGTTGTACTCCACAAGGGTGCAGAAGAATGACAACACTCACACTCAGGGTTGGGGAGTAACGGATTACAAGTAAGGGATTACAAAAGACCGGTGACTGTAATCCATTATGTTACCACCTAAAATATTGTTATCAGATTACAGATACTATTGAATAACTAGATGATTAATTCAAGGATTACTTGTAAATTCAAAAATGATGTTTGCGAGAAAAAAAATCTTTGACACTTCTCCGTTTTCTCAATGACATTCAAATCAGCATTTCAAAAAGGTGCAAGTTTAAGTTTGTTCCACCTGAGCAAGTCTGACCACAAATCAGAGACCAGTATGATGACACACCAAAATGTATGCGTCTGATGGATTACGGGAAAACAGCAGGAATAGGCATTTGTAGGCTACAGTCCAAGCTATGTCTTCCAAAGGTGCGACTACTGTCGGCATTCAAATATTATCCAACTTGAATAAATGCTTGGAGGTAAGGATGACAGCAGTGGTGTAGTCTACGGCGATAAGGATATCACTTATTATTGATATCTACATAGAACATTGATGTGAATCACACTGCTGCTCTATCATTTAGCTATTGTGGTTGTTGTGAATGGCTGTTCAAAATCTAAATGTGTATTTGAATCCAATAATGGTTGAATTCAAGAAGTTAAAGCTGCCTATCAATCATGGTTTTTGAAACCAGTGAACAGCCAGTGAAATATACGTTCTTGCAACAGCTGCATAATGCGGATCCCAGACTATGGAATAAAAGTGGGGCTTTTATTGCTCAATCTAATTCATGCTGTTAAAAAAATCCAATATCCATAGGTCTAATGCTCAAACTCCTTAGACACTTGCTCAAACTCACATACTTTTGATAGACTTAAATGTGCAATCTGTAGTTGCCACTACAATTTGTGGACTTATTCATTATTTTCTGTATTTTTCCCGTTTACCGCATTGTAGGATAACTAATAGACTATGAAATAGCACATGTAGTTACCGAAAAAGTGTTAAATAAAAGCCACCCTTTGCCTTGATGACAGCTTTGCACACTCTTGGCATTCTCTCAACCAACTTCACCTGGAATGCTTTTGTTGTGTTGGGTCATTGTCCTGTTGAAAAACAAATGATAGTCCCACTAAGCGCAAACCAGATGGGATGGCGTATCGCTGCAGAATGCTGTGGTAGCCATGTTCGTTAAGTGTGCCTTGAATTATAAATACATCACTGGCAGTGTCATCAGCAAAGCATCCCTATACCATCACACCTCCTCCATGCTTCACAGTGGGAACCACACATGCAGAGATCATCCGTTCACATACTCTGCATCTTACAAAGACACGGAGGTTGGAACCAATAATCTCAAGATTTCCACCAGTGAAAAGTCCATTGCTCGTGTTTCTTGGCACAAGCAAGTCTCTTCTTCTTATTGGGGTCTTTTAGTAGTGTTTTCTTTGCAGCAATTCGACCATGAAGGCCTGATTCACGCAGTCACCTCTGAACAGCTGATGTTGAAATGTGTCTGTTACTTGAACTCTGTGAAGCATTTATTTAAGCTGCCATTTCTGAGGCTGGTAAATGAATTTATTCTCTACAGCATGAAAGTTACAGCAGAGGTAACTCTGTGCCTTCCATTCCTGTGGCGGTCCTCATGAGAGACAGTTTCATCATAGTACTTGATGGTTTTTGCGACAGCACTTGAAGAAACTTTTGAAGTTCTTGAAATTTTCCAGATTGACTGACCTTCATGTCTTAAAGTAATGATGGACTTTGATTTCTCTTTGCTTATTTGAGCTGTTCTTGCCATAATATGGACTTGGTCTTTTACCAAATAGGGCTATCTTCTGTATACCACCCCTACCTTGTCACAACAGAACTGATTGGCACAGACGCATTAAGAAGGAAAGAAATTCCACAAATTAACGTTTAAAAAGGCACACCTGTTATTTGGAAACTTTTCCAAGTGACTACCTCATGAAGCTGGTTGAGAGAATGCCAAGTGTGCAATGCTGTCATCAAGAATCTCAAATATATTCACCTTTTTTGCTTACTACATGATTCCATATTTGTAATTTCATACTTTTGATGTCTTCACTATTATTCTATAATGTAGAACATTTTAAAAACAAAGAACAACCCTGGAATGTGTAGGTGTGTCCAAACTTTTGACTGGAACTGTATATATATATATATACATTGATTCTTGAAGAATATAACATAAATGCCTCATGAGCTTAGTTCAACTGTCACACTCCATGAGAACCCAAAATATAAGCTTGTTTTCCCCCCAATGTTTGTAAACATTGTAAATCACTGTTTCATAACATGGTTCAAACAATAATTTGGGATGGGCAGTCCTTGCATCCATAGCTCTGTCTATTAATCTTAGAGTGGTTACATTTCTCCAGGCCCATCCCTCAGCTTTTTGCCAAAACAGTGGCGGGGCGGCCCTTTTGTTATTGTTTCATCTATAGATTTGCCCTTTAAACAGCTGCATATTATCATGATATCACCAACAACAAAAAGGTAATCAATAGGCCTATAGCAAGTGCAGCATATGGAATTCATTTTTCACAAATAGCACTTTTCAGTAGTAGTCAAAGCATGCCATTTCATGAGCGCCACATTTATTTTTCAACTCAAATCAATGAGCTCAATCAGTTCTCCATGACAACAAAATCATAAACAACAGAGTAGGGCTGGCTAATAAGTCCTTAGTTTTGGAGTTATGCTTATGTAAAACAATTTGGCTAATCTATACTTCCATATTTCCAAGTCCTATTCTTGAAGATCAAGGGGTACAACATTTATTGGAATGACTGTAATTCTGATAGACTTTGGTTTTTAATGTAAAGATATAATGTAATTGTATTATTATATGTAGTAAGAAGCCTAAATAACCAACCCATAAAGAACAATTTAACATCCGTGCTTCTACACCTGCATTGCTTGCTGTTTGGGGTTTTAGGCTGGGTTTCTGTACAGCACTTTGAGAAATCAGCTGATGTACAAAGGGCTATATAAATACATTTGATTTGATTTGATTTGATATAGCCAGCTAAGTAAACTTTAACATTGATTTATCCTGCAAAATATTTGTTCAATTGGTAACATACAGTACATGTTTGTCTTCTTCTAATGCCTCTTAAGGGGAAAGTAATCTACTGTAAAAGTAACTGAATTTAATCAGATTACGTTACTGATTTTGGATAATCCAAAAACTACACTACTGATTACAATTTTGGACAGGTAACTAATAACTGTAACGGATTACATTTAGAGAGTAACCTACCCAACTGTGCTCACACTATACCAATGCAAAGCAAGAAAGAACGAACACGAAGACAAAACCAGATACTATTACGCACTTACAACCAAAGGTATGTCAATATTAAATAATACTCCATGTCATATATAGATAAACGTATGCAAAGCATTATGCTCATCTGTATAACACTTGTTGTTTTTCCAATGGGAAAATAATCCTCATGTTTTCTACTCTATTCTGTTCCTTAGGTTGGTGTGGATGTTTTGGATCATTTGGCAAGGCAGTACTCTGTGAAAGGAGGCACCCACTGCTGGCCTATTGCTGTGTTCTACAAAATGGCTTGACTTGGCTGCTATCAACTCACACGTGTTGTTCAAGCAGTGCATGAACAACACCATGCCCAGGAAATACTTCATAATGAGTCTAGTATAGGGGCCACGTGTGCGACATAGGGCCAAGGCAGCAGCAAATTGAGCACAGCTTTTGGGGAGGAAACAGTGCGAGGTAGCCAGATGCACAAATCACCGAACCCAGGACACCTGTCACCTGATAACAACTTGGTTTTGGGAAGTGTGTCAAGAAAATGAAAGTGGCGAAGATGGGTGTCAACGGTTAGGACAAGGGATAAGCGCTAAATAAATCCAATGGATGCCATTGTGTGAAAACGCAGACCATGTAACAGGCTGACTACATCACCGCGTGGTGTGTGCAACCATTGAGAAATAAATGTAGAAATTGCTGCATGTGCCAACAAGCGTCTGCATTGCCAAGGGCTAAAACAGAAGTCAGTTCTATTTGTGACGCAGATCGCGCAGCAAGTCCTGCCTCTCCCATCTACTCATTGGTTTATAGAAGCAGGTACCCACATGCCATCTCCTCATTGGTTATACCCACGTGGGTGACTGAAAGACGAATGAGGTCGGTGGCGGTAATGCACCAAATTAATGAACAATATAAAGTCCAGAGAAGAAAACGCCTGGAAGGAGGAGAAATGAATAGAAACGATTCGGTTGGCCGTTTTAAATCAAATCAAATCCAATTTTATTTGTCACATACACATGGTTAGCAGATGTTAATGCGAGTGTAGCGAAATGCTTGTGCTTCTACTTCCGACAATGCAGTAATAACCAACAAGTAATCTAGCTAACAATTCCAAAACTACTACCTTATAGACACAAGTGTAAGGGGATAAAGAATATGTACATAAAGATATATGAATGAGTGATGGTACAGAGCGGCATAGGCAAGATACAGTAGATGGTACTGAGTACAATATATACATATGAGATGAGTATGTAAACAAAGTGGCATAGTTAAAGTGGCTAGTGATACATGTATTACATAAAGATGCAGTAGATGATATAGAGTACCGTATATACATATGAGATGAATAATGTAGGGTATGTAAACATTATATTAGGTAGCATTGTTTAAAGTGGCTAGTGATATATTTTACATCATTTCCCATCAATTCCCATTATTAAGTGGCTGGAGTTGAGTCAGTGTGTTGGCAGCAGCCACTCAATGTTAGTGGTGGCTGTTTAACAGTCTGATGGCCTTGAGATAGAAGCTGTTTTTCAGTCTCTCGGTCCCAGCTTTGATGCACCTGTACTGACCTCGCTTTCTGGATGATAGCGGGTTGAACAGGCAGTGGCTCGGGTGGTTGTTGTCCTTGATGATCTTTATCATCATGGCCTTTCTGTGACATTGGGTGGTGTAGGTGTCCTGGAGGGCAGGTAGTTTGCCCCCGGTGATGCGTTGTGCAGACCTCACTACCCTCTGGAGAGCCTTACTGTTGTGGGCGGAGCAGTTGCAGTACCAGGCGGTGATACAGCCCGACAGGATGCTCTCGATTGTGCATCTGTAGAAGTTTGTGAGTGCTTTTGGTGACAAGCCAAATTTCTTCAGCCTCCTGACGTTGAAGAGGCGCTGCTGCGCATTCTTCACGATGCTGTCTGTGTGGGTGGACCAATTCAGTTTGTCTGTGATGTGTACGCCGAGGAACTTAAAACTTACTACCCTCTCCACTACTGTTCCATCGATGTGGATATGGGGGTGTTCCCTCTGCTGTTTCCTGAAGTCCACAATCATCTCCTTAGTTTTGTTGACGTTGAGTGTGAGGTTATTTTCCTGACACCACACTCCGAGGGCCCTCACCTCCTCCCTGTAGGCCGTCTCGTCGTTGTTGGTAATCAAACCTACCACTGTTGTGTCATCCGCAAACTTGATGATTGAGTTGGAGGCGTCCGTGGCCACGCAGTCGTGGGTGAACAGGGACTACAGGAGAGGGCTCAGAACGCACCCTTGTGGGGCCCCAGTGTTGAGGATCAGCGGGGTGGAGATGTTGTTGCCTACCCTCACCACCTGGGGGCGGCCCGTCAGGAAGTCCAGTACCCAGTTGTACAGGGCGGGGTCGAGACCCAGGGTCTCGAGCTTGATGACGAGCTTGGAGGGCACTATGGTGTTAATTGCGGAGCTGTAGTCGATGAACAGCATTCTCACATAGGTATTCCTCTTGTCCAGATGGGGTAGGGCAGTGTGCAGTGTGGTTGAGATTGCATCGTCTGTGGACCTATTTGGGCGGTAAGCAAATTGGAGTGGTTCTAGGGAGTCAGGTATGGTGGAGGTGATATGGTCCTTGACTAGTCTCTCAAAGCACTTTATGATGACGGAAGTGAGTGCTACGGGGCGGTAGTCATTTAGCTCAGTTACCTTAGCTTTCTTGGGAACAGGAACAATGGTGGCCCTCTTGAAGCATGTGGGAACAACAGACTGGGATAGGGATTGATTGAATATGTCCGTAAACACACCAGCCAGCTGGTCTGCGCATGCTCTGAGGGTGCGGCTGGGGATGCCGACTGGGCCTGCAGCCTTGCGAGGGTTGACACGTTTAAATGTTTTCCTCACATCGGCTGCAGTGAAGGAGAGTCCGCATGTTTTGGTTGCGGGCCGTGTCAGTGGCACTGTATTGTCCTCAAAGCGGGCAAAAAAGTTATTTAGTCTGCCTGGGAGCAAGACATCCTGGTCCGTGACGGGGCTGGTTTTCTTTTTGTAATCCGTGATTGACTGTAGACCCTGCCACATACCTCTTGTGTCTGAGCCGTTGAATTGCGATTCTACTTTGTCTCTATACTGACGCTTAGCTTGTTTGATTGCCTTGCGGAGGGAATAGCTACACTGTTTGTATTCGGTCATGTTTCCGGTCACCTTGCCCTGATTAAAAGCAGTGGTTCGCGCTTTCAGTTTCACACGAATGCTGCCATCAATCCACGGTTTCTGGTTTTGGAATGTTTTAATCGTTGCTATGGGAACGACATCTTCAACGCACGTTCTAATGAACTCGCTCACCGAATCAGCGTATTCGTCAATGTTGTTGTTTGATGCAATACGAAACATATCCCAGTCCACGTGATGGAAGCAGTCTTGGAGTGTGGAATCAGATTGGTCGGACCAGCGTTGAACAGACCTCAGCGCGGGAGCTTCTTGTTTTAGTTACTGTCTGTAGGCAGGGATCAACAAAATGGAGTCGTGGTCAGCTTTTCCGAAAGGAGAGCGGGGCAGGGCCTTATATGCGTCGTGGAAGTTAGAATAGCAATAATCCAAGGTTTTTCCAGCCCTGGTTGCGCAATCGATATGCTGATACAATTTAGGGAGTCTTGTTTTCAGATTAGCCTTGTTAAAATCCCCAGCCTCAGGATATATGGATTCCAGTTTGCAAAGAGTCAAATAAAGTTCGTTCAGAGCCATCGATGTGTCTGCTTGGGGGGGAATATATACGGCTGTGATTATAATCGAGAGAATTCCCTTGGTAGATAATGCGGTCGACATTTGATTGTGAGGAATTCTAAATCAGGTGAACAGAAGGATTTGAGTTCCTGTATGTTGTTGTGGCCACACCACGTCTCGTTAACCATGAAGCATACGCCCCCGCCCCTCTTCTTACCAGAAAGATGTTTGTTTCTGTCGGCGCGATGCGTGGAGAAACCAGCTGGCTGCACCGACTCCGATAGCGTCTCTCCAGTGAGCCATGTTTCCGTAAAGCAAAGAACGTTACAGTCTCTGATGTCCCCCTGGAATGCTACCCTTGCTCGGATTTCATCAACCTTGATGTCAAGAGACTGGACATTGGCGAGAAGAATGCTAGGGGGTGGTGCATGATGTGCCCGTCTCCGGAGTCTGACCAGAAGACCGCTTTCCCCCTTTTACGAAGTCGTTTTTTTGGGTCGCCGGCTGGGATCCATTCCGTTGTCCTGGGTGAATGGCAGAACACAGGATCCGCTTCGCGAAAGTCATATTCTTGGTCGTACTGGTGGTGAGTTGACGCTGCTCTTATATTCAGTAGTTCTTCTCGACTGTATGTAATGAAACCTAAGATGACCTGGGGTACCAATGTAAGAAATAACATGTTAAAAAAAAAAAAAAATGCATAGTTTCCTAGGAACGCGAAGCGAGGCGGCCATCTCTGTCGGCGCCAGAAGTTTATGTGTGGATTAATTGACAGAGTAGAGGACCTTGTGCATTTCAGGTAAAATATCAATGTTTATATCCCAGAACAAAAATAGGACAAATGAGCTAGCAAGTGCAAGCTAGCTAGCTAAATTGCCATAAATGTTTAAGGCTTTTCGACTGTCCCTGATTTTCAATATTTTTCAAGCACACTTGGCACTTTTAATGATGTTTAGGCTACTGTTTGTATTATAGGATCGCTTGTTTTGCTGATCATGCATGTATGCATCTTTGTGGTTGGGTGTTTAAAAAACAACATATATGTAAAAAGAGCTGTAACTGTCTTCCAACACATGGTTTCTGTTTCATAGTTGTAAATCAAATCTAATTTTATTTGGCACATACACATGGTTAGCAGATGTTAATGCGAGTGTAGCGAAATGCTTGTCAAAGGCACTTCACGAATAAAACATATTGAACAGTTGAATTGGTGTTTTGTTTTGACATACAGTCTACAGTAACTTAAACTAATGAAAATGCTATTCTAATATTCTAATATTACCTAACACCTTCATTATTTTAGTGATTGCATATATGAAATGTATTTATTACACTGTTAGAATGTTGCTAGTTAGCTTGAAGCGGGGTCCTTCGAGGCCCAGCAGTTCTAGTAGTAAGGGGTACAGTGCATTCGGGAAAGTATTCAGACCCCTTGATGTTTTTTCACATTACAGCCTTTTTCTAAAAGTGCTTAATTGAAGAAAAAAACGGATCAATCTAAACACAATAGCCCACAAAGATGAAGCGAAAACAGATTTTATAATTTTTTGCAAATGTATTTAAAAAAGTAATAAATCACCTTAGCATAAGTATTTAGACCCTTTGCTATGAGACTTGCTATTGAGATGTGTCTACATCTTGATTGGAGTCCACCTGTGGTAAATTCAATTGTTTGGACATGATTTGGAAAAGCACACACCTGTCTGTATAAGGTCCCACAGTTAACAGTACTTATGTCAGCGGAAAAACCAAGCCATGAGGTCGAAGGAATTGTCCATAGAGCTCCGAGACAGGATTTTGTTGAGGCACAGATATGGGGAAGGGTACCACAATTATACAGCATTAAAGGATCCCAAGGACACAGTGGCCTCCATCATTCTTAAATGGCAGAAATTTGGAACCGGACTCTTCCTAGAGCGGGCCGCCGGCCAAACTGAGCAATCGGGGGAGAAGGGCCTTTGTCAAGGATGTGACCAAGGACCCGATGGTTACTCTGACAGAGCTCCAGAGTTCCTCTGTAGAGATGGGGGAAACTTCCAGAAGGACAACAATATCTGCAGCACTCCACCAATCAGACCATTATGGTTGAGTGGCCAGACGGAAGCCACTCTTCAGTAAAAGGCACATGACAGCCTGCTTGGAGTTTTACAAAATGCACATAATGGTCTCTCAGACCATGAGTGTCAAGATTTTCTGGTCGGATGAAACAAAGATTGAACTCTCTGGCTGAATGCCAAGCATCACGTCTGGAGGAATCCTGGCACCATCCTTGTGGCACCATCATGGTGGTGGCAGCATTATGCTGTGGGGATGTTTTTCAGCAGCAGGGACTGGGAGACTAGTCAGGGTCGAGGGGAAGATGACTGGAGAAAAGTATAGAGATCCTTGATGAAAACCTGCTCCAGAGCGCTCAGGACCACAGACTGGGGTGAAGGTTCACCTTCCGACAGGACAACAACCCAGGACAACAACCCTAGAGAGACCAGAAAATAGCTTTGCAGTGACGCTCCCCATCCAAACTGACAGAGCTTGAGAAGATCTTCAGAGAAGATTAGGAGAAACTCCCCAAATACAGGTGTGCCAAGCTTGTAGCGTCATACCCCAAAAGACTCGAGGCTGTAATCGCTACCAAAGGTGCTTCAACAAAGTACTGAGTAAAGTGTATGAATACTTATGTAAATGTGATATTTCAGTATCTTTTTTACATATACATTTGTAAAAATGTATAAAACCTGTTTTTGCACATGTCATTAGGGTGGGGAACTCCAGTCCTCGGGGGCCTGATTGGTGTCACACTTGTTCTCCATCCCTAGCAAACACAGCTGATTAATCAAATTGCATTCTAAACTGAATGATTATTCGAGTCAGGTGTGTTAGCTGGGGCTGGAGCAGAACTGTGACATTAATCATGCCCCCGAGGACTGGAATTGCCCACCCCTACGGGATTATGGGGTATTGTGTGAAAATTGCTGAAATGAAAAAACAATTTAATCCATTTAAAATAAGGCTGTAATGTTAAAAAAAAGTTACACTGTATATGTCACGAACGTGTGGAGAGATGGACCAAGGTGCAGCGGATGTTGTGTTCCACATCATTTATTAATGAAGTGAAACTTAGCAAAAACAATAAATCAATAAACTAACAACATAGAAATAATAAACTAGAATACCCCCCAGTCACGCCCTGACCTACTACACCATAGAGAAACAAGGGCTCTCTATGGTCAGTGCGTGACAGTGGAGCTGGACTGGACGCCGTGCTTGGACTGGACACCGGCGCAGAGGAAGGCTCCTGCCATGGAGCTGGACTGGACGCCGTGCTTGGACTGGACACCGGCGCAGAGGAAGGCTCCTGCCATGGAGCTGGCCTGGACGCCGTGCTTGGACTGGACACCGGCGCAGAGGAAGACTCCAATCTTGGAGCGGGACTGGACACCGTGCCTGGACATCGGTGCAGAGGAAGACTCCTGCCCTGGAGCTGGACTGGACACTTTGCCTGGAAGCGCCGGACAGTAGACCCTCACTAGAGGTTCCGGACTGTGGACCGCCTCGGGAGGTTCCGGACTGTGGACCGCCTCGGGAGGTTCCGGACTGTGGACCGTCGCAGGAGTTCCCGGGCTGTGGACCGTCGCCGGAGGCTACAGCATTCAATGACATTCTAGACGATCCTGTGCTTCCAACATTGTGGCAACAGTTTGGGGAAGGACCTTTCTTGTTTCAGCATGACAATGCCCCAATGCACAAAGTGAGGTCCATACAGAAATCATTTGTCGAGCTCGGGGAACTTGACTGGCCTGCACAGGGCCCTAACCTCCACCCCGTCAAACACCTTTGGGAGAGTCGACTGTGAGTCAGGCCTAATCGCCCAAATATCAATGCCCGACCTCACTAATGTTCTTGTGGCTGAATGCACACAATTCCCCACAGCAATGTTCCAACATCTAGTGGAAAGCCTTCCCGAAACAGTGGAGGCTGTTATAGCAGCAAAGGTGGGACCAACTCCATATTAATGCCCATGATTTTGGAAAGATTTTCCTCCTTCTTTTGGCCTTGTAGTGTATGCAATAGTTTTTTTTACAAACCCGCTCTGTTCCTTGTGGACCTATTTGTGGAAGAAAGTCTCAAGATGGGACGTTTTATAAAACAGATGAATATCTGAGTTTATCAAAGAATGGGGTGAGAACACTGGGTGGCATCCTTACCTATTTTTTTATAAAAGCTAAATTAGTGCTGCATTCACATCTCTCCCAAATTAACCTTTCTGAATGGCTGTGTTAAGCATTTCGAACAGTGGACCTAATTGTTCCCAAAATGTTAAATAGACCTCAGGGAGAATATCCTCCCATCCAGGTGTTTTGCCTTTATTCATGCTTTCCAATTCCATTTTGATTTAAATGAGAGAGATTTGTGCTCCCAGCAATGCAGCTCCCTCTAATTTGAGAATGGGAGTTCTTCATTCTTTTCGAAAGGACTGGTGTGGATTTACAATCAGAGGTGTTATCGAAGCGGGATAATCTTTGATTGATTCATTTGGGTTCTGAAAGCAATTTACCTGTTTCAACTTCAGTAGTTCCTATATCAGCTAACTGATCATTACTGTATAGCTTGTTGGCCAGTAAATGACTGGGACAATTAGTATATTAGCCTACTCTAGCCTGAGTTGCATGCAGGTCGCTTGAACGTGTGTTACATTGCGGAACGGTTTGTACTGAACGACACGTTTCCCCAAAACGTTCTTGTGTGCTCTTGAACATACTTTGACGTACATTTGCTCCCGTTTGGTGGAAGTGGCGAGGTGTGGCTTGAAGCATTGAGTGACATATTTAAAGGGCAGTGGCCACGCTGACAGCGTTCACCATCCCACAATCCAACCCCTCCCCATTTTTCAACTGGTCGTTCAATAAACCAACATTTCAGTTTAATTTAAAGTTCCAGTATGTAAAAACGTACGGAACGCAACCCAGGTCAATGGCTCTTTTGGAAGGCAATTGTCTTAAAGGTGCAGTGTCCTATTTTGAGATATAAACAAATATTTAGCCTACTAGTAGCTTTATATATAGAGAAGGCATGCCAACCTATAGGCGCTGCATGACCCCAATACATTTTAAAACTACACCTATAAGTTCTGTAAGTTCTGTTTGGACCAGTAGATTTTTGGCCAACTGGGCCGATCAGACCAGTAGATTTTTGAAAACATACATAGCTACTAGAATACAATAGACAGATGCACAGAAATTCCAACAAACATCAATGACCTCACACCTGCTAAAACCCACATGTTCCCACTGTGTCCATACCCATTCTGTTTGTCTCAGTCCAACATTCCCTTTCATTTTTCATACCATGGACATTTCCAGTGCTTGTAACACTCTATGCCATATGGCCTCAAATTGTGCTATTCTATTCCTCTCTGTAGCCAAAATGTTTTTCAATATTAGGCTAATAATTTGATTCGTCCACTGTCTAAACGATGGTGGATCATTTGATAACCAGTTATTAAGTAAAACATGAGCGTGCTGTGAGATACCCAGTTGGTTGGACCATACTTTTCTCGTCAATCATTTTCAAAAATTGACGAGAAATGTATGGTCCAACCCATTTGATCTCACCTCAGCCATGTCTTGAAATATGCAGATAGACAGATTAAAAGTCATCTTAAATGGTAAAACTTCTGAAAGACAACTTTCTAACTCTGCCCATAACTTTTAGACTTCATAACCCTCCACGGAAGACATGAATTATTGATCGTTTTACACTTAAGCCATGACTCTAGCTTTGTGCTGTAGAAGTTGTGAATTGTATCTCTTGGATAATAAATTCTATACATTAGTTTATACTGGATCAAGAGTACATTTTTGGTTAACTGTAATTTCAGTACTTACTGTATGTTCCAACACTCCCTTCCTCCTCAGATTCAATTAAACTCTCATGTTCTATGAGCTGGAGTTTCTTTGAATTGCAATTAATTCAATTCTACTTCCTGTCACTCAAAAGCAAATTTTATTTGTCAAGTAACAGAAAACATACATAGACAGAATACAATAGACAGATGCACACAAATTGCAACAAACATCAATAACATCACACCTGCTCAAATCCACATCTTCCCACCACATGGCTGCTCCGTTTGTCTCACTCCAACATTCCCTTTCATTCTTCATACCATTGGCGTTTTCCAGTGCTAGGTTATTTAACTGCAATTCCGTTAGTTATGTTCCAACACTCCCCCCATCTTGTGCCAATATCAGATCTTTTTAAGCCTTGGTTCCAGTCGTGTATATTTTTTTCTAATAGATTGTCAGTTGGATAGGCTCTCGGCAAGGTTTTATATATCTTACCTATCGTATAAATATCATTTTCTAACTCAAATATGATTCCCTCAATATTGCTCTGATCTCCAAAATGTTGTGACATGAAACTTTGACGTTGTATGTATTTGAAAATGTCTACATTGTTCAGTCCAAAATGGCTTTTTAATACTGTCGTGGACATCATTTTATTTCCTATTACCAAGTCATTAACGGTGTCTGTGCCTTTAGTTTTCCATGTGGACCGATTTATTGGTGAATTCCTGGAAAGCATTGTTCCATAGGGGTGTGTTTTTTGGGAGTGATATTGGTTCTTGTAGAATCTGTTTAGTTTTTTCCCATGTTGTTATAGTTCTGTATGAATGTTTTAAGTGTCTAATATTTACTTTGGACCGATTTCTATTTTTAGTGAATATTCTTTTGTCTGCTTCAGGGTTGTTGAGTCTATGAAGGCTATAGGATCAGTCCAACTTTTGTTAAATTCTGATTTATATAGATTTTCATATAAACTTTATTTTAGTTTATTAACCTGTTGGTCTTGGCTCTCTTCAAAAGAAAATTATCATATTTGTGCTTAAGTTCAGAAATGTTATGTTCTTCTTTACCTTAGTGATAGTGATTATATAATACGCAATAGTTAATTATATCATCTATTTAGAGCACAATGACTGTGTTTTTTGCATATTTAATGAACTTATACTAATAATGAGGTTTTAAATATGATAGTACATCTGAAGTAGGTTTGTGTGTAACGTCAAACTAATTAAGATTCATTCAACAATTTAATTCTACAGATTAGATTAACAGCAACCAGCACAGTATTTAACAGCTTTTCTTGTTCTTTGCAATAGACACAAGTTATATGCTCAATGTGCTGTAGTGGCATGAATAATCATTTTGGGTGGTTGATGCAGACTGTGCTGAAGTAATCTCTTAACCCTATCTGATACAGACCTAACCTCTGACCAAGCTGCTATCAGAGTGACTGATATTGCACTGTGCATTGCTTCAAAAGCCCCAGGTCACAGTATAAATATTTGTAGCTACATATTTTATGTGTGGCTGCATACAATTTTAATATGTTTTCTCACCGATATGGTCAACCTCATATTTTCAGGTGCATATAACATTCTCAAAAATATACGGGAGCTCAATTCACCATACACAAGGATGAAAGCAGCTTTCTCACTTTCCAGTCAAATATTTGAAAGTTGACACAATGTTTCCGTACCCATAAGCTACTATAGACTAAGTCTAGTATTTCATTTTAATCTGTCAGGTCTAGTGCTACTGTTTGTTTGGGATCTACTTTGTTATCTTTATGCTCAAGATAAACACTTTATTTCCAAAGAAATAGAAATTCTCTGAAACAATATTACATGCAGTGCCTTCGGAAACTATTCAGACCCATTGAGTTTTCCCACAATTTGTTAATTTACTGTGTAACGGTTTTCTTCCTGGGAAGGAGAGCAGGACCAAAATGCAGCGTGGTTATTTATTAACATCTTTAATGAAAGATGAAAACGTGAACACTATACAAAATAAGAAAACGTGGAAAAACCGAAACAGTCCTAACTGGTGCAAAACACAGACAGGAACAATCACCCACAAGATACCTAAAGAATATGGCTGCCTAGATATGGTTCCCAATCAGAGGCAACGATAAACATCTGCCTCTGATTGAGAACCACTCCAGGAAACCATAGACTTACCTAGAACACTCAACTGAACACAAACCCATAGACTACAAAACCCACTAGACAAAACAAGACACATAAATCACCCATGTCACACCCTGGCCTAACCAACATAATAAAGAAAACACAGAATACTAAGGCCAGGGCGTGATATACTGCATTATTTTTGATTCATTAAACTAAAATGGATTAAATATATATATATATATATATATCCTCAACAATGTACACACAATAACCCATAACATCAAAGTGAAAACATTTTTTTTTTTTAATGTTGGCAAATTTATTAAAAATAAAAACAGAAATACCTATTTATTCATTTAGTATTCAGACCCAAATTCAAATGGATTGTTGTGGTAGCAATTCTATGGGAAGAGAGACTGCATATCCTTTCAAACAACACATTATTATAAGTTTAGAAAAATGTAGAATCAACTATCCACTCAACATTGCATAGTTGAAAAGCTCAACGAACAGTGTCGGTTCTCAGCTTTCATAGAGAAGCACATCCTTTTTATTTTTTATTTTATACATGGCAGTCAGCAGATAGTGTGTAAAAATGCAATTAGTTGTCTGTGCAGATTTAAGATAGCACGAGGTTGATAGCCTGAGGGCTCAACTGCAACTGCATTCACAACAACACATACTATAATGTGCTCCGTTCTGCGAGTTTCCATACATGTGAGATAGTAGATAGTAAACCCACGGTCGCACCCAAGCGGACCTTAGCGATACACCCAGTCTTATGACTAAGTCCCACAAAGACACGTTTGTATCAGGTTGGAAAAAATACTAGAGACAAGAGACAATTCTTTAAAAAGTTAAACATGGGATAGCATGACTAATTATGCAATTTTCCACGACATTGGACATGACTTGGAAAGGCACACCTGTCTAGATAAGGTCCCACAGTTGACAGGGCTTGTCAGAGCAAAAACCAAGCCATGAGGTCGAAGGAATTGTCCGTTGAGCTCCGAGACAGGATTGTGTTGAGGCTCAGATCTGCGGAAGGGTACCAAAATATTTCTGCGCCGTTGAAGGTCCCAAGAACACAGTGGCCTACATCATTCTTAAATGGAAAAGTTTGTAACCACCGAGACTCTTCCTAGATCTGGCCGACCGGCCAAACTGAGCAATCGGGGGAGAAGGGCCTTGATCAGGGACTCAGGGAGAACCTTCCAGAAGGAAAACCATCTCTGCAACACTACACCAAACAGGCCTTTATGGTAGAGTTGCCAGACGGAAGTCACTCCTCAGTAAAAGGCACATGACAGCCCGCTTGGAGTTTGCCAAAAGGCACCTAAAGACTCTCAGACCATGAGAAACAAGATTCTCTGGTCTGATGAAACTATGAACTCTTTAGCCTGAATGCGAAGCATAGTTAAGCACGGTGGTGGCAGCATCATGCTGTGGGTGTATTTTTCAGCAGCAGGGACTGGGAGACTAGTCAGGATCGATGCAAAGATGAATGGAGCAAAGTGCAGAGAGATCCTTTATGAAAACCTGCTCCGGAGCACTCAGGACCTCAGACTGGGGTGAAGGTTCACCTTCCAACAGGACATCGAACCTAAGCACACAGCCAAGATAATGCAGGAGTGGCTTCGGGACAAGTCTCTGAGTGTCCTTGAATGGCCCAGCCAGAGCCTGGACTTGAACTCACTGGAGAGACCTGATAATAGCAGTGCAGCAACGCTTCTCATCCAACCTGACAGAGCAAATACAGGTGTGCCCCGCTTGTAGTGTCATACCCAAGAAGACTCAAGGCTGTGATCACTGCCAAAGGTGTTTCAACAGAATACTGAGCAAAGTGTCTGATTACATATGTAAATGTTATATAATTTTTTTTTTTGTGATAAATTAGCTAAAGAAATGATGTGTTGTGTGCAGTTTGATGAGGGGAAAAGAACGATTGAATCAATTTTAGAATAATGCTTTAATCTCACAAAATGTGGTAAAAGTAAATGTGGTAAAAGTAAAGGGGACTGAATACTTTCCCAAGGCACTGTAATGATTGAAAGGGGTTTGACAAATGTAGAGTGTTGATGGGTGTCTACCAGGGAATTCCAAAAACATTTTAATTCAAGAAGTTGTTCTTGTTATAAGTTGAGTCAGCAGAAACATGCCAAAAAGTATACTTCCTTGGCAGCTGTGTTGGACCAGAGACACATCCCTGGAGCAATGATGTTGCTTGATAGTACTCCTCTCACCTCTCTCTTTGTGAGTTTCTCATAGAGGCCAGCAAGAGCCCAGATACTTATTTTCCACCATAATTTGCAAATAAATTCATTAAAAATCCTAAAATGTTATTTTCTGGATTTTTTTTCCCTCATTTTGTCTGTCATAGTTGAAGTGTACCTATGATGAAACTTACAGGCCTCTCTCATATTTTTAAGTGGGAGAACTTGCACAATTGGTGGCTGACTAAATACTTTTTTGCCCCACTGTATTTCTCCAATGCCAAATCAGTGTGTCTTGTTTGCAACGAAAAACGTCCTTGTTTGCAAATAATACAATCTGAGACATCATAGGAATCTGAGCATGGTACTTTCAAAAGTTAGGCCTACTGTAACTCTTCTTCTGTTGTTTAGTACAATGAGAGAAGGTCACAAATATTTCCCTAAAAGCTGTCTTGGGCTTAAACATCTTCTATTATACAGAAAGTGAATAGCGTAATCAATTGATGGTGACAGAATTAGATTAACTCCGAAGCAAAGTCCATTTTTTGTATCCTCGGCTACAGAGAAGTCACGTCTTTCCCGGGTATTTATTACAGCTTGTTTCTAGCATAAAGCATCGCGGACCACAGGGCTGTTATAGATCACTTTATATAAATCCAATCCCTTTTATTTTCTTCTTAATCTTAAACTAGCAAGGGGTAGGCGTGTGCTTTTTGACGTTTTCTTTAATAAAAGGTAGGCCTACGGCATACCCTCTCCTATGCCTTCAATTGGAATCCTGGTTTTAACTTAACAGCCCTTCACTGACATGGAGGTAGGATATTTAAATATTACATGGTGGGTGTAGGAATTTGCCGACAAATCTATATATATAGCAGCATATAGCCTCATTTTGTGTGTCAAACCGGTAGGCCTAACTCTTATTTCTTAAAAAGTAAGAAATAAGCTGACACAAAGCCCTCTTGTTGTTAGTAAAGTCTAATTAAAAATAAAGATGGTTGAAATGAATTATGCCCATTTGAATTTGTCTACTTTCAGCACCATGAGCTGTCCATTTCTGATTGATTGTGCCGTGGCTGCTGTTCCATGTTTCAGCACCACAATGTAAATTACTCAAATCCGGCTTATTGTGAGGTCAATTACTCTGATAAATACATCATGGGCAAGAAACACATTGTTTTTATTAAAATCAATTAGATTAGTGGTAGCAAGCAATCAAAGTTGACCTCCTTCTCATCTTTGATCTCTCTTTCTCAAACTGGACAGAACATAGACTATAGGTTAGTCTGCCTGCAAGATATTGCATTTTCTTGACTAGGCCTAATAAAAAATATATTTTAAGAAGCCTTTGACTCTCAGCCTGAACTGTCACTGTAGGCCTACACAGCACAGCATTGGTTAGGCAGCACACACAGTTTTTGATCAGCAAGAGCAGAGCAGTCCGGGGCTCAGGGTTGAAATATCCATTGCAATGTGTATTGCAGCCTAGTTTTATTTACACCATTCCAGCAGCTAGCTTAACTTTGCTCTGTGCTTCTCCGAGCGCACACTCGCAGGCTATGGATAATTTGATTGAGGCCACACTAAAATAGCCTATAGGCGCACTTGATATTGCGCGCCCAGCCGAGAATCATAGATGAAGGGCGGCAATTGGGCACACATTGGTATACTGTACAGCCTAATGAGAAACACATTCTTATAAGGCTATAGAAATGTCATCAATTACACATTACATGACCCTCCTCTGGACAAGATTTTTAAAATATACTAAAACCTCACCTTGACTGAAATTGAAAAGGCATGTCCCTCCCCCATTTCTATATATTTTTGATCCATCCCATAGAGAAAATTACTGTGACTCATAGAAATGACTATTTTTAAAACGACAGGCATTGCAGAGATTTGCACTCTTTAGCATTCATATCCATATGGCAAAACGAGATGATGTACCGTTGGACATCATCATTGCAAAGGGTCACTGACTTAATACATAAGACAGCTACAGCATCCAAAGAAGGCTTTATGTCAATTGTAAAGACAACTTGCACAAATATTTTTTCATGGTCAATAAGAAAGTATCAAGTTGTGGAATTCTGATGCAATGCCCCTGTAACTTAAAAAGAAAACAACAGTTATTACATGGTCAAGTACATTGAAGCTGAAATATGAAACTTTTTGGGCGACCCAACCAAATTCACATTTAAATGTGAGTTATAGATCTGTCACTCATTCAAAGCAGGTCAAAGAAGCGGTAGATCTGTTCCATGTACACAATTTCTATGCTCCCCGTTCTTAGGTTTTGTTTTTGCGTCTTTTACTTTCGGTTTTGTACACCAGCTTCAAACAGCTGAAAAGACAAAACATTTTGTTATACACTTTATTGATATTTCATAAGATGGTACAATGATGATCCACTCTTGCTGGTTTTGTTTATTTTGTTACATAAACTGAAATTAGGCAAACTATTAGAATTTTGGCAACATGAAGCTATTTCTGCATATTACACCTTTAAAGCACATTTAGGCATTGAAAGCAATGCACAAATCCCACTGTCTCGAAGTGAATGTAATAATTTCCACAAACTACAATTGTCCCGTATTGCCCTTCTTCCCAATTCCTTGTGCCTATAAATTGTGAGGCATAGTCAGAGCTACTTTTGAGGACATGGAAAACGCCCATTGTGTACGTTGCCCATGGGCCGTGCATTGAATTCTAGGTGATTTTGGGACAAGGAGTGCTCTCCTTTAAGGAGTGAATAGGAGTCAATTGGGCGCTAAACTAAAGAAATCCAGCATTAGCACAAATTTTGTCAACAAGAAGTACAACCCAAAAAATAGTTTCCGAGATGTGAGATTATTAACGTGCTCTCTGCAATATCATATAGATTTGGAATCGTGACAGTATGTACTTTCGAGGAAAATAGGACGTTTTGTTTACTCATGTGTGACGATTAGCAGCCACGACGCAGCATTTGCGATTTGTCAACAGTCTGGTGTGTGAGGCGTTATACTGTACGTTCCTCCATTCCTTGATCAATGGGATTCTTATCTACGACTTTCTCTAATATCTCTTGCATAGCTCGAGCTGTGCTCCCCCCCACCCACACCCCCTGCACACAAAATGTATCACATCAAAGCATGTTATTCTAACCACATTACAGTGAAATCCCTTTATGTAGGAGATTTGTCTGCAGATGGCGTAGCGTATCTCCACACTCCTGACTTGCTGATCATACAAGCCGCATGATTAGTGAGAGTCCTGCTGGGTCCTCTCAATTACATACCATTTCCATAATTCAACCCAATTCCACCCTCCCCTATCCCAAAAAGAGCTCCCTCGATTCTCAAATTTAAGCATGCGATTGATTGTTAAAAAATAGACAGCTGTGTGAAAGGACATCGGAAGCCTTTTCTTACCCATTGCCAGAATAAAGTGTATGGTACAGTATCTGTCGACTTTAAGGGGACATTCTAAGTTTCTCAACTAGACACTGCGATGTCCCGGATCTCTTAATGGAGCCCCTGGGGCCTTGTCATACATTATATATGCCCAATGTATTGGCACAAGGAAAAGAAAGGTACCATATGACCTTCCTTTTGTGGTCAAGGATCCTTCGTATACATTCTTCAGAAGTAATGTGTGAAAGTTCCCCCTCTCATGCTGTCAAGTCCTGTGTTGGGCAATTGGTGGCATCCACCTGAACCCTCCATGTCTCCACCTGTCCTCTCATGCAGGGTGGGAGGAATGTGTTTGGTGATCTCTTTCAGGACCCTTGACAATTCATTAAATTTCCATTGTGGTGAAAACTTCATTGTTGGAGCCGGAATGATTCCCCTTCACCTGTTCAAAGGTGACACTTAGTCAGCGAATAAGTTTTTTTAAACCGATGGCAGACTGTTGGCATCTGGCAAAGTTTTGCCAAGTCAAATGTGAGGAGCTATCATCTGGGATAATATATGCAACATAAAAGAGGTGTGTACACATTGGATAAGAATTCAGTGTGAGACTATGGTTGTGGCAGTTGTGAAGCATGAAAATGGCAAGGGAAATGTCTTAACGCCACGATAGAAATCTGCCCAATTATGGCCAAGTCTCGGGAGGTTGCTGTGTATACATAGAATAATACATGTAGGTGTCAGTATCCAGTAAATTGGGCTTCTATTTTGAGGAGTGAAACACTCCACATGGGCACCAACTCCAGTATATTCTGTTAAAACCTTGTCTAAGCTTTTCTGTCATTTCAGCTCTCTCATGGCCATAGGCGTGGCAGTGACGATGCTATGTCAGCAGTATCTGACTGACCAACAATAGCCACTTGAATACCATTCAGTAATTAATTGTAGGAGGCCTTACTGGCCCTACTTATCTGGACCATCTGGGCCTTAATTAGTTGACAGTGCCCGCTGGCTCTTTATCTTCCTGTTTTATTCTTCCAAATTGGAGGAGCCCCGCCATTGCGCACAAATGTAGCCATTACACTGACACATGCAGCATCCTCAGACGCCAAACCTCACGGGCATTGAGGACCTTTCAGAGTGTAAGGGTGGCTTCGCTTGGCAGATTGAGCAGCAGTAACACTAGTCCTGATGACAATTGTGGGACAGGGGCACGCCAGAGTCAAAATGGAATTCTGCTCAATTAACGGATCCCTTGAAGCCCGATACCTTAAGGGCAGAGATAGGCCACATCCCGCACAACTATGTGTTTTCGAAAGCCACAGAGAATAAAAGCAAAGTCCCCACGTGCAGAGATATTGCAAGCTTTAGCCAACCAACTTCATCATATGCAGGCATTTGATAGTTGAGCTGAGAGAGACGTTTTCCCTGGGGCTTTCTGTCCATCCATTGAAACCGTGGTCGAGAAATAATTCCCACCAACACGGGTTATCGGTGACAGGCTTTTGGGTTGTTTTGTAGGCATTTTGGATCCTACTGCACTCCTGGCTGTTTTAGGAGTCCCCATGCAGCTTGGTATTGGTTTTTGGCTGCAGAGACAATAGAATTAGCTGTGTTTGTGCCAGAATTTTCAAAATGATATTGTCTGGCAGAGAATTCTTGCTGACATATGGGACAATAAGATGGAGTAAGCTTTGGGCGATGGGGAGAGAGACTAAGGTGTGGCTTCCCTTTTAATTCAGCTTCTGGGGTTGATAAACCATGTGGACTGATTTTTCTATTGGAACTGCAGAATACCTTGAAAAAGTATAAATAATGGACCTGCAGAAGTAGTGTATTTCAACTTGATCAATTTAATAATCTCTTCCTTGCATAAAAAGTCCATCAAACATTGATATTCTGTACTTTTGCTCATTTGACATCCATACAAAGTGGCGCAGTGGTCTAAGGCACTACATCTCAGTGCTAGAAGCATCACTACAGACACCTTGGTTCAAATCCAGATGGTATCACATCTGGCTGTGATTGGGAGTCCCATAGGGCGGCGCACAATTGCCCCAGTGTCATCGGCCGTCATTGTCAATAAGAATTTGTTCTTTACTGACTTGCCTAGTTGAATAAAGGTTACATTTAAAAATGTAAAATGAAATGTAATGTTCTTGCCAACACTGCTGTTATTTGATACCGCTGTTCAATCACTGCACCAGCAAATCATTTGATCTGTTTTCCTTTCTTTCTTTTTTTTACAATTTATCCTCCTTCTTTTTCAATGTTACTATTTAACTTCTCTCAAAGGATTGCACACCATCAAGTTAGTCTTCTGGAAGTGGTCGATAACTAAAGTAGGCATGGTCAATAAGGAGAGGCTCAAAATGATAACGAAATCAGTAATGTGCCATGAGAAATGGCTATGTTAATGATTGTTTGTGAAGAGGTGTGTTTGCAGGGGAGCTCATTCTGAGCTTATCTTCCAGGAACAGGCTCTCTGTGTACCTCACCTCAGGTCTCAGCGAGGCAACAAACTCTTTATGTGAGGTAAATACCCATGCTGTGAAGTCACAATCCGCAAAGCTCCCTACCGACTGATTGACAAGGCGGGAGTGGGAGTATAGACCACTGATAAACTATCTTTGAAATGTGACTTGAGGTTTAGTACTTTCAGTTAGGCTGTCCACAGAGTGCATGACTGTGCACTTATGCAAACTAAGGGAAAATCTATTCAAGTATATCTGCTCATATTGCACCTGAAACACATGGAATTGCACTGTTCATGCCCCTTTGTGCACTGTATTAGGGGTTTCAGAGTCAAAGTTTTACGATGTGATAATTGTACCAAACTGTATCAAGATTTCGGGTATTTCAAGATATAGATAGTGATTCGTACTGATACTGCAAAGATTCTCTCAGTATTTTGAAGACCTGCAAATTCAGTTTGAAGCACTGTAAGTGGCATATAACTACCGATATGTCAGCTATTGTGACATATAAATACAATGGTTCAGTGTCTATTTTGACATATTCTAATGAGACCAAATTGGAGGATTGTTTTCTTATATTGTCTCTCCGCTGCTTTGTATATTATGTCATGCATTCTTCCAGTAATAGAAGACATCTTTGGGTTGACAAAGGGTATATTTTGAGTCGATACTGAGTACACACCAATGTGACTAGATTATTGTGTCATTCGGTCATTTAGTTCATTGTGCTTTTTAACAAAAGGTCACTCAAATTAGAAGCCAGAGAAAGCCACCTAATTAGCCTTAGCTGCCTGTCAAAAGCATTGGCTTAGACAGATTTTTATCCAGATTTACATGTTACTCTTCATTCCTCTACCAAAGCTTATTTTCCGCATGTTCAAAATGAAAGGTGTGCTTGCGGGAGGGGGGAGGAACACCCATGAGCTTCCTCATGAATAATTAAATAGCGGGAGGCAAAAAAAAAAACATTTGGATAATTAACCATGCAACTAAATATAGATGAAGGGTATGTTTTGTTGAACAAGTTCAGAGTCTTCTATTGTAGGTGGAACGTGAAAGCAACATCAGTGATGGGGAGGAACATAACCACCTGACTGACTAGTGGGGAAACCGTTCAAATGACAAAATAATATGAGTTGAGCATGTCACTCCGTGAATACGCATCTACATATCTGCATCTTTGCCTTCTGCATTTGTTTCAAATGGAAACATAAAACGCAACCGGTTTATGTGTTCCAAAAATGGATGAGATTGTGTGTTCTTATCAGCAGATAAAATATTTATGGATTTGGTGTAATGCTGCAGCGTTTAGTTCTTTATCGATATATATATATATATACAGTGCCCTCAAAAAAGTATTTTCGACCCATTTACTTTTTCCACATTTTGTTCGGTTACAGCCTTAAAATGTATTAAATCGTTTTTTTCCCTCATCAATCTACACACAATACCCCATTATGACAAAGCAAAAACTGTTTTGAACAAATGTTTGCTAATGTATAAATAAAAAATAAAAAAGGAAATATCACATTTACATAAGTATTCAGACCCTTTACTCAGTACCTTATTGAATCACCTTTGGCAGCAATTACAGCCCCGAGTCTTCTTGGGTATGACGCTACAAGCTTGGGAACCTGTATTTTGGGAGTTTTTCCCATTCTTCTCTGCAGATTCTCTCAAGCTCTGTCAGGTTGGATGGGGAGCGTTGCTGCACAGCTATTTTCAAGTCTCTACTGAGTTGTTCGAATGGGTTCAAGTCCGGACTCTGGCTGGGCCACTCAAGGACATTCAGAGACTTGTCCCGAAGCCACTCCTGCGTTGTCTTGCCTGTGTGATTAGGGTAATTGTCCTGTTGGAAGGTGAATCTTTGCCCCAGTCTGAGATCCTGAGCACTCTGGAGCAGGATTTAATCTGTACTTTACTCCATTCATCTCTGCCTGTATCCTGACTTGTCTCCCAATCCCTGCCACTGAAAAACATCCCCAAAGCATGATGCTGCCAACCCCATGCTTCACTGTAAGAATCGTGCCAGGTTTGCTCCAGTCATGATTCTTGGCATTCAGGCCAAATAGTTCAATCTTGGTTTCATCAGACCAGAGAAACTTGGTTATCATGGTCTGAGGGTCTTTAGGTGCCTTTCAGCTAACTCCAAGGGGGGTGTTATGTGCCTTTTACTGAAGAGTGGCTTCTCCCATCTCCGTAGAGGAACTCTAGATCTCCGTCAGAGTCACCTCCCTGAACAAAGCCCTTCTCCCCCGATTGCTCAATTTGGCCGGGCGGAGAGCTCTAGGATAAGTCTTGGTGGTTCCAGCCTTATTCAATTTAAGAATGATTGAGGTCACTGTGTTCTTGGGGACCTTCAATGGTGCAGAAATGTTTTGGTACCCTTCCCCTGATCTGCGCCTCGACACAATCCTGTCTCGGGGCTCTACGGACAATTCCTTCGACCTCATGGCTTGGTTTTTCCTCTGAAATGCCCTGTCAACTGTGGGACATTATATAGACAGGTGTGTGCCTTTCCAAATCATGACCAATCAATTGAATTTACCACAGGTGGACTCCAATCAAGTTGTAGAAACATCTTAAAGATGATCAATGGAAACAGGATGTAGTCAGGATGTAGACATTGTCAATGGTCTGAATGCTTTTGTAAATAAGGTATTTCTGTCTTTTGTTTTTAATACATTTGCTAAAAATTCTTAACCTGTTTTTGCTTAGTCTTTATGGAGTATTGTGTGTATTGTATTGATGTATTGATGAAGAAATTGTTTTATTTAATCCATTTTAGAATAAGGCTGTAAAGTAACAATATATGGAAAAAGTCAAGGGGTCTAAATAATTTCCTAAGCACTACATATTGAATATGGGCATCCCTGCAGTATTTTTGACAATGTCATTTCAGATAAATTAATGTTAAAATTCCAATCCCAGTATTTTACACCTGGATATACATTGTATAAGACAAACAGAAATTGAATATTGATTAAACTGTTAAATACACAAGAATCAGCAGCTGGCGTCATGATAACTAAAATCTTTTGCCCCCTGCATGTTTTCCTTTCTGGGCCAAACATGGGACCTAACGTGACCTCATCAATAGCCAATCAATCTCGAGGACATCTGAATACTCTTTAATCCAATAAACAGGGTTGTAATTACATTAATTAAGCTTCCTCACAATGACTCTTTGAGGGGTTCATTAAATACTTTGATGACAAAACTTTTGTGTTTTAGTGCATAACTCGAGCCAAATGGAATTAGCTTTGCTAGGGAATAGGGTGCCATTTGGGACACACTCTTAGATGTGTGTCCCAGTATTGGTCTATGTTTGCATCAGTAACAAAGATAACAGACATAATCTGGACCCTGAGATATGATTACATGGGTGACCCAGCTCAATCTCCCTCTATTTCAGTCTATTGATGTGAAGAACGTAGTAATTCTACCAAACTGTACTGTTCTCGAGCCCTCTTATTCTTGGCTACATCATCAACCATCAAAAGCAAATGCTACCTCAGCAACCACAATTAGAAATTAAACTGTATGGTCTGCCACTATTACCGCCATCACTGTTTTTTGTTTGGGATGGACTACATGTATAGTGTTGTCACGCAGTCATGGTTTCAATCATGAACATTCCTTTGTTATTCCTTTGTTATTTGTTATCCTCTTGGAGAAACAATTATGCAGTTTCTCTATATGTATTTTAGTATGTTGTGACAGGGAGTGGAAATGCACTTTAGATGGATAACATTTTGCAGATCAATAATGTATTATGTCTCCCTTCTCTCTGCTGACTGTCATCAATGAGGAGATGAAAGTAGGGAAAACTCCATAGATCTACGACCAGTCATTAAAACTGGGAGGGTCTCATTGTAGTTAATGACTTCCTCACCACCCTCCTACAACAAAGGAATGATTCAGACGATTGTAAGCAAGTGGCCAGACTTATACAAGCTGACATTTAGGACTCCGGGAGGCTTTTAGTGTCTCAAGTCCCTCCCTGGGAGGAGCCACATCTGAATGGATTTTAATGGCACTGAGTAGAGTGCCAAAGGTCAAGCCTCTTGATTGCACGGATGTGTCTGTCAGAGAGCGAGAGAGAGAGAGAGAGAGAGAGAGAGAGAAAGAGAGAGAGAGATGGAAGCGGTAGCTTGAGGGAGATGTCTAGCATTGTTGAGCTGAGCAAGAGATGGCTATGGGAGAATGATCCTATGAGATTCCGGTATCACTGGATCAAGTATCCAGAGACCTCATTGGACTAACAGGCAGAGAGGAAAAATGGGTATGCTATCGTGTTGTTTGCTATGGCTCAATCTAGGATAACCTACTGTAACAGCATTTTGAAGCTGTTCTTATTTTGGTTTGCCAAGATCAGACTTTTATTGTAGTCATGTGATTCATAAAATATTTGTGGTATTGATTTTGAAAGTGAGGCCATAAAAAGAAGAGTTTTGTGGAGAAAAGACTTGTTTCTAGAAATGCTGCTTGCATGTCAGATGTGTTGTTAGTGAACTTGTTGGATGCAACGGAGTGGTGGAACACAACCACGAGGCTAGTGAATGCAGTACTGCTGGAGCTTACTGTAGTGGTTGTTGGTATCCTGATTGTTTTGGGTTGTTATTGTTGTTTCACATTTAGAGGATATAGAGGGTCAGTGGAGGGTATCAAGGAATTGCTGGATATGTATCCCTCCCTATCTGACACAGTGCCATAAACCTGAAGCCTGCTAATGTTTGTGTCTGTGTAGTTAAGGAGTGAGCAAACAGACGCTAATAGCTATATTGTTTGTCGCTCTGGATCTCTGAACCATTTTGAGGGAAACGCGGGGGTCGTCAAAGACATTCTTCTCACCTAACTAGCCCTTTGGCTGATTCACAATACAGCTGAGACACCCCTGACTCATATCAGATGTGGGATGCCCGGACTTGGGAGATATAGTGTAGCAGAAGATACTTAGCAGCCCACACATTGAACTCTTAGCTTTTTTTAATGCATTTTAATCATCAACCACTTCCCCTGTGGGCAGAGGCTAGGCTACACTTGCGTCAGGGCCAGACGGAAGGGATTGTTTTAGGGTGTATTGGTATATTGTTTTGTGACTGTGACAGCTTTTCTGTTCTGTGGCTGTGACAGCTCGCAATTATCAAAGACACTTAGTTCAGGCATGATAAACGTGGTTGTTTTAGGGAGGCTGTGAATTTTTTAATTGGTATAGATTGTGTGGCAGTGACTGTTCTCTGATGTCACTACTCGCAAATACCAAAGAGTAGGAGGTCAGTGGGAAAATTCTGAAGAAACATGCCAGTGACTCGTATGCAAATTTATTTTTTGTAGTTACAAAATAATGAAAATGGCAAATTGATTAGTGATTTTGATTTTACGCAGGCCTTTTTCAATAGACCTCATAGCACATCAGGTGGGTTCGATACAAGAGATTCAACTTGGATGGTTTTCAATTTGAACTCCTGTTTGCTGTGAAGTAGGCCTTTATATAATGTTGGTCATTTACAAAACCATTCCTAGCACTTATAACCTGCCACCATACGCACTAACAACCTGTGTCCACTTCCTGTGAAATAAGATAACTAAGTGTGCTTCCTTCCCAGACATCCATTTAGTCGGTCTATCATATTAAACACTGCTTTATGTGGTACATTAAGCATTCTTTCTTGACAAATTGCATTAGCTTGTGCGGATATGTGGAAAGAGGCTTGCATCTATATCATGTGGGGGACGTGTGTTGGAAATACAGATGGGAGCCATCAGTTTTCATTGTCTTAAAACGTTAGCACCGGACGTCATGATTAATGTACCATAGGGTTAATATAAAGCCTGATCTTACCTTTAACTGAGGTGGAACATCATTTATGTCTGGCTAACACACAGATGTATTTGATACACTTGTGTATTGTATTGTTTCTTGCAAGGTTTGCCATTTATAATACATAGAACAAGTTATAGTTGACTATTCGTGATCTACCCCAGTGTTTCCCATCCCAGTCCTCTGAGACCCTACACTAGCATGGCTTTGTCAACTAATCAAGGGCTTGAAGACTGGTTGACTACAGTGGAATTAAATGCTCTGGAATAGAACAAATATGTACAATGTCTAGTGGTCCCCGGGGAATAGTTTGGAAAACATTGTTCTTAACAACTATCAGTGTTGATAGCTGAGTTATGCTAATCTTCACAAAATCAGCAACATTATAGTATATGTTATAGTATACCAAGCTTACACTCCCTATATAGAGCCTGTTGCAATTAGCCTGTGCTTAGAGTACACATGTTCCCGCTCTGGCATTTTCTCTGAAGGCAACTTAACATGGCAGGGTTCCACAGCTATTATAGACAAATGTGTTATATAGCCCCTGGGTAATATCCCAGCACACAGGGGGTGTGCTGAGGACATTCACATTAGGCCCCTTGAGGGTTCGATGTGACGTTATCCCACTGACGTTCTGAGAACGTTGTAAGAACACCATGTGATGGTCCAAAGGGAAGTTTCTCTTGGGGACCTTTGTCGAGTTCCCTGTACATTCCCAGGATGTTTCTGAGGACCATGTCAGGACGTTCTCAGGAATTTCATTTCACTAGCACTTAGGAGCTTTTCTCTCTGTTCGTTCCAGGGACATTTTTAGGATGTTCTTGGGACATTGTGTCATGGTCCCATGAAGGTCCCATGAACGTTCTTGGGATGTTGTGTCATGATCCCCTGGAGGTTTTGTCTAGTTCCCGGTTTGTTTCTATTACATTCTTGGGACGGCTCCTTGAAAGTCCCCTTAACATTATGTCATGGTCCCCTGGAGGTTTTTGTTACGTGATGGTCCCAGGATTCCCAAACCATTATAAGTGAAGTAATGACATGAGGGTTTTAAGGTAAGTATCTTTAGTAGATGACAATATGATTACATTTGCCATGATCACTTTGTACTGACTTTTCAATATGACCCCACTCGGCATTTGAACTCTTAACCTCTGGATATGAGGTATGCTGATCTTTCTGCTGTGCCACAGATAGAAATGTAGAAGTTACTTACACATTTACTACCTGTAGTACATCTCTGCACTTAACAAAATAGTGCCCTCTGCACTGCTATTTTAGTCATCAGTTAATCTGAGTATTGTCTCATTGATTTCATTTACTATTTTTGTTTGGATTTTCAGTATTGTTTTCTAATGTTGGTGATATTATTCTGTTCTGATGTTACTCCAGAATATAATAATAGTTAGATGGATGCAGTGGTCTAAGGCACTGCAGTGGTTAGATGCAGGGGTCTAAGGCACTGCATCTCAGTGTAAGAGGTGTCACTACAGTCCCTGGTTCTAATCCAGGCTGTATCACATTTTCTTTAAAGTGCAAAGTGTAGGAATAGGCCTTCAAGTGAAATCAGTCACTGATACAGACATGGTGGCCTAGCAGGAAGATGAGAATGTTGTGACCCAAGAGGTTGTGAGTTCAAATCCCACATGTTAAATTATGATTACTGTATGAATAAACATATTCAATGTAATTGTGTATTTCAAATATGTAAATTGAAAAAACTGTATGTTAAGATGCTGTTTGTAGCATTGCCAGAAGACAAAGAGCTGTGACTGGATCAGTGGTTCACCAATCGTGGGCTTGGCAACAGTAACAAGGGGTGATGTGTAATGAGGGGGGGAGGGGGGGAGGGTGTTCTTCATGACCATTGGGTGACGTCCCTGGGACGAACCAGGACCTAAACAAAAACCTCCGGGGGACCATGACATAAGAACATCCTAAACTAGACAAAACCCCCAGGGGCCTTGACAACGTCTTGACGACCCAACAACTCATTATTGTTTGCAGGGATGCACCTTTTATACTACTTGGCCCTGTTAATGGCAGATTAAATACCTGTCCTGAACATCCTACTCATGGTAGAGAGCACACACATGCTTCCCTATAGTGCATTTTGACCTGTTCAAGTGGTGCAATAAAGCATAATAAATTCACCTCAATATGAAAATACATTACTGTGTTACTGTAATACATTACATTACATATGGTAAGGGTTTGAAATTCTTCTATTCAATACCTTAGTTTACCCCAATGGAAATGAGTGACTCAAATCTTGAGGACTTCCCAATTTCTTCCTGTTTACCATGTTCCCATCTACGGTGGCCTCAACGATCAAAGTACTCATCTCTCATCTTGACTTGTATATTGATAATAATCACCTGCACAGGGCTCACCAATGATGTCCTTATTCGGTGCCATGATAATTGAGTCCTGGCACATTTAATGACAAAATATTCAGACACGCTGGCAAGCTCCTGTTCCTCTCCACATTTGAGTTGAATTAATTGATAACTATTAAACATGGGATGAAGACTGTAAGTCATGGTGTTAAATACATTCCGCAGGGTTTGATTGTGGGTAAATTGAGGCCCAACCACTTGACGGTGCTCTTTGGCTGCTCCTAAACTCAATGCTTATCAGAAATAATAATAAAAAGCAGCTGCTTCCATCTTGCAAAGTGTATGGTTGATTAGCACTGATTAATTATGTTTGACTTTGCCATGTGAATAAAGCACTAGGCCAATTGGAGAATAGCAGATTATTATTAGCCTACCCAAGGCCTTTGATTCTCACAGTTAGGGATGTGGTCCAAAATCTCTTTCTCTGCCTCACATGACTCCTGTTGGTGATTATGTTGCAGCTATGGTAATTGTGTTAATCTCAAGCTACTTTCCCTTTCATTTGCTTCTGATTGATGACAATATTTGGAGAACATTTCACTAATGTTTTTTGACCATAAAGTCATAATTTGTCCATATAATCCCTACAATACGATTCCAATAATTTGGTTATCCCTTTCTTTCTCCAAAATATGCATGTTCAATCGGAGTCAAATGGTGTTTGATCACACTGACAAATTGGTATTGTAACATTAGCCAGTGGAGGATGATGTACAGGAAAGGATGTCCGAAACAACAGCATACATTGGTACTAATGATAAATTGCACTAATCAAAGATAAAACAAAAATATGTGGTGTTGTTATTGTTCTAGTGTGGCTAAACTACAGTACAGTAGTGGGCTAGATACACTGGTACTGTAACAGAACCATGTGAGAATGTACTTCATGTTTTTTTATGTTTTTTAACTAGGTCACATCCCTTACATGGATACCATTGCATGTACTGAGAGAGTTTGAGTTACACAACCCACTCATCAAAGCTCATCAAAGAATAGGCCAGTGTCATTTTGCGCCTTGGCAGACCATATGGCTCTAACCCATGCCATCCACCATCCTTTACAAAAATAATTTGAATAATGTATAAACCAAGAAGAGAACGTTCCAGGATTGCCTTCTCATTTCCATCGTCACCAACCTCTTTGATTACTTGCAGACACTCCCTTTATAAAAGGTGGATTGATTGCACTCTGGCAATGCATTAACCTGCGAGTTAATTACATGTTTCCTTCAGGGTAGAGTCATTAGAAGCTATAAGGCTCGTTAACATTTCAATTATAATTGAATAACTTTTCCATACAGTTACCCTTGTGAGGATAGTTTGTTATTTAATTTTTGATATCTGGGAAATTAAGATATCAAAAGCAGCGCTGACATATCTAATATGCGTATGTTAACCCCTTCACATTAGCGATCTTACAGTTAATGATGGGGCGCACTGCACAGCATGTTGTCTCTGTAATGTGGAGTGTACTGGAATTCATGAGATGCGGCTTGTGTGTATGAGGTTGGTGCAACTTAAATTCAAGTCAAGGCCAAGCCAGCATAGTTTAGAAGGAAAGTGTCAGGGCCCATTGGCCTTCAGCTTCCATTTGAATTTATTTCTGTTCCCATTAAACGGGTAAATAATTTTCATTTTGCAGTGCACTGTGTACACATGAGTCTGAAAATGCCTAACGCAAGTCTTAATACTATTATGTTAAGTCCCTGTACAGTATATTTGTTCTATTACACACACATGTAAAAGTGTGTAATTAATACACATGTAAATTGGAAATGTTATTTTGTATATCCCACTCTCCCTGACACTAGTCTTGCTAACACCAGACTCTCTACGCCCTTGAATTAAGAGTCTGGAATGGCTGCTTTGATGTGTCGGCACAACGCGACGACAATGAAGGGGATGTGCCCTCAGACTTCCAGGCAACACCCTATGCTGGTTGGATATCCCATTTTGAAATGAATGAAACATGATTTATTGGTTTACATAGGGTGGGCCCAGCCCTTCCACTTACAACCAGCTCCTGAGTGGAGCAGCAGTCTAAGGCACTAGAGGCGTCACTACAGACCCTGGTTTGATTCCAGGCTGTATCACAACCGGCATTGATTGGGAGTTCCATAGGGCGGCGCACAATTGGCCCAGCACTGTCCGGGGGTAGGCCCTCTTTGTAAATATGAATTTGTTCTTAACTGACCTGCCTAGTTAAATAAACAAATCTGGGGCAAACACACACAGCTGCTAGCAAGCACAAACCTTCAGAGTTTGGCAATTGTTTGCTGATAACATCATGAATAGTGCAGATAAATCATCACACACATTTTAAAAATGTTAGAACAACCCTTCTACACTAAAACAAGTGACATATTAGACAACAGCAACCTGTTTAATGTTACGATCTTGTGGCTAGGAAGTAGCAACTAATGTTAGCTAGCAAAGTTCAGCCCATAGAATGTAAGACAGCTAATAGCTTTAGCTTGCTTTCTATCAACTCAAAATCAGCTAGCTAATAAAATATATGTTTTAGTTACAAATTAACTAGTTAGCTAATTACAGGCTGAACGTTTCTTTACCCCACTGAAGTTATTAATTCTCTGTTTACAGAGTAAACTCTGTTTACAGTGCCGATTTTAGCATATTGGTGGGGCAAACCATCCCCAAAAATGTTTAGATGCATGCCAGCAAAGCCACTACACAACACAACACTAAACAATACATGAATTGCACTATAACGGTGACAAACTGTGCCCACAAAGTATTATGGCCTACATAAAGCTTTCCCAACAGCAGAGTCCCAACAGCAGTCCCATCATCTTACCACTGCTACACCTGGCTATCAACTGAGCCTTTCCTGGCAGCAAAACAGCCTCATTTACTGCCTTTTAAAAACATAGCTGATATGGCTGACTTGCTTAAACAAATGTGGTTTCTACTGACAATTGAGATGTACAAACTATGGCATAAGGAGACGACAAGCAGATAAGAGGCCATCCCTAATTTAAATTAAGACATTCATGAGCAAGCTAGGATGAACGTAGTCAATATAACTATTTGTTCAGCACTTTTGAAATGTACAGCGACAGCATTCAGAATATAGGCCATTCTTACAGTGTTCTCCCTGTACACCAAGTCAGAACTGTAGGATAAATAAAGGGGGATATAAGCAGACAATGGAACCTCTTACAAGATTCGATGATTACATTTCTCTAAAACAGGTTATAGGCTAAATGTGCACCACCAAGTCAGAACAGTAGGCGAAATTAAGAGGGAAAATAGGTTTATAACACAACATACACTTAGTATTACTTTCTTAGCAACAGTATACATATCTTCCTGGAATATTACAACATTTATGCAGCAGAGTACAAAACATTTTTGGACTCACCTTGTTGTGCTGTGTTCACTTGAACAGGAAGATGACGTAGCGGTCCTTCGTGGGCTAATTTGGACATCAAATTTTATCAATGAAATCTGGCGTTCTCTGGATTCATGGTGCTTTCAAGACAACTGGGAACATGGAAAAAAAACAAGGTTGAATCATGATGACGTCAGTGATCTTCAGGTCGTAGCTCTAGAAAGAGGCCCGGGTTCCCGACGTACAATTCCGAGTTGGATGACCGTTCAAAACGTATTTTCTCAGTCATATTTTTTTTTTGCCCAGTTCCCAGTTGTCATGGACTCATTGAAGTCAGATTTCCCATTTTCGAGTTAAGTTGTTTTGAGCGCAGCACAAATCAAGCTGGATTGACAGCATTACCAATGTTGAATGTTTGTAATTTTAAGCTTTGAAAAGAGTTCTGTGGTCCCACAATTGGGACCACAATCCCACTCCACTGAATAACAGACAAGTGATTGCTTTGTAATGCTTGCAGTTAGCCACTGATTACTTCCAAACCACTCATTGTTGAATTTTTGATTTCCAATTTGTTGTGTAATGTTTATGTCCAATGGCCATTGAGCACCAATAAATGTAATCTATAATTTCTCATCATTACTTCTCTTCATGTGACAAGGATTAATAAGGATTTTCCAGTAGATTGTCAACTTGATTCACGATGATGACTGCTAGCCAAGATTTTGAAAGTATGATATTGACATGATCAGTCCAATCAAAGTTACTGTAGATATACCTTGATTTTATGTAATTTTGTCTGCAGCCAATGACCTTTAACCTTTCTTGGATGGGCACATCTAATGTAACTATGGCAGCACCAAAGGGGCTTAAATTATTGGGCTCTACCCTTAGATTTGGCAGTGACGTAATGTCCCCATGAATGACAGAACACTGAGCCAATTACTGCGCAACTAGAGAACATTACCAACACCTACACTCTGCTCCATACTGTATTTTCGGCTGACTGCCCCATCACCACAGAATGCACTGAAAGCTAGGCTGAAACACCTGCCTTTTGGAGCTGCCATACTCAAGAAAGCTAAAAAGAGTCCATGTTTGTGGCTTTATTAACTCAATTATGATTTTGATACGTTGTTTGCATACTGATATGTGACATGTATTAATGACAAAATAACATGTAAAACAGGCACCCCCCCCCCCAAAAAGGAATATATAGAGACTACATATGTGTTATTTCATAGTTTTGATGTCTTCACTAGGTAAAGAAATAGGTAAACATTGGGCACACATACTCGTTCAAGGAGTCTTTATTTGTACTATTTACCTATTTGACCTATTTGACCTATTTCTTTACATTACCTAGTGAAGACATCAAAACTATGAAATAACAGATATGGAGTTATCTAGTAACCAAAAAGTAGTTAAACAGATTAAAATATATTTTATATTTGAGATTCTTCAAAGTAGCCATCCTTTGCCTTGATGACAGCTTTGCACACTCTTGGCATTCTCTCAACCAGCTTCACCTGGAATGCTTTTCCAACAGTCTTGAAGGAGTTCCCACTTGTTGGCTGCTTTTCCTTCACACTGCGTTCCTACTCATCCCAAACCATCTTAATTGGGTTGAGGTCAGGGGATTGTGGAGGGCAGGTCATCTGATGCAGCACTCCGATCACTCTGCTTGTTCAAATAGCCTTTACACAATCTGGAGGTGTACTGGGTCATTGTTATATTGAAAGCAAATGATAGTTGCACTAAGCGCAAACCAAATGGGATGGCGTATTGCTGCATAATGCTGGTTAAGTGAACCTTGCATTCTAAATAAATCACTGGCAGTGTCACCAGCAAAGCACCCCCACACCATCACACCTCCTCCTCCATGTTTCACAATGAGAACAACACATGGTTCCCATCATCCATTCGCCTACTCTGCATCTCACAAAAACATGGTGGTTGGAACCAATAATCTCAATAACGGACTCATCAGACCAAAGGACAGATTTCCACCGGTTTAATGTCCATTGCTCGTGTTTCTTGGCCCATGCAAGTTTATTCTTCTTATTGGTGTCCTTTTGTATAGGTTTATTTAGGCTGCAATCTAAGTTGCAGTTAACTCTAATGAACTTATCCTCTGCAGCAGCGTTAACTCTGGGTCTTCCTTTCCTGTGGTGGTCCTCATGAGAGCCAGTTTCATCATAGCGTTTGGTTTTTGCAACTGCCCTTCGAGGGCATTATCACTTTAATACAACATGTAACCAACGTATTCAAATGATGATTGACATATTTTCATAAAAAACTTTATTTTGATGAATTTATTCATACTATTTCATCCTTCCACAAGATATAGTACCGAAACAAATCTAGGGTTGCTACCCAAGCCGGCTGGTTGTTTGTTCTATTGGTTCAGCCATTCAGTCTTTTTGTTCTGTGTCTATGGACGCGACCTTGACGTTCGTTCTAAATGTTCCATTGCCATACTGGCTGGCAACGTTCTTATCCCTTGCTTGCTAGCTAGCTAGCCAACTATGGCTAACTTATAATAACAACAGTAGCTGCAGTTGGTTTAAGCTGTTTCTATTTAAATTCATTTGGATACATCAATAACAATGAGTTAATGATTTCACCTTGCATAGAAAATGTGCTCTCTGGTTAGGACACTGTTGTTCAAAGAACACAGCTAAAACAATACAGCTAAAACAATACAGCTAAAACAATCACTTCAAACTGAAGCTGGAAAGACTGCAAACTAGCTGCACTTTGTTTCATTTTACCTTTTTTCAACAGACATTTCTTTGTTTATATCCATAAAAATTATGACAGCTGATTCATGATTTCGACTGGCTGAGAAATGCTGCCTGCCTTTCTCTCTCATCCCGACACCCGACCCCTACAAGTTCATTACTATGGGACAATTTGAATATTGAAACAATTTCGAAATTGTTGGAGAGACAGACAGGAAGGTTTATACAAATCTCTGCTGTTGAAAACTAAATGTTAGTCTAAAATAAATGTGAGATAATGTCTAGATGCTTTTCATAGTGAAGATCAAGTTTATAACTTCCCTGCCTGGGCTGCTGACACAGTGGATTGAGCAGTCAGATGGAACAGAGTAAATAGGCATTTTAAAGTAATATATCCAGCCGGTGATAAATTGTGGAATAGCCACCGGCTGGAATGCGCTTTTAACCAATCAGCATTCAGGATTAGACCCACCCGTTGTATAAAAATTAATAGAACACAGTCTGGCCCAAAAAGACCAGACTACAGCAAATATAACCAACAACACCAAAAGAGATATGAATCATCTTTCATCAATTAAATCTAAAATATCTATCTAATGCAACATTTACTACTGTAAAGATAAAGAAAACATGTACTTTATTTTACAGGATGATATAATGCATGAAGCAAACATGGAATGACATTTTGAAATGTGAAGGTGTAGACTCACTGAAGTCTAGTGGAGGTGTCTTTCATCCCTCGGCACCCTGGTGGAGTTGAACAATTATTGTTCAGCCCTATAGTAGCATGATTCTGGTTCTGATTCTGGATAGCTGAACTCCTGTAAATAGAGAAAGGACATTTAGATGTATGTAACAGTTTTCCAACCATAACATTCAAAGATTTTTTCCAACTAGAGACCCTAGGGAGGATGAATGAAATGTTAAACTACATCAACCTTGTACTTATTCATATGAATTTGGGACTAGAAGGGGGAGCTTCCCTTACACAGACACAGAGAAAACAACTGCAATTTGACAATAGAACAAATAGTGCACCTGGAACATCATCATTATGTTGATAAATTAATTGCAGTCAATCATTTGGAATGAAAAGGTCTAGGTAACCTAATCAGCCAGTGCACACTTTGGCACAGTTTGTATGTCAGTGTCAGACGGCTGGTTTGGAGTCAAGGTGCCTGTGCTGAAGGTCAAGTAAGCAGGCATCGCCACAGACACCTACAAGGGCTTATGTTAAACGACCTCTGCCACTACTGCTTGTAGTACTTGAGGAACACTTTGTTTCGATAAATCATTCCATAGACATTCCCTTCCTAAACCAGACTATATAGTCTTCAGACTCTCTCTCTCTCTCTCTCTCTCTCTCTCTCTCTCTCATCACTATCAGCATTATTCGGAGCTGCAGGCTTGAGGGCAACCAACACAGATACATGTACAAGACAACCAAAATGAAAAACCAGCTCCCAAGATAGAACACCCTTTCTTTGTGGATAGTTACATTAGGTACAGTCTCTTTATTCCTGTACCCTCTTATAACTAACACGTTGACTATGGTCTTTAAGAGCGTTGACAATTGTTGGCTAAACAAAGCGGACATCTTGGAACATACGGCTGGAGCACAGAGACACCTTTGGGTGTGAAAAGCCATTGCATTAGATGGAATGATCGTAGCCCAAGGGCCACATCAAAAACACTCTTAAAACCTTCCAGTGGAGATATGGACCAGGCCAATTTCTCAAATGGCTTTTACTTGTTAATTGCACAGGGGCCAAGTTTGTTATCTAATCCTCAACTACTTGGGCAAACACCAGCAAATAGGACGTGCCTGCTTTTTGAGGTTTTGGGGATGTAGTACAAGCCTCCACTGATACAGCTGTGTCTGCTAGGGACACGCTTACTGCATTTAGCTCTGCTTTAGTTACAGTTGAAGTCAGAAGTTTACATACACTCATTAAAACTCGTTTTTCAACTACCACAAATGTCTTGTTTACAAACTATAGTTTTGGCAAGTTGGTTAGGACATCTATTTTGTGCATGACACAAGTGATTTTTCCAACAATTGTTTACAGACAGATTATTTCACTTATAATTCACTGTATCACAATTCCAGTGGGTCAGAAGTTACATACACGGCCTCCCGGGTGGCGCAGTGGTTAAGGGTGCTGTACTGCAGCGCCAGCTGTGCCACCAGAGACTCTGGGTTCGCGCCCAGGCTCTGTCGTAACCGTCCGCGACCGGGAGGTCCGTGGGGCGAGGCACAATTGGCCTAGCGTCGTCCGGGTTAGGGAGGGTTTGGCCGGTAGGGAAATCATTGTCTCATCGCGCACCAGTGACTCCTGTGGTGGGCCGGGCGCAGTGCGCGCTAACCAAAGTTGCCAGGTGCACGGTGTTTCCTCCGACACATTGGTGCGGCTGGCTTCCAGGTTGGATGGCGCTGTGTTAAGAAGCAGTGTGGCTTGGTTGGGTTGTGTATCGGAGGACGCATGACTTTCAACCTTTGTCTCTCCCGAGCCCGTACGGGAGTTGTAGCGATGATACAAGATAGTAGCTACAAAACAATTGGATACCACGAAATTGGGGAGAAAAAGGGGTAAAATTCACACACAAAAAATAAAAAGAATAAAAATAAGTTTACATACACTAAATAGTTGACTGTGCCTTTAAACAGCTTGCAAAATTACAGAAAATGATGTCATGGCTTTAGAAGCTTCTAATAGGCTAATTGACATAATTTGAGTGAATTAGAGGTGTACCTGTGGATGTATTTCAAGGCCTACCTTCAAACACAGTGCCTCTTTGCTTGACATCATGGGACAATCAAAAGAAATCAGCCAGATGAATGTACTTTGGGACGAAAAGTGCAAATCAATCTCAGAACAAAAGCAAAGGACCTTGTAAAGATGCTGGAGGAAACTGGTACAAAAGCATCTATATACAAGGTTAAACGAGTCCTATATCGACATAACCTGAAAGGCCGCTTAGCAAGGAAGAAGCCACTGCTCCAAAACCACCATAAAAAAGCAAAACTACGGTTTGCAACTGCACATGGGGACAAAGATCATACTTTTTGGAGAAATGTCTTCTGGTCTGATGAAACAAAAATATAACAGTTTGGCCATAATGACCAACGTTATGTTTGTAGGAAAAAGGGGAACGCTTGCAAGCCGAAGAACACCATCCCAAACGTGAAGCACAGGGGTGGCAGCATCATGTTGTGGGGGTGCTTTCCTGCAGGAGGGACTGGTGCGTTTCACAAAATAAATGGCATCATGAGGGGAAACTTTTGTGGATATATTGAAGAAACATCTTTCGACATAAGTCAGGAAGTTAAAGCTTGTTGGCAAATGGGTCTTCCAAACGGACAATGACCCCAAGCATACTTCCAAAGTTGTGGCAAAATGGCTTAAGAACAACAAAGTCAAGGCCCTCACCTCAATCCTATAGAACATTTGTGGGCAGAACTGAAAAATCATGTGCGAGCAGGAAGGCCTACAAACCTGACTCAGTTACACCAGCTCTGTCAGGAGGAATGGGCCAAAATTCACCCAACTTCTTGTGGGAAGCTTGTGGAAGGCTACCTGGAACATTTGACCCAAGTTAAACAATTTAAAAAGCAATGCTACCAAATATTAATTGAGTGTATGTAAACTTCTGACACACTGGAAATGTGATGAAAGAAATATAAGCTGAAATAAATTATTCTCTTTCACATTTTTTTAATAAAATGGTGATCCTAACTCACATAAGACAGGGAATTTTTACTATGATTAAATGTCAGGAATTGTGAAACTGAGTTTAAATGTATTTGGCTAAGGTGTATGTGACCATTGATGATCTTTGCTTCAGGTGAATACCTTCGAGATATTTCTCAAAGGTATTCATCTAAAGCAAAGAGTATCCCAGGTCATGAATTATTTAATAGTCAGTGACAGTGGGTTCCATTGCAATCCACTGGGGTGTACTTATCATCAAAAGGTTTAGATGGGCCAAACATTTCATACTCTGTCTCCTGTGCTCTCCAAGTCTCTATCAGCTTTCATTTGAATAGTCATTTGCAGTAATCGAGTTGGCATACAAAATCTGCTGAAGTTGGATATCTCATTTTAAACAGATGCCTTGATGATTGCGAAAGATGCATCATGAGGAGTTTCACAGATTCCACAGATCATAAACAAGTCTGTGTGTTATGAAAGATGTTCTTCTTCTTTTTGTCTTGAAAAGCATCAACTTTTAATGTCAAAGTGCATAAATGTTTCTTAATCTATTGATTTTCCACGTTGTATTTTACTGAGGCTTTATGAAAGGGGAATAAGAGTGGAATGGTTGATTAAACAGGAATAGATTCTTCATTAATTTAATCTCTCACTGAATCTCCATTATTATACATTATATTTTTCTTTAGGATGCAACTGAATATTGAACAGCTGTGCTGTTGTTTTTGTGAGAGGGAGCACTGTGCACACTCAAGACAGAAAGGAGAAAGAGCCGGAAGGAGAGAGCAAGAATGGAGAACTTGAGACAGTGAGAGAAAGAGAGAAAGAGAGAGAGTGGGAGAGATCTGTGGTGGCCCATGGAATATACCGGTCAACTGCCTGGGGAGTGATCGCAATCTCCTGTAGCTGCTCTCTCACCTCTAGATTTCAATCTGATAAAAGCTCCTTTGGCATTCACAAGCTCAGACAGTGAATAGGGCGGTCTGCCTGCATTATCAGATAGGCGCTATAGCAATATGAGCGTACATTTTGATGTAGTATCAGTCTCAGAGACAACGCTCAGCTGACCACCCTGAGGTCATCCCAAAGACACGAGAGCCAAAAGCGTTTGGGAAGAATGTGAAAACACTATTGTGAAGTCATGCCACATACTGTAGGCTATTGCACATGCTGAGAAGGATGGCAACGTGTGTTGGTTGTGACTGCGCAAGTAAAAGGATGAACTCTGGCACTTCATGGTTGCTCATCATGTGATTTTATGTGCAATTAATGTGATAACATGTGACGTCATCAGTGGCTGTTAGTGCTGTTTAATGAGGGAGGACAATATTTTTTAATGAGCATATTGGGTGTCATTCACATTCCATTCACCAGCTCAATGAACAGTAATGTTGATACGTTTAGGCTACTCCATGATGCTAAAATCTTCCCTATGTGGCTACAAAATAGACTGTGAATCAAAGTTTACGACGTAGGTGCACAGGTCAAGAGAAATTTGAGTAATCAAGGTGACATACATTGGCACATTCAATATCACATTACAGGGTGTAATCATTTGTCCAACAGTTGCAAACAAAATGTTCTATTGGACAAATTCAGGTATGTTTATTCCCGTTTCGTTCAGTTTGCTTCCATTTAAGAAATGTTTTAACAGAATCGTCCGAATGAATACACTCCTGATCACACGCAAACACAGTTCACTTTCATCCCTTTGATCGTTGTATAATTCCTTCTCACATCTATTCACTCTCCTCTGCTCACTTTTTCCCTTTGCTTGTGGACTTCAGACATCAGGCGAAAAAACACTTCCAAGCAAAACCTTCATATCATAACCACTATCCGCTACACACAGCCTACATTCAGTGTCACCATATTACTTTCCCCTTAAAAGGCAGTAGAAGAAGACAAAAATGTATGTTACCCATTGAACGACATCTATTGCAGGATAAATCAACATTAAAGTTGACATATCTGGCCATATATGGATGTAAAATTTTACTTTATGGGTTTGTTACGTAGGCTTCTTCTAAGCCAGGTATTCCCAAACTGGGGTATGTCGTCAAGGGTACGCCAAATAAAAATGTGATTCATATTTTTTTTAAACAGTACATTTGTATATTACAGAGGGGCTATACATTTGGGTGACGTTTTTCACTCACCTGAGTACCCTCGTTTCAGTGCCAAAAACAAAATTAAACCATCTAGTGTTCAGTAAAATAACAACACAAAGTCAAATACAGGTAGCCTAGTAAAATAATTAACAACCAGTCACATTAACCGTTACTCTCTCACAGGAAACATTCACTCTTGCGCAGACATTTAACTTAATTCTTCCTGCTGCAGTGGATATGGCTGGGACAATGTTGGGGGGGAAAGGCCAAAATAAACTGTACAGACAATCATTTCATCAAACAACACTGTTTCACAGCGCATCAGTGACATGGCAGGAGATGTTTTGAAACAATTACTGCTTCGCATACAAGCCAGTGAATTATATGCGTTACAGCTGGATGAATCAACATAAGTGGCAGGCCTGGCACAGCTCCTGGTATATGTCTGTTACGTTTATGGGGGGGTCAATTAAGGAAGACATCCTATTCTGCAAATCATTGGAAACCATGACAACATGAGAGGATATTTTTAAAGTACTGGACAGCTTTGTGACATCAAATGGATTTTGATTGGTATCTGTACTGATGGCACAAAAGCCATGACAGGGAGACATAGTGGAGTGGTAACGCAAGTGCAAGCAGTTGCTCCTGACGCCACTTAAGAACACTGCAGCATCCACCGAGAGGCTCTTGCTGCCAAGGGAATGCCTGGCAGCTTGAAAGACGTTTTGGAAACTACAGTGATAATGGTTAACTTTGTTAAAGCAAGGCCCCTGAATTATCAGGTATTTTCTGCATTATGCAATGATATTGGCAGCGATCATAAAATGCTTTTACAATATACGGAAGTGTGCTGGTTATCAAGGGGCAAAGTATTGACATGTTTAAAAAAAAAAATTGATAGACAAGCTTAACATTTTCTCTACTGACCATAGTTTTCACTTGTCTGACCGCTTGCGTGATGTGTTTCTCACATGACTGGCTTATCTGCGTGATGTTTTTTCTCGCCTGAATGATCTGAATCTAGGATTACAGTGACTCTCGGGACAGAATTGAGGATATGATTAAGTGGAGTCAGTAGAGGTTAAGACGCTGATGCCCTTTGCAACCACGTACCTATGTGAGAGCGGATTCTCGGCCCTCACTAGCATGAAGCTAAATACAGGCACAGACTGTGGGTGGAAAATTATTTAAGACTGAGAATCCAAACATTGCAGAGTTATGTGCATCCTTTCAAGCACACACTTCTGATTAGCCTGTGGTGCATTATTCTACATTTTTGATGAACAAATAAGGTTTTATATGTAAGATGGCTAAATAAAGAGCAAAATTATTGATTATTATATTATTATAATTATTTGTGCCCTGGTCCAATAAGAGCTCTTTGTCACTTCTCATGATCCGGGTTGTGACAAAAACTCACACTCATTCTTATGTTTAATAAATGTATCGTAGAGTGTGTGTGTGGCAGGCTTACAATGATGGGAAAAAACAACATTTGACAGTGCACTGACCCTGGTGCTAGAGGGGGAACGCAGCTGGAGGTTGAATGTTTGAATGGGTACGTGACTAAAAAATATTTGGGAACCACTGTTCTAACCCATCGCTTCTACTACATATAATAATACAATTAACTTATGTCTTTACATTAAAAACCAAAGTCTATCAGAATTCAAGTCATTCCAATAAATGTTATAACCCTTGATATTCAAGAATAGGACTTGGAAATATGGAAGAATAGATTAGCCAAATTGTTTTACATGAGCATTTCCCCAAAACTAAGGACTTATTAACCAGCCCTACTCTGTTGTTTAGGATTTTGTTGTCATGGAGGACTGATTGGGCACATTGATTTGAGTTGATAAAATAAAATGTGGTGCTCACGGAATGGCATGCTTTGAGCACTACTGAAAATGCTAGTTACATGTGAAAAATGAATGCCATATGCTGCATTTGCTGTAGGCCTATTGTTTACCTTTTTGTTGGTGACACTTTGATATCTTGATAATATGCAGCTATTTAAACGGCAAATCCACAGATTAAACAATTAAATAACGGTCGCCGCAGCTCTGTTTTTGGTAAAAAGCTCAGGGATGGGCCTGGAGAAATGTAACCACTCTCAGATTAATAGACAGAGTTATGGATGCAAGGACTGACCATCCATGAAGTCAAAATTATTGTTTTAACTGACTATATAGTGTTTGTTTACGATTACAATGTTTACAAACATTGGAGAAAAACAAGCTTATATTTTTATATTCTTCAAGAATATATATATATATATATAGCCAGTCAAAAGTTTGGACACACCTACTCATTCAAGGATTTTTCTTTATTATTACTATTTTCTACATTGTAGAATAATAGTGAAGACATCAAAACTGAGAAATAGTACATATGGAATCATGTAGTGTTAAACAAATCTAAATATGATTTATATTCAAGATTCTTCAAAGTAGCCAACCTCTTCACACTCCTGCCATTCTCTTTACCAGCTTCATGAGTAAGTCACCTGGAAAGCATTTCAATTAACAGGTGCGCCTTGTTAAAAGTTCATTTGTGGAATTTCATTCCTTCTTAATGCGTTTGAGCCAATCAGTTGTGCTGTGACAAGGTAAGGTTGGTATACAGAAGATAGCTCTATTTGCTTAAAGACCAAGTCCAGAAAATTTCAAGAAAGTCTCTTCAAGTGAAGTCGCAAAAACCGTCAAGCATTATGATGAAACTGTCTCTCATGAGGACCGCCACGGGAAAGGAAGACCCAGAGTTACTTCTGCTGCTGTGGGTGGGTTCATTAGAGTTAACTGCACCTCAGACTGCAGCCCAAATAAATGCTTAACAGAGTTCAAGTAACAGACCCATCTCAACATCAATTGTTCAGAGGAGATTGCGTGAATTAGTCCTTCATGGTCGAATTGCTGAAAAGAAACCACTACTAAAAGACACCAAAAATAAGAAGACACTTGCCTGTGCCACAAAACATGAGCAATAGACAATAGACCTGTGGAAATCTGTCCTTGGTCTGATGAGTCCAAATTTGAGATCTTTGTTTCCAACCGCCGTGTCTTTGTGAGACGCAGAGTAGGTGAACATATGATCTCCGCATGTGTGGTTCCCACTGTGAAGCATGGAAAAGGTGTGATGGTGTGGGGGTGCTTGCTGGTGACTCTGTCAATTATTTATTTAGAATTCAATGTACACTTAACCAGCATGGCTACCACAGCATTCTGCAGCAATATGCAATCCCATCTGGTTTGCGCTTAGTGGGACTATCATTTGTTTTTCAACAGGACAATGACCCAAAACACACCCCCAGGCTGTGTAAGGGCTATTTGTACAAGAAGGAGACTGATGGAGTGCTGCATCAGACGACCTGGCCTCCACAATCACCTGACCTCAACCCAATTGAGATGGTTTGGGGTGAGTTGGACCGCAGAGTGAAGGAAAAGCAGCCAAAAAAAGTGTGCATTCAAATGGCTCTCCTGTGAAGTAGTGACACGGGACATACACCTAGTTTCCTGAAACTAGTCCCATATGTGACTGACTGGCTCAGATCGTTTTTATGTAGCAAAATTTGAAATAGTGTTTTTTTTTACAGTGGATAAAAGTAGAGACTAAGAGCTACACAATTGTATATCATACACTGCATTTTTGAGGAACAATGGGAAAGTAATTCTGCTTTGAAATTTTTGAGAAAATTACCTATGAATGTTTTGGTACCTACTGGAGAGATCTCTTTTGTCTCCACCCATTCAGCATTGTTCACACCCTCACTCCAGCCCCATCCATCTCTTTAAGGATTCACATGTGAGGTCATGTGCTAAAAAGTGGGTAGTGTAGTGAAGATTAAGACTAAAAGTGGTAAAAGTAGTAGTCTACAATAAGGGAAAAAACAGGTAAACAAAAAAAACATATTTTGTAAATATTACATGAATCTTACCCAGACACACTTGTCTAAATGTATAGGTCATGTGAAAGAATTGCTATAACCTCCAGCCACATCTTGCCAAGATGATGGTCCTTACAGAAGGTGTAAACGGTACAGCCAAATGGTTCCTTGCACAGTAGCAATATCAGGAAAAGATATTGTCAATATATATAAAATAATATACTGTATGTACAAGAAATATATCAATAACAATATCTGTGATCGATGAGGTAGTAGTATGTATACAATCAGGGGTAAAGTGGCTGAGCAGCAGGATAAAAAAAATAATAGTAGCAGCAATGTATGGCGTGTGTGTTAGGAGAGAGTCATGTGAATAGAGGCACTGCAGATAGTGCTAATAACTGGTCCGTCCGAACCACACATGAACAAGGGAATCTTCTGTACTGTCCTTGACTTTGGTGCAGGGAATGTGATGTCCGTAGCCTCACAAAACTCCCTGATCTTCTCAAAAATATAAGTTTGTCTAGCTGTGTCCAGTCCAGGTGGTGCTTGTACAGACAGACCATCTATGGGAGGCAGGATGTCAGCGTTACAGCGTCCTTGACGACAGAGCATTGAAGCTGTAAAACAGGAAATAACCAAAAACATGTAGAAGTCATTACAACCTTGTACAACATAAATTTACCTCTCAAGTTTAGATAAGAATAACCTCATACAATGCAATGAAAATTATATTCAAAATTATATTAATATATTCAAAATTATATTAATCGATTCCTTGTAGAGACGCCACCCTGCTGCTTTTGTCACATGGGATGGCAGCATCTTTCCACCAAAGTGTTTGTGCCCTGGGTGGTGTCCTGGTAATACTTTTGCATAATCCTCTGCTTAGTTGTTGATGAAGTTCACCACCTGCTGCAGATCCTCATGCTTCAGGTGACTACAGCTCAGCATTCAACACCATAGTACCTTCCAAACTCACCATTAAGCTTGAGACCCTGGGTCTCGACCCCGCCCTGTGCAACTGTGTCCTGGACTTCTTGACAGGCCTCCCCAGGTGGTTAAGGTAGGAAACAACATCTCCACTCCGCTGATCCTCAACACTGGGGCCACACAAGGGTGCGTTCTCAGCCCTTGTTGTGGAAAATATTGAATCAAATACTTCTCAGATACCGGAGCTTGTGAATTCAAATAGACTTTATTACGGAGATTAACAAAGCCGAGCAATTCCATGGAAGAACTAACACTTCATTCTTAGCACTTGGCTTTTTTATACAGTCTTTTCCTTACATAACGTCATCACTCCACTTTATGAATCTTGTTGTCTTACTTAGTTTCCATTCTCTTATTGGCTCAGACATTGGGGCATAGAGTCTATTGTTGCCCCTCACTGCTTAGCCAATTTTCCTGTCCAGAGGTCTTTACAAGTTCAGGCCGATGTTGTTCATGTATGATTTACCCATGTGCGTGTCCAGTAGCCTTCACAAGATCAGATATGGCCCAGACCAGTCACGTCTTGTTAGTCTACCTTGCCTCATCCACACAGATTCTGCTTACGTTCTGTTTTTTACATGTCCAATGGTCAATTCGATCCAGTTTTGTACACTCTCATGGGTTCAGCCTTCATTCTGTTTACACATGTCTAATATTTCAACTTATATCAGTTATTCTTTCTACTTCAAAGACAACAATATAGGTTACTGAAAATCAACCCTAGTCATGAATTTTCACCTACACCCTCTCCTGTACTCCCTGTTCACCCATGACTGCGTGGCCATGCACGCCTCCAACTCAATCATCAAGTTTGCAGATGACACTACAGTGGTATGCTTGATTACCAGCAATGACGAGACAGCCTACAGGGAGGAGCAGAGGGCCTTCGGAGTGTGTTGTCAGGAAAATAACCTGTCACTCAATGTCAGCAAAACAAAAGAGATGATCGTGGACATCAGGAAACAGCAAAGGGAGCACTCCCCTATCCACATCGACAGGACAGCAGTGGAGAAGGTGGAAGGTTTATAGTTCCTCGGTGTACATATCACCGACAAACTGAAATGGTCCATGCACACAGTGTGGTGAAGAAGGCGCAACCTCGCCTCTTCAACCTCAGAGGCTGAAAAAATGTGGCTTGTCACAGAAATCCCTCACTAACTTTAACAGGTGTACAATTGAGAGCATCCTGCCGCCTGTATCACCACCTGGTATGGCAACTGCACCGCCCACAACTGCAGGGCACTCCAGAGGGTGGTGCAGTCTGCACAACGCATAACCAGGAGCAAACTACCTGCCCTACCAGACACCTACAACACCCGATGTCACTGGAAGGCAAAAAATATCATCAAGGACAATAACCACCCGAGCAACTACCTGTTCACCCCGCTTCCATCCAGAAAGCGAGATCAGTACAGGTGCATCAAAGCTGGGACATAAAGACTGAAAAACAGCTTCTATCTCAAGGCCATTAGATTGTTAAACAGCCACCACTAGCACAGAGAGGCGGCTCCCTACCTAAAGACTTGATGTCATTGGCCACTTTAATAAATCTAACACTAGTCACTTTAATAATGCCACTTCAAGAATGTTTACATATCTCACATTACTCATCTCATGTGTGTATACTGTATACTGTATCCTTCACTATCAATTCTTTACTATCTATTGAATCTTAGCCGCTTTGTCACTGCCCATCCATTAACTATTCTCATCCCATTTCTTTACTCGATTGTGTGTATTAGGTTTTGTTGTGATATTTGTTACCTATTAGGTTTAGTTGTGGAATTGTTAGATATTACCTGTTAGATACTGCTGCACTGTCAGATCTAGAAGCATAAGCATTTTGCTACACTCGCAATAACATCTGCTAACCCTGTGTATGTGACAAATACAATTTGACCTGTGCCTGCTTGGGCCAGCTATCTTTTGATGGCAGGCATTGGACAATTCTCCTAGTATTACTGGTAGAGGAGAATCAGGCGTGTTCTACTAATGCTGAAAGACAAATTCCATAAACAAATATTTTGGCATTATTATACAATAGATAGCCATAATCACCGTCAGACACACCTGGCTAACTTGATTGTTCATGTAATCATCTGGCCAGGTGGAGCCTATTGTTTACACATGTTAGCTAAACAATGAAACATAATCCTAATCGATATAGTACTAACAATATAAACCGATTGTCATAGCTAGCTAAAGTAGCCAAATTATCTAGCTAACCTTAGGCAATAACTAGCAATGTGAAATGAGATAACATTACTACACACAAATCATAAACATAATGTTAGCTAACGAGCCAGCCATCTAACGTCAGCTAGCTAGCTTACAGTCAGATTTAATTTGGGGTTATTTGTTTATACATGGAGCTAGCTAGCTAGCTAACTAAACAATGAACCATGACCCCAATCCATAGAGTACTAGCAATACAAACAGATTGTCATAGCTAGCTAAAGTTAACCAAATAGGTTTAATTTTAGCTAGTTAGCTAGCTAACTTTAGACTATAACTAGCAATACGAAATGCCATTCTGAGAAAACATTAACATACTACACACAAATCATAAAAATAATGTTAGCTAGCGAGCCAGCCATCTAACATCAGCTAGCTAGCTAACAGCCAGCTTTAATTTGGGGTATTTTGTTTATACATGGAGCTAGCTAGCTAGCCAGCTAAACAATAAACCATAATCCCAATCCATAGAGTACTAGCAATACAAACCAATTGTCATAGCTAATTAAAATGAACCAAATAGGTTCAATATTAGCTAGTTAGCTAGCTAACATTAGGCAATAACTAGCCATGTGAAATTGCATTCCGAGATAACATTACTACACACAGATTGAAGCTATAAGCTATAGATCTAAGCATAACTCTTGAGCTGTCTGTATCCTCTGACTGGTGTTTAATTGTTTATGAAACCAAATATGCTTCTCTGCATCTCTGCTAGAATATGGCTAAGATAGTTAGACAAGCTACCTACTCAAACTTGATTGTTACCCTGAAATTGCTTTTGGTACATAGGTTCCCAATCTCCCAACCTTACACCTAGCTATCTGGGCTAGCTGAAGCCAACTTCATAAAATGACTAGGTGGCTAGTAGTAGTAGTAGTAGTAGTAGTAGTAGTAGTAGTAGTGAGAGAGACAGCGAGAGAGAGAAAGAGTATACAAAACATTAGGATCACCTTCCTAATATTGAGTTGCACAACAGCCTCAATGTGATGGGGCATGGACTCTACAAGGTCTTGAAAGCGTTACACAAGGATGCTGGCCCATGTTGACTCCAATCCTTCCCACAGTTGTGTCAAGTTGGCTGGATGTACTTTGGGTGGTGGACCATTCTGGATACACACAGGAAATTGTTGAGCGTGAAATACCCAGCCTCGTTACACCTAGTACCATAACCCGTTCAAAGGCACTTACATTTTTTGTTTTGCCCATTCACCCTCTGAACGCCACACATACATAATCCATGTCTCAATTGTCTCAAGGCTTAAAAATCCTTCTTTAATTAACCTTTTTCCTCCAATTCATCTACACTGGTGGAAGTGGATTTAACAAGTGACATCAATAAGGGATCATAGCTTTCACCTGGATTGACCTGGTCAGTCTATGTCATGGAAAGTGCAGGTGTTTTAAATGTTTTGTATAAAGTGCCTTCAGAAAGTCTCCACAGCCTTACACCTTTTCCACATTTTATTGTGTTACAGCTTGAATATAAAATGGATTAAATTGATTTCTTTGTCACTGGCCTGCATGCAATACCCCATCATGTGAAAGTGGGATTTCTGTTTTTTGACATTTTTACAAATTAATAAAAAATCACTTGAGTCATTAAGTCTTCAACCCCTTTGTTATGGCAAGCCTAAATAAATTGAGGTGTGTCATTACAAAGATACAGGTGCCCATCATAAATCAGTTGCCAGAGAGGAAGGAAACCTCTCAGCCAATGCTGACTTTAAAACAGTTACATAGTTTATCCCCCCCGGATCCGGGATAATTGTCATCAACTACGCTAAATAGCATAGCGCAGCGGTCAAATAATCTTACTAGAAAATATTCGTATTCATGAAATCACAAGTGAAATATAACGAAACACAGCTTAGCCTTTTGTTAATCACCCTTTCTTCTCAGATTTTGAAATTATGCTTTACAGCGAAAACAATACAAGCGTTTTTAACAATATTTTTACAGTTTTGGAAACTTTAGAGTGTTTTCTATCCTAAGCTGTGAATTATATGCATATTCTAGCATCTGGTCCTGAGAAATAGGCAGTTTATTTTGGGAACGTATTTTTCCAAAAATAAAAATAGTTCCCCCTAGCTTCTGTGAGTTGGTCTGACAGCTGGTGCTTAAAGCTAGTGAGGGAGGTAAGAGTATCCAGCTTTAGTGATTTTTGCAGTTTGTTCCAGTCATTGGCAGCAGAGAACTGGAAGGAAAGGCGGCCAAAGAAGAATTGGCTTTGGGGGTGACCAGTGAGATATACCTGCTGGAGCACGTGCTACGGGTGGGTGCTGCTATGGTGACCAGTGAGCTGAGATAAGGCGTGTCTTTAACTAGCAGAGACTTGTAGATGGCCTGGAGCCAGTGGGTTTGGCGTTGAGTATGAAGCGAGGGCCAGCCAACGAGAGCGTACAGGTCGCAGTGATGGGTAGTATATGGGGCTTTGGTGACAAAACCGATGGCACTGTGATAGACTGCATCCAATTTGAATACCAATATTCAAAAACATGCATCCTGTTTGCAACAAGGCACTAAAGTAATACTGTTAAGAAAATGTTTAAAGCAATTAACTTTTTTTCCTGAATACAAAGTTTTATGTTTGGAGCAAATGCAATACAACACATTACTAAGTACCACTCTCCATATATTTAAGCATAGTGGTGGCTGCATTCATGTTATGGGTATGTTTGAAATCGTTAAGGACTGGGGAGATTTTCAGGATAAAAATGTTATGGAATGCAGTTAATCACTTGCAAAATCCTAAAGGAAAACCTGGTTCAGATTGCTTTCCACCAGACACTGGGAGATGAACCTTTCAGCAGGATAATAACCGAAAACACAAGGCCAGATCTACACTGGACTTGCTTTACCAAGAAGACAGTGAATGTTCCTTTGTGACCGAGTTGTGGTTTTGACTGAAATCTTCGTGAAAATCTATGGCAAGACTTGAAAATGGACAAATATTGTAAAATCCAGGTGAGCAAAGCTCTTACTCAGAAAGACTCACAGCTGTAATCACTGCCAAAAGTGACTCTAACATTACATTTAACATTTTACATTTAAGTCATTTAGCAGACGCTCTTATCCAGAGTGACTTACAAATTGGTGCGTTCACCTTAAGACATCCAGTGGAACAGCCACTTTACAATAGTGCATCTAAATCTTTTAAGGGGGGGTGAGAAGGATTACTTTATCCTATCCTAGGTATTCCTGAAAGAGGTGGGGTTTCAGGTGTTTCCGGAAGGTGGTGATTGACTCCGCTGTCCTGGCGTCGTGAGGGAGTTTGTTCCACCATTGGGGGGCCAGAGCAGCGAACAGTTTTGACTGGGCTGCGCGGGAACTGTACTTCCTCAGTGGTAGGGAGGCGAGCAGGCCAGAGGTGGATGAACGCAGTGCCCTTGTTTGGGTGTATGGCCTGATCAGAGCCTGGAGGTACTGAGGTGCCGTTCCCCTCACAGCTCCGTAGGCAAGCACCATGGTCTTGTAGCGGATGCGAGCGGAAGCCAGTGGAGACGGAAGAGCGGGGTGAGAGAGAACTTGGGAAGGTTGAACACCAGACGGGCTGCGGCGTTCTGGATGAGTTGTAGGGGTTTAATGGCACAGGCAGGGAGCCCAGCCAACAGCGAGTTGCAGTAATCCAGACGGGAGATGACAAGTGCCTGGATTAGGACCTGCGCTGCTTCCTGTGTGAGGCAGGGTCGTACTCTGCGGATGTTGTAGAGCATGAACCTACAAGAACGGGCCACCGCCTTGATGTTAGTTGAGAACGACAGGGTGTTGTCCAGGATCACGCCAAGGTTCTTAGCGCTCTGGGAGGAGGACACAATGGAGTTGTCAACCGTGATGGCGAGATCATGGAATGGGCAGTCCTTCCCCGGGAGGAAGAGCAGCTCCGTCTTGCCGAGGTTCAGCTTGAGGTGGTGATCCGTCATCCACACTGATATGTCTGCCAGACATGCAGAGATGCGATTCGCCACCTGGTCATCAGAAGGGGAAAGGAGAAGATTAATTGTGTGTCATCTGCATAGCAATGATAGGAGAGACCATGTGAGTTTATGACAGAGCCAAGTGACTTGGTGTATAGCGAGAATAGGAGAGGGCCTAGAACAGAGCCCTGGGGACGCCAGTGGTGAGAGCGCGTGGTGAGGAGACAGATTCTCGCCACGCCACCTGGTAGGAGCGACCTGTCAGGTAGGACGCAATCCAAGCGTGGGCCGCGCCGGAGATGCCCAACTCGGAGAGGGTGGAGAGGAGGATCTGATGGTTCACAGTATCGAAGGCAGCCGATAGGTCTAGAAGGATGAGAGCAGAGGAGAGAGAGTTAGCTTTAGCAGTGCGGAGGGCCTCCGTGATACAGAGAAGAGCAGTCTCAGTTGAATGACTAGTCTTGAAACCTGACTGATTTGGATCAAGAAGGTCATTCTGAGAGAGATAGCGGGAGAGCTGGCCAAGGACGGCACGTTCAAGAGTTTTGGAGAGAAAAGAAAGAAGGGATACTGGTCTGTAGTTGTTGACATCGGAGGGATCGAGTGTAGGTTTTTTCAGAAGGGGTGCAACTCTCGCTCTCTTGAAGACAGAAGGGACGTAGCCAGCGGTCAGGGATGAGTTGATGAGCGAGGAGAGGTAAGGGAGAAGGTCTCCGGAAATGGTCTGGAGAAGAGAGTAACATGTAATGACTCAGGGGTTTGAATACTTAATTAACTAGATATTTCAGAATTATTTCATTTGCAATAAATTTGGAAACATTTCTAAATACAAGGTTTCTCTATATCATTATGGGGTATTGTGTGTAGATGGGTGAGAAAAAAATAAATGTAATCGATTTTTTAATTCAGGCTGTAACAACAAAATGTGCAATAATATGTATAATATACACTACATGACCAAAAGTATGTGAACACCTGCTCGTCGAACGTCTCATTCCAAAACCATGGGCATTAATATGGAGTTGGACCCCCAATAACAGCCTCCACTCTTCTGGGAAGGCTTTTCACTAGATGTTGCAACTTGCTTCCATTCAGCCACAAGAGCATTAGTGAGTTCGGGCACTGATGTTGGGCGATTAGGCCCTGACCTCAAACCCATCGAACAGGGCTCTGTGCAGGCCAGTCAAGTTCTTCAACACTGATCTCGACAAACCATTTCCCTATGGACCTTGCTTTATGCACGGGGGCATTGTCATGCTGAAACAGCAAAGGGCCTTCCCCAAACTGTTTCCACAAAGTTGAAAGCACAGAATCGTCTAGAATGTCATTGTATGCTGTAGCACTAATATTTCCCTTCACTAGAACTAAGGGGCCTAGCCCTAACCATGTAAAACAGTCCTTGACCATTATTTATCCTCAACCAAACTTTACAGTTGGCACTATGCATTGGGGCAAGTAGCGTTTTCCTGGCCTCTGCCAAACCCAGATTCGATCCGTCAGACTGCCAGATGGTGAAGCATGATTAATCACTCCAGAGAACGTGTTTCCACTGCTCCAGAGTCCAATGGCGGCGAGCTTTACACCACTCCAGCCAACGCTTAGCATTGCCCATGGTGAGGCTTGTGTGCGGCTGCTCGGCCATGGAAACCAATTTCATGAAGCTCGCAACAAACTGTTTTTGTGCTGCTGTTTCTTCCAGAGGCAGTTTGGAACTCGGTAGTGAGTATTGCAAGCGAGGACAGATGATTTTTATGCTCTATGCAGAACTCGGCGGATCCGAAATGTGAGCTTGTGTGGCCTACCACTTCGCACTGAGCCGTTGTTGCTCCTAGACGTTTCCACTTCACAATAACAGCACTTACATTTGACCGGGGCAGCAATAGCATGGCAGAAATTTGATGAACTGACTTGTTGGAAAGGTGGTGTCCTATGACGGTACCACATTGAAAGTCATTGAGCACTTCAGTAAGGCCATTCTACTGCCAATGTTCGTCTATGGAGATTGCATGGCTGTGTGCTCGATTGTATACATCTGTTAGCAAGAGTTGTAGCTGAAATAGGCAAATCCACTAATTTGAAGGGTCCACATACGTTTGAATAATATATATATATATATATATGTATGTATGTATGTATGTATGTATGTATGTATGTATGTGTGTGTGTTAAACAGGACAAATCTGATGGGGCATGTTCCCCTGTGCCCCTTATGAGTAAGTGTTCGGGTAACACTGAGGCATTACATTACTGTTGAATGAATTTATTTGAGAATCTTGTTCCGTGTAAAGCTTTGGCCCATCCTATTACTACAGGTGAGAGGCAATATCTCAACCCCACTCTCTGCTGCTGAAAAGAAAAGCAGACACATCTTGACTACAGATGCTACTCTTTCAGAGTGTGATGGTGTTTGTTTTGACACCTTTTGGATTAATTTTCTAATTGGATTTTTAAAAACGGATTAACCTCCCGGATCTTCATCTATTAGCTTTTGCGGCCTTTGTGATAATCCGTATAATTACAAACCTAATTTTCTTCCCATTAGGTTCTGCCCTCCAACAATTTCTACGTGTTGATTGTGTTCACTCTCAATGTGTTTGGACGGCGGAAATAATCATGTTTTTCCAATCATGTTTTTTTTATTTTGTTCCATGGTCATTTTGCAGCTAGTGTGCAGTTTCTATTACTTACGAGGGGTGGAAGTTTATCTAAGAAAATCAATAAAATCATGCTCATTATTTCAGTGTAAGTGTCAGAAAAGCAAAAGATATGGTCCTGTATAAACAATATAACTGTTTCAATGTGAAGAAAACACACAGAGATGGAAATAGATGGAACGTCTTGGATTTAAAAAAAGTTGAATTGGGAAAAAACATAACATGTGGACTTGTGGACAAACATTGTTGCTAGCAATTCCTCACTTTACAATATGAACATGAAAAGATTTAGCGTCATTGTTTAGCTGCTTATGGTCTTACATATTTTGCACAAGTAATACATATAAATCCGAACACAGCCACTGAATCCTCCTTGGTTAGAATAATGATCAGATGTATCATAGAGGCAGTTTTCTTATAACTCCTCCACTCATCTACCTTGATCAGTTTGCTGTGGATGAAACACAACAATAGACTGCAGACTCTTTGAAGTGATTTGTGTTATAAGGAGACCCAACCGATATAACAAATGACTATAGACAAATTGTTCTTAAATTCAAAGCACGAGAGTAAACCATTGAAAGAAAAGAGTTCAATGGCCTAAATTGAGACAGTATGTTGAATAAGTATGTGAGTCAGGGGATATAGGTGGGGCATGATTGCTGGTTTCAGCTGCAGTACTGTGTGAAATGCTTATGATGGCTCAGGATGTTGAAAATGAGTCATTTGCGTCAGAGAAACAAGGCCATTCTAATCTGTCCTCGATGTTCATTGAAATAAGATGACAGTCAATTTCACCACAGTAATAAGATGATCTCATCCATTTTAGTGTCCATTTATAATCTTAAAAGAATGTTTATATTGACATCCATGAAGGTTTTCACATGTCACTTTTTCTTACCAATTTATGCTCTCTAATTATATTCTCTTGTTGTGTGTGTTCCCTCTCTCTCGTAGAGCCGTGACAGAATGGTCGACTGTATGAGTAAAGTCATGCTGCACACGGCCCTCTCATGCTGGCAACCGTTCCTGGGACTGGCTCTTGTGGCCGTCTTCGTGGGTTCCGCATTGGGATGTCCCGCCCGCTGCGACTGCTCGGCCCAGAGCAAGTCGGTCCTGTGCCACCGCAAACGCCTACCTAGCATCCCAGACGGTATCCCCATCGAGACCAGGATCCTGGACCTGAGCAAGAACAAGCTGCAGGCCGTCAACCCGGATGACTTTGCCCCCTATCCTGGTCTAGAGGATTTGGACCTCAGTGGGAACATTATCAGCTATGTGGAGCCGGGGGCCTTCAACCCTCTGTACAGTATGCACTCCCTTAGTCTCAAAAGCAATCGTATTAAGCTCATTCCTATGGGTGTCTTCACAGGCCTGTCCAACCTCACCCGGTTGGATGTCAGCGACAACAATATTGTCATCCTGCTGGACTACATGTTCCAGGACTTGAACAATCTGAAGTTCCTGGAGGTGGGTGACAATGACCTAGTGTACATCTCCCACCGGGCGTTCAGTGGACTGCTGAGCCTAGAGACTCTAACCCTGGAGAGATGCAATCTGACAGTGGTGCCTACTGAGGCCTTGTCCCACCTGCACAACCTGGTAAGACTTCACCTGCGATACCTCAGCATCAGCACCTTGCATGCCTACTCCTTCAAGAAGCTGTTCCGATTGCGCCACCTGGAGATTGACAGCTGGACCTCGCTGGACAGTGTGCCGGCCAACACGCTGCACGGCCTCAATTTGACCACGCTTTTCATCACCAACACCAACCTGTCCACCTTCCCATACCAGGCGATCAAGCACCTGCACTACCTGACGCTCCTCAACCTGTCCTTCAACCGCATCAGACACATCGAAGGCAGGATGCTGTCGGAGTTAGTGCACCTAAGGGAACTGCATCTGGTCGGGGCTCAATTGTCGACTGTTGATCCGTACGCATTTCAGGGCCTCCGGTGGCTAAAGGTTTTCAACGTCTCCCACAACCGTTTGGACACCCTGGAGAAGGGTGTCTTCCAAGCTCCTGAGGCTCTGGAGGTACTCTTGATCGATGACAACCCCCTGGTTTGCGACTGCCGCCTCATGTGGATCCTGCAGAGGAGGCAGTCCATCTACTTTGGTGACTCGCAGCCGGAGTGCAGTACCCCCGAGGGCATCCGCGGCAGGCCTTTCAGGGAGTTCAAGGAGACCTTGCTCTCCTACTATGTGACGTGCACCAAGCCCAAAATACGGGAGAACAAGACGCAAACAATTGCCGTAGACGAAGGTCAGCCAGTGAGACTGTACTGCAGTGTTGAGGGGACCCCCAGGCCGGTGGTGTCGTGGCTGTCCCCACGCCGGCGCCTCCTCACCAACAAGAGCCACGGTAGAGTCATGGTCCACAACAATGGGACGCTGGAGATCAAGGCGGCCGAGGTGCAGGACGGCGGGGTGTACCTTTGCATTGCAACCAACACTGCGGGTAATGACTCATTAATGACCTCCCTAGCAGTGAAAAGCCTGGGGTCGCTCTACGCAAACAGGACCCAGTACTACACAGATCCCAGCAATGCAACTACCAATGGGACTATCAACGTGACCTACGGCTTGGACCTAAAGACTATCTTAGTGTCGACAGCAATGGGTTGTTTCACATTCCTGGGGGTGGTTTTGTTCTGCTTCCTCCTCCTGTTCGTTTGGAGTCGGGGCAAAGGGAAGCATAAAAACAACATAGATATTGAATACGTACCTCGGTCCAAGTCTAATGGCACCTCTTTAGATGGAGGAGCAGAGGGGGAAGCTGGACCCCGTCGCTTTAACATGAAAATGATCTAACATGGTTTGTGAATCTGGGAATCCAAATGTTGGGAATAATCTAAGGATTATTTATTAACTTCTGAATTTCCCACTACTGCATGAGAATGCTACAGGGAATGGAAATAGCACTGCAGAGCGCCATAACAGGACACAGGAGTGCAGTCCCAAATCATTCCATCTTATTGGATGCAATGCTACGACATTGTGACGTATGTTTTTGCACAGTTGTCAGTGAGCCTGTCTAACACGGATCCTCCGAAATGAACTTAATTGCTACCCAGGTGACCTGTAAGGAAAAGGTGTCAGTAATCAAGCTTTTCAAATTCAATTTATATACCCAAGAGGAATCCATAAGTGCTGGGTTGGAATTAAAGACACTACAGAACCGTGTACAGTACAAATTTGTATCTAAAAGTATTACTCTTATTTGTTTGGTCTTGCACCATGCTTACTCACAGAACAGACTGATCAAACTGAGCATCATTCCCTCCGACCATAATCTTTGCATATGTGTACGTAAATGCTTCATTATGTACGTGTATGTACATATTCATTAAAAACAAACTGTTCATAGCAATACTCATGGGATGCAACGTCAGCCAAAATCTCAATTCCCCCAACCTAATAAGCAAAATTGTAACTCCCCACTTAAGAAATTGTCCATGAAAATAGGAAAGGGCTTCTACAGGATTGCAACGTCACACTGGAGAAAAGATACCTGTTCCCCTAAATATTTAATTTGATTTATTGTCAAGCATAAATGAAAATTTATTTTATTCATCAAAGTGGTTTGAGGTTTTTTGAAAAGTTAGTATTATAACACTATTCTGGGGAGTAATAAATACTTTTGAGGATCTTGAAGTTGACAGAGAACCTACAAAGACCACTTTTTCATCCTATTTTTGTCTTTTTATTACTTTTACCGTAACCTTTGCCTAATGGCAAAAAACATGTGTCCATCTTGCTGCAGTGAAGTTGATATCTTCTCTCCCCAGTAAGACATTTTGACTTTGTTGTGGTAGTTCCTCATTTTGTTGTAGAATCATTTAGATTGTGACAAGTTCAAAGTAAAAAAAAAAAAATCATGTATGTGAAATAAAATAAGATTTATTTGTAACATTTAGTGTGTCTACATATTGACTACAATGACAAAGCTAAATTGGGTATTTATCAGTATAATATTATCTGCCTGTTGAACATCTGGAAACAGCAAAGTAACACTAACAGGGAAAAGCCATATGGTTGAATAAAATTGTTAAATTGGAACATTTAAAATATCAATCACTGGTATTAAAGAAACTGAATTGTACTCTACTGTTTTACAGTGTATGTGAATTGTAAGGGTTGTGCATTTCTACATCAGATTAGGTTGACAAGGCCATCAGAAGATCTGCAGAAACACATTTATGACAGATCACAGGTTGAGAAAATTAAATGGTTTGGGGCATTGCCTTTCCAGAATGTTCAATTACTGTACACAAAAATTATCCCTTTCACTCACTAAAAACCATAACCTTTGAACCTTTGTGTGATACCCCCCTCGAACCTTTAAAATCAATGCACATCAGATAGGCATGGTGCAAAATGTCAAGCCTTGACAGCATGATATTGCAGGTAGTTTGTGTCAAGAGGAAGGCGCTATCAGAGGAGGAATGTGGAGGAATTCATTTAACCTTCTGACACAGTCCAAATGAGCACCTGGAGGGTTGCCATGTATAATTGGATGAGGACAGCAAATCAGAGGGGTATCTTGGGTTAAGCAGATAGCAGATTACAATGCTACAGAAGATACAATGCTGCCCAATTCACTACATTTGTAAGACTGATTTATTAGATTGTTCCTTCATTACTGTGTCCCAGCTGTGCTTTTCTCTGTCTTTAAAATTGTTCATATCATCCCCTTGCTTCACAGTGAATGAGAATGAAATTGAATGTCAAGCAGATTTGTACTTAATCTAATACGATAAACATTTTAATACAAAAAACTGAGAGCATATGAATCAATTAGGTTTAGCACTTATCACTGCTTGTCACTTCTGTAATTTTGTTGCACCATAGTTAAATGTAATGTCCCCATATTTGAGGACCCTATTAGATTTTTTTTATTCAAGTCAGTCTGGTTTGAGAATGGTAGCCTTATCTGTAAAAGCAGGGTGTCTGTGGAAAGCTGAGTATCTAGGCTATTGATCTTACTACCATATATGGGCATTCGAATGTAATAAGGGCAGGCCGAGCCGATGACCTCATTTCAAGCAGAGGAGGTCTAAGAGAGCGAGAGGGAGGAAGAGAGTAAGTTTGAGCTGGTTAAAAATGGCGGGAAAAGGGAGATGGTTTGTTAAAGAAGAATGGTAGAAAGTGTAAGCAGAGTGAGCTGAAGACAGGAGGAGAAAGGAAGTGAATGAGGGTGAAGTATCGGAAGTGGTAGGTGTGGTCAAGTTCTCGGAGCCCGAGGCTTGCACCGAGGGTCAGGATAAAGATAAAGATAAAGTTTTGGGAAAAGGTGGACCCTTGCCTTTTGGTTTCAGGGTGGGTGAAAACAGAGTTGGGTGCTGTGGAATCGGTGAGGGTAACCAGAAGTGGTCTTTTGATAATTGCTTGTGTTTCTGCTGGTCAGAGGGAGGAGGCTCTCCACGTTAAATGAATGGGGGCAAGACATGGGAATTGATTTGCTCTCAAGACAAGGGTGCCATTGAAAGAAGTGATTACTGGGGTAGAGGGGTAGCGGTAAATGTAAAAGTTGACCAACTGAATGGGAAGATTCCCAGTGTTTGTGATGCTCGTTGTTTGGTGCGTCGTTTTGTGCGACGCTGACAGTGTGGCATGAGTAAAAGATGGAGCTGATGAACATGGCCGATGTTTTACATTCTCCCAACCAATTGTCCAATTTTATTTATTTTTAACTTATTATGTACATAATGTTGCTGCTACCGTCTCTTATGCCCGAAAAGAACTTCTGGACATCAGAAAAGCGATTACTCACCGTGGACTGGAAAAAACTTTTTCCTTTAACTTCTTATGGCTGCAGGAGCAGTATTGAGTAGCTTGGATAAAAGGTGCCCAGAGTAAACGGCCTGCTCCTCAGTCCAAGTTACTAATATATGCATGTTATTATTAGTATTGGATAGAAAACACTCTGAAGTTTCTAAAATTGTTTGAATGATGTCTGTGAGTATAACAGAACTAATTTGGCAGGCAAAAACCTGGGGAGAAATCCAAACAGGAAGTGAGAAATCTGAGGTTGGTAGGTTTTCAACACAGTTCCCATTGAAATCCCCTTGAGATATGAATGAAGTTGCACTTCCTAGGGCTTCCACTAGATGTCAACCGTCTATAGAAATTTGAATGAGGCTTCTACTGTGTTGTGGGACTGAATAAGAACAGAATGAACAGGTGTCAGCTATATTCTGGTCACGCGCATTCCACATGATCCACTTGCATTCCGTTGCTCCTCAAGACACAAAGGAATTCTCTGGTTGGAACTTTATTGAAGATATATGATAAAATAAACATCCTAATGATTGATTCTGTACTTTGAAATGTTTCTTCGACCTGTAATATAACTTTTTAAAGTTTTTGTCCGAAGAAAAGGTCGACCAGCACCAGCATTTGGATAGGTGTACCAAACGCACTAACACAAGTAGCTAATTGGACATAAATAACAGACATTATCGAACAAATCAAGCATTTATTGTGGACGTGGGATTCCTGGGAGTGCATTCTGATGAAGATCATCAAAGGTAAGGGAATATTTAGCATGTAATTTATGGCTTATGTTGACTACAACATGGCGGCTAATTTGACTTGATTGTTCTGAACGCTGTCTCAGATTATTGCATGGTTTGCTTTTTCTGTTAAGTTTTTTTTAAATCTGACACAGCGGTTGCATTAAGGACAGGTATATCTATAATTCCATATGTATAACTTGTATTATCATCTACATTTATGAGGAGTATTTCTGTTGAATCGATGTGGCTATGCAAAATCACTGGATGTCTTTGGAACTAGTGAATGTAACGCCCCAAAGTAAACTCAGATTTATTTATATAAATATGAACTTTATCAAACAAAACATACATGTATTGTGTAACATGAAGTCCTATGAGTGTCATCTAATGAAGATAATCAAAGGTTAGTGATACATTTTATCTCTATTTGTGCTTTTTGTGACTCCTCTCTTTTGCTTGGAAAATGGCTGTTTTTATTGTGGTTTGGTGGTGACCTAACAATTGTTTGTGGTGCTTTCGCCGTAAAGCCTATTTGAAATCGGAGACTGTGGTGGAATTAACAACAAGACTACTTTTGAAACGGTATAAGATACATGTATGTTTGAGGAATTTTAATGATGAGATTTCTGTTGTTTTGAATTTGGCGCCCTGCACTTTCACTGGCTGTTGTCATACCATCCCAATAACGGGATTGCAGCCCAAAGAGGTTTTAACGAGTCCAACGAGAAGGATGTCCTGCTTTCACTGGAACAGGCCCAGATCCACGCCTTTTGCGTGAAGAAAAGGGGACGCAGATCAGGGATCCTTCTGAGAAACCGGAGGCGAGCGAGCAAACTCCCAAAAACTTCCATTCTTCTTGCTAACGTGCAATCGTTGGAAAATAAAATTGATGACCTACTATAAAGATTATGCTATCAACGACACATTAAAAACTGTAACATCTTATGTTTCACGTGGCTGAACGAAGAAACAGACAATATAGAGCTGGCGGGATTTTCCATGCACAGGCAGAACAGAGACTCTACCTCTGGTAAGACAAAGGGTGGGGGTGTGTGTCTTTTTGTCAATAACAGCTGGTTTGTGATGTCTAATATTAAAGAAGTCTTGAGTTATTGCTCACCTGAGGTAGAGTACCTTATGATAAGCTGTCAACCACACTATCTACCAAGAGAGATCTCATCTGTTTTATTCGTAGCCGTCTATTTACCACCACAAGCCGTCTATATAACGCCATAAGCAAAGAAGAATATGCTCACCCAGATGCGGCGCTCCTAGTGACCGGGGACTTTAATGCAGACAAACTTAAATCAATTTTACCACATTTTTACCAGCATGTCACAAAAAAAATCCTAGACCACCTTTACTCCACACACAGATATGCATACAAAGCTCTTCCCCGCCCTCCATTTTTCAAAAATGACCATAATTCTATCCTCCTGATTCCTGAATACAAGCAAAAACTAAAGCAGGAAGTACCAGTGACTCGCTCAATGTGGAAGTGGTCAAATGACGCGGATGCTACACTGCAGGACTGTTTTGCTAACACAGACTGGAATATGTTCCGGGATTCATCCAATGAAATAGAGGAATACAACACCTCAGTCATCGGCTTCATCAATAAGTGCATCGATGATGTCAATCCCACAGTGACTGTACGTTGTCATGTTTTTGGCATCGTTAAAGGTGACGACTGTTATTTTATGCAATCAATTCTCTGTAATTATTATTATGTGATTAAACTAACCATGTAAATGTAATTAACTTGGAAGTAAAGGCACCACAGAAAATCTTCAGATTACAAAGTTAGAATTTTCCGAATATAACTCTTCAGATATTTTAATATATGATCAATTAGTGTTCTATTAATGAACATTTGTGGCAAATAAAGTTTGATTTGAGTGGTGTAATAGAAGGGTCATTGTCTGTTATTTTGAGTTTTGATGGTGGTTCTTTGCCTGACAAAGTGATGCTAGGATATTTAATTTATCCTGCACAAGCTTTTGTGCCCGAATACATTATGTTGTTACAGGTGTCAAACTCACGGGTGGCAGTGTGTAGAAGGGAGTTTCCTAGGTGTGAGAAGTTTGTAGAAGGACATGAGACAAAAGAATACGTAGCATTGAGGAAAGTAGTGATGTGTTATTTGTAGGGGTGCCCATGGGGCTGGGGATCAGACATGTCCCATGCAAGAGATGCAGGTTGAGGATTCTAGGGTTAGAGTAGTGCAGAAGTTGGCACTTGGAGCTGTGCTAGATGAAACATGTACTACTGACGGGTCCCCCAATTTGACCACCATTTCACTTCTCTCCTCAGTCACTAAAGGAAATTAAAAGCTGGGCAGGATGATTATTGTATGAGGATGATTTTGCTCATATGGCACTCCACAAAAATAGGTCAGTGACCGACATGGCTGTCCCTTTACCCCCATGACACTCCTTAACCCCTACTGGGGTTAAGAGCTGCCACTCTAGGTGATTTGTTGTGACACCCCGTGGAGCAGTATCGCCAGATGGACGTCCACTGTGCCTTAGTTTATATACCATGCTTTAGCAGTTGTCTCTTTTTAACCGGTGCTAAGAAATCTCTTTTTTTTATACCTTTATTTATAATCCTATTGATGTCAGAAGTTCTCTTTCCCTGGGGAAAGGTGTCATGCACTGATCTGTTTCACCTGTCTACTAGGTAACCTCCTAGCGCTGTTCGTGCACAGATTATCTGAGCAAGTAAAGGACGAGCTTCTTTCCAAAACTGCAAAGATATTGTCTGTGAGTGCCACAGAACTGATGTTACAGAAAAAACCCAGATAAAAATCCAAACAGGAAGTGCCGCATTTTTTTAAACAGCCTCATGCCAATGACTCCTTATATGGCTGTGAATGGGCCACGAATGAGCTTAGGCTTTCTGTCGCTTCCCCAAGGTGTCGACAGCATTTTGACGTATTGGAAGATTGGAAGATTGACCATAAAGAGACTACATCTACCAGGTGGTCGCTTGGTGTCCTCCGTCGCAATTATTGCGTAATCTCCAGCTGCAGTATTTTTCCGTTTGCTTCTGATGAGAAGCCAACTGCCACCACTGATAGATTATCGAATAGATATGTGAAAAACACCTTGAGGATTGATTCTAAACAACGTTTGCCATGTTCCTTGTCGATATTATGGAGCTAATTTGGAAAAAAGTTTGCCGTTGTAAGTGACTGCATTTTCCGGTCTTTTTCTTAGCCAAACGTGATGAACAAAACGGAGCTATTTCGTCTACACAAATAATCTTTTTGTATTAAATGAACATTTGCTATCTAACTAAGAGTCTCGTCATTGAAAACATCCGAAGTTCTTCAAAGGTAAATTATTTTATTTGAATGCTTTTCTTGTTTTTGTGAAAATATTGCCTGCTGAATGCTAGGCTTAATGCTATGCTAGGCTATCAATACTCTTACACAAATGCTTGTGTAGCTTTGGTTGAAAAGCAGAGATGAGATGACAGTGTTGTTAACAAAAGGCTAAGCTTGTGTTTGAATATATTTATTTCATTTCATTTGCGATTTTCATGAATAGGAAACGTTGCGTTATGGTAATGTGCTTGAGGCTATGATTACACTCCCGGATACGGGATTGCTCGTCGCTAGAGGTTAAAGACTGCCGATTTGCCAGAGTTAACACCCAGAGTTGTCTGTATTGCGGTACTGCCAGTAATTGTGTCTACCTGTCCTTAAGGATAATTTTGCTTCTCCTCGTGCTCGCCCCCCTCTCCATGCCACCCTGCAGTGGGGCGTCCAGTCCAAGTCCAGGCCGATATGAGTCTTATGGATGTTACTCTGGCATCCGAGCTGGGCATCCCTACACAACTCTTCTCTATTCCCATGAATGTTACAGCGCTGGACAGGCGCTCTATAGGCTGGGTCACCCACCATACCACCCCCATCAACCTACGTGTGTCGGAGAACCACAGCAAGATGATCCAATTCCTGCTAATAGGTACATGTGGTATTGGGATTATCTTGGCTCAAGCGACACAATCCCTCCATTTTGGTATTTTGGTATTTTATTAGGATCCCCATTAGCTGTTGCAAAAGCAGCAGCTAGTCTTCCTGGGGTCCACAGGAAGACTGGTCTACTGGTGCCATCTTGGGATGGAGCCCCTTCTGCCACACTCATTGCCTGAAATTAGCTCTGCCTGTCCTGGGGGGGCTTGAAAATTGCCCCGAACCTCTCAGCCATTCCCGCGGAGTACCAAGAACCCAGAGAGGGGTTCAGTAAGGCCCAGGCCACTTTGCTTCCGCAACACCAACCGGTACACAAGGATGTTAAGCCGGGTGCGCTGGCCACACCGCTATAGCCCCCGGAAGCTGAGACTTTTCCCCCCTGCTCCAGAGTCATTAGCCCCTCTGCTGTTTGTCCTCTGTTGCCCTCCATACCCTCTGTATACTTCCTACTTGTCATGTGTCTAGATGTAAGCCCATGTCTCACAGCCCTTTGTCTCCTGTTTCCATGCCCACCCCTCTCCCCCGTCTCATCGACGGCCAACTGGCGTACAGGGTGAGATGTCTCCTGAAGGGTCGACCTCGGGGCAGGGGATTCCAGTACCTGGTTGATTGGCAGGGTTATGGCCCGGAGGAGAGGTGCTGGGTCTCCGCTAGGGACATCTTGGCCCCAGGCCTCTTCTCTGAATTCCAATGCCAACACTCCACTCAATCACGTATGCATCCAGGTAGAACGCCAGGTGGCGTCCATAGAGGGAGGGGTACTGTCTCATCCTGATCTGTTTCACCTGTCCTTGTGCTCATCTCCACCCTCCTCCAGGTGTCGCCCATCTTCCCCATTATCCCCTGTGTATTTATACCTGTGTTCTCTGTTTGTCTGTTGCCAGTTCGTCTTCTTTGTCAAGTCAACCAGCATTTTTGTTCGCAGCACCTGCTTTTCCCAGTGTCTCTTTTTCTTGCCCTCCTGGTTTTGACCCTTGCCTATCCTGACTGTGAGCCCCCCTGCCTGACCACTCTGCCTACCCTGAGCCTGCCTGCCATCCAGTACCGTTGCCTCACCTCTGGTTTACTCACCCCTGCCTGCCTTGACCTGTCTATTGCATGCCCGTGTTGGATTATTAAACCGTTGTTAATTCGACGTTGTCTGCATCTGGGTCTTACCTGAAACGTGATAAAAGGAACATCCTTTTAACTATTTCAAAATGGATTTATCAAATGCATTATTATTTTGTTAAAGGTTGTTCTTTACAAGCTATTTGGTAATGGGGCTCTTGAACCTCAAGGTTTTCATTTACATCAACCAATCTAATCCGATGTAGTCAGTACGTTTATGGGGAAGCTCTCAAACTTTTACTATTCACAAATGCAAAGAGGCATGTCTATTTTCTGCAACATGTCCCTGTTTTTTCTTGATGTAGTCAAACCTACATAGTCAAAATGAAATTGTAGCAGCATCATCTCACAGCAGCTGCCGTTGACTCAACTCAACATTCCTCATTCCTCAGCTTGCAAACAGAATAATCATTGCCTATGCAGGACTCGAAACCTGCTGCTACGAATTTACCCTGTGGACACAATGGATTGTCAACAGATTGAATTGTATTCAATGGATTGCCTTCACTGTGTAAGGGGAAAGAATGTAAAGGTGTGGATGGGGAAGGAGAGGGATGGGATGCCCAACATTGACATCAAATGGTACTAGAGTGGAGCTGGCATTTGCCGCCGTCTGGGCAGATGTGAGCGGGACAGGTTGGACGCTGTGTGCTTTCATTAGGTGAGCTTTCATACACTCCCTCGTGGTGTGCTTCCTGCCAAATGAGCTCCCTGGTGATCCCACTGCTGTTCTACCTTTTGACCCACCACCTGGTTGCACTGGAGGGAAATATGTAGAGTATAATATAGTGTGTGTGTGCTCCTCTATTACACATACATATGTGCACTCTACACCCAAACACACACATGCACCCTGCAGATCATAGTATTTGATCTCGCACATCCTGTCAAATACAGAGAGATCCCACGGAAACAGAATACAGAATGGCTTGTACCATTGGTATGTTTGTGTTTTTGTACTGTTTGTGCCCCCTATCAAATAAATACAGTACCAGTCAAAAGTTTGGACACACCTACTCATTCCAGGGTTTTTCTTTATTTGTACTATTTTCTACATTGAAGAATAATAGTGAAGACATTAAAACTATGGAATAACACATATGGAATCATGTAGTAACCAAACGTGTGTTAAATAAATACACATTTATTTTATATTGAGATTCTTCAATGTAGCCACCCTTAGCCTTAATGACAGCTTTGCACAATCTTGGCATTCTCTCAACCAGCTTCATGAGGTAGTCACCTGGAATGTATTTGAATTAACAGGTTCGCCTTGTTTAAAGTTAATTTGTAGAATTTCTTTCCTTAATGCGTTTTGAGCCAATCAATTGTGTTGTGACAAGTTCTCTCTGCTGTAGAGGATATGTTCATTAGAGTTACTAGACTCAGAAATTGCAGCCCAAATAAATTCTTCACAAAGTTCAAGTAACAGACACATCTCAACATCAACTGTTCAGAGGAGACTGAGCAAATCTGGCCTTCATGGTCGAATTTCTGCAAAGAAACCACTACAAAAGGTCACCAATAATAAGAAGAGATTTGCTTGGGCCAAGCAACACAAGCAATAGACATTAGACCAGTGGAAATCTGTCCTTTGGTCTGATGAGTCCAAATGTGAGATTTTTGGTTCCATCCTCTGTGTCTTTGTGAGACGCAGAGTAGGTGAATGGAAGATCTCCACACGTGTAGTTCGATCCGTGAAGCATGGAGGAGGGGGTGTGGGGGTTCTTTGCTGGTGACACTGTCTGTGACTTATTTAGATTTCAAGGTACACTTAACCAGCATGGATACCACAGCATTCTGCAGCGATACGCCATCCCATTTGGTTTACACAACCACATGACCTCAACCCAACTGAGATGGTTTGGGACGAGTTGGACCACAGAATGATGGAAAAGCAGTCAAGTGCTCAGCAAAGTGGGTACTCCTTCAAGACTTTTGGAAAAGCATTCCTGATGAAGCTGGTTGAGAGAATGTCAAGAGCGTGGAAAGCTGTTATCAAGGCAGAATCTCAAATATAAAATACACTTTGATTTGTTTTAACACTTAATTGGTTACCACATGATTCCATATTTGTTATGTCATAGTTTTGATGTCTTCACTATCATTCTACAATGTAGAAAATAGCAAAAATAAAGAAAAACCCTTGAATAAGTAAGTGTGTCCAAACTTTTGACTGGTACTGTACATTTCCAGTACATGTGTTTAGAGTAATCGTGTTGCCATTATCGTGTTGCCATGTGTTTAGAGTAATCGTGTTGCCATAAAGGAAAGCCTTTATGCAACATTGTATGTACACACAAAAGCAAGGTACATTGCCAGCAAGGGAATATAGTGCTATTTCCCTGACTCAATAAATGCCTAAAACAATCACTCAGGCAATGGTAAAGAATATCTCAATGATAGAGGACAGAAAAAATGATTAGCGTAAACCTTACCCAATCACATGTAATGCTCTTGCTGTGTCAACATCCAATATTTATTTGTTAGTGTGCTGCGCAATTCTGTAATTACGTGTTTAACAATCCCGAAAAGACTGCAATGTACACCGAAATGAGACAAGGGAAATGTATTTTTTCGCCTCCATATTTGTTTAATGATGTGTTTAACTAGAGTTAATAGACACCACACAAAGTTTCAAATAGTTTTCCTAGGAAAATAAATACATATTCCTTCAGTAAACAATGGTTGTTCCATTATGTGCACAGTACTGGTTAACAACTGTGTGCATTCCAACTGACAAAGACACTATCACAAAAACTCTCTGGGTGAAGATGGGTCTCACAATGAAATGTTGCCTTATATGTGCCTTAGATAAAGGCAATTGTGTGTATATGTGTTAGTTGGTGTGTGTGCTTTTGTGTAAATAGAGATTGGGCTGGCTATATTCCAAGCACCAATTGGCTGGAAATGGAAACGGATAGTGTCTTTTTAGCTTTTTGCAGAAACATATTTTTCTCAGAATACCCCATTGAAGCAACCACATTCAAATACCAAACACTTGAGAACACCATGTTCTACACTTAAACATGTACATCTTTCTTTTTGGGGGGAAACACATTCCCTTTGTGGTTCTCCAAATTGTCTTGTATAATCCATTGATATTAACCTAGGTACTTGAGTGAGAGTCCTTTTAGGCTTTGGTAACAACATACAGTACAGTCACACTTCATTCAACACTGCATAGGTTCTTTGCTGATATATTATATATGCAACTAGGGGTGGGGGGAATACATAATAATTCCATCTGGTGCTTTCATCTTTCGCTTTTAGTACAAGCCTCTAATGTCTGGATGCTCCAGAGCATCTTATTATGGTGTAAGGGATGAAGTCTGCTCTCCTCTGTACACTGTGTTGTCTAGAGGCACCTGTGTCCCAGGTACCTACTGCAAGAGGGACAAAAACTGTCAGATGATCAAAGCCACACCACTGGGCTTTTTCTTTCAACTTGTCAACTCCTCCCCTAAGTTTGATATGTCTCTTTTAATAGCATCTTTCCATCATACAAAAAGAGAAGAAAAAAAATAAGAAAAGGGACAATAATAATGATTCACTCCAATACTAAACTACAGTTGAAGTCAGAAGTCTACATACCCTTCGGTTGGAGTCATTAACACTATTTTGTCAACCACTCCACAAATTTCTTGTTAACAAACTATAGTTTGGCATGTCGGTTAGGACATCTACTTTGTGCATGACACAAGTTATTTTTCCAACAATTGTTTACAGACAGATTATTTCACTTATAATTCACTGTATCACAGTTCCAGTGGGTCAGAAGTTTACATACACTAAGTTCACTGCGCCTTACAACAGCTTGGAAAGTTCCAGAAAATGATGTCATGGCTTTAGAAGCTTCTGATAGGCTATTTGACATAATTTGAGTCAATTGGAGGTGTACCTGTGGATGTATTTCAAGGCCTACCTTCCAACTCAGCCTCTTGGGAAAATCAAAAGAAATCATCCAAGACCTCAGATAATAATTGTAGACCTCCACAAGTCTGGTTCATCCATGGGAGCAATTTCGAAACTCCTGAAGGTACCACGTTCATCTGAACGAACAATAGTACTCAAGTTTAATCACCATGGGACCATGCAGCCATAATACCGCTCAGGAAGGAGACCCGTTCTTTCTCCTAGAGATGAATGTACTTTGGTGTGAAAAGTGCAAATCAATCCCAGAACAACAGCAAAGGACCTTGTGAAGATGCTGGAGGAAACAGGTACAAAGTATCTATATCCACAGTAAAATGAGTCCTATGTCGACATAACCTGAAAGGCTGCTCAGCAAGGAAGAAGCCACTGCTCCAAAACCGAAATAAAAAAGCCAGACTACGGTTTGCAACAGCACATGGGGACAAAGATCATACTTTTTGGAGAAATGCCCTCTGGTCTGATGAAGCAAAAATAGAACTGTTTGGCCATAATGATCATCGTTATGTTTGGAGGAAAAGGGGGAGGTTTGCAAGCCGAAGAACACCATGCCAACTGTGAAGCACGGGGGTGGCAGCATCATGTTGCGGGGGTGCTATGCTGCAGGAGGGTCTGGTGCACTTCACAAAATAGATGGTATCATGAGGGAGGGAAAATTTTGTGGCTATATTGAAGAAACATCTCAAGACATCAGTCAGGAAGTTGAAATTTGGTCGCAAATGGATCTTCTAAATGGACAATGACCCCAAGCATACTTCCAAAGTTGTGGCAAAATGTCTTAAGGACAACAAAGTCAAGGTATTGGAGTGGCCATCACAAAGCCCTGACCTCAGTCCTATAGAAAATTTGTGGGCAGAACGGAAAAAGCGTGTGCGAGCAAGGAGGCCTACATACCTGACTCAGTTACACCATGAAACTGGTATATTTATTTATCATAATTTTCTTGAACCAATTTTGGTCTTTAATGCAGGGCCGACAGACAAGTTCCTTACTTTTTTCCCCCTCCACTTGCCTATTCCATGCTGGAATTAGTTGGTTGTAATTTCGGTAGAGCAGACATTTACTGCTGCATGTGTGACATAACTCCACCAGTCCTATTTATGATATAATTTACGAAGATGACACCTTTAAAAAAAGTGTTTTTATCGAAAATATTAGTTTATTTGATCAACTTTGAGTTTAACTGTCACGCCTTGGTCATTATATTTTGTGTTTTTGGTATAGTTTGGGTAGGCCAGGGTGTGACATGGGTATATATGTTGTGTTTCGTATTGGGGTTTGTATTATTTGGGATTGCCGCTGATTAGGGGTGTGGTATAGGTTTGGCTGCCTGAGGCGGTTCTCAATGAGAGTCAGGTGCTTCTCTTTGTCTCTGATTGGGAACCGTATTTAGGTAGCTTGAGTTCGCGTTGTATTTCGTGGGTGATTGTCCTGTCTCTGTGTTGTAGTCACCAGATAGGCTGTAATTAGTTTCACGTTCCGTTTGTTGTTTTGTACTCTCAGTATTTTCATGTATCGTTACGTATTCTTTCATTAAAGTCATGAGTAACCTACACGCTGCATTTCGGTCCGACTCTCTTTCTTCCACAAACGAAGAACGCCGTTACATTAACCACAATATTTGTTCTGTCTTTTCTTGTGAAGTAAACTGAAGTTGCAACTAACTTTCTATGGCTTGTTTAAAAAATATATATATATATATTTTTCAAATCTCCTAAAGTGAGGGGTTGTAAATCTCAGTAAAGGGGAAAAGGACATTCTTGAACATAGGGTGGGACATTCTTACTAATTTGCTAGAGAACCTGATTTAACCCTTGTGTTTTCTTAAGGGTAAAAATGACCCGCCACTATGTTTAACAGCAGAGAAAACCCCATAAATTATATTTTTTCAACTTGAAATTTGATGAGTGACTCCAACATTATAAAAATTGAAACATCGCCTCTGTTCATATTTCCATGAAAGCTGCACACCACCAGGGTACAAAGATTGTATTAGGGTCATTTTTGACCCGGCAGTTAAAAAATAATTTACACACCACAAAAACCACAGACACACACAATGAGAAATTGAGATTGTGTGCTACTGATTGAATTTAGACATAACTAAAACGTTATTGTGCATGCGTAGGATCTCCCCCCCACAACCCCACACTCAAGTTCACAGACAAAATAAAAACTATTTTAGACAAAATAAAAAAGCCTATAAAGGTGCTGCAGATGACAGTCTCCCCAGTTCTCTCTTTGCTGAAGCCATGAGTGCACGTTTCAATACCCAACAGGTCATAGATCTGATTTTTTTCAGATGTCGAGGAGGAACAAGAGAACAATGATTTAAAAGAGGAGGGGGTATCTGAAGAAGAAGATGGTGAAGAATACAACCCAGAGCACGATGCATAATCTTCAAATGAAGAAGAAATCCCCCAAGCTGAAAGAGAGACATTTTGTCAAAGAACAGCAAAATAACATGGTCCTTGTCACCATATGACAACCAGGGCAGGGTGGCAGCACAAAATGTTATAAGGATGACCCCATGGCCCACAAGACATGCAGTTGAAATGTCATAAGGATGACCCCAGGGCACAAGACCTGCAGTTGCCCATGCCCAGGACATCGCCTCAACATTCTACATGTTCATCACACCAGCCATCGAAAAATCATCCTGAGATGACAAATTTGTAGGGTTTCCATAAATATGGAGACAACTGGAAAAGGATGGATGAGAATGACCTGCGTGCCTACATAGGGCTGCTAATCTTAGCGGGTGTGTATAGGTCCCACCGCGAGGCTATATGTAGTCTCTGGGATGCAGAGAGTGGAAGGGCGATTTTCCGTGCCCTGATGCCACTGAAAGTCTTTCACACTTTCTCAAGAATGCTACAATTTGATAACCGTGAGTCAAGACCTACAAGACGTGTGGGTGGAGCGTCATACATCTACAACCCTGGGCCGGAAGTAGCAGTGGATGAGCAACTGATTCCATTAAAGAGGTACATTTTTATTTTCTTATCTGTAATGTAAGTAATTTATCTGTTGATTTTATTATGTATTGCTGTAATATCATTGATTTATGTGATTGTTTTCTGACACTGATACTAATTACTGATTTCGTCAAAAGGTCGCTGTCCTTTCCGGCAGTATATGCCCAGCAAACCAGCAAAGTATGCAATCAAGATGTGGGTGGCCTGTGACACACAATCCAGCTACGCTTGGAAAATGCAAGTCTACACAGGGAAGCCGACCAGTTTAGGCCTGAAGTAGAACCAGGGGATGCAGGTTGTGCTTGATGTGGCAGATGGACTGAGGGGGCACAATGTCATGTGTGACAATTTCTTCACCTCTTATGAACTCAGCAGATAGCTCCCGAAGAGGAAGATCTGTAACGATCTTCTTCATCTGAGGAACAGGAATATGAAAGATCGGACCAAACTGCAGCGTCGTACGTGTCCATGATAGTTTATTATAACCGAACATGAGAAAATACAGAATAACAAAGTGAAACAATGAAAATTGACCCATAGTGGGAAAACAGGCTGCCTAAGTATGGTTTTCAATCAGAGGCAACGACAGACAGCTGTCCCTGATTGAGAACTATACCCGGCCAAAAACAAAGAAATCCAAAAACATAGAAAAAAGAACATAGAACGCCCACCCCAGTCACACCCTGGCCTAACCAAAATAGAGAATAAAAAGCCTCCCTATGGCCAGGGAGTGACAAGATCACCATGGTTGGCACAGTTAGAAAGAACAAGCCTGAGCTCACCCCTGCACTCCTCGCAACAAGGGGGAGAGAGGCCTTCTCATCAAAGTTTGCCTTCATCCCCACCACCACTCTAGTTTCTTACCTCCCAAAGAGGAACAAGAATATGGTCCTCCTGAGCACACTGCACAAAATGGCTGAGATCAGTGATCGTGAGGACAGGAAGCCAGCCATCATCCTGGACTACAACCACAACAAAGGAGGCGTAGACAACCTGGGCAAGGTGATTGGAATTTAAAGCTGCAGCTGGGGCATGCAAGAGGATCCACCTGAGGCTGGGGCAGGCAAGAGGAGGAGATGCCAATTAAAATAAAATAAAAATACAATTTTATTGGTCACATGCACAGATGCTAATGCGAGTGTAGCAAAATGCTTGTGCTTCTAGTTGCGACAATGCAGTAATATCTAACAAGTAATCGAACAATTCACATCAACTACCTTTTACACACAAATGTAAAGGGATGAATAAGAATATGTACATATAAATGTAAATATATGGATGAGCGATGGTCATGCAGCATAGGCAAGATTCAGTAGATGGTATAGAATAAAGTATATACATATGAAATGAGTAATGTAGGATATGTAAACATTATTAAAGTGGAGTTATTTAAAGTGACTGGTGATACATTTATTAAGTCCATTTATTGAAGTGGCCAGAGATTTGAGTCTGTATGTTGGCAGCAGCCTCTCTATGTTAGTGATGGCTGTTTAACAGTCTGATGGCCTTGAGATAGAAGCTGTTTTTCAGTCTCGCTGTCCCAGCTTTAATGCACCTGTACTGACCAAATCAAATCAAATGTATTTATATAACCCTTCTTACATCAGCTGATATCTCAAAGTGCTGTACAGAAACCCAGCCTAAAACCCCAAACAGCAAGCAATGCAGGTGTAGAAGCACGGTGGCTAGGAAAAACTCACTAGAAAGGCCAAAACCTAGGAACAAACCTAGAGAGGAACCAGGCTATGAGGGGTTGCCAGTCCTCTTCTGGCTGTGCCAGGGTGGAGATTATAACAGAACATGGCCAAGATGTTCAAATGTTCATAAATGACCAGCATGGTCAAATAATAATAATCACAGTAGTTGTCGAGGGTGCAGCAAGTCAGCACCTCAGGAGTAAATGTCAGTTGGCTTTTCATAGCCGATCATTAGGAGTATCTCTACCGCTCCTGCCGTCTCTAGAGAGTTGAAAACAGCAGGTCTGTGACAGGTAGCACATCCGGTGAACAGGTCAGGGCTCCATAGCCTGGTCCTACTGACCTCACCTTCTGGATGATAGCGGAGTGAACAGGCAGTGGCTCGGGTGGTTGTTGTCCTTGATGATCTTTTTGACTTTCCTGTTACATCGGGTGCTGTAGGTGTCCTAGAGGGAAGGTAGTTTGCCCCTTGCGGTTGAGGGCATGCAGTTGCCGTACCAGAAAGTGATACAACCTGACAGGATGCTCTCGATTGTGCATCTGTAAAAGTTTGTGAGTGTTTTAGGTGACAAGCCAAATTTCTTCAGCATTCTGAGGTTGAAGAGGCGCTGTTGCGCTTTCTTCACCACAATGTCTGTGTGGGTGGACCATTTCAGTTTGTCAAGGAACTTAAAACTTTCCACCTTCTCCTCTACTGTCCCGTCAATCTGGATTGGGGGGGTGCTCCCTCTGCTGTTTCATTGAGTCCACGATCATCTCCTTTGTTTTGTTGATGTTGAGTGAGAGGTTATTTTCCTGACACCACACTCCGGGGGCACTCACCTCCTCCCTGTAGGCTGTCTCGTCATTTTTGGTAATCAAACCTACCACTGTAGTTTTGTCTGCAAACTTGATGATTGAGTTAGAAGCGTGCATTGCAACATTGTCATGGGTGAACAGGAAGTACAGGAGAGGGCTGAGAATGTGGGAACCCTTGTGGGAACCGAGTGTTGAGGATCAGCGGGGTGGAAATGTTGTTTCCTACCTTCACCACTTGGGGGAGGCCCGTCAGAAAGTCCAGGACCCAGTTGCACAGGGTGGGGTCGAGACCCAGGGTCTCAAGCTTAATGACGAGTTTGGAGGGTACCATGGTATTAAATGCTGAGCTGTAGTCGATGAACAGCATTCTTACATAGGTATTCTTCTTGTCCACATGGGGTAGGGCAGTGTGCAGTTTGATGGCGATTGCATCGTCAGTGGACCTACTTGGGTGATAAGCAAATTGGTGTGGGTCTAGGTATCAGTTAGGGTGGAGGTGATTTGATCCTTGACTAGTCTCTCAAAGCATTTCATGATGACAGAAGTGAGTGCAACGGGGCGATAGTCATTTAGTTCAGTTACCTTTGCTTTCTTGGGAACAGGAACAATGGTGGCCATCTTGAAGCATGTGGGGACAGCAGACTGGGATAGGGATTGATTGAATATGTCCGTAAACACACCAGCGAGTAGTCCCTGCCACATGCATCTCGTGTTTGAACTGTTGAATTGCAAGTCTACTTTGTCTCTATACTGACACTTTACCTGTTCGATTGTCTTGCCGAGGGAATGGCTGCACTGTTTGTATTCGGTCATGTTTCCAGTCGCCTTGTCATGATTAAAAGTGGTGGTTCGCACTTTCAGTTTTACGCGAATGCTGCCATCAATCCACGGTTTCTGGTTAGGAAAGGTTTAAATGGTTACAGGGGGTACGACATCTCCGATGCATCTCCGATACATCAATGAGGCTATCTGGAACATATCCCAGTCCACGTGATCGAAGCAATCTTGAAGCGTGGGATCCGATTTGTAAGACGAGCATTTAGTAATTTAGTTCAGTTACCTTTGCTTTCTTGGGTGCATGAACAATGGTGGCCATCTTGAAGCATGTGGGGACAGCAGACTGAGATATAGAGAGATTGAATATGTCCGTAAAGACACCAGCCAGCTGGTCTGCGCATGCTATGAGGACTCGGCTAGGGATGCCATCTGGTCCGGCAGCCTTGCAAGGGTTAACAAACAAGCTTAAATGTCTTACTCACGTCGGCCACGGAGAAGGAAGGTGTTATCATCAAAGAGGGCGAAGAAGGTGTTTTGCTTGTCCGGAGGCAAGACGTCGGTCTCCGCGACGTGGCTGGTTTTCCTTTTGGCCACCCCACATAGCCTGGTTCCTCTCTAGGTTTTGGCCTTTCTAGGGAGTTTTTCCTAGCCACCGTGCTTCTACACCTGCATTGCTTGCTGTTTGGGGTTTTAGGCTGGGTTTCTGTACAGCACTTTGAGATATCAGCTGATGTACAAAGGGCTATATAAATACATTTGATTTGATTTGATTTGATTTTGAAATACACTGGGGAAAACAAGCGACACCTGGAGGGGGTGGAGACAATAACAAGGACAGGTGAAACAGGGTGTGACACTAACTTAACTGTCACAATAGACCCACACCAATTTGCTTACCGCCCCAATAGATCCACAGACGATGCAATCGCCATCGCATTGCACACTGCCCTATTCCATCTGGACAAGAGGAATACCGATGTAAGAATGATGTTTATTGACTATAACTCAGCATTCAATACCATAGTACTCTCCAAGCTCATAATTAAGCTCGAGTCCCTGGATCTGAACACCGCCTTGTGCAACTGGGTCCTGGACTTCCTGACGGGCCGCACTCAGGTGGGGAAGGTAGGAAACAACACCTCCACTTCACTGATCCTCAACACTGAGGTCCCACATGGGTGCGTGTTCAGCCCCCTCCTGTACTCCCTGTTCACCCATGACTGCAAGCCTCCAACTCAATCATCAAGTTTGCAGATGACACAGTAGGCTTGATTCCCACAATGACGATACAGCCTACAGGGAGGAGATGAGGGCTCTGGGAGTGTGGTGCCAGGAGAAATAAAACACTCACTCAACGTCAACAAAACAAAGTAGATGATCGTGGACTTCAGGAAAGAGCAGAGGGAGCACCCAACTAGGTGGAAAACTTCAAGTTCCTCGGCGTACATGTCATTGACAAATTGAAATGGGCCACCCATACAGACAGTGTGGTGAAGAAGGCGCAACAGTGCCTCTTTTACCTCAGGAGGCTGAAGACATTTGGCTAGTCACCTAAAAGCCTAACAAACTTTTACAGATGCACAATTAAGAGCATCCTGTTGACTGTATCACCGCCTAGTACGGCAACTGCAGTGCCCGCAACAGAGGGTGGTGCGGTCTGCCCAACGCATCTGCGGGGGCAAACTTCCTGCCCTCCAGGACACCTATTGCACCCGATGTCACAGGAAGGCCAAAAAGATCATCAAGGACAACAACCACCCAAGCCACTCCCTGTTCACCCCGCTATCATCGAGAAGGCGAGTTCAGTACAGGTGCATCGAAGCTGGGACCAAAATACGTAAAAACAGCTTCTAACTCAAGGCCATCAGACTGTTAAAATAGCCATCACTATCACATTAGACGCTGTTGCCTATATGCATAGACTTGAAATCACTGGCCACTTTAATAAATGGAACAGTAGTCACTTTAATAATGTTTACATACTTTGCATTACTCATCTTGTATTCTATTCTATTCTACTGTATCTTTGTCATTGCTCGTCCATATATTTATATATTCTTAATTCCATTCCTTTACTTAGATTTGTGTGTATTGGGTATGTTGCAAAATTGTTAGATATTACTGCACTGTCGGAACGAGAAATATTTAGCTAAACTCACAATAATAACTGCTAAACACATGTATGTGACGAATACGATTAGATTTGATTTGATTCTGTCTCCAAATTTCATCCTTGCAAATTATAAGGCAAACATTTGATAAACTTTACTGTGGAAAAGGTGATATGTTGATATCCTTGAGTTTGCTGACGTATGACTGGTTTCACATTTGTCTCCAGTGATCATAAGGTAGAATAGATCTAAACCAATTGTCATCTATATACTGAAAAAAATATTAACTCACCATGCAAAGTGTTGTTCCCATGTTTCATGAGCTGAAATAAAATATTCCAGAAAATGTTCCATATTGTCACGAATCCCGCCGAAGATGGTGCCTCTTCCTGTTCGGGCGGCACTCGGCGGTTGTGGTCGCCGGCCTACTCGCTGCCACCGATCCCCTTTTCTGTTTCATCTAGTTGTGTCTGATTTGTTGCACCTATTTCGTGTTTAGGTTTGGTTGTGGGCTATTTAAACCCTGTAGGCCCGCCGGCTTTTGTGCAGGCTCGTTTTTCTGTTTGATTATTCTTGTGGTTTCTTTTTTCCGATCAGTTTCGTCCTTTTTGTTTGGACTGGGACTTTACGCGCCCTTGTGTGTGTGGCGTGACCGTCTCTCTGTTTTTTGGGGGAATATTAAAGATCCACATCTTTTGAACTACCCTGCTCTCTGCGCCTGACTCCTGCACTGACTACTTATTGAAACCGTGACACATATGCTTAAAAAGCTTATTTCTCAAAAATGTTGTGCACAACTTTGTTTACATCCCTGTTAGTTAGCATTTTTTCTTTGCCAAGATAATCCATTCTGCTGACAAATGTGGCATATCAAGAAGCTGAATAAACAGCCTGATCATTACACAGGTGCAACTTGTGCTGGAGACAATAAAAGGCCACTTTAAAATGTGCATTTTTATCACATCACACAATGCCACAGATGTCTCAAGTTTTGAGGGAGAGTGCAATTAGCATGCTGACTGCAGGAATATCCCACCAGAGCTGTTACCAGAGAATGTAATGTTAATTTCTCTGCTATAAGCCTCCTCCAACATTGTTTTATAGAATTTGGCAGTACGTCCATGTAACCACGCCAACCAATGACCTCCATATCCGGATTCTTCACCTGTGGGATCTTCTGAGACCAGCCACCCCGACAGCTGATGAAACCGAGGGGTATTTTTGTCCATAATAAAGCCCTTTTGTTTGGAAAAACAAATTCTGATTGGCTGGACCTGGCTCCCCAGTGGGTGGGCTATGCCCTTCCAGGCCCAGATCCATAGAAGAGGGCCTAATGAGTTTATGTCAATTGACTGATTTCCTTATATGAACTGTAAGTCAGTAAAATCGTTGAAATTGTTGCAATGGAATTTTTGTTCAGTTTATTTACAATCCCCTCTTATCAATAGCTCTTATCAGTTTTCTAAATCCCAAGTGCATGGAGAATGGTGTTATTTCTATTGGAAAAAAGAAAGTAGATGTTGTTCCACTTGGAACCAACAGGTTGCTTGACTTTATTAATCATTTCATCACACGTAAGGTCCCTCGACTTCTTGGCACTGACGGAAACATGGATCACCACAGACAACACTGCTACTCCTACTGCTCTCTCTTCGTCTGCCCACGTGTTCTCGCACACCCCGAGGGCTTCTGGTCAGCGGGGTGGTGGCACCGGGATCCTCATCTCTCCCAAGTGGTCATTCTCTCTTTCTCCCCTTACCCATCTGTCTATCGCCTCCTTTGAATTCCATGCTGTCACAGTTACCAGCCCTTTCAAGCTTAACATCCTTATCATTTATCGCCCTCCAGGTTCCCTCGGAGAGTTCATCAATGAGCTTGATGCCTTGATAAGCTCCTTTCCTGAGGACGTTTCACCTCTCACAGTTCTGGGCGACTTTAACCTCCCCACGTCTACCTTTGACTCATTCCTCTCTGCCTCCTTCTTTCCACTCCTCTCCTCTTTTGACCTCACCCTCTCACCTTCCCCCTACTCACAAGGCAGGAAATACGCTCGACCTCATCTTTACTAGATGCTGTTCTTCCACTAACCTCGTTGCAACTCCCCTCCAAGTCTCCGACCACTACCTTGTATCCTTTTCCCTCTCGCTCTCATCCAACACTTCCCACACTGCCCCTACTCGGATGGTATCGCGCCGTCCCAACCTTCGCTCTCTCTCCCCCGCTACTCTCTCCTCTTCCATCCTATCATCTCTTCCCTCTGCTCAAACCTTCTCCAACCTATCTCCTGATTCTGCCTCCTCAACCCTCCTCTCCTCCCTTTCTGCATCCTTTGACTCTCTATGTCCCCTATCCTCCAGGCCGGCTCGGTCCTCCCCTCCCGCTCCGTGGCTCGACGACTCATTGCGAGCTCACAGAACAAGGCTCCGGGCAGCCGAGCGGAAATGGAGGAAAACTCGCCTCCCTGCGGACCTGACATCTTTTCACTCCCTCCTCTCTACATTTTCCTCTTCTCTCTCTGCTGCTAAAGCCACTTTCTACCACTCTAAATTCCAAGCATCTGCCTCTAACCCTAGGAAGCTCTTTGCAACCTTCTCCTCCCTGCTGAATCCTCCTCCCCTCCCCCCCCTCCTCCCTCTCTGCAGATGACTTCGTCAACCATTTTGAAAAGAAGGTCGACGACATCCGATCCTCGTTTGCTAAGTCAAACGACACCGCTGGTTCTGCTCACACTGCCCTACCCTGTGCTCTGACCTCTTTCTCCCCTCTCTCTCCAGATGAAATCTCGCATCTTGTGACGGCCGGCCGCCCAACAACCTGCCCGCTTGACCCTATCCCCTCCTCTCTTCTCCAGACCATTTCCGGAGACCTTCTCCCTTACCTCACCTCGCTCATCAACTCATCCCTGACCGCTGGCTACGTCCCTTCCATCTTCAAGAGAGCGAGAGTTGCACCCCTTCTGAAAAAACCTACACTCGATCCCTCCGATGTCAACAACTACAGACCAGTATCCCTTCTTTCTTTTCTCTCCAAAACTCTTGAACGTGCCGTCCTTGGCCAGCTCTCCCGCTATCTCTCTCAGAATGACCTTCTTGATCCAAATCAGTCAGGTTTCAAGACTAGTCATTCAACTGAGACTGCTCTTCTCTGTATCACGGAGGCGCTCCGCACTGCTAAAGCTAACTCTCTCTCCTCTGCTCTCATCCTTCTAGACCTATCGGCTGCCTTCGATACTGTGAACCATCAGATCCTCCTCTCCACCCTCTCCGAGTTGGGCATCTCCGGCGCGGCCCACGCTTGGATTGCGTCCTACCTGACAGGTCGCTCCTACCAGGTGGCGTGGCGAGAATCCGTCTCCACACCACGTGCTCTCACCACTGGTGTCCCCCAGGGCTCTGTTCTAGGCCCTCTCCTATTCTCGCTATACACCAAGTCACTTGGCTCTGTCATAACCTCACATGGTCTCTCCTATCATTGCTATGCAGACGACACACAATTAATCTTCTCCTTTCCCCCTTCTGATGACCAGGTGGCGAATCGCATCTCTGCATGTCTGGCAGACATATCAGTGTGGATGACGGATCACCACCTCAAGCTGAACCTCGGCAAGACGGAGCTGCTCTTCCTCCCGGGAAGGACTGCCCGTTCCATGATCTCGCCATCACGGTTGACAACTCCATTGTGTCCTCCTCCCAGAGCGCTAAGAACCTTGGCGTGATCCTGGACAACACCCTGTCGTTCTCAACTAACATCAAGGCGGTGGCCCGTTCCTGTAGGTTCATGCTCTACAACATCCGCAGAGTACAACCCTGCCTCACACAGGAAGCGGCGCAGGTCCTAATCCAGGCACTTGTCATCTCCCGTCTGGATTACTGCAACTCGCTGTTGGCTGGGCTCCCTGCCTGTGCCATTAAACCCCTACAACTCATCCAGAATGCCGCAGCCCGTCTGGTGTTCAACCTTCCCAAATTCTCTCACGTCACCCCGCTCCTCCACTCCCTCCACTGGCTTCCAGTTGAAGCTCGCATCCGCTACAAGACCATGGTGCTTGCCTACGGAGCTGTGAGGGGAACGGCACCTCAGTACCTCCAGGCTCTGATCAGGCCCTACACCCAAACAAGGGCACTGCGTTCATCCACCTCTGGCCTGCTCGCCTCCCTACCACTGAGGAAGTACAGTTCCCGCTCAGCCCAGTCAAAACTGTTCACTGCTCTGGCCCCCCAATGGTGGAACAAACTCCCTCACGACGCCAGGACAGCGGAGTCAATCACCACCTTCCGGAGACACCTGAAACCCCACCTCTTTAAGGAATACCTAGGATAGGATAAAGTAATCCCTCTCACCCCCCCTTAAAAGATTTAGATGCACTACTGTTCCACTGGATGTCATAAGGTGAATGCACCAATTTGTAAGTCGCTCTGGATAAGAGCGTCTGCTAAAAGACTTAAATGTAAATGTTAATGTCAGAATACGGCGTATCTGTAGACACACCTCCTCCCTCCACACCTTAATTTATTTGATCTCCACCCCAAATGAGTAGCGGGTCAAATAGCAAGCTATTCTCATGCTTAAATTCAAAGTCAGAATATGTGTAGAGAGAAAAGTGTGTAACTCTTAACTTGGATCAGGATTCCCTCCCTTATGCGGATCATATCATGTTTCGTTAAATTTTTGTGGGAAATGATTAAACGATCGCAAAGACTCTAGGAGAATTCGGGAGAGCAACGTAAAAGCCTCCAAGCTGCACCACTGTGAAAAATGAGGGGTGAAAACTACCCATGTAAATATCTTTCCCAGAGTTCTGAAACAATAGTTACAAACTGCTTTGACTTTACCAATCTATCTTGAATTACCTGCACAAAGTACCATAGACATACCAGAGAGTATACTAAGGGGTTTTCAACACTTCCAAAAATTATTAATTAATTTAACACCAAGTGCTCTGTGAAATTGGTCAATTTAACATTCTCATAGTTAAATATACACTAGCTGTGTCATTACCACCACATATGGTATACTGTATATTTAAGTAACCAGTTGAAACAGGACTGTTACATAAAGTGCTACTAGATTATATTGTCTTTATTGTATTAGTGACCTTTTTATTGGGGGTATTTCGTGAGTACCTTTGTGACCGAGTTCCACAGTGAATATCATATGCAATCTGTCTTTATTTCTGAAAATGTCAAGCAAAATCGCTGCAGCATTGAGAACTGCAACCAAGCAATACAAATTGCTCTATGACTTGTTACACAGCCTTGCCTATCACTTAGATGATATAAGGTCTCCGACAACTCCATTCAGCGAGGAATGTGTAATCGGTGGAGGGAGCGAAGAGGAAAAGCAAAGTCCTATAGTGCATGTGAAATCCAACATGTCTGCAGTCATCATGCATATCTCTGTTAGTCTTCGGCAATGTTCTTATCTCTCTTATCATGGTTTTAGAAAGTTGGGCACAGGAGAATATTTTTTTAATTTTTGGATGTCTCACTGCTCGCTGAACCTATTATGAGTTTAGGTGAAAGCAACAATATATTGAAAAAAATATCCATAATAACTATTTGGTTTCTCATGAATCGTAATCTTCTCAAATTTCCTATGGGAAGAAATGCAGCCATACAGTGCTTTGGGAAAGTATTCAGATCCCTTGACTATTCCACATTGTTACGTTACAGCCTTATTCTAAAACGGATTACATGTTTTTTACCGCTCATCAAACTACACACAATGCCCCATAATGACAAAGCAAAACAGTTTTTTACATTTTTGCTAATTCATACAAAAAAAAATGTAATATCACATTTACATACGTATTCAGACCCTTTACTCTGTACTTTGTTAAATCACCTTTTGCAGAGATTACAACCTCAAGTGTTCTTGGGTGTGACGCTACAAGTTTGGCACACCTGAATATGGGAAGCTTCTCACATTCTTCTCTGCAGATCCTCTCAAGCGCTGTCAGATTGGATGGGGAGCATTGCTGCACAGCTATTTTCAGGTTTCTCCAGAGAGGTTCGATCGGGTTCAAGTCCAGGCTCTGGCTGGGCCACTCAAGGACATTCTCCCGAGACTTGTCCGAAACCACTCTTGCTTTGTCTTGGCTGTGTGCTTAGGGTCATTGTCCTATTGGAAGGTAAATCTTCTCCCCAGTCTGAGGTCCTAAGTGCTCTGGAGCAGGTTTTCATCAAGGATCTCTTTGTACTTTGCTGCATTAATCTTTCCCTCAAACCTGACTAGTCTCCCAGTCGCTGCTGCTGAAAAACATCTCCACAGCATGATGCTGCCACCACCATGCTTCAGCAAAAGGATGGTGCCAGGTTTCCTCCAGACCAAAGAGTTCCATCTTGGTTTCATCAGACCAGAGAATCTTGTTTCTCATGGCCATCTCTACGAAGTGTCTTTGTGGTTCCAAACTTCTTTCATTTAAGAATGATGGAGGCCACTGTGTCCTTGGGGACCTTCAATGCTGTAGAACTTTTTTGGTACCCTTCCCAAGATCTGTGCCTCGACACAGTCCTGTCTCTGAGCTCTACGGACAATTCCTTTGAACTCATGGCTTGGTTGTAGCTCTGACTGTCACACCCTGATCTGTTTATTCTGTCTTGTATTGCCTCCGGCCCCACAAGATGTCTCCCATTTGTTCCATTATTTTACGGGTGGTTTCTGTTTGTCTGTTGCCAGTTCGTCTTGTCTCGTCAAGCCTACCCAGTGTGTTTTTCCGTACTCATGTTTTTCTAGTCCTCCCGGTTCTGACCTTTTCCCTTCCCTTCCCTGACCCTGAGCCAGCCTGCGATACCTTTCTGCCTGCCCTGACCTCGAGGCTGCCTGCCGTCCTGTACCGATCTGACTCTGACCTGGTTTACAAACTTCTGCATGTCCTCAACCTGCCTCTTCCCTGCCCCTTGTCTATTAATAAATATCAGAGACTCAAACCATCTGCCTCCTGTGTCTGCATTTGGGTCTCGTTCTATGTTGTTATAGTATGAACTGGCCATGACTGACCCAGCAGACTCGAACCAGCTCCGCAACACTGTCTTCCTGCATGGAGCCACCATTGGAAGACACGTGGCGCTACTCCAGAACCTTATGGAAGGACTCCACACTTTGGCAGAACACCATGACCATGGCTTCAAATCACTGGGGCAATTCCATGGGTTTGTAGAGAACTCTCGGATGCTCAGTAATCCCCCTACTAGTGGTGATTTTGTCCAGCCTACACAGGCTTTGCGAGAACCCTGTTTACCTCCTCCGGAACGCTATGCTGGGGTTCCTGGAACCTGCCGGGCATTTATTTCCCTGTGCTCCCTCATCGTTGAGCTGCAGCCCTCTTCGTTTCCTTCAGATCGTTTGAAGACAGCGTATCTCATAATGCTGATGTCTGGAAAGGCGCTCACTTGGGCTACGGCGGTTTGGGAGCAACAATCCACCATTTGCCTTTGCCTGGGGGATTTCATGGCGGAGGTGAGGAAGGTGTTCGATTCTCCAGTGTCTGGTAGAGAGGCGGCCCAAAAACTACTTCTACTACGTCAAGACTCCCGTAGTTTGGCAGACTACGTGATAGACTTTCACAAGTGGGCAGCTGAGAGTACCTGGAACCCGGAGTCCCGGTTCAATGACCTTCCTTCATCGATTATCGGAGGAGATTAAAGACGAGCTCACATCTCGGGGAGTTACCCTTGGACCTTGACTCCCTCATAGCCTTAACCATAAGGATCAATGGGCTCCTACGGGAATGCAGGGGGGAGAGGAGGTCTGTTCTCGGCCACACACGCTCGTCCATAGCTGCTTTCTCGCCTTTGATGAAGCCCAGGAGTCCCTACGTCTGCATTCCCGAGAGGATCCGAAGTCACCAGAGCCCACGCGGGAATCATCATGGACACGCGACTCGTTTACTCCAGAGCCTATGCAACTGGGCAGGGCTAGATTGTTGCCTAAGGAACGATTATGCAGGCTGAGCTCCAACAGTTGCCTGCCTACTGATGATCCTGGTCTTTTACTGGACAGGTGGATATGTAATGCCCTGTAGCAGTAAAAGACCAGGCTCATCAGTAGGTACGAGTATGCTGGTGGGCCATACTGGGAGTCTTCTAACTCCTTTTACTCATACCCCTTTCCATGTTATCCTGCTGTGGGGTGATCGGTCTAAATCTCTCCGGGTGCTCATTGACTCTAGGGCTGATGCGAGCTTCATGGATGCTACTCTAGTATCTGAGCTGGGTATCTCCACACAACTCCTCTCCATTCCCATGGACAGACGCTCCATTGGCAGGGTCACTCACAGTACGGTTCCCATTAATCTGCAAATGTCAGGAAATCCCAGTGAGTCGATACAGCTTCTACTTATTGAATCTTGCTATGTTCCAGTTGTTTTGGGATTTTCATGGCTCTAGAGGCACAACCCCCTGATTGACTGGACCACTGGTTCTATCCTGGGTTGGAGCCCATTCTGCCACTGCCTTAACGCAGCCTGCCCTGGGACGTCCTCCTGCGGGCTCTGGAAAAGCCTTGGATTTCTCCGCCGTTCCCGTGGGGTGTACCAGGACCTCCTAGAGGTTTTCAGCAAGGCTTGCACCACCTCCCTTACTCCGCATCGTCCCTACGATTATGCCATTGACCTCCTCCCGGGCACCACACCGCATCGTAGGAGGCTGTATTCCTTGTCTGGCCCTGAGACCAAGGCCATGGAGGAGTACATTGAGGACTCTCTGGTTGCTGGGAGCATTCATCCTTCTGCATCCCCTGCCATTGCAGGTTTCTTCTTTGTGGAAAATAAGACCCTGCGTCTTTGTAATGAGTACCAGGGCCTCAGTTACAACGCTGTATAGAGTTGTTACCCTGTACCACTCCTCTGCTTTCAAACCTCTCCAGGGGGCAACCATCTTTTCTAAGTTGGACCTTCAGAACGCCTACCACCTAGTTTGGATACGGGAAGGAGACGAGTGGAAGACAGCCTTCAACATGGCTAAAGGACACTACGAGTACCTGGTCATGCCGTTTGGACTCACCAACGCTCCCGCAGTGTTCCAGGCATTGGTCAACGATGTGCTCCGTGACATGTTGAATCGGTTTGTGTTCGTCTACCTTGACAACATCCTTGTTTTCTCCTGTTTCTCCTTCTTCGGTCCCAACGTTCAGCCCACGACCAAAATTTGCACCCTTGCGCTTTCCTTTCTCATCGCCTGAATTCCGCTGAGAGGAACTATGACGTTGGTAATTGGGAGCTTCTTGCGGTCAAGATGGAGCTGGAGGAGTGAAAGCACTGGCTTGAAGGGGCAGAACACCCATTCTTAGTTTGGACCGACCATAACAATCTTGAATATCTCCTCACCGCCAAACGCCTCAACTCTAGACAGGCACATTGGGCTCTTTACTCACTCATTTTAACTTTCAACTACGGACCCTGGCTTTCATCTGGCAACATTTTTGGTGGCCAACTATGGTTTCTGACTTCTCCACATTTGTCGCCGCCTGCATAGTGTGCGCCCAGAACAAGACTCAATGACAAGTTCTGGCTGGCCTCCTTCAACCACTCCCTGTGCCTCATCACCCCTGGTACCATATATCCTTGGACTTTGTCACTAGTCTCCCTCCGTCTGATGGCAACACCACCATCCTTACAGTGGTGGATAGGTTTTCTAAAGCTGCCCATTTCATTCACCTCCCCAAGTTACCTTCAGCCAAGAAGACGGCCCAGCTCATGGTGCAGCACGTCTTCCAAATCCATGGACTTCCTATCGACATGGTCTCCGATTGTGGTCCTCAGTTCTCATCCCGATTCTGAAAGGGTTCTGCACCCTCATTGGGTCACAGGCCAGCCTGTCCTCCGGCCAGTAAGAGCGTGCCAATCAGGATCTGGAGATGATTCTTCAGTGCCTCGTCTTGGTCGATCCCACCACCTGGAGCTAGCAACTCGTGTTGGTGTAGTACACCCGGAAAACCCTTCCCTGCTTGGCCACTGGGCTCTAGCCTTTCGAGTGTTCCCTGAGTTACCATTCTCTGCTCTTCCCAGAGCAAGAGGAAGAGGTCGGCATACCCTCAGCCCAGATGTTCATCCATCGCTGTCGGCATACCTGGAATAGAGACCGGTCCGCACTTCTTAAGACCAGGTATTAGTGACAGTCACCTGACCCCGGCTATCCGCTATCGTCTCGGGCAGAGGGTATGGCTCTCCACTCGGGATCTGCCCCTCAGAGTGGAATCCTGTAAACTTTCCCCACGCCTTATCGGTCCCTTTCCCATCTCTAAAATCCTTAGTCCCACTGCTGTTCGTCTTCTGTTGCCCCGCACCTGCCGTATACATCCAATGTTTAATGTGTCTAAGATTTAACTTTGTCTCACAGCCCTTTGCTCCTGTTTCCAGGCCCACCCCCCCTCCCTGTCTCATCGATGGCCATCCGGCATAAAATAGTGTTCGACCTCGGGGCAAGGGTTTCCAGTACCTGGTGGATTGGGAGGGTTATGGCCGGGAGGAGAGGTGCTGGGTCCCCGCTAAGGACATCCTAAACCCGGACCTCATCGCTGAATGACCAGATATGCACCCGGGTAGGATGCCAGGTGGCGCCCCTAGAGGGGGTACTGTCACACCCTGATCTGTTTCACCTGTCTTGTGCTTTTCTGCCTTCCCTGACCCTGAGCCTGCCTGCCATGCCTTTCTGCCTTCCTTCCTGTACCCATTTGACTCTGACCTGGTTTACGAACTTCTGCCTGTCCTCGACCTGCCTTTTGCCTGCTCCTTGTCTAGTAATAAATATCAGAGACTCGAACCATCTGCATTTGGATCTCATCCTGTGTCGATATACAGACATGCATTGTCAACTATGGGACCTTGTATAGACAGGTGTGTGTCTTTCCAAATCATGCTCAATCAGTTGAATTGACCACAGGGGGACTCCAATCAAGTTGTAGAAACATCTCAAGGATGTTGCACACAATGTATATAGACTCTCTTTTTTTTCTACTGTGTTATTGACTTGTTAATTGTTTACTCCATGTGTAACTATGTGTTGTCTGTTCACACTGCTATGCTTTATCTTGGCCAGGTCGCAGTTGTAAATGAGAACTTGTTCTCAACTAGCCTACCTGGTTAAATAAAGGTGAAATAAAATAAATGAATAAAAAATGATCAGTGGAAACAGGATGCACCTGAGCTCAATTTCGAGTCTCATTGTAAAGGGTCTGAATACTTATGTGAATAAGGTATTTATGTATTTTTTAAATATATACATTTCTAAAAACCTGTTTTCACTATGTCATTATGGGTTATTGTGTGTAGATTGATGAGGACATTTTTATTTATTTAATCAATTTTAGAATAAGGATGTAACGTAACAAAATGTGGAAAATGTCATGTGGTCTGAATACTTTCCGAAGGCACTGTATGTGTGAAAATAAGTTCCTATAACACAAATGCATATAACAATCATATTTATATCACCTTTGAGAGGGTGTAAGCATGTACAGGATTTATCATGAGATCTGTATAGGTGGTGTAGCAGGCAGAAATACACAGACAGAAATAAAGTACCAATCAAAGATCTGGGCACACCTGCTCATTCAAGGGTTTTTGTTCATTTGTACTTTTTTTACATTTTAGAATTATAGTGAAGACATCACAACTATGAAATAACACATATGGAAACCATGTAATAACCCCAAAAATATTTTATATTTGAGATTCTTCAAAGCAGCCACCCTTTGCCTTGATTACAGCTTTGCACACTTATGGCATTCTCTCAACCATCTTCATTGTCACCTGGAATACCTTTCAAAAAACAGGTGTGCCTTGTTAAATGTACATTTGTGGAATTTCTTTCCTTCAATTACCTCTGCTGCCGAGGATAAGTTCATTAGAGTTACCAGCCTCAGAAATCAGCAATTAACGGCACCTTAGTTTGCACCTCACAGAGTTCAAGTAACAGACACATCTCAAAATCAACTGTTCAGAGGAGACTGCGTGAATCAGGCCTTCATGGTCAAATTGGTGCAAAGAAACCACTACTAAAGGACACCAATAAGAAGTGACTTGCTTGGGGCAAGAAACACGAGCAATGGACATTAGAGCGGTGGAAATCTGTCCTTTGGCTGATGAGTCCAAATTATTTTTGGTTCCAACTGCCGTGTGAGAGGCAGAGTACGTGAACGAATGATCTCCGCATGTGTGGTTCACACCGTGAAGCATAGTGGAGGGGGTATGGGGGTGCTTTGCTGGTGACACTGTCGGTGATTTCTATAGAATTCAAGGCACACTTAACCTGTATGGCTACCACAGCATTCTGCAGCGATACGCCATCCCATCTGGTTTGCGCTAAGTGGGACTATCATTTTATTTCAACTTGATAATGACCCAAAACACACCTCCAGGCTGTGAATGAGCTATTTGACCAAGAAGGAGAGTAATGGGAGTGCTGCATCAGACGAGCTTGCCTCCACATTCACATTATTTTATGGTAGTCAACTTCTCAGACAAGGCATCCATGTTGAGATTAATGAAGTCTTCGGGAAAGTTCAATGTCGGCTATCTTGATGCCTGCATCACTCTTTTAGATCCTACTTGTTAGTTAACTTTCTAAGGTTCTCTCATAGCTCTCATTCTACCAATAAAGCACTAGAGAAGTCCTATTAAGAGGGACTTATGATAGTCTGAAAGCAATTTTACACACCTTAGGTTCACTCAAAAGTGTAATTTAATCATCAGACAGTGCATTAATGTATTTATTTGAATTTGATGCAATGCGAAAATGTTGAGTTTATTTCCATGCGACTTGAGTGGTGAGAATGAGTACACACGTTCATGTTTTATAATTGGTAATTATTTGGTTTTTAACCTGCGTAATTGTGTCCAATAAATGTTTTAAGAAGATAACGTTAAAAAAAAGCGATATTTGTATGTTTATGTGGCACTAGTTATAAATATTCATACATGGATTGATCATTTTCCAGGTGCTAATATACTGTGCTGATATAAGGCATACACTAAATTGCATTCTATAGGCAACATAATAAAATATACGATGCGACATGCAACAGATTATTAGATGGTTACATGACAATGTGGTGTTAAATGGGATTATATCAGTACAGATATATTATCTATATATATTATCAGAATATTATCTTTAAACAAAAGGATATCTGAACATACTGTTGCTCAGACATACTGTATGCACAGACAGGTAGGTACCTTTGACATCCTTCAGAATAAGGCCTGCCTGTGTTGAAGGCTCAGAACAAACATTGCTGACATTTCTGCTTTATTTCTTTTTTCCTTTGCTATGGTTGGAAATATTTTTTAACTTGGATAACCCTATACGGAAACAATGAAATTACAGTCTCTTTATTTAGACACAATTACACTATAGCCATAACTGTAACCAACATTTTTGAACAATAGGAAAAGTTGTACGCTGTTCACTCATGGCAAAAGTCAATGCAGAAGCGCTATTCAATTATTTCTTCTATTATTATATAATTATTTCTTCTTCAATCTATTATTTATTTTATTTCCATTGCAGTCTGTTTTCTCAATCAGCTAAGATTAGACAAACCCCCAGAGGCCGCATCTGAGTTATTCATAGACATAGGAACTACAATTGACACCCAGAATTCTAATAAAAAGAGACAGAGTTACACAGTTAAATATGTTACTGCACAGAGAGGGATCGGACAGCAGAGTCCCAGCTTGGGCATACTGCTTCAGGTCTTGAATCAAAGGCTCTGGGTGCACAATGTGTGCTGCCACTAAATAAAAAATATCCACTTTCATGTCATGTAATGGAGGGTGAGTATATTTGGGAGGAGGAGAGAGGAGGCAAACATATTATGGTAATGCAATATTTTCATTTTTATTGCCTTGTTGTCGTTTCAAAATAGTTGTTTGCTGATGTGTGACTTATCCCTGTGATACAAAATATGGAAATGCAATAATCCTGTATCCTACGTTAAACTAATGTGGTACAAAACAAAATAAACCCCTAAAAGGTTTCTAAAAAATAGTCTTTACGATCAAAATATCCCGAAAGCACACTTTGCTTTTGGGCTTTACTGCCTTGGACCCCATTAGGGTGACAAGTAATGACAAAACAGTACATTGACAAAGAACATTCAAGTGCAAATTAATTAACTAATTAATGAGAGTAAATTCCTATTAACTAGCTTACAAAGCATCTGAGAAAAAAAGATGTAATAGCATCAGAGATTATGATTAATGAATGGGTTTAACCTCTCCTTTCCAGAATACCTAGCTTGAATATTTCATTTCCGGTAATACACTCAGTCTCATACTGTTGAATTGAGTTCAAGTTTCTTATCCACAACCACTGCCATCATCATATTTTCATACAGTGTATGCATTTCAGTCTAGGGTCAAATTGATCTGACATCAATCCAGACAGGCAGTTGCCTGGCGTGTGCACCAGGAGACACAAGAAATCCTGTTTTTTATGTCTTCTTGCCCCCTCAATGTGTGGTCCTGTTAATTATTTGACATTAATAAATCTATTACATTTACACTTATTCTGGGATCCCAAGGAGCACTGGAGACATTCTTAGACTTACTTAGGCAGCTTGCATTTATAACCAAAATGACAAAGTGGAACTTTTCCTCCCGGGGAAGGCCTGCCCGCTCCAAGACCTCTCCATCACAGTTGACAACTCCATGGTGTCACCCTCCCAGAGTGCAAAGAACCTTGGCATGACCCTGGAGAACACCCTGTCATTCTCTGCAAATATCAAAGGAGTGACGGGCTCCTGCAGGTTCATGCTCTTCAACATCTGTAGAGTACGACCTTTCCTCACACAGGAATCTGTGCAGGTTCTAATCAAGGCACTTGTCATCTCCCGTCTAAACTACTGCAACTCTCTGTTGGCTGGGCTCCCAGCGTGTGACTTCAAACCCCTGCAACTTATCCAGAAGGCCGCAGGCCGCCTGGTGTGCAACCTTCTTAAGTTCTCCCATGTCAGCACGCTCCTCTGCACTCTCCACTGACTTCCATTTGAAGCTTGCATCATCTTCCAATCCCTGATGCTTGCCTATGGAGCAGCAATGGGAACTACCCCTCCTTATTTTCAAGATATGCTCAAACCTTACATTCCAACTGGAGCACACCGTTCCGCCACCTCTGGTCTCTTGGCCCTCCCACCCCTTCGGGAGGGCAACTCCTGGTCAGCCCAGTCAAAGCTCTTCTCTGTCCAGGCATCCCAATGGTGGAACAAGCTTCCTCCTAAAGTAAGGACAGAGGAATCCCTGACCATCTTTTGAAAAAGTCTGAAACCATACCTCTTTGAAGAGTATACTCAGTGTAGGAAATCTAATAATGACTTCAGTGATTTTGGACCTCCGATCAAGCAGCTCTCAACCTCTTTTAATAAGTAAGAGTAAATCCTCCCTTGCTGTGGTTTGTGAGCCCATCTCTGTCAAATCCAACTCAGAGTGATCAGAGTGAGAAATGGAATGTTCGACGTCCGTAGAGCCAACAATCCTTAGGCAAAGTGTTTAATTATAATCCATGGTTTGGTTTGGAGAGTAATGCTGTCTGTTTGTTGCAGCGGAGGAGTGGGAAGAGTTGCTGTCTATGGAGCTGTTGCACAGCCAACGTGCTGGGGTTAGGAAACTGACAATTCGGCTGAGGCGTGAAAGCCTGACGAACCGGCTGAGGCATGGCAGCCTGATGGGCCGGCTGAAGCATGACTTGGAGTGGGCGCCTGCCGAGCCCACCGAGGCAAGAAGACCTCTCGAGCCAGCTAACGCGTGGAAGCCCGACGACCTAGCTGAGGCACCCCTGGTTCCATCGGCGGACCCGACGTCACTAACCAAAAAACAAAAACCTCCCTGATGCTTTGTATAGTGGATCAACGCTGGTAGACAAGAAGCAATTACAGGGAGTGAACATTTAATTAACAACGGACATGTAACAGGAAAGGACAGATTCTGAACATTAAGAAATAACATTAATGCTGACAATGGAACCAACAGAGGAACAGACAGAAATAGGGAAGGCAATACAAACCAAGTGAAGGGGTCCAAGTGAGTCCAGTTAGCGCTGATGTGCGTAATGAAGGGCAGGCTGGTGCCCTCGAGCGCCAGAGAGGGAGAGCGGGAGCAGGCGTGACAATGAGATTAAATACAAGCCAAGACCAAGACAGAACTTGTGTTCATGGTTCCATCTCCAAATGGAATGCATTGGTGATATTGCTCCATAACTACAGATGTCCCTTTGAACAAGTCAATAACGCTGAAATTTGTTCAAGTAATCTCAGGTGACAACAAGCCAAATTGAACTCCCTACCACATCCCCCTGTCCTAGTCTACCCCATGTCATCCTACAATCACTGTCTTGAATTGTTGATATATACACTGAACAAAAATATAAACGCAACATTGAAAGTGTTGGTCGCATGATTCATGAGCTGAAATAAAAAAATCACCAACATTTTCCATACGCACAAAAAGCTTATTTCTCTCATCTTTTGTGCACAAAATGTCATGTCACGTCTTTGGGCTAACATCCGGTGAAATGTCAGAGCACGAAATTCAAAATACAAAATTCATAATATTAAACATTCATGAAAATACAAGTCTCTTACATTGTTTAAAAGCTTAACTGCCTGTTAATCCAGCCGCTTTGTCAGATTTCAAAAAGTCTTTACGGCGAAAGCATACCATGCGATTATCTGAGGACAGCAACTCGCGTACAGAAGCATTACAAACATTTTCCAAATAAGCAGAGGTGTCATGAAAGTCAGAAATAACGATAAAATAACGATAACGATAAAATAAATCACTTACCTTTGAAAGACCTTCCTCTGTTTGCAATCACAAGGGTCCCAGCTACATAAGAAATGGTCCTTTTGTTCAATAAAGTTGTTCTTTATATTCCAAAATTGTCAGTTTAGTTGGTGCGCTTGACTCAGAAAGCCACCGTTTATCCCTCGTTCAAAATGCATATAAATGAATCCCGAAAGTTACCAATAAACTTCATCCTAACAAGTCAAACAATGTTTCTAATCAACCCTCAGGTACCCTAATATGTAAATAAACTATAAAATGTAAGACGGAGAATAGCATGTTCATTACCGGAGATAAATAACGAAGTGTGCGCCCTCACTGACGCGAGCCACAATACTACTGCCAAATATGGGAGCCACGTAGAAAAACTACAAATTCTAGCTAAGTTTTCAGAAAACTGCCTGCTATATCAGTTTTGTTATACACACCGGCAGTATTTTAACATTTTTGGAAACGTTAGAGTGTTTTCTATCCAAATCTACCATATCTATGCATATCCTAGCTTCTGGGCCTGAATAACAGGCAGTTTACTTTGGGCACGCTTCTCATCCAGATGTCGAAATACTGCCCCCAAGCCATAACAAGTTAACAAGAACTTAATCTTTAAGCCAATGTATAACACTTGTATTTTTATGAAAGTTTATTATGACTATTTCTGTATTTTGAATTTGGTGCTCTGCAATTTCACCAGATGTTGTCGAGGTGGGTCGCTAGCGGAACGCCTGCGCCACAGAGGTTAATCTGGATATTTCCAACACAATGTAAAGGATGTAAACATCATATACACATTATGAAAACTCTTTAAGTTACAATGTTCTTCTATCCAATACTACGAATTGTATGCATATCCTAGCTTCTGGGCCTGAGTAACAGGCAGTTTACTTTGGGCACCTCATTCATCCAAACTTCCGAATATTGCCCACTAGCCTTAAAATTAATGAACATTTCTCCTTTGCCAAGATAATCCATCCAACTGACAGATGTGGCATATCAAGAAGCGTATTGTGCTGGAGACAATAAAAAGCCACTCTAAAATGTGTAGTTTTGTCACACAACACAATGCCACAGATGTCTCAAGTTTTGAGGGGTCGTGCAATAAGCATGCAGACTGCAGGAATGTCCAACAGAGCTGTTGCCAGAGATGTTCATTTCTCTACAATAAGCCGCCTCCAACATTGTTTTAGAGAATTTAGCAGTACGTCCAGCATGCCTCACATCCGCAGACCAAATGTATGGCGTCGTTTGGGAGAGTGGTTTGCTGATGTCAACAATGTGAACAGAGTGTCCAATGGTGGCGTGGGGTTATGGTATGGGCATGAATAAGCGAAGGATAATGAATACAATTACATTTTAGCGATGGCAATTTCAATGCAAAGAGATACCGTGACGGGATCCAGAGGCCCATTGTTGTACTATTCATATGCAGCCATCGCCTCATGTTACACAATTCTTGAATGCTGAAAATATCCCAGCATGTTTGGGATGCTCTGGATCAACTTGTACGACAGCATGTTCCAGTTCCCTCCAATATCCAGCAACTTCGCACAGCCATTGAAGAGGATTGGGACAACATTCAATAGGCCGTAATCAACAGCCTGGGCAACCCTATGCAAAGGACATGTGTTTGCATGAAGCAAATGGTGGTCACACCAGATACTGACCGGTTTTCTAATCCACGCCCCTATCTTTTTTTAAAGATGCATTTCTGCATTCCCAGTTATGTGAAATCCATTGATTAGGGTTTTAAGAATTTATTTAAATTGGCTGATTTCCTTATATGAACTGTAACTCAGTAAAATCTTTGAAAGTCTTCATGTTGCATTTATATTTTTGTTCAGCGTAGATAATAAATAAAATGACTGTGGTTTATGGAACGTTTCTGTCAAAGGAATGACAGAGGTATGTAATCCATTGTCAGCCTCCATTGTCAGAATTAGAACAGGGTTTTATATTAAGAGGCTAGGTTGACTGGCTTGGATTGGAAACAGATAAAAATGAGAGGTTTATTGATTTTTAAGAAATAGAATGCAAGACGAAATGTGTTAACAGATCAAACATACTCATTTAAACGTCTATGATCAAATACTTAAACAAATCAAATAAAGTGGCTAGTGATACATTACATCAAGATGGCAAGATGCAGTAGATGGTAGAGAGTACAGTATATACATATGAGATGAGTAATATAGGTATGTAAACATTATATTTATTTTTATTTTATTTCACATTTATTTAACCAGGTAGGCAAGTTGAGAACGAGTTCTCATTTACAATTGCGACCTGGCCAACATAAAGCAAAGCAGTTCGACACATACAACAACACAGAGTTACACATGGAGTAAAACAAACATAGTCAATAATACAGTAGAAAAATAAGTCTATATAAGATGTGAGCAAATGAGGTGAGATAAGAGAGGTAAAGGCAAATCACTCATGGTGGCGAAGTAAATACAATATAGCAAATAAAACACTGGAATGGTAGATTTGCAGTGGAAGAATGTGCAAAGTAGAAATAGAAATAATGGGGTGCAATGGAGTGAAATAAATACAGTAGGGGAAGAGGTAATTGTTTGGGCTAAATTATAGATGGGCTATGTACAGGTGCAGTAATCTGTGAGCTGCTCTGACAGCTGGTGCTTAAAGCTAGTGAGGGAGATAAGTGTTTCCAGTTTCAGAGATTTTTGTAGTTGTTCCAGTCATTGGCAGGAGAGAACTGGAAGGAGGGGCGGCCAAAGGAAGAACTGGGTTTGGGGGTGACCAGAGAGATATACCTGCTGGAGTGCGTGCTACAGGTGGGTGCTGCTGTGGTGACCAGCGAGCTGAGATAAGGGGGACTTTACCTAGCAGGGTCTTGTAGATGACCTGGAGCCAGTGGATTTGGCGACGAGTATGAAGCGAGGGCCAGCCAACGAGAGCGTACAGGTCGCAGTGGTGGGTAGTATATGGGGCTTTGGTGAAAAAATTGATGGCACTGTGATAGAATGTATCCAAATTATTGAGAAGGGTATTGGAGGCTATTTTGTAAATGACATAAGCCGAAGTCGAGGATCGGTAGGATGGTCAGTTTTACGAGGGTATGTTTGGCAGCATGAGTGAAGGATGCTTTGTTGCGAAATAAGAAGCCAATTCTAGATTTAACTTTGGATTGGAGATGTTTGATGTGAGTCTGGAAGGAGAGTTTACAGTCTAACCAGACACCTAGGTATTTGTAGTTGTCCACATATTCTAAGTCAGAACCGTCCAGAGTAGTGATGCTGAACAGGCGGGCAGGTGCAGGCAGTGATCGGTTGAAGAGCATGCATTTAGTTTTACTTGTATTTAAGAGCAGTTGTAGGCCACGGAAGGAGAGTTGTATGGCATTGTAGCTCATCTGGAGGGTTGTTAACACAGTGTTCAAAGGGCCAGAAGTATACAGAATGGTGTCGTCTGCGTAGAGGTGGATCAGAGACTCACCAGCAGCAAGAGCGACATCATTGATGTATACAGAGAAGAGAGTCGGCCCAAGAATTTAACCCTGTGGCACCCCCAATAGAGACTGCCAAAGGCTCGGAAAACAGGCCCTCCGATTTGACACACTGAACTCTATCAGAGAAGTAGTTGGTGAACCAGGCGAGGCAATCATTTGAGAAACCAAGGCTATGGATTCTACCATGAGGATGTGGTGATTGATAGAGTCGAAAGCCTTGGCCAGGTCAATGAATACGGCTGTACAGTATTGTTTCTTATCGATGGCGGTTAATATATCATTTAGCACCTTGAGAGTGGCTGAGGTGCACCCATGACCAGCTCTAAAACCAGATTGCATAGCGGAGAAGGTGCGGTAGGATTCGAAATGGTGGGTAATCTGTTTGTTGACTTGGCTTTCGAAGACCTTAGAAAGGCAGGGTAAGATAGATATAAGTCTGTAGCAGTGAAGTCGCATTGTTTAAAGTGGCTAGTGATACATTTATTACATCAATTTTTCCATTATTAAAGTGGCTGGAGTTGAGTCAGTATGTTGGCAGCAGCCACTCAATGTTAGTGATGGCTGTTTAACAGTCTGATGGCCTTGAGATAGAAGCTGTTTTTCAGTCTCTCATTCTCTGCTTTGATGCACCTGTGCTGACCTCGCCTTCTGGATGATAGCGGGGTGAACAGGCAGTGGCTTGGGTGGTTGTTGTCCTTGAGGATCTTTTTGGCCTTCCTGTGACATCGGGTGGTGTAGGTGTCCTGGAGGGCAGGTAGTTTGCCCCCGATGATGCGTTGTGCAGACCTCACTACCCTCTGGAGAGCATTACGGTTATGGGCAGAGCAGTTGCCATACCACAGATAATATTCATGTGTACCACCATATGTAACATGTATAACCCATAGTATGACCCCTTTTCTTTATCTTAGAATTGGTCTTCATCAAAAATGAATGGAAAAATAGGAAAGTACATCAAAGGAAGGATATTTTGGTCTAGAATTATTTAACGTCCAGAAAAGCGTGGATATTTGTTGGCGGATTGACCTTGAAGGTCCTGTGACACCACCCAATAATTGTAAATGATTTAACCACAGCTCAGATTGAAGTTTCCATGGAAACCATAGCATGACAAAATAGGAACCTATTACCTGATAGGAAAAAAATGAGTGCCGAGTTTGGCCTGGATTGATGCTTCATTAGATTTTGATTTTTTGATTGAGATACAATTTCCTATTAAAAATGCATTCGATCAAATTCAATGAATGAGCCAAGATATAGATGAACAGATCCAATGGCCTCACAGTATAGCAGCATCCCACCCAAATGCATCAAATTGCAGGCAGTAGGGAGCCGTGAATCCTGCAACCCTGTGCTGGTAGGCTAGCAAGCCATGAACTATGAGCCAAAGCAGGAATGCAACCCTCCTTGACCTGAGATGAGCTAGACCTGAGGTCATAATGAACTTATATTTACATTACTATATTTCCAACTGAGTAACTAGGTAAATTACCCAACCACTGATGTTAAACAGACTATATGCTCAGAAGAAATGAAACCAGCTCAAATATTACCACCTGGAGGCAAGATATTTTATCAAAACATGTTGACCGGGAAATACATGTATTTACACATGCAATTCATGAATTGGTCACATTGACCTACTTAAAGAAAAGTGATGCAACGTAAAGAGAAACTGATCTTTTGCTGAATATAGTAATGGTATTGTATGCAAACTCAACTCAACGGTCAATGTGGTTGTTTTTAACAAGGCTTGTTGATTGTTTAATTTCTATTAGTGTTGCAATCACAGTCAAAGGTTGGACTAGGTTTCAACGCATACGCCCTCCTCGCAATCCCTGCTTTCCCTCTGCCCGCTCTCTCCCTCCGCCTCACTCCACCTCTCTTTAGTTTCCTTTACAACAGTATTTCACGGCATGTCCTCGTTGACACTGTAAGAAGCTCATTGTTCCAACGAGAATGCTCCCAGGGGAGGAATTATCAGCCACAATGCATTATTTCAGGGCCATGAATTTTCACTTCTCTCCATCAGTTGTGACTGTGGAGAGAGTGGCTTTATGGTACTCTCAGACATATTGTCAAACGTGGCCTCCACAAAAAAATATATATGAAAAAAAATTATATAAAGTATGTGGAAAAGATAATGGAGCACTATATAAAAAAAGGAAAAAAAAGATCATATTTGAGAACTAACAATCACCCAAATAAAAACTAAACAGTCAGGGAGAATGTAATGGCATTTTACTCCCATTGATTTTGATATAATGTTCGAGTCACTCAGATAGCACAAGAACAAGGCATAAGCCATGTCAACATGTAGAATTTAAAGAAATTAGCTTTAAAACAGCAAAATACTGTAAATTACCAAGAGGAGGGCCTCTAAAACCACACCATTGGCCACGTCCACTACCATAGCGCCCATTAGCTTATGGCACTCCAAACACATGCTAAATATTAACTGCATTTTTCATCAGCATGCTAGGCTAGCTAATGCTAAAGTGGCCCAATCGATTCCACAACACTTCTGGCAGCTACTCACCCTAACACTAGGGGTTGCATTTTAATGGAATCGATTGAACTGCTTGAGCATTAGGTCTAGCATACTAAAGAAAAAGGCAGTTTAGGCTTTAGTTTACCTGCTGGCTGGCTAGACTTGGCTTAAATACAATCTATTACTATATAATTGTAAATAGCATTGTAAATAAGAACTTGTTCTTAATTAACTGACTTGCCTAGTTTAATAAACGTTAAATAAAAAATTATATATATATACACTGCTCAAAAAAATAAAGGGAACACTTAAACAACACAATGTAACTCCAAGTCAATCACACTTCTGTGAAATCAAACTGTCCACTTAGGAAGCAACACTGATTGACAATAAATTCCACATGCTGTTGTGCAAATGGAATAGACAACAGGTGGAAATTATAGGCAATTAGCAAGACACCCCCAATAAAGAAGTGGTTCTGCAGGTGGTGACTACAGAGCACTTCTCAGTTCCTATGCTTCCTGGCTGATGTTTTGGTCACTTTTGAATGCTTGCGGTGCTTTCACTCTAGTGGTAGCATGAGTCTACAACCCACACAAGTGGCTCAGGTAGTGCAGCTCATCCAGGATGGAACATCAATGCGAGCTGTGGCAAGAAGATTTGCTGTGTCTGTCAGCGTAGTGTCCAGAGCATGGAGGCGAACCCAGAGACAGGCCAGTACATCAGGAGACTTGGAGGAGGCCGTAGGAGGGCAACAACCCAGCAGCAGGACCGCTACCTCCGCCTTTGTGCAAGGAGGAGCAGGGGGAGCACTGCCAGAGCCCTGCAAAATGACCTCCAGCAGGCCACAAATGTGCATGTGTCTGCTCAAACGGTCAGAAACAGACTCCATGAGGGTGGTATGAGGGCCCGACGTCCACAGGTGGGGGTTGTGCTTACAGCCCAACACCGTGCAGGACGTTAGGCATTTGCCAGAGAACACCAAGATTGGCAAATTCGCCACTGGCGCCCTGTGCTCTTCACAGATGAAAGCAGGTTCACACTGAGCACATGTGACAGACGTGACAGAGTCTGGAGACTCCGTGGAGAACGTTCTGCTGCCTGCAACATCCTCCAGCATCACCGGTTTGGCGGTGGGTCAGTCATGGTGTGGGGTGGCATTTCTTTGGGGGGCCGCACAGCCCTCTATGTGCTCGCCAGAGGTAGCCTGACTGCCATTAGGTACCGAGATGACATCCTCAGACCCCTTGTGAGACCATATGCTTGTGCGGTTGGCCCTGGGTTCCTCCTATTGCAAGACAATGCTAGACCTCATCTGGCTGGAGTGTGTCAGCAGTTCCTGCAAGAGGAAGGCATTGATGCTATGGACTGGCCCGCCCGTTCCCCAGACCTGAATCCAATTGAGCACATCTGGGACATCATGTCTCGCTCCATCCACCAACGCCACGTTGCACCACAGACTGTCCAGGAGTTGGCGGATGCTTTAGTCCAGGTCTTTGAGGAGATCCCTCAGGAGACCTTCCGCCACCTCATCAGGAGCATGCCCAGGCGTTGTAGGGAGGTTATACAGGCACGTGGAGGCCACACACACTACTGAGCCTCATTTTGACTTGTTTTAAGGACATTACATCAAAGTTGGATTAGCCTGTAGTGTGGTTTTCCACTTTAATTTTGAGTGTGACTCCAAATCCAGACCTCCATGGGTTGATAAATTTGATTTCCATTGATAATTGTTGTGTGATTTTGTTGTCAGCACATTCAACTATGTAAAGAAAAACGTATTTAATAAGAATATAGCATTCATTCAGATCTAGGATGTGTTATTTTAGTGTTCCCTTTATTTTTTGGAGCAGTATATATATACATATATATATATATATGAGTTTGGAAGTTTACATACACCTTAGCCAAATACATTTCAACTCATCATTTTTTCTGTCACACCCTGATCAGTTTCACCTGTCCTTGTTATTGTCTCCACCCCCTCCAGGTGTTGCTTGTTTTCCCCAGTGTATTTATCCCTGTGTTTCCTGTCTCTCTGTGCCAGTTCATCTTGTATGTTCTAAGTCAACCAACGTTTTTCCCATGCCTTTGATATTCTCTTTTTTCTCGTCCTCCAGAGCCTTTCTGCCACTCTGTTCCTCCTGAACTCTGATCTGGTTTTGACCTTTTTGCCTCTCCACGACTATCCTCTTGCCTACTCCTTTTGGATTATTAAACATTGTAAGACTCCAACCATCTGCCTCCTGTGTCTGCATCTGGGTCTCACCTTGTGTCATGATATTTTTACAATTCCTGACATTTAATCCTGGTAAAAAAATCCCTGTTTGAGGTCAGTTAGGATCACCACTTTATTTCAAAAATGTGAAATGTCAGAATAATAGTTGAGAGAATGATTTATTTCAGCTTTTATTTTTTTCATCACATTCCCAGTGGGTCAGGAGTTTACATACACTCAATTTGTTTTGCTAGCATTGCCTTTAAATTGTTTAACTTGGGTCAAACATTTTGGGTAGCCTTCCACAAGCTTCCCACAATAAATTGGGTGAATTTTAGCCCATTCCTCCTGACAGAGCTGGTGTAACGGAGTCAGGTTTTTAGGCCTCCTTGCTCGCACACACTTTTTCAGTTCTGCCCACAAATTGTCTATGGGATTGAGGTCAGTCAGGGCTTTGTGACGGCCACTCCAATACCTTGACTTTGTTGTCCTTAAGCCATTTTGCCACAACTTTGCAAGTATGCTTGGGGTCATTGTTAATTTGGAAGACACATTTGCAACCAAGCTTTAACTTTCAATAACATCATAAAATAGACATTCATTTTCATATTCCATCCATCGTTATTTCAACCATATGGTTGATCATATATATTGTCCCAAACATCCAATATATTCGATGTTTTAGTGTTGGGCAGTAGACTCTCATAAGGCACACAACATTCCAGACACCCAAATTAGGTGTCATAAAACCCTTATTCCTCCCTCTCCCCCTCGGCGGGAGAGAGATATCTCTGTAGAGCATTAGGCTCTCATAAGGCACACAACAGTCCAGACACCCAAACTAGGTGTCATAAAACCCCTATTCATCCCTCTCCCATCGGCGGGAGAGAGATATCTCTGTAGAGCTGAATCACTGTATCCTGATTCTCATAGGCCAGTCATGACACTGATATAGTGTCATGACACACATAGCAGAGCTCATGCCGTTCAAGCAACTTTTTCCAAATCATCATTAAAGTCGCATCATGCAGCCTTGTACTACAAATCAAAAAATGTAGCCCAACGTTTGTAGAACAACTAAAGTTACATGAACAACTCTAAATTAAGCATATAGTAATATCTATTTCTTTGTTAACTGCTCAACACAGAATAGCCGAATGTGCGCACTCCCTCAAATTGTTTGCAGAAAATATCCTTTCTATTTTATTCAGCTTTGTTCAATTGTATTCTTCATACTATGAAATAATGCCACGGAATTCTAAGCAAATTTTGTCTGCTAAATGAACTAGTGTAGCCCACAGCCATTTGGCATAGCCAGATCAGGACCTAACGTAAGGACAACTCAGAGTATGTTATTCTGTTCTTCTGAAGTCGACTACATTTTCTTCATATCATGCTTCTTTAGACCTGTCTAAAATAAATCATGTATTTATTGTGAAGGTGTAAAATATATTATGTGGATTTATTAGACTTTTTAAAGTTGTTCCAATGGTCAGCATTGTGGAAGCCTAGAGATGCTAAAAGTGTTTATGTTAATTAACGGTCAATTACAGTGAGACCGACAATTATTTGCTTGACAATCACCAGCTGACAAAATTTTGTGACCATAAATTGGACCCTACTGTACATTGGACCATAAACAGATTGGCTCATTAATCTATACGGTCCAAATAATGATTATCCACGCTTCTTTGGAAATATATGTAGTAATTTATCAAATCTACAAGCAATACGAGACTCTACAGTATTATTATGGTGGGAGATTAGAATATGGTTTTAAATATCTCAATGGACCGTAAAGGAAATGACACAAAAACAATCACCCCCATGCACTTAGGAAATCATGACTATTGTGGTGTCTTAGCTCTTATTACTAATGGATATAATAAAAAAGACTCAGAATACAAGGAAATGAACTGGAACGTCACATGTACTAACACTAGTTAGTACAATAATATCATGTAGCAACACTACGCACCATTGGCTACCCGTCAGTCAGGGCAGAAGGGGCAGAGCCCCACTTATTTTGAGCCCCACATTTTTAGCTTGATTGTTTTGCATGTTATTTTGGCATTAATACATGTCACATATCGGTTTGCACAATGTAAAATATATATTTATTATTGAGTTAATAAAGCCGCATACAAACATGGTCTCTTTTTTGTTTTCTTGGATAAGGCAGCTCCAAAATGCAGATGTTTCAGCCTAGCACAGTGCTTTCTGTGGTGGTGTCGGAAGCCAGTAGAAAATACAGATCATTGTGCTGTGATTGGCTCAGTGTTCTGACACTCATGGGGACACTACGTCACCACCAAGTCTAAGGGTAGAGCTCTAAAATTCTAGTCCATTGGGTTCTGTTGTAGAGTAACATTCGATGTGCCCTTCCAAGAAGGCTCAAAGTCATTGGACACAGATAAAATGATGTCAAATCACGTTATATCTACAGTAGCTTTCATTGGACTGATCATGTCAACGTCATACTTTCAAAATCTTAGCTAGATTCATCATCATGAATTAAGTTGACAATCTACTGGCAAATCCTTTTTAATCCTTGTCATATGAAGATAAATAATGATGAGAAATTATTGATAAAAAGTATCGGAGCTCATCAAGTCTCGTTATGATCATGTCATCCAGGATACACTGGGTTCCTGGAATTCCTTGCAAATCTGGTCAAAAGTGTTTTGCTAAATGCAATGTCAAAACCAGGTGATTATACAGGTACTGTTTGGAGCTCTGCAGGTAAACCTGTTTCAGATTTTACTTAAGCGTTTCCCACCAGCTAGTGCAGCAAAGGTGTCATCCAGACGTGATGGGGTATTGGTCCACATGCAACATCATAAAAAAAATGTAATAATCTATTTACATAAGTATTCAGACCCTTTACTCTGTACTTTGTTGAAGCACCTTTGGCAGTGATTACAGCCTCGAATCTTCTTGGACATGATGCTAAAAGCTTGGCACACCTGTATTTGGGGAGTTTCTCCCATTTTTCTCTCCAGATCTTCTCAAGCTCTGTCAGGTTGGATGGGGAGTGTTGCTGCACAGCTATTTTCAGGTCTCCAGAGATGTTCGATCATGTTCAAGTCCGGGTTCTGGCTGGGCCACTCAAGGACATTCAGAGACTTGTCCCGAAGCCACTCATGCGTTGTCTTGGCTGTGTGCATAGGCTATCTTCTGTATACCAACCCTTCCTTCTCACAACACAACTGTTTGGCTCAATTGCATAAAGGAAAGAAATTCCACAAATTAATTTTTAACAAGGCACACCTGTTAATTGAAATGCATTCCAGGTGACTACTTCATGAAGCTGGTTGAGAGAATGGCATGATTGTGCAAAGCTGTCATCAAGGCAAAGGGTGGCTACTTTGAAGAATCTCAAATCTCAAATATATTTGTATTTTACTTAACACTTTTTTGGTTACTGCATGATTCCATATGTGTTATTTCATTGTTTTAATGTCTCCAAGATTATTCTAGAATGTATAAAATAGTACAAATAAAGAAAACCATTGAATGAGTAGGTGCTCTAAAACCTTTGACCTATTTGTATTTTATATGTGTATATACTGTATATTCAATTTCTACTGTAGTCTTGTGGCGCCTCTTGTACAGTGATTAGTCCCGTGCTACATATAGAGCCCAACTCTTCTATCCTACAGTACCCTTTCTAAATACCTTTTTGTCAGAATAACTCCCTTCATTCTGAGTTCATCAGTTGACCAGCCCTCAGGGTTCAGTTGAAATACAGGAGCTGCAGAGGGATTGCTAAAGGGCACTGAGATCTCAGAGAAATCACAGGCCTTGGTTGGTAGACTTAGCCACTCACTGATCTCACCTTTTCAGCTTGTGGTAAGGGCTAAGACTGGTCTTCCAGAGTGACATCAAATAAAGGCACATCAAGAATACTAATTTTGTCGGTGTACGATATGCAACTTAGAGATGGATCCATATGGGTTTTTAAGGGGCTGCTGAAGATATCTTTGGGTGTCCAATAGCTATTTTATGCTCGAATTCAATATAATTTGAAAATGTGGATGACAAAATGTCCCATAGACAACCATGCATGTAATGACTCAACTATACAATCAAAGGATAAAATCAAATGATACAGCTATACAAACAAATGCACATTTGTTGTCTACTAGTCTACATATTAATTCTAGAGCACACCTGCAAATTACTGATGTTTTATAAAAAAGTACAATTATGTCTATGCTACTACAGAGGGGAATAACTCAAGATGAAAGGAAGAATTTGCAAGGCTGTACTTTATTTTGATCTCCAATTCACCTCAAAATCTGTCTTTTTAGCCATACCAGATAGGCATTACAATATTTGGCTTGGTGAAAATCTTCCCAGTAATGAAATGTATGGCTTAGAAAAAACACCAAAACCTGGCAGTATTAAATGACAATATTGACTCTAATCTATTTGTCTGTTCGAAATTGCAGTAAATATTCAAGTACTGTATATATACAGTTGAAGTCGGAAATTTACATTACATTTACATTTAAGTCATTTAGCAGACGCTCTTATCCAGAGCGACTTACAAATTGGTGCTTTCACCTTATGCCATCCAGTGGAACAGCCACTTTACAATAGTGCATCTAGGTCTTTTAAGGGGGGAGGGGGAGAAGGATTACTTTATCCTATCCTAGGTATTCCTTAAAGAGGTGGGGTTTCAGGTGTCTCCGGAAGGTGGTGATTGACTCCGCTGTCCTGGCGTCGTGAGGGAGTTTGTTCCACCATTGGGGGGCCAGAGCAGCGAACAGTTTTGACTGGGCTGAGCGGGAACTGTACTTCCTCAGTGGTAGGGAGGCGAGCAGGCCAGAGGTGGATGAACGCAGTGCCCTTGTTTGGGTGTAGGGCCTGATCAGAGCCTGGAGGTAGTGAGGTGCCGTTCCCCTCACAGCTCCGTAGGCAAGCACCATGGTCTTGTAGCGGATGCGAGCTTCAACTGGAAGCCAGTGGAGAGAGCGGAGGAGCGGGGTGACGTGAGAGAACTTGGGAAGGTTGAACACCAGACGGGCTGCGGCGTTCTGGATGAGTTGTAGGGGTTTAATGGCACAGGCAGGGAGCCCAGCCAACAGCGAGTTGCAGTAATCCAGACGGGAGATGACAAGTGCCTGGATTAGGACCTGCGCCGCTTCCTGTGTGAGGCAGGGTCGTACTCTGCGGATGTTGTAGAGCATGAACCTACAGGAACGGGCCACCGCCTTGATGTTATTTGAGAACGACAGGGTGTTGTCCAGGATCACGCCAAGGTTCTTAGCGCTCTGGGACGAGGACACAATGGAGTTGTCAACCGTGATGGCGAGATCATGGAACGGGCAGTCCTTCCCCGGGAGGAAGAGCAGCTCCGTCTTGCCGAGGTTCAGCTTGAGGTGATGATCCGTCATCCACACTGATATGTCTGCCAGACATGCAGAGATGCGATTCGCCACCTGGTCGTCAGAAGGGGGAAAGGAAGATTAATTGTGTGTCGTCTGCATAGCAATGATAGGAGAGACCATGTGAGGTTATGACAGAGCCAAGTGACTTGGTGTATAGCGAGAATAGGAGAGGGCCTAGAACAGAGCCCTGGGGGACACCAGTGGTGAGAGCACGTGGTGAGGAGACGGATTCTCGCCACGCCACCTGGTAGGAGCGACCTGTCAGGTAGGACGCAATCCAAGCGTGGGCCGCGCCGGAGATGCCCAACTCGGAGAGGGTGGAGAGGAGGATCTGATGGTTCACAGTATCGAAGGCAGCCGATAGGTCTAGAAGGATGAGAGCAGAGGAGAGAGAGTTAGCTTTAGCAGTGCGGAGCGCCTCCGTGATACAGAGAAGAGCAGTCTCAGTTGAATGACTAGTCTTGAAACCTGACTGATTTGGATCAAGAAGGTCATTCTGAGAGAGATAGCGGGAGAGCTGGCCAAGGACGGCACGTTCAAGAGTTTTGGAGAGAAAAGAAAGAAGGGATACTGGTCTGTAGTTGTTGACATCGGAGGGATCGAGTGTAGGTTTTTCAGAAGGGTGCAACTCTCGCTCTCTTGAAGACGGGAGGGACGTAGCCAGCGGTCAGGGATGAGTTGATGAGCGAGGTGAGGTAAGGGAGAAGGTCACCGGAGATGGTCTGGAGAAGAGAGGAGGGGATAGGGTCAAGCGGGCAGGTTGTTGGGCGGCCGGCCGTCACAAGACGCGAGATGTCATCTGGAGAGAGAGAAAGAGGAGAAAGAGGTCAGAGCACAGGGTAGGGCAGTGTGAGCAGAACCAGCGGTGTCGTTTGACTTAGCAAACGAGGATCGGATGTCGTCGACCTTCTTTTCAAAATGGTTGACGAAGTCATCTGCAGAGAGGGAGGAGGGGGGAGGGGGAAGAGGATTCAAGAGGGAGGAGAAGGTGGCAAAGAGCTTCCTAGGGTTAGAGGCAGATGCTTGGAATTTAGAGTGGTAGAAAGTGGCTTTAGCAGCAGAGACAGAGGAGGAAAATGTAGAGAGGAGGGAGTGAAAGGATGCCAGGTCTGCAGGGAGGCGAGTTTTCCTCCATTTCCGCTCGGCTGCCCGGAGCCCTGTTCTGTGAGCTCGCAATGAGTCGTCGAGCCACGGAGCGGGAGGGGAGGACCGAGCCGGCCTGGAGGATAGGGGACATAGAGAGTCAAAGGATGCAGAAAGGGAGGAGAGGAGGGTTGAGGAGGCAGAATCAGGAGATAGGTTGGAGAAGGTTTGAGCAGAGGGAAGAGATGATAGGATGGAAGAGGAGAGAGAGTAGCGGGGGAGAGAGAGCGAAGGTTGGGACGGCGCGATACCATCCGAGTAGGGGCAGTGTGGGAAGTGTTGGATGAGAGCGAGAGGGAAAAGGATACAAGGTAGTGGTCGGAGACTTGGAGGGGAGTTGCAATGAGGTTAGTGGAGGAACAGCATCTAGTAAAGATGAGGTCGAGCGTATTGCCTGCCTTGTGAGTAGGGGGGAAGGTGAGAGGTGAGGTCAAAAGATGAGAGGAGTGGAAAGAAGGAGGCAGAGAGGAATGAGTCAAAGGTAGACGTGGGGAGGTTAAAGTCGCCCAGAACTGTGAGAGGTGAGCCGTCCTCAGGAAAGGAGCTTATCAAGGCATCAAGCTCATTGATGAACTCTCCGAGGGAACCTGGAGGGCGATAAATGATAAGGATGTTAAGCTTGAAAGGGCTGGTAACTGTGACAGCATGGAATTCAAAGGAGGCGATAGACAGATGGGTAAGGGGAGAAAGAGAGAATGACCACTTGGGAGAGATGAGGATCCCGGTGCCACCACCCCGCTGACCAGAAGCTCTCGGGGTGTGCGAGAGCACGTGGGCGGACGAAGAGAGAGCAGTAGGAGTAGCGGTGTTGTCTGTGGTGATCCATGTTTCCGTCAGAGCCAAGAAGTCGAGGGACTGGAGGGAGACATAGGCTGAGATGAACTCTGCCTTGTTGGCCGCAGATCACTTTGGTTGGAGTCATTAAAACACGTTATTCAACCACTCCACAAATGTCTTGTTAAAAAACTATAGTTTTGGCAAGTCGGTTAGGACATCTACTTTGTGCATGACAAGTAATTTTTCCAACAATTGTTTAAAGACAGATTATTTCACTTACAATTCACTGTATCACAATTCCAGTGGATCAGAAGTTTACATACACTAAGTTGACTGTGCCTTTAAACAGCTTGGAAAATTCCAGAAAATGATGTCATGTCTTCAGAAGCTTCTGGTAGGCTAATTGACATCATTTGAGTCAATTGGAGGTGTACCTTTGGATGTATTTCAAGGCCTACCTTCCAACTCAGTGCCTCTGCTTGTTTGGAGGAAAAAGGGGGACGTTTGGAAGCCGAAGAACACCATCCCAACCGTGAAGCACGGGGGCGGCAGCATCATGTTTTCGGGGTGCTTTACTGCAGGAGGGACTGGTGCATTTCACAAAATAGATAGCATCATGAGGAGGACAATTAGGTGGATATATTGAAGCAACATCTCAAAACATCAGTAAGGAAGTTCTTAGGGCTAGGCCCCTTTTTTCTCAAATTCCACCTGAATGACATGCCCAAAGTAAACTGCCTGTTGCTCAGGCCCTGAAGCCAGGATATGCATATAATTGGTACCATTAGAAAGAAATCACGTTGAAGTTTGTAGAAATGTTAAATGTTAAATAATTTAGGAGAATATAACACAATAGATATGGTCCAAAGAAAAGCCAACCAGAATTATTTTTGTTTGAGAGACCATCCTCTAGGAATGGCAAGTATAAGGTCATACTGAGAATTAGCTCCCTGGATGCAATTCTTATGGCTTCCAAAGGGTGTCAGCAGTCTATGTCAAGGTTTCAGGCTTGTAACATCAAAAATAAATAAGAAATATCAGTTTTAGTACAGGGACACAGTCTTGGAAATTCGTGTTTGTGCGCGCTATTAAGACAGGACGCACCTGCTAAAATTGGTCTCCTATTGAACATACTTTTTTCCGTAAGAAATATTATAGTTTGATTACATTTTAGGATATCTGAGGAGTAAATAGAAATGTATTTTGACTTGTTGAAACAAGTTTAGGGTTAGATTTTTGGATTCCTTTCTCTGCATGGTGAACGAGTGGATTACTCAAATCGATGGCACCAACTAAACAGACTTTTTGGGATGTAAAGAAATATTTTACCTAACAAACAACACATGTTATAGCTGGGACCCTTTGTATGACAAATCAGTGGAAGATTTTCAAAAATTAAGTGAATATTTAATCGCTATTTGTAAATTTATGAAACCTGTGCCGGTGGAAAAATATTTTGATGTGGGCGCCGTCCTCAAACAATCACATGGCATGTTTTTGCTGTAATAGCTACTTTAAATTTGGCAGTGCAGTTAGATTAACAATAATGTAATCTTTCAACCGATATAAGACATATATGTACCTAAATGTTTAATATCCATAATGTTTATGATTATTTATTTGAATTGCCCGCCCGCCAGTTTCACCGGAAGTTGTCCCACTACCGGCGACGCCTAGGCTTAGATTAATGAATTACCGTTTCCTGAATTAACTCAAGAATATCAGAATCTCACTTTCATCGAAGTCAATCATTTTCTCATATCAGTCTCATTCTGAACATCACATAATCCGTTAAATCTGCCCATGGATCTCACTAATCATTCTGTACAACACAAATTGAGCTGATTTATTTATTTCCTAACAAGCTAAATGATATAAAATGACATAATATACACACATACATATACACACACAGTCTGTAGATCCCGCTGCAGCTGTGGTCCATTTTAGTCTAATATGTTAATTCTTAACTCACATGCTTTACACCCTCAGGTCAAAAGGGGGCATTTCCGTATTTATGACATGCTCTCTGGGTTCCCTGGGGCATAGCTCGTTACGAGGTAAGGTATTAGAATTGACTATGATCTCATTTAGGCAACTAAAATCACAGTCTTATCGTCACAAAAACATCTCTTTAAAACTTGTTATGGCTTGGGAGCAGTATTTCGACATCTGGATGAGATGCGTGCCCAAAGTAAACTGCCTGTTACTCAGGCCCAGAAGCTAGGGTATGCATATAAGATAGATAGTAGATTTGGATAAAAAACACTCTAAAATATTGTCTGCGAGTATAAAATCCATCCAGGAAGTGGGATTTTTTGAAGTGGGTAGTTTTCAATTGAATGACCATAGAGTATCTAAATGGCTAGAACCCAGATTGCAGTTCCCATGGCTTCCACTAGATGTCAATAGTCTTTAGACATTGTTTCAGGCTTGTTTTCTGAAAAATGAAGAAGAATGAGACCATTTTGTCGGTGGACTGTAGAATCAAGCAGAGCTGGTTTGCGAGCCCTTAGTTGGTTTTCCTTTATATTGAATACGCTATTGTCTGGTTGAAAAATTATAAATTATTTAGACAATAGACAACCTGAGGATTAATTATAGACATCGTTTGACATGTTTCGACGAACTTTCCCGTTACTATTATGATGTATTCGCCTGCATGTTTTGACCACCTTTGAGCCTGTCGATTACTGAACAAAACGATCCAACAAAACTGAGTTTTTGGGATATAAGGAGGGACTTTATCGAACAAAACAAACATTTATTGTGTAGCCGGGACTCTTGTGACTGTAACCAGATGAAGATCTTCAAAGGTAAGATTCATTTTAAATTGTCCTCGGGTTTTCGCCTGCCATATCAGTTCTGTTATACTCACAGACATTATTTTACGGACACTTTAGAATGTTTTCTATCCAATACTACCAATGATATGCATATCCTAGCTTCTGGGCCTGAGTAATAGGCAGTTTACTTTGGGAAACTCATTCATCCAAACTTCCGAATACTACCCCCAAGCCTGAAGAAGTTAAACAAACTTTTCCCGTGGTGCCCCAGGTTACTAATGAGTTAATTGTTACATGATTAATTTAGTCCCGTAATAATTAAATATAGTAAATTTTTTGATAATAGCATGTCATCACATTAATGATAGTCACGTCACAACATTTTGTAGCCCCATGTGAGTAATATAAGATAAAACTATGCCTCACAGTTGAATTCAGTCCATAGGAATCTTACCTTTTCAGGTTGTTTATTGGGATAATACATAAATTGATTTGTTCCAACCAATGAGACATTGTTAGACTTTTCCACCTTAACCTAAATATAGCTGTAACGGCAGATTTCCTCTTCGTCTGAAGGAGTAAGGATCGGACCAAGATGCAGCGTGGTAAGTGTTCATGACGATTTATTAAAAATGAACTGAACACTGAAATATAAAAAACAATAAACGATGTGATGAAAACGAAAACCGAAACAGTACCCTGTATATCAAACACACAGAAAACAAACACCCACAAACCAACAGTGAAACCCACGACACCTGCCTCTGATTGAGAACCATACTAGGCTGAACACAAAAACCAACATAGAAAGACAAACAGACTGCCCACCCAAACTCACGCCCTGACCATACTAAAACAAAGAATAAAATAACAGAACTATGGTCAGAACGTGACAATAGCAACGCTTTCAGGTTAATTCAAGTTTAATTCCCAAATAGCCTTTACAGGTTTGATTAGTCATTAACATTGATGAATTAATTAAATTTGCTTTTGCCACATTACTGATCTGGTATTGTTGGAAGTCCCGCCTTTGCTGAAATCTAGTGTGACTTCAACTTTCAGGGATAAGTGAACCCTGGTGGTGATGAATCACAACTAATTAAAAAATATATATTATTTATTGTGAAAGCAACCGTATGCTCACTTTTGTTACAACGGGGTGCACTGTACGGTATGCAACCAATTCCAACTGATTGGATATCACAGGTTTTGTGAAGGTTCTCTCCAGTTTGGCCCTAAACTACGCCCACCAGCAGAGATGGACAGTGGTCCAATACCTGAAGCGCCCAGCAGTGACACGAGCAAGAAGCTGTGGAGATGGGACAGGGACAGGTGGAAAGAACCAGGAAGTTGACGATAAAAGCCGACAAAGACAAGCTACTGCTAGCCAAGGAACTGCGTTTGAGAACAGATCAATTGAAAGATCTGGCTAACACTTATGACAAAGAACGTGAACAAACTCTTGACCAAGTCCGTATTCTACAGGAACAACTAATTTTAGCTAAAAATAAATACGATGAAGTCCACACAAACTAGAACAATCTGACGAGCTAGCTAGACACCGGGGCAAGCAACTTGATGCCCCGCAAACAGTTTTGAATGAAACCACTCAAAGCAATAATGTTCTATTCCAAAAGCTGCAGACCAAAGATGATCAGTTAATGAACACAATGACCAAGTTGGATGACAAAACAGCAGAACTCCTTGAGGTTGCTGATCTAATGAATGACGAAAAAGACCAGGTGGGTGGCCTCCCGGGTGGCGCAGAGACTGTGCCACTGTGCCACCAGAGACTCTGGGTTCGCGCCCAGGCTCTGTCGTAACCGGCCGCGACCGAGAGGTCCATGGGGCGACGCACAATTGGCATAGCGTCGTCCGGGTTAGGGAGGGATTGGCCGGTAGGGATATCCTTGTCTCATCGCGCACCAGCGACTCCTGTGGCAAGGCGGGCGCAGTGCACGCTAACCAAGGTTGCCAGGTGCACGGTGTTTCCTCCGACACATTGGTGCGCGCTGTGTTAAGAAGCAGTACGGCTTGGTTGGGTTGTGTATCGGAGGACGCATGACTTTCAACCTTCATCTCTCCCGAGCCCGTACGGGAGTTGTAGCGATGAGACAAGATAGTTGCTACTAACAATTGGATAAAACGAAATTGGGGAGAAAAAGGGGTGAAATTAAATAAAAAAATTAAAAAGACCAGGTGAGAAAGTTGGAAATTCTTACATGGGTATTCCTCTAGGGCAGTGTGATTGCAAAATGGAGTCGTTGTCAGATTTGCCGAAAGGAGGGCGAGGGAGGGCCTTGTATGCATCGTGGACGTTAGAGAAGAAATTATCCAGAATGTTGCTAGCCCGATATGCTGATCAAAAAAATTGTTTTCGGATTAGCCTTGTTAAAGCTTTATATTGCTGGCAAAAGTGTCCATAACCAGAGGTAATTAAACTGTTCTATGTTATTTTTCTCTCTTCCTCTCTGCCTGTCTTGTTGTACATGGAACCTGTCTTACATGCACAGTTTGGAGGAAGAAGGATACCTTGACCTTTTGAATTCTATCCACCTCTTCTTTGTGGGATATGTGTTCCTACCTCGTCTGCTGGCAGGTCTGCAGCATTTCACAGAGAGTTAGAATAATCACCCTCTAAGTACAGAGTAAAACCTGACACCTCACCAGCTGTGGAATATCAGAATGCTCCAAACACCTGTGCACATTTTTTTTTTGCCTTAGCACTACACAGCTGATTCAAATGGTCAAGTCATCATGAACAGTCTCTCTCCTTCGCTTCATCCCTCTGCCCCTTACCCCTAAATGATCTAGGTTATGTCTGCTGTGTTGGTGAACCCCTCCTGCATCTGAACTGGCTGACACAGAGGGCACAGCATGATCATAAGTGAGAGGTCACTTGGTCAGGTCAACAGGAAGTATTATTAAAGAGATGCTTTACATTGCAATACAGATAGAGATGTCGTAGTCCCAGAGTTAATGATCCAATGTCAGTTTTGCATTTCACCTCCTGATGATTATGATGACTGACCGTGTTAGAATAGAAAAATAAGGCTTAATCATGCTCTCTCTCCATCCATATGTCTCTTGTCTGCAGGTATGTTTTGATGTGAAAGAGGAAGCCAGTCCCCTCATTGCCACCTCACCCGCTCCTAAGATATCCTTTGTGCCAATTGGGGGCCCAAGGCTGGTTAGGAGACACTGCTAGAAACACTGTAATTGTGATGAACTGAGAGAATATTAGGGTAGCACTGTAATACATTAATCATATGCTGTCTGCCTCTGTTCTTACCTCTTTCCCTTTCTGTCTTCTACACCTCTCTCCCCACCTTGTCTTTCTTTCTCGTTTTATAATGCACACCATATGTGCATTGAAGTACAGATGTAACTTTTTTAAATAATATAATATCACAATTATCATAATGATAATGCATGTATTATGTATTTATAACATCTGGATAATGAACTTCTTTCAATAAAGCGTTTCTCCACTGGTTGAAATTAAGTATCTCATTGAAATACTACCCTGTGTCCTCAGATTAATGCAGATGAAGGGCATGCATGCATACTTCTTTAAGTGTATAATTGTAATACATACATGCAGACACAGCATCATTCAAAGAATGGAGTTTGATACACCTGGTATTGGATAGGACTGAAAAAGAATGTCATAGAGATTCATACCTGAACATCACCTTTATTTGCCAAGGAAGAGTACATGATCAGTGGATATGTTCAATGGACAGGCTGAGGATCTCATGTGTGGTAATAACTACAGTACATGTATGTAGGACTTGCATCCTTGGCACAGTAAAGTTATTGTATTCTACTCAATCCACAGGCTTCATTAATGCCACTCAGACTTGAAGTTGATGCAACAACTATGAAACCTGAGGTTCATAGATTGGTATAAATATTAGTTCAGAACTTAACGTTTTAGGGTCCAAACATAGATCGCCTACATACTGTAGCTAGCTACACATCCATAGGCATACAGTTATTTTTATCCTCCACTACACAATAAACAAGTAAATATTTAGCTAGCTATGTTACTTCAGCTGCATTGCACGGAAAGTTTACACAACTGTACATTCAATTTGCAGTAAATGCTTTAGCTAGCTAGATTCTTATACATCCACTGTTTCCCAAGATGACAGCCTGTTTGGCTGGTTTTAGTAAAACATTAAACAACACGAATTCCAATGTCATACTGTACTCATGTCATAACATCAGATAGCTAGCTGGCTAATGTAAGCTATTCGTCAGTTACCTTGCTAAATCGCGATTTTCATAAATGAACTTTATGACAAAAAATATGCACAATCGTTTCTCTCTACATTATCTAACATATTCCTCTCAGTTGCACAATTTTAGCTTGACACGTTATAATTACTTACATTTCTCTTGAGAAGTGAGACTTGGTCATATCACTTCAACGAGATGGACCACATTCTTACCTGTCATGTTCTGACCTTTATTTCCTGTGTTTGTATTTAGTTAGTATGGTCAGGGCGTGAGTTGGGTGGGCAGTCTATGTTTGTTTTTCTAGGTTTTGGGTATTTCTTTGTTTTCGGCCTAGTATGGTTCTCAATCAGAGGCAGGTGTCATTAGTTGTCTCTGATTGAGAATCATACTTAGGTAGCCTGGGTTTCACTGTGTGTTTGTGGGTGATTGTTCCTGTCTCTGTGTTTGCACCAGATAGGACTGTTTTAGGTTTTCTCACGTTTGTTGTTTTTGTTAGTTATCTCATGTGTAGTTTCTTTATAAATTAAAGAACATGAATAACCACCATGCTGCTTTTTGGTCCGCTTCTCTTTCACCAGAAAACCCTTACATTACCCAACTCGGGACAGCCTAGGTGAAGTTGGCCATCATGAAAGGACAATGGTGCAGGACCAAGGTAAACTACGTTGGACTCTGGTGGGTGCTGAGGGCATCCTGCAACAGTCTAACAGAATCCAAGCAGTCCGCAACATCAAAACACCTACAAATCTTCAAGAAGTGCACATTTTCCTGGGAGTATGTATTTACTCCCGTCAATTCATTGAAAACTATGCCGACTTCTTGAAGCCTTTGACCCGTCTTCTTTAGAAAGACCCCTGTTCGATTGGAAGGACACTCACGACGAAGCTGCAACGTCCTTGAAAAGCCTGCTTTGAGAGGCACCCTGCCTGGTGTACCCCCAAAAAATGGCATTCATTCCTGAATGGTGACCTGGTAGTAATGCAACACCAAGACGAGTCCCTCATCACTTTGATGGCTTTCCTGTCTGATCCTGTCAATCACCCATTGTCTGAACGGGCATTGGCAGGCTCACACGATTTGCATTCGCAATAAGTATCTCCTCACAGCGTATTCACAAAATGGGTGGGGTGCCTGCCCGCAACCAATGACACAGCGGAAACCAAGGCCATTATTTTGCTCAACCACATTTTCAGTCGTTTTGGCCTGCCAGAAGAAACTGTGGACAGCGACAGAGGAACCCACTTCTTGGCCGCTGTAATGACCGAACTGTGTCGGCTCCTGGGACTCAAAGCTAAACGTCACATCTCGTACCACCCTAAGAACTCTGGCAGGATAGAAAAGAGCAACCAGACAATCGTCAGAATCCTGAGGAAATATGTGGTAGCCAACCACAAAGATTGGGACATCAAACTCCCACTGGTACTGATGGCGATCAGAGACACACACAATAGAAGAGGTGCAAGCCAGCACCGATGAGATAGAAACCTAGCAAGTCAGAGGTACTAGGAAAATTCTTAAGTATCCTCAGCTGATCCCTTCCAGGAGATCAGTACATTGCACCTAACAGCTTACCTTCTCTTCCCAACTACAAGATATACGTTCCTTGTCACTGTTGATATTGTCTCTCGCTGTGCTGTTTGAAATAGGACCTCTGAAAATTGTGTTGTGTCAAAACACTTTCGTTTTCAAAAACGAATAATTGAAATAATCAAACAATATCTCTAATTATGAGTTTTTGTAGGATGGTGTTCCTTTGGCTGATCCTGACACTCTGTCCCCAGGTCAAAACCAACACAGCAGATGTGCTCACGAGTGGACCCCTTACGGGAATCGTTCTCTGCGATAATCCAGGACTCCTTATAACCAACTAACCACAGAGAGGGTGTACGTCCAGCTAGATGCAGAGAACATGTACCTCCAACACATTCCACCTGCGGCGCATTTGAGTTGGGTCGGGGCTGACTGACTACCCAGGCAGTTAAGCACACCCAGCTAGACACTGCCCATATATTGGCCCAACTCAAAAAGTTCACATTCACCCAGTCAGAACTACCAGAGCCCAGGCGAGAAAAACGATTACATTACTCGGGGCACTTCTCTCAATATGTGCAGCCGTAGGGTCACTATTAGCTCAATTTAACCTTGCGCAATACCCTAGATGCAGTTGCACCCTTAAAAACTAAAAACATTTCTCATAAGAAACTAGCTCCCTGGTACACAGAAAATACCCGAGCTCTGAAGCAAGCTTCCAGAAAATTGGAACGGAAATGGCACCACACCAAACTGGAAGTCTTCCGACTAGCTTGGAAAGACAGTACCGTGCAGTACCGAAGAGCCCTTACTGCTGCTCGATCATCCTATTTTTCTAACTTAATTGAGGAAAATAAGAACAATCCGAAATTCCTTTTTTGATACTGTCGCAAAGCTAACTAAAAAGCAGCATTCCCCAAGAGAGGATGACTTTCACTTTAGCAGTGATAAATTCATGAACTTCTTTGAGGAAAAGATTATGATTATTAGAAAGCAAATTACGGACTCCTCTTTAAATCTGCGTATTCCTTCAAAACTCAGTTGTCCTGAGTCTGCACAACTCTCCCAGGACCTAGGATCAAGAAAGACGCTCAAGTGTTTTAGTACTATATCTCTTGACACAATGATGAAAATAATCATGGCATCTAAACCTTCAAGCTGCATACTGGACCCTATTCCAACTAAACTACTGAAAGAGCTGCTTCCTGTGCTTGGCCCTCCTATGTTGAACGGCTCTCTATCCACCGGATGTGTAACAAACTCACTAAAGTGGCAGTAATAAAGCCTCTCTTAAAAAAGCCAAACCTTGACCCAGAAAATATAAAAAACTATCGGCATATATCGAATCTTGCATTCCTCTCAAAAATTTTAGAAAAGGCTGTTGCGCAGCAACTTACTGCCTTCCTGAAGACAAACAATGTATACCAAATGCTTCAGTCTGGTTTTAGACCCCATCATAGCACTGAGACGGCACTTGTGAAGGTGGTAAATGACATTTTAATGGCATCGGACCGAGGCTCTGCATCTGTCCTCGCGCTCCTAGACCTTAGTGCTGCTTTTGATACCATCGATCACCACATTCTTTTGGAGAGATTGGAAACCCAAATTGGTCTACACGGACAAGTTCTGGCCTGGTTTAGATCTTATCTGTCGGTTGGTTTGTCCTCTGACAAATCAACTGTAAATTTCGGTGTTCCTCAAGGTTCCGTTTTAGGACCACTGTTGTTTTCACTATATATTTTACCCCTTGGGGATGTTATTCGAAAACATAATGTTAACTTTCACTGCTATGTGGATGATTGTACATTTCAATGAAACATGGTGAAGCCCCAAAATTGCCCTTGCTAGAAGCATGTGTTTCAGACATAAGGAAGTGGATGGCTGCAAACATTCTACTTTTAAACTCGGACAAAACAGAGATGCTTGTTCTAGGTCCCAAGAAACAAAGAGATCTTCTGTTGAATCTGACAATTAATCTTAATGGTTGTACAGTCGTCTCAAATAAAACTGTGAAGGACCTCGTTACTCTGGACCCTGATCTCTCTTTTGAAGAACATATCAAGACCATTTAAAGGAGAGCTTTTTTCCATCTACGTAACATTGCAAAAATCAGAAACTTTCTGTCTAAAAATGATGCAGAAAAATTAATCCATGCTTTTGTCACTTCTAGGTTAGACTACTGCAATGCTCTACTTTCCGGCTACCCGGATAAAGCACTAAATGAACTTCAGTTGGTGATAAATACGGCTGCTAGAATCCTGACTAGAACCAAAGAATTTGATCATATTACTCCAGTGCTAGCCTCTCTACACTGGCTTCCTGTCAAAGCAAGGGCTGATTTCAAGGTTTTACTGCTAACCTACAAAGCATTACATGGGCTTGCTCCTACCTATCTCTCTGATTTGGTCCTGCCGTACATACCTACACGTACGCTGCGGTCACAAGACGCAGGCCTCCTAATTGTCCCTAGAATTTCTAAGAAAACAGCTGGAGGCAGGGCTTTCTCCTATAGAGCTCCATTTTTATGGAACGGTCTGCCTACCCATGTCAGAGACGCAAACTCGGTCTCAACCTTTAAGTCTTTACTGAAGACTCATCTCTTCAGTGGGTCATATGATTGAGTGTAGTCTGGCCCAGGAGTGGGAAGGTGAACGGAAAGGCTCTGGAGCAACGAAGCAACCTTGCTGTCTCTGCCTGGCCGGTTCCCCTCTTTCCACTGGGATTCTCTGCCTCTAACCCTATTACAGGGGCTGAGTCACTGGCTTACTGGGGCTCTCTCATGCCGTCCCTGGAAGGGGTGCATCACCTGAGTGGGTTGATTCACTGATGTGGTCATCCATCTTCGGATGGGGCCACAGTGTCTCCTGACCCCTCCTGTCTCAGCCTCCAGTATTTATGCTGCAGTAGTTTATGTGTCGGATTATGCGACGTTCAGAATGAGACTGATATGAGGAAATTATTGCTATGATATCGAGATTCTGATATTCTTGAGTTAATTCGGGAAACGGTAACTCATTAAACAAACTTTTCCCGTTGTGCCCTAGGTTACTAATGAGTTAATTGTTACATGACTAATTTAACCCTATAATAATTCAACATAAACAATTAGACATAAACATGTCCTCACATTAATGATAGTCACGTCATGACATCAGTCATTTATTCACAATTTGACTTGCGCTTGATAATGCCTAGAATATCACGGCGGCCTTCCCTTTGTGTGGCCGCAATGCACCCCAAAGACATCCATGCCTTTTTTTGGCCAGTGGCTGTTGTGCTCTTCTCCCTGAGTGCTGCGTGCTCCATGACTTGATCGGGTCTTTCTCACAGGCTACAAGTGAAGACAGACACATCGGGGACGCAACTGTGCGGGTCCTTATCCAATTCCGAAGAACTGCTCACATTTACTTTTCGTCAGCCAACATGATGAATAGGCTTAAGAACAACAAAAGAACTAGCCTGTCGATGTAGATGTCAATCTACTATCCCCCATAGTACAAAGGTCTACCTATTCTATTCTGTGCGAGAAATAAATATTACAAACATAGTCTAGGACAGTTGTGGGATGGCGATAGTTCCCAAATTAAACAACCACTAGCATAAAAAAAATCTACTCAATGTGGATGACACAAAAGATCAGAACGTTTAGCTTAAAATGTTCATAAACTATTACTCTATTTCTTCACATTGTAAGTGCAGCAATGTGCACATGGTAGTAGGCTATAAGCGCGAATGTTCCATTAGCGTAAAAGACCATTATCAAAAGGGACCATAAATTCAATTATGCAATTATTAAAACATATAGACCCACGGGCTAGGCTACATGAGCTGTGCAACTATGATTCGAAGAAGTTGGGGAAAAGCATTGTGCTTAAATATTAAGAAAGTTGGAAAATAAATATAGTGGGCCTAGCCTATAGAAAGCTTTTCCTCCTCTTTTCTGTAGAGGCCATCCCTCTGTTTTATTGTGCAATTGCATGGCCTATTGAAATGTTGTGCAACGGTCTCAACGTGCTCTCATGAAGTGTCTGATTAGATTTTGCGAATACATTTGCATGGATGTCAGAGTGATTAGATGGACAATAGAGTGCTGAGTACCAGACAGTTAGCCAAGGGTGGCTACTTTGAAGAATCTGGGATATAAAAAACATTTATAATGATCATCAGCAGCATCAGAGCTTGGAGAAGCCTAATTACCGTGACTAAATAGTCACATGGAATTTGACTACCTTCATGACTCGAGACAGCCGGTGTGGCAGTAATAACTCACCCCAACAGCCCTAGTCCAATGACATATTTAAAATAATCCATCTCCCTTGAGTATTTGCTTTGACAATTTGCACATTCAGTCCAAAATTATTCGTAATTAATATCATCACCTTTTTTTAGTTTCTTTGCCCATGGGAGAAGTATATTTCGCCTCCTCAGTCCTGTTTCAACACAACTTCATCTAAAATTGTTGAATGAGTTTCCTGTAAACAATAGATCATATTCCTTCTCTTTTAGCCAGGTAAATACTGATCATATTTTCTTATTATCTGCTAAGCCATTACAATTATAACTGTCTATACTTAATTCACCATTTACCATAATGAGATACAAGTTTCAATTATACAGTATTTATCATAATATATCTTTGTAAACTTACCATTAAAAGTAAACCTCCAATTGTTCTCCACTATTCCAACCGTTAAAATCTCGCCCCATCCCAAGTTGGGTTGTCATCCCAGTGACCGGTAGACAACCCTGTCCCCCCAGATCCCAGGGCCTCCAAGAAACCAGGACCCATCCTTCAAAAAGAGCACACAGTTCCACCCACCAAACAGAAGCAGATCAACCGCCAAAAGCATTTCCAACATCCTTACCTCGATTGTATTATAAACAGTTAGAAAAAATATTTACACTACAGTTCAAAAGTTTGGGGACATTTAGAAATGTCATATTTCTTGTCCATTAAAATAACATCAAATTGATCAGAAACACAGTGTAGACATTGCTAATGTTGTAAAAGACTATTGTAGCTGGAAACTGCAGATTTGTTATGGAATTTGTTCATGTACATAGGCGTACAGAGGCCCATTATCAGCAACCATCATTCCTGTGTTCCAATGGCACATTGTTTTAGCTAATCCAAGTTTACCATTTTAAAAGGCTAATTGATCATTAGAAAACCATTTTGCAATTATGTTAGCAGAGCTGAAAACTGTTGATCTGATTAAAGAAGCAATAAAACTGGCATTCTTTAGACTAGTTGAGTATCTGGAGCATCAGCATTTGTGGGTTCGATTACAGGCTCAAAATGGCCAGAAACAAAGACCTTTATTCTGAAACTTGTCAGTCTATTCTTGTTCTGAGAAATGAAGGCTATATCATGCGATAAATTGCCAAGAAACTGAAGATCTCATACAGTGCTGTTTACTACTCCCTTCACAGAAGAGCGCAAACTGGCTCTAACCAGAATAGAAAAAGTAGAATAGAATACTACGTTGAAAAAAAAACATAGCTGATATGGCTGACTTGCTGAAACAAATGTGGTTTAAATGAAAATTGAGATGTACAAACTATGGCATAAGGGGAAAACAAGCGGATAAAAGGCAATCCGTAATTTCGATTTGGACATTCTTGAGCGAGCTAGGACGTACATAGTCAATTTAACTATTTGTTCAGCACTTTTGAAATGTACAGCGAGAGCATTCAGAACATGGGCCGTTCTTACAGTGTTCTCCCTGTACACAAAGTCAGAGCCGTAAGATAAATAAACAGGGCATATAAGCAGACAATGAAAGCACTTAAACAGGAAGGTGGCACTGCGGTCCTTCATGGGAAAATGTTATCATCAAGGTCTGGCATTCTCTGGAATTATGGTGCTTTCAAGACAACTGGGAACTCGTAAAAAAACTAGTTTGAATCATGATTATAAAGGTGATCTTCAGGTCGGAGCTCTAGAATGAGGCCCGAGTTCCCGACTTACAATTCCGAGCTGGATGACCGTTCAAAACGTATTTTCCCAGTCGGAGCTCATTTTTTCATAGTACCCAGTTGTCTTGAACTCACTGAAGTCTGAGATTTCCCAGTTCTGAGTTTACAGTTGTTTTGAGCACGGCAAAAGTATTGCTGGATTGAGCATGGCCAATGTTGAATGTTGATCCTTTTAAGCTTGAAACAAAATATTAAACCCAGACTTGTAACACACCCACTCCACCGAATAACAGGCTAGTCATTGCTTTGCAATGTGTGCAGTTAGCCACAGATTCCTTCCAAACTGCGATTTCCAACTTGTTGTGTAATGTTTAGGTCCAACGGCCAATGAGCACCTTTAAATTTTATCAATAATTTCTCATCAGTATTTCTCTTGATATGACAAGGATTGAAAAGGATTTGATTGTGGACTTGATTCATGATGATGACTGCTAGCTTGCAAGCTAAGATTTTGAGAGTATGATGTTGACATGATCAGTCCAATCAAAGCTATGGAAGATGACATCGTTTTATCTGTGGCCAATGACCTTGAGCCTTCTTGGATGGGCATTTCTAATATAACTCTATGCCAGCAACCAAGGGGCTTGAATGTTCAAGCTCTACCCATAGATTTTGCGGTGACGTAGTGCCCCCGTGAGTGACAGAACACTGAGCCAATCACGGCGCAACTGGAGAACATTACCAACCCCTACGCTCCTTATTTTCCGCTGGCTGCCCCACCACCACAGAACGCACTGAGCTAGGCTGAAACAGCTGCATTTTGAAGATGCCTTACTTAATAAGAAAGCAATAAAGAGACCAAGTTTGTATGCGGCTTTATTAACTCAATTATATATATTTTTTTTAAATGACATTTTATGCCAACTGATATGTGACGTGTATTAATGGGCACAAAAGCTAAACAGGTGGGGCTCAAAACTTTGTTCCACCTGCCCTTAATGACGGGTCGCCACTGAATTAACCAATGTCAAGTCCTAGCTGATAGAGCTCAGAATCACCCTCTTCCGCTGAAACACACACATGCTGTTCCCCCGTTTTGACCATTTTCCCAAGCATCTCTGTTCAGTCAGACCTTTGAAAATGTTTTGCCACCAGGTCCACAATAATTTGCCTCCCCTCTGATAGATAAGGACTTATCCTTAGTGCTGGGGTCACTCAGGTGGTTGTCTACTGTATAGGGTTGTGGACCGTTCCATCATGATAGGACAATAAATAAATAAAAATGTATCCCTTATTTTAAAATGTATATCCCATATCTACACAAAATTGAAAGTTCTCTGTCACAACTCCTGCTCTCAGACACACATGGGCTCTGGCATTTGAAATTGTTTTTCTTTTTCACTCACTTAACTCCACACTTGTCCAAACACAAAAACACCCGTACATATAGTGCCTTCTATTTCCTCTATTTTATGTATTTTTATCCCTACCATGTTGAATCTTACCTAATTCAAGCTTTTGAGTTCCAGTTCCTTATATTTGAAGAAGTATTATTTCAATAATTGTCCTTTCTTCTACTGCTGCCCTTAATCTATTTATAAATACTATAAATAAATAAGGGCACAAGGCGAGACCCAGATGAAGACATGGGAGGCAGTTGGTTTGAGTCTTTGATATGTATTAATAATCCAAAAGGGGTAGGCAAGAGAATGGTCGTGGACAGGCAAAAGGTCAAAACCGGTAAAAGGTCAAAACTGGTTCAGAGTCCAGGAAGTACAGTGTGGCAGGCAGAATGGTCAGGTACAGAGTCCAGAAAACAAGCAAGGGTCAAAACCGGGAGGACGAGCAAAAGAGAATAGAAAAGGCAGGAGCACGGGAGAAACACGCTGGTTAACTTGGAACATACAAGACGAACTGGCACAGACGGACAGAAAACACAGGTTTAACTACCCAGGGGACAATGGGGAAGATGGGCGACACCTGGAGGGGGTGGAGATAAGCACAGGTGAAGCAGATCATGGTGTGACAAAATATGAAGTTGAATTCTAATTATTTTACAACTTTCCCTTCTTGAATGGTATAATCTATTTTATTTATTAATTGTTGTATTTTATTGTTTAACTTTTGTTTTAATTATTTCAATCCCTACCATGGATAGTATTGGGTGTTCCATTATTCAACTCCTCTATGGGAACTTTGTAAAACGTAGACTAGCCATGGCATAGTCTTGGTGTCTCGGGACAATTGGTTATCAATATACAGTTTATCGACTACGAGGGCTACACGTTTCCCTTTTAATCTATATACCTTGAAAAGTGGGTACAGAACTTTGCGTCGTTCTGCAATTTCCTTCAGGAACTGATTATTTATGCATATTTTTGTGCCAGCGAGTCTTTTACCCAGGCTGTTAACCAGTACTGTATCTTTAAAGAATGCAAATTTGGCAACAATTGTCACTTATATCTCTGTTTGAAACGGTGTACACATTCGAGTCGGTATTGCCTGGGATCTGTAGAGCATCAAGAATACTTTCACCACATTTTCAGGATCTTCACACTCTTTTTCTTTCATTCCAGTAAGTACCAGATTTTCTCTCGTATAGATCTAGTTTGTATTTCAACTAAGGCTCAGAAACGTGTTCTCCTTTTTAAGTTATTTATCGTTCGGTTCAGTCAAATCGACTCTACCTTTTAGCTTGTTTGTTTCTTTCACCATTATCACAGCTTTTCTCACCTTCAACTTCTTCCTATCCTTACTGACTACTTCAAGTATGCCCAGTTTATCATTTATCAACTTTAGCAAGTCGATTTCTACACTTACCATTCCCAGTGGTGAAAAGCATGAATCGCCTGTGTCCGTCAAGGAGTCTCGTTTTCTTTTGGGGATTGGTTCTCCATGCTTACTCTCTGACATGTGGGTGGTGAATGTATTGGTTGATCAATTTCTCTAGCCTGATCATTTGTTTTGTGTTGTTATGCAGATTGAAGTTTATTGCCCACGATTATGTGGGGTCAAGAGATAATATTTAGTCAAACGTATAAATATTACGTTCGCTAAGTGTGTTTTAAGACCATGTGTAGATACTGATAGGATCAAAAATAAAATCACTGCTGCTCTGGGATCAGCTTTCTCCATTAAAATCTTACCATGACATTAGAATTACTCCACAAGTTCATTTTAAATCAAAGTAAGATGTTCGCCTACCTGGCTGCACCTTGGTCTCATTCCAACAACGGACGTAACAGCTTAACCAATAATAATGCACCAAATCACAGATTGGGCTCATCATTGCACACATGTTGTCACACATCATGAAACACTTTGAGTCAAAAATTGCAGAAAGTAGCCTAGTCGCAAAATAGAACTCACTTGATTAAACATCAAGAGATTTCAATATGATTGAGATAGGCAATATAGACCTTTTAAATGGAGTCATCTCAGTTTTTATTAGAAGCATAATTTTATCCTTCAGTTGTTTGTAACAATTACAAATACGTTGTCAACTTTGTATTTGAAGTCAACTTTGTTCTGAAGTTAATGGCAGTCACAGTCAGACAAATAGCTTAAGGATCTTAATTCTATGTTGAGCGGAGATCTTCTGTGAAGAAAGTGACACGGTGTTGGAAAAAAGCATCAAAAAATGCAGGTAATGACAGTAATCCTCCAAAAAGACATTCATGAACCTTTTTCATTTCCATATGTACTATAAAGTGCCTCAGGCCTTGAAAAATAAATAATTGATTGAAAGTTACGGGATATCGGTGAGAAAATGCTGTGGTCACGACTACAGCGGTGTCAGTGCAAGGAGTGGAGCTTACTCTAGTGTTCAAAAGCGCATATCAGACCGAGAGCCTAATGCTTTGTTCTTAGGTAGGTCTTTATTAGTTTTAGTTTAGAAAACGACGTCTCCGCTGAAGTGACAGTTACAGGAATGGTTAAATCCACTTAAATCAGTGTAGATGAAGGTGAGGAGACAGGTTAAAGGAGGATTGTTAAGCCTTGAGACAATTGAGACATGGATTGTATATGTGTGCCAATGACCAAGAACAGGATATGGTAGTAGGTGCCAGGTGCATCAGTTTGAGTATGTCAAGAACTGCTACGCTGCTGGGTTTCTCATGTGTATCATGAATGGTCCACCGCCCAAAGGACATCCAGCCAACTTTACACAACTGTGGGAAGCATTAGTCAACATGGGACAGCATCCCTGTGGAATGCTTTCAACACCTTGTAGTCCATGCCCAACCAATTGAGGCTGTTCTGAGGGCAAAAGAGCTGCAACTCAATATTAGGAATGGGGTTCCTAATGTTTTGTCCACTCTGTGTATAATGTACAATGTCTCAGGAGGACTTCAGAAGACAAGGGGAGTCTCTCAAATGGGATTTAATTGACCTTGATTGCAGCTCATTTTGTGTACGTTATTAGACAGACAAAACCTGCTGAGTTCAACAGTAAATAGTGGCTACATTTATCTTCAAGCCGACAAACTTTTTCCGCATTGTTAGGCTATTTGATGTGTCATTTTTATAAAACATTTATAAATAGCAGGTAAATAGCTAGACTACATAATGAAACAATCCATAGTAAGTTATTGTTCTGAGGGTGGACTGGCTATATTATTTGGCATTAATAGACAATTCTTTACGCACAATAACTTTCTATCCAAGCTGGGAGAGAGCGTGAGGACAACTCATGTCATGCAGGTTCAGGTAGGCTATACAGAACAGTTGTGTTTTTGACAGAAGTTACTTAGTGTACTGTTGTATCGAAAATGTATTTTACAATCTGCAATGCTGGAATTTCCAACTTGAATTATACAACAAGTAATTACATTATTGCCGCCATCCAGCAGTCAAAACACTGGCAACCTTGCGACCCTGTGTATAGCTTAGTGAAAATGTTAGGCTTAACATGAGAAAATGACGACCAAATAGGCCTACCAATAAATCAATCTAATTACATCAGCTGACGTCACAAAGTGCTGTACAGAAACCCAGCCTAAAACCCCAAACAGCAAGCAATGCAGGTGTAGAAGCACGGTGGCTAGGAAAAACTCCCTAGAAAGACCAGAACCGAGGAAGAAACCTAGAGCGGAACCAGGCTGAGGGGTGGCCAGTCCTCTTCTGGCTGTGCCGGGTGGAGATTATAACAGAACATGGCCAAGATGTTCAAATGTTCATAGATGACCAGCAGGGTCAAATAATAATAATCACAGTGGTTGTAGAGGGTGCAACAGATCAGCACCTCAGGAGTACATGTCAGTTGGCTTTTCATAGCCGATCATTCACAGTATCTCTACCGCTCTTGCTGTCTCTAGAGAGTTGAAAACAGCAGGTCTGGGACAAGGTAGCACGTCCGGTGAACAGGTAGTCCAGAGGCATGGTCCTAGGGCTCAGGTCCTCTGAGAGAAAGAAAGAAAGGGAGAGAGAAAAAGAGAGAAAAAGAGAGAGAATTAGAGAGAGCGTACTTACTGTAAATTCACACAGGACACCGGATAGGACAGGAGAAATATTCCAGATATAACAGACTGACCCTAGCCCCCCTACACAAACTATTGCAGCATAAATACTGTAGGCTGAGACAGGAGGTGTAGGGAGACACTGTGCCCCCGTCCGATGATACCCACGGACATGGGCCAAACAGGCAGGATATAACTCCACCCACTTTGCCAAAGGACAGCCCCCACACCACTAGAGGGATATCTTCAACCACCAACTAACTATCCTGAGACAAGGCCGAGTATAGCAAGGGAAAGATAAAAGGATGCTTCATATGAAAACCAAGATGACTGCATTACAAGATAAATAGGCTGCATGGGCCTGGAAAGTAACGTCAAAAAGTATTCAGACCCATTTACTTTTTCCACATTTTGTTACAGCCTTAATCATTACAGTCTTAATCTAAAAATGATTAAATATCTAAAAACCCTCAGCAATCTACCCACAATGCCCCATAATGAAAACGCAAAAACTGTTTTTTTAGAGGTTTTTGCAAATGTATGACAAAAAAAAATCTGAAATACCTTATTTATATAAGTGCTCAGACCCTTTGCTATGAGACTCAAAATTGAGCTCAGGTGGATCCTGTTTCCATTGATCATCCTTGAGATGTATCTACAACTTGGATAAATTCAATTGATTGGACATGATTTGGAAACAGGACACACCTGTCTATATAAGGTCCCACAGTTGACAGTGCATGTCAGAGCAAAAAACCAAGCCATGAGGTCGAAGGAATAGACTGTAGGGCTCCGAGACAGGATTGTGTTGAGGCACAGATCTGGGGAAGGGTACCAAAACATTTCTGCAGCATTGAAGGTTCCCAATGATCAGGGTCCAGAGTAATGCCGAGGTCCTTCACAGTTTTATTTGAGACGACTGTACAACCATCAAGATGAATTGTCAAATTTAACAGAAGATCTCTTTGTTTCTTGGGACCTAGAACACTCATCTCTGTTTTGTCCGAGTTTAAAAGTAGAAAATAAACATTTATCCATTAGATAAAATAAAGCTATATGCTACATGCCCTGGCATCACAGAAAGCTAATAATTAATTTGATAGTCCGCCGCAAAGACATGTCGCAATTTCAGCACCATGGGCTATAGTAGTCTATAGTAGTAAATACCATGTTTATACTTTGTGAGTGGCTGTCTGGCTAACACATTTTATCTTATTAATTTTAGGGGCCAAACTCCGAACTTGCATGGGGGTCCAGAGAACCCGTGTTCCGCCAGTGGCCACATTACTAACGAAGGCTCTGGCAAACAAGGCCCTCTCATTTCCCAGAGCCCCTCGTTTCCCAGAGCCGTTATAGCGGTAAGATCATCGTTAGAACCATCTTACGATTTATCTTTAGTAGACAATCTGTTTTCCAGAACCTGAGCAATCGGGGGAGAAGGGCCTTGGTCAGGTAGGTGACCAAGAACCCAATGGTCACTCTGACAGAGCTCTAAAGTTTCTCTGTGAAGATGGGAGAACCTTCCAGAAGGACAGCCATCTCTGCAGCACTCCCCCAATCAGGCTTTTATGGCCTGACGGACAGACTGAATCCACTCCTCAGTAAAGACTATCAGACCATGAAAAACAAGATTCTCTAGTCTGATGAAACTAAGATTAAGCACTTTCGCCTGAATGCCAAGCATCACGTCTGGAGGACAACTGGCACCATCCCTTCGGTGAATCATGGTGGTGGCAGCATCATGCTGTGGGGATGATTTTCAGCAGCAGGGACTGGCATGCCAGTCAGGATTGAGGCAGAGATGAACAGAGCAAAGTACAGGGAAATCCTTGATGAAAACCTGCTCCAGAGAGCTCAGGACCTCAGACTGGGGCGAAGGTTCACCTTCCAACAGGACAACGACCCTAAGCACACAGCCAAGACAACGCAGCATTGGCTTAAGGACAAGTCTGGCCCAGCCAGAGCCCATACCTGAACCCAATCAAACATCTCTGGAGAGACCTGAAAATAGCTGTGCAGTGACGCTCCCCATCAAACCTGACAGAGCTTGATAGGATCTGCAGAGAAGAATGGGAGAAACTCCCCAAATACAGGTGCGCCAAGCTTGTAGCGTCACAGCCAATAAGACTCGAGGCTGTAATCGCTGCCAAAGGTGCTTCAACAAAGTTCTGAGTAAAGTGTCTGAATACTTGTGCAAATGTAATATTTCAGTTTTTGTTTTTTTAATAAATTGTATAAAAATTTAGAAAAACCTGTTTTTGCTTTGTCGTAATGGGGTATTGTGTGGATATTGATGAGGAGAAAAACTATTCAATCAATCTTAGGATAAGGCTGTAACTTAACAAGATGTGGATAAAGTCAAGCAGTCTGAATACTTTCCGAAGGCACTGTATTTCAATCATATTGAGTTTAATTTTGCCAGTCGACTCTAGTCAACATTTTGCCTCAATATGTTTCATGATGTTTAACAAGATGTGCGCAATATGCCCAATCTGTGATTTAGTGCATTATTATTGGGAAAGTATAATAAGCCTCCCACCTCAATATTTGTAGCCATATGTGGTAATTTCTATCTAGGAGCTGATCCGTAGTCAATATTGTGGAATAATTCTAATGTTAAGGTAAGATTTGAGTGGAGATGGCTGATCCGAGAGCAGCATTGCTTTTCTTTTGACCCTTTCAGTGTTGACACATAACGAATGTTCTCTCTACATGTTTATTCAGGAAGCACTTAAAAAGTTGGCTCATAAAAAACAATGCAATCATCATCAAGACTATCATCATCATAATGTTTAAGTTACATGGGGAACAACTGAGAATCTAGGCCCTTACCCTTTTAATCTGTATTATATGTAGATTGTTGCATTGCAATATTAAACAGTTTCTCTCCAAAAAGTTTAACTTTCATGTTATCGTCTGGGGAGTTTCTATGCTTCTTGTATCTCCGTATAACTTTTCTGTCACAGACAAAAAAGCACAACCCACATCCAATCCACAAGGTCCCTGTAATCATTTGCAAGAAATACAACTGTATAGTATAATAGACCCCATCCATTTGTGAGGGATGAGTCATGTTTTACTTTGCAATCACCTTATCCTTGGTCAGAAATAACATCTGCTTCTTTTCTGCCGAGCGATTTTCTAGGCATAGAAACTGAATACAAAAGTATGCCTCGCCATGGTCAATATTCAAGATGACAACAAGATGACAAAGTAATAAAAAAACATCTCCCAAATTCTTTTAGGGAATAGTTTAACTCAAATTCCAACAACATGGGATGTCATCAGCATTCATCACCCCTCAAATGAGATGATATTACTGACAAACAAAAAGATAGAAGCACCTCCAGCTGACTAATGCCTCCCGTGCTCGTCTCCTGTCTTCGCCACAATTTTCCACGGGGAAGGGGGGAATGTGGCGACACTCACCCTGCAGTTCTCTTCTCTCTCAATTTCCTTACTCTTATTGCACTTGCTCCCTACACCAACGCAATATTATCTCCCGCTACAGGCCTCAATGCACAACTTCTAAATAATAAACAACGCTGGACAGAAGCCTGTGTGGCCACGGCTAATCCTGCTATTATTTCTGTTTCATTGTGCAAAGTGTTCATTACTCCCGTCTCCTCCAGCCCAGGGCGACCAGTATATATTTGTGTTGCTGCATTGTTTTGCTGCCATAAAGACCAGATTAGCAATCCCGTAGGTAAACCGGTACTGTGTGTATTCATGTGCTAGGCATGATTACGATACATTTCTTTCTTTTCATTTCCTTCTCGACCATCGTGTTTTTTCAGATACAATAAACGGTGCATATCGAGAAAAGCCCACGTTTCATTTACAGACATGTGGTCATGGCACAGATATGCATGTCAACGTTTTCAAACGTTCTACTTCAGTTTCTTAACGTTCAACTCAACTAAGGTGTCACTGTTTGCCGTCTGTTTGTCAGCAATCAGAGCTGCATTATATTGCATCGCACTGAGGGAAAGGGAACCCTTCAGAGAACAGTTTGCAGGGCCACATTTATTTCAGAAAGGACTCAGATTATATTTCTTTCTCTAGTGTGACTGTGATTTAGCATCTTCTTCATAGCTCTTTAGTGGGCCTTTGTTGTACAGGGTGATTCCTGACTCATGGAGGGGAGAGTTGACAGCTGAGTGTGAGTCAGCAGGTAAAAGAAAAGAGAGAGCGCAGGAGGAGTTTAATCACAATGCACTGAGCCAACAAAACATTATGAACACCTGCTCTTTCCATGACATACTGGGAATCCAGGTGAAGTCTATGATCCCTCGAGATGTCAATTGTTAAATCCGCTTCAATCAGTGTAGATGAAGGGGAGGAGACAGGTTAAATAAGTATTTTTAAGCCTTGAGACAACTGAGACATGGATTGTGTATGTGTGCCATTCAGAGGGTTATTGGGCAAGACAAAATATTAAAGTGCCTTTGAACAAGGTATGGTAGTAGGTGCAGGCGTACCGGTTTGCGTCAAGAACTGCAGCGCTGTTGGGTTTTCATGCTCAACAGTTTCCTGTGTGTATCAAAAATAGTCCACTACCCAAAGGACATCCAGCCAACTTGACACAACTATCTGTGGCATTGGAGTCAACATGGTCCAGCATCCCTTTGGAACGCTTTCGATACCTTGTCGAGTCGATTCCCCGATGAATGTTCAAGGGCAAAATGGGAGGGGGGTTGCACTGAATATTAGGAATGTGTTCTTAATGTTTTGTACACTTAGTGTATAATTATTCTTATAGCTGGGGGCAGTATTGAGTAGCTTGGATGAATAGGTGCCCAGAGTAAACTGCCACTACTCAGTCCCAGTTGCTAATATATGCATATTATTAGTTGATTTGGATAGAAAACACTCTGAAGTTTCTAAAACTGTTTGAATGATGTCTGTGAGTATAACAGAACTCATATGGCAGGCAAAAACCTGAGGAAAAAACCCACCAGGAAGTGGGAAATTTGAGGTTGGTCGTTTTTCAACTCATTGCCTATTGAAGATACAGTGGGATATTGGTCATGTTGCACTTCCTAAGGCTTCCACTAGATGTCAACAGTCTTTAGAAACTTGTTTGAGGCTCATAAGTCTTCTTTGAGTCAATGGTCTGGCAGAGTGCCACAAGCTCTTGACGCTCGTTCATGTGAGAGTTACCTCGCGTTCTATTGCTTTTCTAAAGACAAAGGAATTCTCCGGTTGGAACATTATTGAAGATTCATGTGAAAAACATCCTAAAGATTGATTCTATACATCGTTTGACATGTTTCTACGGACTATAACGGAACTTTTTTTCCTAGTGAACGCGCTTCATGAGGTTGGATTTGTTTACAAAACAGGCTAACTAAAGTAGCTATTTGAACATAAATGATGAACATTATCGAACAAAACAAACATTTATTGTGGAAACGGGATTCCTGGGAGTGCATTCTGATGAAGATCATCAAAGGTAAGTGAATATTTATAATGTTATTTCTGACTTCTGTTGACTGCACAATATGGTGGAAATCTTTTTGGCTTGTTTGGTCTCTGAGCGCCGTACTCAGATTATTGCATGGTTTGCTTTTTCCGTAAAGCTTTTTTGAAATCTGACACAGCGGTTGCATTAAGGAGAAGTGTATCGAAAGTTCCATACATAACACTGTATTTTCATTAACATTTATTATTATGTTTATTATTTTTATTTTATTTTATATTTTATTAATTATATTTATTATGAGAATTTCTCTAAATTGATGTGGCTCTCTGCAAAATCACTGGATGTTTTTGGAACTACTGAACATAACGCGCCAATGTATACTGAGATTTGTTTTATATAAATATGAACTTTATCGAACAAAACATGTATTGTGTATTGTACTGTGTATTGTATTGGTGAGCAGCGCTCTCATCCTCCCCGTCTGAGTCGGGGATGACACGCTTGGCATACTGACGTGCCTCTTACAAGTGTCATCTGATGAAGATCATCAAAGGTTAGTGATTAATTCTATCTCTATTTCTGTATTTTGTGACTCCTCTCTTTGGCTTAAAAACATTTTTATTGAGCAAAATCACAATGATATTGCAGCTGGTTGCCTTACAATTGTATGTTGAATCAAAATAACTTAACTCTGAGTCACTTCAGTGAGTGAAGGTGATTACGCCAATCCCTATTTCAAAACCACCAATTTACCCTTAAAAGTAGGTATTTATAAGAGTTTGTCATGGTTCTTCTGAGAGAACTTGATAAGCCCTCTTAAGAAAAAAGAACAGGACAATGTGGTGGCTTAAAGCAGAAAAGTCCCTGACATGATGTTAAAGTGGTGTAAGTAGGATGTTGAACTGAGAACTTCGATGTGACATGCTGTCTGTCCCACTGTCCCCTTCTCTTAAGAGTTTACAGGCTTAAGTCGAATAGCTGTGATGAATACCACATTGGCTATGTACACAGGCAGCCCAATTCAGATATTTCGCTAATTGCTCTTTTGACCAATTAGATCAGATAAAAATAAAAAGATCATAATTGGGCTGCATGTGTAAACTTGCCCATAGCGGCTTACTGGGTCTCTGTGAGGACATGCTATCTCTTTTGATGTATTGGACTAATATGTTCGGACAAGAAGGTCCTTAGCTGAGGTATATGCATTTGCTTTGACAGCGCTTCTACTGTAACTCATCACATGGAAACTTTGGAGCATTGAAAACTTTGTCATACAACATTTTCAATAATTGAAGCATAACTGCTGTTTTCTACTGGGCATTGATTTCTATGAGCCACTATACAGCAGTGAAATTATACAAAACGGCAGAAGGAAATGGTTGGAGTTACTGTAGAAGTGCTTTCCAACAAAATCCACACTACCATCGCTGGATTCACTGCTACATGCTGACTGTCTTTTCTTAGCTCTTAATTGGCCAATTATCGCAGCTCTGAAGCGGATCAATGGAGACCTGCCAGACCAGGCTCCTGACACAATGGGAGGTGGGAATGGTGTGACAAGATGCTTGGAGACTCTTTGAGGAGAGGTGGCAGGTCTTGGCAAGTTTTGCTGAAGTCTGTATTTCTCCAGAGCAACGGAATATAACAAAAAGCTGTCCACTAGAAAGGCAGAATAGCCATAAGTCCTCTTTTGTACAAAACTGATAAAATGGTTTGATTGGATGTGGAACATCTTTCCCAATGTGGTGTGGTGTAGAAGATGAGGTTATGTTAGTTCAGCAGCAAAGGACATGCAGTGAGGAAATTGAGAGACTTAGGTTGAGACATCCATACAGAACATCCATTATTTGAATGGGATTGGAGTGGAGATGTGTGTGTCTGTGACATTTAGCACATTTATCCCACTTTCATTTATAATTAGACTATTCATTATATGTGGGAGCAATTATGTGGCTGTTACTTTTAGCTCATTTGTCCTTCATTGTATCTGTCCAATACTGTATTTGCATAGTTAATGCATAAACCAAAGTGTAGGAATATATAAAAGCTCATAAAGCCTATGGAGTTACTAAGTACATGAAGAGTATGGTCACAAGAAGTTTGAGATTGACATTTTCTTTGTAAAGATGCTTCACGGAAACACTGATGTCATGTTTTCCTCATGCTGGCAGTTTACCTATGACAAATGCTCTGAAACACTTCCCATTCTCTGTGCTAGCGATGCATTTATTTTTTGTCTCATGGAATGTGATAAGAGGATTGTTAATCAGTAGAGTGAACATGGCTTCCCATCGCTCAAATAAGTGTGGCTCCTAGATCTAGCGACAAGAAGTGCAGCTCGGTTTGGCGTGCCTAAAGTGAGGATATCCATGTGAATGGCAGATGCATTGTTTGCATACAAAATGGCACTTTATTACCAATATTTTTTTCTCCCCCCCTTTATCGTGGTATCCAATTGTTTTAGTAGCTACTATCTTGTCTCATCGCTACAACTCCCGTACGTGCTTGGGAGAGACGAAGGTTGAAAGTCATGCGTCCTCCGATAAACAACCCAACCAAGCTGCACTGCTTCTTAACACAGCACGCATCCAACCCAGAAGCCAGCCACACCAATGTGTCAGTTCTCACCTTGCACCTGGCAACCTTGGATAGTGTGCACTGCACCCAGTCTGCCACAGGAGTTGCTGGTGCACAATGAGACAAGGATATCCCTACCGGCCAAACCCTCGCTAACGACGCTAGGCCAATTGTGCGTCGCCCCACGGACCTCCCGGGATCGGCCGATTACAACAGAGCCTAGGCGCGAACCCAGAGTCTCTGATGGCACAGCTGGCGCTGCAGTACAGCGCCCTTAACCACTGCGCCACCCGGGAGGCCCTTAGTGCACTAATTTTAACCAGAGTGTTATGGGCCCTGGTCAAAAGTAGCGCACTAAAAAGTAAATTGGGTGTAATTTGCGACAAAGGCAAGACTGCAGGTTCTACAGATCTATTCGAATGGCGTTCCCAGAGTGAGTTGGATTACTGTGCGGGAACACTGGTCCTCAGAGAAAAGACTGTGGAGACTAATCCAAATTGGTCAACATCTGTATAGATGCTATCGCTCAATAGCCTATATTGGAGGTCTGGTCTAATGCCTATTTCTCAATAGTGGAAAAGCTTTAGCACAGGGAACAGGTTCACAGGGAAATCAAAAGTAGGTTGGAATCCAAATCACCTTCTCTAATCTACAAACGTAAGAAAATTGGCAGAAATCGGTTCTTACGCAAATGTAACAAGTCTGTTTGTTACAGTTCTTACCTTGATAATCCTATGTACAGTACCAAAGACAGTTCTTCCTCAATCTCTGGGTTTCTACACACAAAACAACCCACTGGGCACAGACATCAGTTCAATGACCAGTTTTGATTTATGTTTGGTTGAGTTGTCAACGTGAATTCAACATGAAATTAACACATTTCACCATGTCATTGGTTTAAGGTTAAGGTTTGTTGAAAAAAATATGAAATTCCCTCACGTTGATGACTTTTTCAAATGCAATCAGTTTTTCACATTGATTCAACATCATTATGTAGAATTTTGGGGTTGAAATGATGTGGAAACAACGTTTATTCAACCATTTTTCACCCAGTGGGGAAGTCTATATAATACCTGCATATGTAATCATTTTCAGAACTGCAAAATATGCAAAGCACCTCTATTGATAATTTATTAACATGAGTCCCAAATGCATTATGGTGTGCAGGTTTGTCACACATTTGGATACAAAATGGCATACTGTATCTTTAAAAGAATAGAAAAAGTAAAGCCAGGATATATCTTCCCTAAAGAAAGGACTCTCGACAATGCGCTCTGCTTTTGAGCTCTGTATTTCTCAGCAACTGGAAACGTGTTTTTACAATCTCTTGCGCCCTCCTTCCCTGTCATCCTTCTCTCTCCAGAAATTATGGAGCTATATTAATGTAGCCTAAGTTCAGGAGGAAAGACCACACCCAAACATTTTCAACCCCTCCCATCTAACTAATCATTACCTGCATTTATACTCACCTGTTCCAACCACTAACCTGTGTGTTTGCTTCCTGCGTAACACCAAATGTCGCAGGCTCTCATAGTTCGCTACTTGCATGCCCAACAGCTTTGTTGGCTAGAGTATCGTCATTGCAATAATTTCTACAACCTATTAGCTAGCGACATTAATCACGAACATTAAATTCTTTGTTTTCTCAGTCTTTGATTATTCTACTCACCACCGTCGCCATGGAACAGCTCATGATCTCTCCTTCTGACGAAAATTGTTCCTTGATTTCCCATTGCAGCATTCGGCCAGACCAAACCAGAGGCCCCAACAATCGACTGGCTCCCCGAAAACAGCATGGATCCCCGGCCACTCCCAAGCACTACCGTCGGCACACCAGGTCCAAATCACCTGCCGGATGCTCTCTCCCCATCCGCCGGCACCGTGAATCCCGCCCAGCCAGCTCCACCAGATCTTCTCGCCGACACCCTGCCTCCATGTTCAGGGACGTATTCTGTACAACCTTTCCCTCTAGATGGTCATAGCTGGACGACTTCTGCACAATCTTCCTTGACCTGGCCTCCCGGTTCCATCCAAGTTTCAAAGTCTTCCCCTTTCAAAGTCTTCCCCTCCATGCACCAGAACCCCTGTCTGGGCCCCCCAATCCATCAGGCCCCCAAGCCCCTCCTAGGGACTGACAAGGGTATCCAATCACATTCTCTGAGGTCAGCATGGTTTGTAATAGTTGCAATGCACCCGGCTGCAATGCTTCCTCCTAGAAAATGCTCCACTTCTGCTCCATCTGCACCTTTTTCCACATCTGTGGAACCTGTTCCCGCAACCCGAACACCCGCAACCTCTTCAAATCCAAACAAGCATGACTGACAGACCACCTCACTACCCCCATCAACATCCCAACCATGGCAGCCGAACTCTCATCTCACCAAACGCCCAGTTCGTCCAGTTCCTCCTCAAAGGCCTCACCCAAAGTTTCTCCCCCGTTATGATCACTCTGCAATCTTACCCCTTTACAAGCCGCAACCTCCAGACCGCTATGACAGATCACGCATCAGTGGAAATCCTTCTAGCCAAGGAGACCAAAGAAGGTTTAAAAATTGGTCCCTTCTCATCTCCACCCTTCCCCATCTACAGGATCAGCCCCATAGGAATAGCAACACGTAAGTACTAAGAAAAGAAAAACTCATTGTCAACATCTCTGCCCCCCTGCAACAGCCACATCCCCGGTGTCAACAGCTTCATTCCCAGCCAATACTTCTCCAAAGAGCATCACGCCGTCAACTGTGCCATTATTATGATTAAACTTGCAGGATGTGGGGCTTGGCTCACCAAAGCCGACATCATCGTTGCCTTCAAGGTCCTTTTTCTGGCCCCGGAAGGACTCTGCTGGAGCCTGACCTACAGTTATAAACTGCCATATGTCCTCCACCTCCTGGATGACTTCCTAGCTGTCTACTACCCATCATCCCCTCCCCCACTCAAGGTTTAAACATCATCACATCCGTCTTCAACTCCCTCTGCGTCCCCCTGTCTCTGGAGAAAACGGAAGGTTTTGATTTGAATTATGTGACTTTTCATTCAAAAGGGAAACCCAAGGTGAGCAGCGCTCTCATCCTCCCCGTCTGAGTCGGGGATGACACGCTTGGCATACTGACGTGCCTCTTGACTAAGTGAGTCGACTGGCCCAGAGGAGATGCTCCTCTCTTCGGTTGACCCCATGGATGTGTCATCAGCCATAATCTCAGAGGCGTTTGAAAGGAAGTCCTCTTTTCATTGAACAAATATGGCAAGCTTTACCCACTGCCACACTTCTCCCCACATCACATACGCTTCAAGTGGAACGTTGATTGACTTTTGATGAGGGCCGGAGTGCAGAGTGAAGTCTGTTGCTTGGTGACATTTCAGGGGAGAAATACTGTATATTTGTATAAATGTTGGAAATACCCACTGGGCACAGATGTCTAGTTTTGATTTACATTTGGATGAGTTGTCAACTAACATGAATTCAACGTGAAATCAGCAAAAATGTCACAATGTATTTGGATTTAGATTAAGTATAGGGTGTAAAAAAAATATGAAATTCCCTTACATTGCCTTTTTTCAAATCCAATCAGTTTTCCACTTTGATTTAACATCATCACATTACATGTTTGAGTTGAAATGATGTGGAAACAATGTGGATTCAACCAGTTTTTACCCACTGGGTAGGGGCTAGATTCAATCCGTATTGCCAAAGTATTGCAGAAGATCTCTGTTATACTGTAGCTCGATTTAAATTTAACTGCCGTGCTTCTTATAAATGTGTAATAGACACAAAATATTTGTTTGGTAGCCTAACGGGGAGTTAGATAAGGGCGCTGGAGGTACTGTATCTCTTCAATGACTTTTCCGCTTATCATAATTGCTAGTGTGATTTTGATCTGTGATAGTAATTCATTGATAACCAGGATTTGTATGTCTGTTTTCTGGAATTTTGAATAAACTTGCTGTGTTGTTCTGAAACCCTGTTTCATCAAAGAGTCATACACGTGCATGTCATTTTAAGGTTTCTGAACCGGATTTGATTGATTGAGGATTTTTTTGCATCTTAATCGATCGGGAACCTGAGTTACTGGAATAAAGAAGCCTGAAGCTGAGCTATAGTTACTGAGTGCATTGGTAAGGAGTCTCAAGAGAGGTGATTCTGAGCACAGCCAACCCGGAAAATAGGTGCCCCTTGTAGTGGTCTATGGTTGAAGCTCTGGCCTAGGCAACCGGGACGGCACCAGATGGAAATAGTGTGAGGGAACACAGACGCTAGGCTCTGAGGATTGCCCACTTACTGTAAAGGCCCTTATCGCTGATAATGAGAAATAGTCCCTAGCTATAGACCAACTCGGTGGTTAGGTTGAGCGACATCTATCAGGACCAGAGAGTTAGGAACGAGGTTCAACTGGTTTTTCTCAAGGCAGTTCATAAAGAGCTATGCATTTTGATATGTTTCATTGTACTGTGCTATGGATTTATTGATACAGAGAAACTGTTATTCTGTTTGTTGGACTGCCGATAGTTCATAGAGGATCGACACAGGGGTGCGTAACGTATCATTTAGATAAGATTTGTGATGATTAGATCCAGGAATGTGTGTGTCGTTTTCAGGCCTTTGTTTTAAGCTTTAGACCAAGTTATGTTAATTAGACGAAGGACGATATCTGGTGCTCTTGGAAGAGGAATAGCTGGATTTATACATTATTTATACATACATTTATCATGGAGTCATTGGTAAACCGATCTCCTGATGTACATTTGTATGTCATGTTAAGACATTTTGTATTATTTTTATAGCGAAGATTTCTGGTACGTGCCATTTATTTGTTAATTGCATTCTTATTGCGTAACTGTAAGACATCGGGTTATTTTTTTGAATGGATTCGAACCATAGTCATCACATTTCTGAGTAATATTCCACCGGTAAATGTTATTCACAATTTACATAGCATACATTCTCAGTCTCTAACTGTGCATCTCTGAGCTAAGGTTAACTCAATAATTGACTGCTAAAGACGTCAGCCTCTGAATAATTGCGTAACGGTAAACCTATACACGTGCATCTTATAGTATTCCGAGTGGTGACGCGAGGCTCACAGCCTTTGCTATCCACTGGATACGACCATGGGCCTATAGCATTCACTTACACATCTACATTATGGAGACCCCTCATTCTCGGTTGTTGGATTATTTCCACCTTACAACTATAAATGGTGACTCATCCAGTTGATGAGTATTTCTATATTACACTACACTGGTACACTGCAACATCATGGGTACGCTCTGGCCTTCGTATTTGAGTTCAGAAAAGTGCATATTTACTGGTGTGGGCGTTTAACATAGTCTCTTGGCCAAGGTACAGAAATGAACACATTTTTTGGTAACACTTTTTGACACATAGAGTCATAACACGTTATGACACAATCACAACTATGTCATAATATGTCATAACACTGGCATAATACTTTCATGACACATAGATTTTGAGGTGTTGTGACTTAAATTGCAATTTTTTATTGCTGGTTGTATATGTATTGCCTCAACAACGCATGGGTGTATTTAGTTGTTTTGCACACCACCATCTTAAGTGATAGGGTAGCTAACATTAGCTAAACAAACACTACCAGTTTGATGCATTCACATGCTTCGAACTTGTGGGAAAAGCATATTGGCTAATGGTCAACAAACTGCATCAACCATAAACTAAAAGTAAAGCTATCATGCCTGTAAATAAATCTTAGTGTTCCAAAAAAATTTTTTGTTGCATTTAACTACCGAAAATGCTGTTATCGAGGTTTCCTTAGCATCGATTTCCTTCGCATGTGACGTCAAAGGTCAGCATGTCGGAGAAGTCAACGCTCAGGGATGATAAACGGGTTTCCCGCTAGTATTTACAAGTTGGAGGGTAAATACCACCTTCCCACTTGGTTATGAACGCAGGGTAAGAGGGTTGTGATTACACACCCCAAACATTGTGAAGAGTGTCTGTCATTTTCAGACAACCTTCCCACTAGTTGCCCTGCTGACTGAGGTCAGTGCTCTGTGAGTCAACTGCACTCCTGCATGTGCCACTGACTGACTCAGAGCTGAGGATTTAAATGGAAAAGCTGTTTGGATAACTGTCTGCTCTCCTTCCACTGAGACACAATGAAACATAAAGGGACGTTTCTCAGTCGCACCGTACCTTCCCGCTAAGATGTCTGGGGGAAACACAGACTGTAGCTCCTCCATCATGCTTGGTCATGTGCTCCTATTTTAAACAGCTTTGAATCCAATGCTTTTTTTCTATAGGATGACATGGCCTACAATTGATATTACTGCACTTCAATTGTACGTGTATGAAATATTTTAAAGAGTGGTACAAAAGCTGGTATATTAGGGCTGCATAATGAAGTATTGTTTGATTTTCTGAAACCTCAATAATGACAAGGAAATGCAAATGCTAGAAGGTTATGACTCATACACTAGTGGATTATGTCACATTCACTCAATGTGACAACTACAACACCTACATTCTTAGAGGGTTCTAAAAGTGTTCTGTGGCTGTCCCCATAGGATTGTGTGTAAAACTCGTTCCATGGAGGACCTAGTGTCTGTAGATTTTTGGTTTTCCCTTTCAATTAAGACCTAGCCAACTAGATGAGGGGCATTCCTTACTAATTAGGGACCTTAATTCATCAAGAGAGGAGCGAAAACCCGCAGACACTCGGCCCTCTGTATAATGAGTTTGACACCTATGCCATAGGAGAAAACCCTTTGGTTCCAGGTAGAACACGTTTGGGTTCCATGTAGAACCCTATGTGTAAAGGGTCCATGTAGAATCAATCCTCTGTGCAAAGGGTTCTACATGAACCTAAAAGGGTTCTACCTGGAACCAAAAGTGTTCTTCAAAGGGTTCTTCTGTGGTACAGTGGACACACCTACTCAATCCAGGGTTTTTCTTTATTTTTTACTATTTTCTACATTGTAGAAGAATAGTGAAGACATCAAAACTATGAAATAATATATATGGAATCATGTAGTAACCAAAAAACAAATATGTTAAACAAATATATTTTATATTTGAGATTCTTCAAAGTAGCCACCCTTTGCCTTGATAATAGCTTTGAATACTCTTGGCATTCTCTCAACCAGCTTCATGAGGTGGTCACCTGGTTTGCATTTCAATTAACAGCTGTGCCTTGTTAAAAGTTCATTTGTGGAATTTCTTTCCTTCTTAATGCTTTGAGCAAATCCGTTGTGTTGTGACAAGGTAGGCGGGTATACAGAATGTAGCCCTATTTGCTTAAAGACCAGGTCCATTTTATGGCAAGAACAGCTCAAAAAAGCAAAGAGAAATGATAGTCCATCATTACTTTAAGACATGAAGGTCAGTCAATCCAGACAATTTCAAGGACTTTGAAAGTTTCTTCAAGTGCTGTCGCATAAACCATCAAGCTCTTTAATGAAACTGGCTCTCATGGGGACTGCCACAGGAAAGAAAGACCCAGAGTCACCTCTGCTGCAGAGGATAAGTTCATCAGAATTAACTGCACCTCAGATTGCAGCCCACAGACACATCTCAACATCAGCTGTTCAGAAGAGACCCTGTGAATCAGGCCTTCCTTAGTCAAATTAATGCAAATAAACCACTACTAAAGGATACCAATAAGAATAAGAGGCTTGCTTGGGCCAAGAAACACAAGCAATGAACATTAGACAGGTGGAAATCTGTCCTTTAGTCTGATGAGTCCATGTTAGAGATTTTTGGTTCCAACCGCAGTGTCTTTGTGAGACGCAGAGTAGGTGTGTGATTCCCACCGTGAAGCATGGAGGAGGTGTGGGGGTGCTTTGCTGGTGACACTGTCAGTGATTTATTTACAATTCAAGGCACACTTAACCAACATGGCTACCACGCCATCCTATCTGGTTTGCACTTAGAGGGACTATAATTTGTTTTTCAACAGGATAATGACCCACCAAACCTCCAGGCTGTGTAAGGGCTGTTTTACTGGAATCCCAGCTTTCCAACGGCACAGATTTATTTAGACTATCTACAGTACCAGTAGAAAGGTGACAACAACATTAAGAAATGCTTAGTTAGCTATAGTTAACTAGCGAGATAACTGTACAATTTATCTTTGGAATTGGCAATCTAGTTAGTCTGTTGTCTGTCACAATTTTAAACCTGCTGCTGAAATGTCGTTGCTTTCTCTCCACGAGCAATGTCCCACTTGCACACATGCAGCACACACAGACACACACTGAAGGGTCATTATGATAATGACTGATATGTAGATTTTCAAGTGATTCGTAATATTTAAAAGTGTGCCTATATTAATTAAATTACAAAAAATGATGAAACAAATTTCTCTGACTTTTCATGACCTTAAAAAAAACGACATTTGACAACTTGGAACAGTGCATCATGCACATTCTGGCTGGTGCATTTTCAATCTGTGCAATCTCGAACAGCCTACTGTCAAGCATAGATTCACAGACCAGCAGCCAATAAGCTTGAACAAAGTGGAGTCAGGGAATGAATGCCCACTCTCAGTTGTTATTCAATGCACATCCTGCCTTCATTCTGATTTGATCAACCTTCTTTGCCTCAGTGTTTAAATCTGGGTAGGACATAGGCTACTTTGTTTTATAGAAGAGCTGGTACACAATTCCCCAAAAAATGTGAAGTGCAGGTATGGCGCTCCGGCCCAAGTCAAGCATTGTGCATGTCTGACATACAGTGTGACTGTGAGTGTTTTCTGCATGGCTCTAACCCTTACACTGAGGCTGACAGTGACGTCTGTATTGGTCGGGGAAAAAGATCAGCCCCAAGCCACATTTCTCTACATGAAGACTGGCATTCACTGTTATCGACCAAATGCAGTCTAGTATGCACTGTATGTCGTAAAGGAATACTGGCAACCTTTCTGTATTGCATCACATAGTTTAGTTGAATTCAAGTTTGGCCTTTTATACCACGATAGCTTGAAGTACGCTTGAAGTCATTTAAAACACATTTGTGGGCTTTCGAACTGATATTTAATTTTAAAAATTGCGCTGAAAAATGAGCATCAAAGTAGCGTGCGTGAAATGCGTCAGTGTTAAATGTTAACGAGAACTCAATATCAATGTCAGTGTGTCGTGACAATCAAAACACTGAACACACATCTGTCGTTTTGTTTAACAGTTTATTTACATCTTCTAAGGCAGCTGGAACACGTAAAAAAATATATTCAGCTAACAATAATAACGCATCCTATTCTCTCCACGGTGTTGAGGACTAATGTGTATGAACAGAGCCGCTCTTAAATGGAAAATCTCGACGAGACTTTACCACATCAGTCTCTCCCCAAATCGTTTTTTTTTTTTAAAGAGGTTCGCAGACAAACCTCGATGATTTGTTTCCTTTTAAACCAAAAGGAAAGCCACAGGGAAATCACTTTGGCTTTGATTTCACTTCCAGCAATGTGTACGACGGGTGTCCACTCGGACCACCTCTCTGTTGCTTTTGATCAATTTCACAATCATGTCTCTGTCTTATCCTCCCTCACTTGACACTCTCATCCATTTCCTTTGACTCTTTATTTGTCTTGACAGTCAGTTGATTGAATTTTTACACACAGTAGGCTATAACAGACTGGTCTTTCTCAACGTTGTTCCATGAAAATAGTTAGCTATGAGCAAAGGCTATGCTACATTCTGATACTCAAACAACCATTTTGTTATCAAAGTTATCTGTTTACTGGTTCAAACAATGCCACTGATTTGAATTGATTCAAACACAAATCATCAAGATGAAGGTGAAGATGGCTATGGATTGAAGACCATGCACTCTCGAACATGGCCTTCTGCTTGATGGAGTTCATAGTGAATGTAGTGCAAGAGTGTGCATGTACAACCTGTTTGTCCACGACTAAGAGGTAAACAGCAATCATGTTCTACATTTTCCCCCATCACCTCCAAATAGACCTACGCCATTGGTAAACGTTCAGCATAACATTTTATTTCACTGAGGACTGTCATGATTGTGTATTATGCACTGGGCCAATTTCCAAGCTTAGCCATGAAATCTGGCATTACAGACACCCACTGGCAACATTGTGTCACTTTATGCTTTGTTTCTCCAAATGAATGTTATTGTCGCATTGTCAATAGATTGCATGTTTGCTAGAAAAATGGAAGTGTGTCTTCAGTGATATTTTGGGAAGGAAAGAATGCCTTTCAAAAAGGGATTGTGGTTACCAGGCAACAAGGACCAGAACCAATTGGAGGATGAAGGAGCAAACCATTTTTTTCTCCCTCTCCCTCACTGTCTCTCTCTTACACACATGTAAGCAACTGCTTCACCTGGAACCAAAATCCCATGGAAACTCTGACCATGGAGAAGAGTATTAGCCCACTTCTTATGCTCACGTGTAGGATTATGTCCAATTGAAATAGAAAAGAGAGCTTATACGTACACTAGACAAGGTATTGGGTTACTACCAAAATCCCAAACAGTTTGCTTTGTGAGACTGTAAGCCCGGCTGGATGTTGTGTTGATTCAGGAGATATGAATGGTTCAAGCACAGTACTAACGGGGCGAGGTGCCCCAGGAAGAGGTAAATCTGTCCCTTTTGCAAGGAAACAAAGGCTGAGTCTTTTCAAATGGACCGTCAACATAATTCCACACCACTTGATAAGGAATTGAGAAAGTGCCTTAGGGGCATCTATCTTTGTCCTTTTCAGACCTCAGCTGCATTCACGAGTCATGGCTAAGCACTAACATGTAAATAACTATCTGGGCTCATTTTCCCGATGCATATTTCGGACAACGGCCGAAGAGTAACATGCATTCCCCAAAACACCAAGTAGAGAGTGTGTCGTTGAGGCATGGGTCGATATTGATACGATCTGAAAAAAAGCCAGAGCTGTTCTAGGGTCGGCGTTCTCCCTTTCAAATCTTACCTTAACATTAGAATTATTTCACGGATCAGTTCCTAGAGAGAAATGATCATCTATGGCAACAGATATTGGAGCGGCTTACCCTATATAAATGCACTAAATCAAGATTTGGCACATCATTGCGCACGTTACATATGAAATGTATTGATGCAAAAATTACAGACAGTAGCATAAAAATAACGAAACAAAACTCAATTGGATGAACATGAAATAGATTTTAATATCATTGAAATATATCGGTCTATGTAGCCTAAACTGTATTTATATTTCTAATACAGTCAACTTGATTTTAATTTGTTTTCAACAGCAACTTTAGTAACTAGGGTTTTGAAAAACAGCCTGGAGATTTAACAATGTTCCTACAAAGGTTCTAACAATGAACTTGATGAACAATGAGCCTGTAAGATGCTTTTGGGAAACTGGGCCCTGAACAGTTAATCATTAATGCACTCATTCCTCACACTCTTCCCCCCCAAATCAGACATCAAGAGTTTTCACAGAGGCACCGAATGCTGTACAGAGACAAAACCTGGCAGGCGGTGCCACTTTCCCCTTTTTTTTGTCTATTTTCCGGCGAATTCTGAGGCTTTTTGCCAACACATGATTCATTAGCCTTGCAACGTGGGCACAGTAATTGAACACGCAGTAAAGTGACAATGACGCAGTCTACTACAGTCTACCAAAACAAATTCATCATTGCTTTTCTCTGAATGTGTTTTTTCCCCGGTGGCACGTCACCAGAAGATAGATCAGGCATACTTTTTTATTTAAATTAATAATCATTTATGCAAGACTTAAAAACACATTGCAGAACCCAGTGCAGGTGAGGTGGCATGGCACTTGAATTGAAAAGGTATTATGCACATCGAATAAGACCCATTAGAGAGAAACAGAGGAAGGAGGGGAGAAAAACAGTCATTGTATTGTGGACTCAACAAACGGTTGAAGCTTGGGGTGTAAATTAAATGAGCTTGCCGTCGAAAGTTTCCCATACAAGACCGAGAGCGTTCTAGTCCTCAGTTAATTTCCTGTGTGTGTTTGCACATCTTCTCTGTGGGAAGCCGACAGGCCACACCAACCAAACAGGTATTGACAGGAAGCACTGACCAACCGCTGAGAAAAGATAATAACTTCATGTAACATATCTCAAATGTTTTCCCCATGAGATAACCCTACAGCTGCTGCTAATGGTGAAGCTGTCTGTGTGACAATAAGGGCCTATTCAAATGGAAGAGAGTTGAGAGAGATACTGCGATGAGATTTCAATTTACATAATATATACATCAAATTTTTAATTTACATTAGCAACAGAATGTCATGTGCCGAGAGAGGGTTCGAGTGCTCGGCAAGGGACATTTACCGCAAATATCCCAGTATAGCCACTAGTAAGCAAAACTATTAAACAATGCAAGCAACTTTTCATCATAACCATATTACACTCTTGAAATATTGCAACCCAACCACATTACACTCTTGAATAATACAAATAATTCACACGCATGTACAGACAATTATAGGGCTTATTTTGTCGTCCGTCCTTAAACTCATTACATTTTAACTTAAAGAAAAAAGCACAGTTAATGCTAGCTAGCTACCTAGCAAAATCTAACAGCATATCTTCATCTCATACGATTATAAATGTAGAGTAGGCCTACCCTACAACACTAGAAATAAACAGGCTTCATTTTGATCACTATAATGCAAATTGGGCAACTGAAAACGTGAGTCATTTCCTAGGGAGTTGAGACGGGCGGTTTTCGGTGGCTCGGTGGAGCCAGCCAAGCACCGTTGATAATTTTTCTTTCCTTTAAGCTACGTTAACAATTTCAGAATGCAATAGGCTGTTACCTCAATTTCAGGTAACAACTAAATAAAACAAGTCTTAAATATAGGGAAAATACCAGACGCAAGGCCCTCCAAAGGGTGGTGAAGACGGCCCAGTACATCAATGGGACCATGCTTCCACCCATCCAGGACATCAACTCATACCGCTGCATTATCAAGGATCCCACACACCCCAGCCATAAGCTGTCTACACCTTTACTGTAGCGCAGACAGTATCGGAGCATGAGGTCTGATACCAACAGTTTCAGAGACAGTTTTATCTACAAACCAGCAGACTGCTGAACACTTGAACTGGACTGACCACCTGCACTGATTCTCCACATCTTAGCACATATTCACTCACTCGCACTAACACACATACCCACAGAGATATACCCCCCCCACACACACACACACACACACACACACACACACACTACACATCACAACTGCTGCTACCCGACTCTTATTATGATTGCTAATACTGCCCACTTTAAACACTTGCCCCCAAATCCCCCTTCCCCAAAACAAGTGTAGATATTGGACATTTTGCCTTCATTTTATAGATTTTGCCTTCCTGTATTATACCTATGATCCAATGTTTATTCTATTCATCTGAGCCATTTACTTTATGTTTGTATGTCTCTTATCTTTTATTATTTGTTATTGTTGTTGCATTGTCGAGAAGGAAGCACTTCGTTGGACAGTGCATACCATGGGTATCCTGTAAATACAACTTAGAAAACTTGAAACTGTTTCGAAAACATTGCTCTGCTATTATAATTTTTACTGTATGAGTGTTGGGCAACTGTGTCGTGTGCTGTCCGGAGGTAGTGGTCAAGACATAAGCAATTCACAGCTTTACATTACATGAATTTGTCTATTCTCTGGATTTTTTTTCTCTCGATACCTCTGAAGAATCGCCTTCAACTTTCGTCAATGTAAAAAAAGGGCCTAAGATGGGATGTGTGGAGATTTAATATGAGATGTGATTTCCTCTCACAGAAACAAGTATAGCAAAAGTAAACCACTCCAGACAGTCATTGTTTTAGGTCATTCGATTCCACACTACCTGCAGATTATTTTGTTGGAGAATTCTCTCAAGAGCTTCAAGCCCTCTTGTAAAAACATGAATATGTAATTTTGGTCAAAGGATCCTCATGGAAACCATAATCTAATTTAAAGTAATATCAAAGCTAAGGGCCTTTGCCAAATTGAGGAAAGACATTCGCTGGAACAAGTCACAAAAAAGAGAACCTGATCAAAAGAAGTATTTTATTTGAACAAAGAGCAGTCCCTTTCATTGGCTGGTAATAAAGCAACACTAGGTGGCTTGAAAATGTGTGACCTAAAAGGAGCTATGTGAGCACTTATGATCCGAGGCATCATTTGCAACTTCAAAAGGCGAGTTCTAGGCCATCCATGTTTTTACAGTACAGTAAAATATGGGATTATAAAAACATCACTGAGCAAAGGGAAGCAACATTGTAGTACATCTACGATAAGATGGTAAAACAAAAATCGTCTCATGCCAAATACCAAATCAACATCTAGCCCATTTCCTGTCAGAGACCTGAAAGGGATAGATATTATAAGGAAAATGCTAGCAATATGGCAAAAAATATATATAATCTAACAAAATCATGATAGATGGAGATATTTCCACAGAGCTAAAAACCTACCGATTTTCGAGAGAGAATCATACACCGACCTTGGGGCAGATAGAGGCCAGCCAAAGCCAACGATGGCCAATGATTTGTGTTGACGTGTGCTGAGCACATGTTCCAAAGTAAATCAAGAAAGTAGGTTAAGACACTGATTGGTCTTGACTTAACTGCTATTTGTAGAGGTGAGGGGAGAAAAGCACTAGGAGGGAAATTAGCTTAATGGTGGCATTATTAAAGAATGTGCTCTCTGATTAAGGGATGTATACTGCCAGACACAGCAGGAGAAGAAGAGAGAAACTCATCAGGAAGAGATCAGACCCGAACCGCCAAAGGGACCAGACATCCAATTACTCAGTAAACCAGACTTTTGTAAGTCACACACATTTAAGGATTAAGTACCCAACATGCATTGCAATGTGGGCCACTTTTTTGTGGCCATGTGTGTGGTCACGTGTGTTGCAAGGTATCAAATGTGCACAACTTTTTGTAAATTCACGATCACACGATATTCAGTCTGGGTTGACAAGTAAATCTGATGAATTAAAAGAGATCTATAATCTAGTATTGCTCAGTGTTGCTCTCCATATAATAAATCAGGATATCAAAAGAATCAGGGGACATTTTCAATGAACTACTAACCTTCATTGTTTTGTGGTTATTAGACAGCAATTGCTGTAGTGAATTGCTTTTGTTCACTTATTAAATTCTTATATCTTTCAACGACAGGTTGTACCTCAAACTCTACTCATTAACTTTTTTACAACAGATTTACAAACTATTTATGTCCTCTGACCATGGTAACACTTTCAATGAAACAACATTGCATAACCATTATAAAAGTATTTTCCATGACTATATTTGTGGGTTTGTTTTTATTGTTGAATCTGTTGCTACAAAAATTCCTCAAGGTGTTCTCATGCTGTAGTATTATTTTGGATACAAACCTGGTTTCCACTTTCCATGCTGGTCACAATGTGTCATTCATTCAACCCCATGACATGCAGAGTACATACATAATGCCATCATGGGAAAAATCCTTTCTGTCTATGAGAATGGTCCTATAAGATAAGATGCTATGATCTGTGTGCACAAAAACCTCTACTGACGCAAGACAGTGATGCCTCATGACAGCATGTGACAGTAACACTTTTTAATAATGACCTTCACTTTTTCACTTTTGTATTCAGCAAAACTCCAGTCTCACTACTAGCCCCCCACACCTCTCTGATTCAGAGGGGTTGGGGTTAAATGCAGATAGACAGATTTCAATTGAACACATTCAGTTGGACAGCTGACTAGGTATCCCCCTTTCCCTTACAAGTACTAGAATTGAGTCTTCAGTTTATTTTTGCAGTGCAGTTTGTGGATAGACGTCATCACTTCTACCTCCACTTATCGCCAATTTTATTGGGATCCCCTTTAGCCGATACCAATGAGGACAGATAGTCTTCCTGGGGTCGGACACATAACAAAAAAGACATTGCACTCAAAAATACTTTACATACATTAAAATCATTAACATAGGCATTACAACTAGGTCAGATAGGGGAGAGGGGTTGTGTTGTGAGGTGTTTTATTTGTATTTTAAAGCTAATTTAGGTGTTTAATTGAGATAGGAAGGGAGTTCCATTTTGATCATGGCTCTATATAATACTGTGCATTGCCTTGAATTTGTTCTGGATTTGGGGACTGTGAAGAGACCCCTGGTGGCATGTCTGGTAGGCCTAGACTCCATGGCACCTGTAGTGAATGCCATTAGGAATCTGGCCGATTTGAGCGTCGCGATTCCAACCATTTCCCACTCTTCCGCCTGCATCAGACAATGAGCCCCACACTAATGGTTCAGAAACGAATTTAACAAATCCCTAATGGCTCAGGTAGCAGACTGTGGAGGGGAAGACAGTGGGAGGGCGTGGGTGGAGAGGTCCTTAGCATGTTAATACAATACCATCTTAATTGATTACTTAACACCCAATCGCAGGAGCTTTTGTAGCCAATGTTCTCTGCTATTATGCATATTGTCTTGACTCATTGGGGTATTTTGAAAGAGTATACACCTATTGTGTTGCCCCTGTGCTGGAGATCATTGTGTCTACTCAAGATATTGTGTGGAAAAGGAGCTACAGTATTCTTTTACTTTGTAAAGCTGGGCAAGGGGCTGACGATAATGAGGAACGTTTGCCAAAAAACACAGGCTCCAAAGTCATGTGGGAGAGAAATAGGGTTTGAATCTTGGCAGAGAAAAAGACAATGCAACAATACAGTATATGGCTACTTCAGGGTACTAGGTTGGCATTGTCGACTGCACAGATCCACTTTATGGACTAGCAAGAGAAATAGTGGGATGAAGCAATTCTCAAAAGGAACTGATTTCAGCCCTGTCAGACAAGAGTGCATGCACTTGCTTTACATGTCTGCAATGTCTTATACAATAGGAGCCTCCGACTTTGTCAGTGGAAAGCAGCAGCCTCATCATCAATGATTTCATTGCCATAAAGTAACTGGGACAGGACTCCAAAATTAGATTTCAGAGGCATCTACTTGCATGATTGCTTAATAGGTCTTGATGCCTTTTAACACTGGTAATGCAGGCTACACAATTGGATCTTTACATATGTGACCGACTGGCTCAAAATCGTCTCATGTAGCAACATTTGAAATTATGTTTTGTACATTGGATAAAAGTAGACTCAGAGCTACACAATGGTATATCATACATTGCATTTGAGGAACAATGCGAAATACATTTTGCTTGAAAGTTGTTAAACTTGTAAACTCACTTTAGAGAAAATGGCCTTTGAATGTTTTGGTACTACTACTGGAGAGCCCTTCTTTGTCTACACCCATTCAGCATTGTTCAAACCCTCTTAAGCTTTACCCCCATCCATCTCTTTAAGGGTTGATCTGAGATCCTGTGCCTAATAACAGCAGTCACCCCTGTAAAGACCTTTATTATACAGAGATTCAAAATGTGTAATTTGTGCTTGTGACCCAGAGACTCTTGACCATTTATTTGTGGACTGTTCTTATGTTAGAATATTTTATTTTAAAATAAACTACTATTAATGTTAATTTGAAAGACTGATATTATGTTATATTGTGTTCCAAATTATATGGACCCTGATTTCACTTTCATTGTTAATTTGTTTATTTTTATTATAGATTCGTTATCCATAAAATTAAGTGGGAGAAGAACAAACCCCTCTTCACATTGTTTAAGATAATTTCTAAATAATATTTAAATTCTATCAATAAGGGTGAAAACAAAAAAGTAATACGTACCTTAAAACTTTTTGACAAGATCTATGTACTCTTGTTTGTATATTTCTGTTTTTGTATTTGTTTTGTTCATAATAATATATAAAATATATAAATATATTTATATATATATAAATACTAAAACAATTTCAGTCAAGCACCCAAGCTAACTTGCTAGCTACTTCCAGACACAAATGAGAGAACAGCTCACTGAACGTTACTCGCCCTAACAGAGCTGGCTGGGCTGTTACGTTATCCAGAACGTTGGTGACTGTAAAGGTGCTGTCAGATTGTTTGTTCGTAAATGCAGAGCATTTCACTCTCAGAGCACACACTGGACGCTCTGGCCAATGAGAAGGGTTGATCCAAACGGTCTGACCTCACAACAGCAGTCAAGCACCCAAACTAACTGGCTAACATTGGCTAGCTACTTCCAGACACATAATGAGAGAACACCCCACTCTGACCATTTTACTCACCTTAGTTGAGATGGTTAAGCTGTTTTCATGTTATCCAGAGCGTTGGTGACTGTAACTGTGCTGCTGGCAACAATTTCATTACGCTTTTTTTGCCGACATTTAGTGACTCTGGCCATATTCAACTGGTGTTGATCGTTCGTAAAATGATCAGTTATTCTGCGCTGTGGCACGCTCAGACGAGAGTGCTCTGAAATCGGAGTAGATAGCCAGACTGAATTTATGAACATAGTGGAATCTTTTAATAAGACATGTAGCTAGCTAGCTAAAGAATAAACCATAATCCCAACTCATAATGTTACTACCCTGCATGAACTTAACATAACGTTAGCTAGCAAGCCAGCCAGCCAGCTAACTTTAGCTATCTAACAGTACACTTTAACTTGAAATGAAATCACTTTCTTGCACGTATACATCATAGTGTGTCTCCTGTCATGGATGCCATGGTTGCCCTTAGTTTGAAGATGTAATCCAGAAACAGGTGTTTTCTCCATCTCCTTAGCTATCATACTCGAATTCCACTGAACTTGGTCCTCCAGAAAGTGGAGAGCAATACTTATACAGTTTTACTACGCATTAAAAACAATTTAAAGCAGCATTAGACAGGATTACCAACACATAGTGACCAGCTCAAATAGACAAAAGCGTGCTATATGGCAGACCAATCAAAACTCATCTCTCAGCATGTCCAGCTCACTCATTATCTCAGCCAATCATGGCTAACGGAAAGGTTGATGGCTTTTTCTGTGGCTAAACCAACTAGGATCGCAATTTAAATGTTTTATTCATATTTACAGATATTGTACAAGTTTGTTATTAAGGCACATGAAAGTTCACATGTTCGAGAAGGCATTTCTGCCTTCTTTTTTGTAAGTTCAAATGACTCTCCTATGAAGTAGTGACCAGTGACATACGCCTAGTTTCCTGAAACAGGTCACGTTTCCTCATAAATTGCATGCCATTGCAACATAAAACATTAGAGATATTCATCCTACAGATGTAAATGTCTCAACAGAAAGAGACTAATCACTAATGAGGCTGACAGTCAGGATGTATGACCCTGTCTCTCCTGCCAGCTAGAGATCTTATCAGATCTAAGGAGAAACCATTACTAGGTTACTAGGCCTTAAATCACATGCATGAGCGCACCAGGCCATCACGAATCTTCAACTAACTTATTAACTTAGCTTTAACATAACACATACTCTTGTAGACGTAGCATGCACATAACACTCACAATACTGGCTACAAACGCGCAATGACTACAGTGGCTGGCAGTCCGGTAATTAGGAGATATGCATTGGCTAAACAATGCTACCAGCTGACTACAGTACACCTTTTTTTACAGTGAGCATGTGGCAAGAGCACCTGCCGCAGCGCACTTTGTTGAATATCTCCCTGTCACCGGCACAGCCCGCAGGACAGCATCATTACAACACTTTAATTTCCTCCATCTTGACGGTACCGCTGAGCCCAGGGTCAGTTCAGATTCATCACACGCTTATTACAACAGGTCATGGCTGGTGCCCTGTTTCAATGCCCGACCTCGCCCCCTCCCTCCTTTTACACGGCTGAACAGTAACGGTAACGTGTGTGTATCTAAAGTAGCTGATTTTTTTTCCTAATTGAAAAATGATTTGTGACAATAATAAAAGGGTGCGTTGAAGAGGCGTGTGAGAGCCCTCTGTATTTTACTTAAGTCTTTATAGCAAAGTGTGTGTGTGTGTGTGAGAGAGAGAGAGAGAGAGAGAGAGAGAGAGAGAGAGAGAGAGAGAGAGAGAGAGAGAGAGAGAGAGAGAGAGAGAGAGAGAGAGAAAAAAATATAGCAGGCAACCCATATAGTAATTACTACATGGGTACTCCTGAAACGTGTAAGGAAGATTTACGTGGAATATGTCTTATAGGTTGTCATATACACTACCGTTCAAATGTTTGGGGTCACTGTATGTGAGAAACACAGGAATGCTATCAGGTATGAAGGTAAGACCCAGATTCAGACAACATTGAATGAACAATGGTTTAATAATCTAACAGGGGCATCTAAGGCAGGCAGGGGTCAGTAAACCAGATATGGGGCAACGGTATCGGACGGCAGGCAGGCTCAGGGTTGGCAGAGGTCAATAATCCAGAGGTGGGACTAATGTACAGGTCAGCAGGCAGGCTCAGGTTCAGGGACAGGCAGGCGGGCTCAGAGACAGGACAGGCAAGGGTCAAAATCAGGAGGGTGAGAAAAGAAGGGACTGGGAAAAACAGGAGCTGAGACTCAAAGATGCTGGTTGACTTTACAAACAGGCAACAGACCAACTGAGAACACAGGTATAAATAAACAGGGAATAATTGGGAAGATGGGCGACACCTGGAGGGGGGTGGAGACAATCACAAAGACATGTGAATCAGATCAGGGTGTGACAGTACCCCCCTCTAGGGGCACCACCTGGCATCCTACCTAGGCGCATACCTGGTTGACTGGGGTGCCGGCGATGAACGGCGGTGATGAGGGATGGGTCCAGGATATCTCTAGCAGGGACACTGCACCTCTCCTCCAGGCCAAACCCCTCCCTGTCAACCGGGTACTAGAAACCCCTGCCCCGTGATCAAACACTTTACAGGCATCTCACTGTGGACTCCAGATGGCCATTGATGACACGGGGAGGAGGGGTGGGCCTGGAAACAGAAGACAAAGGGCTGTGAGACACAGGCTTAATCCTAGACACATGGAAAGTAGGGTGAAATGGCACCGGAAGAAATGGCAGCAGTTTAACGGGTACCCAACCAATTGTGCAATTATGTGTTTTTTTTGCGTTATTTGAAAACAACGTGCAATCATTGGACAATAAATTAGACGAGGTACGATCACGAATATCCTACCAACGGGACATCAAAAACTGTCATATCCTATGTTTCATGGAATCGTGGCTGAATGATGACATGGATATTCTGCTAGCAGGATATACGCTGCACCAGCAAGATAGAACAGCAAGAGGGGGGGGGGGGGTCTGTGCATATTTGTAAACAACAGCTGGTGCACGAAATCTAAGGAAGTCTCTAGACTTTGCTCACCGGAAGTAGAGTATATTGTGATAAATTGCAGGCCACACTACTTGACTAGAGAGTTTTCAGCTATACTTTTCGTGGTAGTATATTTACCAACACAGACAGATGCTGGCACTAAGACTGCACTCAGTCAGCTGTAAAAGGAAATAAGCAAACAGGAAACCACTCACCCAGAGGCGGAGTTCCTAGTGGCCGGAGACTTTAATGCAGCGAAATTTAAATCAGTTCTACCTCATTTCTATCAACATGTTAAATGTGCAACCAGAGGGAAAAGAATTCTAGATCACCTGTACTCCACACACAGAGACGCGTACAAAGCTATCCCTCGCCCTCCATTTGGTAAATCAGACCACAACTCTAACCTGATTCCTGCTGACAAGCAAATATTAAAGCAGCAAGCACCAGTGACTCTGTCTATAAAAAAGTGGACTGTTTTACTATCACAGAATGGAACATGTTCCGAGATTCTTCCGATGGCATTGAGTACACCACATCAGTCACTGGCTTTATCAATAAGTGCATCGAGGACGTCGTCCCCACAGTGACTGTACGTACATACCCCAACCAGAAACCATGGATTACAGGCAACATTCGTACTGAGCTAAAGGGTAGAAATGCCGCTTTCAAGGTGAGGGACTTGTAAGAAATCCTGCTATGCCCTGCGACAAACCATCAAACGGGCAAAGCGTCACTACAGGGCCAAGATTGAATCATACAACACCGGCTCTGACGCTCGTCTTACGTGGCAGGGCTTGCAAAATATTACAGACTACAAAGGGAAGCACAGCCGAGAGCTGCCCAGTGACACGAGCCTACCAGATGAGCTAAATCATTTCTATGCTCGCTTCGAGGCAAGCAAAACTGAGGCGTGCATGAGAGCATCAGCTGTTCCGGACGACTGTGTGATCACGCTCTCTGTGGCCGACGTGAGTAAGACCTTTAAACAGGTCAACATTCACAAGGCTGCGGAGCCAGACGGATAAACCAGAATGTGTGCTCCGGGCATGTGCTGACCAACTGCCAGGTGTCTTCACTGACATTTTCAACATGTCCCTGATTCAAATCTGTAATACCAACATGTTTCAAGTAGACCACCATAGTCCCTGTGCCCAAGAACACAAAGGCAACCTGCCTAAATGACTACAGATCCGTAGCACTCACGTCCATAGCCATGAAGTGCTTTGAAAGGCTGGTAATGGCTCACATCAACACCATTATCCCCGAAACCCTAGACCCACTCCAATTTGCATACCGGCCAAACAGATCCACAGATGATGCAATCTCTATTGCACTCCACACTGCCCTTTCCCACCTGGACAAAAGGAACACCTATGTGAGAATGCTATTCATTGACTGGATCCTGGACTTCCTGACAGGCCGCCCCCAGGTGGTGAGGGTAGATAGCAACACATCTGCCACGCTAATCCTCAAAACTGGAGCTCCCCAGGGGTGCGTGCTCAGTCCCCTCCTGTACTCCCTGTTCACTCACGACTGCATGGCCAGGCACGACTCTAACACCATCATTAAGTTTGCTGACGACACAACAGACCTGATCACCGCCAACGACGAGACAGCCTATAGGGAGGAGGTCAGAGACCTGGCCGGGTGGTGCCAGAATAACAACCTATCCCTCAACGTACCCAAGACTAAGGAGATGATTGTGAACTACAGGAAAAGGAGCACTGAGCATGTCCCCATTCTCAATGACGGGGCTGTAGTGGAGCAGGTTGAGAGCTTCAAATTCCTTGGTGTCCACATCGACATCAAACTAGATTGGTCCAAACACACCAAGACAGTCGTGAAGAGGGCACGACAAAGCCTATTCCCCCTCTGTACACCTAAAAGATTTGGCATGGGTCCTGAGATCCTCAAAAGGTTCTACAGCTGCAACATCCAGAGCAACCTGGTTGCATCACTGCCTGATACGGCAATTTCTCGGCCTCCGACCACAAGGCACTTCAGAGGGTAGTGCGTACGGCCCAGTACATCGCTAAGTTGCCTGCCATCTAGGACCTCTACACCAGGCGGTATCAGAGGAAGGCCCTAAAAATTGTCAAATACTCCAGCCACCCCAGTCATAGACTGTTCTCTCTACTACCGCATGGCAAGCGGTACCGGAGTGCCAAGTCTAGGACAAAAAGGCTTCTCAACAGTTTTTACCCCCAAGACTCCTGAACAGGTAACCAGATGGCTACCCGGACTATTTTAATGTTGTGCCTCCCCCAACCCCTATTTTACACTGCTGCTACTCTCTGTTTATCTTATATGCATAGTCACTTTAACTATACATTCATGTACATACTACCTATATTGGCCCGGCCAACCAGTGCTCCCGCACATTGGCTAACCGGGCTATCTGAATTGTGTCCTACCACCCGCCAACCCCTCTTTTTACACTTCGGCTCTCTGTTCATCATATTTGCATAGTCACTTTAACGATACCTACATGTACATACTGCCTCAATAAGCCTGACTAACAGGTGTCTGTATACAGCCTTGCTACTCTTTTTTCAAATGTCTTTTTACTGTTGTTTTATTTCTTTACTTACCTACACACACACACACACACACACACACACACACACACACACACACACACACACACACACACACATACTTTTTTTCCCGCACCATTGGTTAGAGCCTGTAGGTAAGCATTTCACTGTGAGGTCTACACCTGTTGTATTCGGCGCACGTGACAAATAAACTTGGATTTGATTTGATTTTTCGATATCTGTAAATCCTGAGACTCCCAGTTACACAATAAATGTTCATTTTGTTCCATAAAGATGATTTTTATATCCAAAATTCCTCAGTTTGCTTGGCGAAATAGGAAGCCAATTCTAGATTTAATTTTGGATTGGAGATGCTTAATGTGAGTCTGAAAGGAGAGATTACAGTCTAACCAGACACCTACCTAGGTATTTGTAGTTGTCCACAGATTCGAAGTCAGAACCATCCAGAGTAGTGATGCTGGATGAGCGGGCAGGTGCTGGCAGCAATTGGTTGAAGAGCATGCATTTAGTTTAGTTTGCATTTAAGAGCAGTTGGAGGCCACAGAAGGAGAGTTGTATGGCATTGTAGCTCGTCAGGAGGTCAGTTAACACAGTGTCCAAAGAAGGGCCAGAAGTATACAGAATGATGTTGTCTGCGTAGAGGTGGATCAGAGAACCACCAGCAGCAAGAGCGACATCATTGATGTATACAGAGAAAAGAGTCGGCCTGAGAATTTAACCCTGTGGCCCCCCCAGAGATAATTGAGGTAATATATACATGTAGGTAGGGGTAAAAGAGCAAAACAGAAGGCACCATTTTCTTGTTAATAAAATGTATGGATAGCCAAGGGCACGCTCCAACACTCAGACATTTACAAAGGATGCATTTGTGTTTAGTGAGTCCGCCAGAGGCAATAGGGATGACCACATGTTATCTTGTTAGTGCATGAATTTGACAGTTTTCTTGTCCTCCTAAGCATTCAAAATGTAACGAGTACTTTTGGTTGTCAGGGGAAAATGTATGGAGTAAAAAATACAATATTTTCTTTAGGAACGCAGTGGAGTAAAAGTTGTCAAAAATATAAATAGTAAAGTACAGATACCCCCAAAAAACACTTAAGTAGTACTTTAAACCACTGCTTTCTGCACAGTGCATTGTCATGCTGAATCAGGAAAGGGCCTTCCCCAAACTGTTGCCAAAAAGTTGGAAGCATAGAATCATCTAGAATGTCATTGGTTCCTGTAGCGTTAAGATTTTCCTTCCCAGATTCGTCTTGTCGGACTGCCAGATGGTGATTCATCACTCCAAAGAAAGCGTGTCCACTGCTCCAGAGTCCAATGGCAGCGAGCTTTACACCACTCCAGCCGACGCTTGCGTTGCGCATGGTGATCTTAGGCTTGTGTGCGGTTGCTCGGCCATGGAAACCCATTTCTTTAAGCTCCCGACAAACATTTATTGTGCTGACTTTGCTTCCAGAGGAAGTTTGGAAATAAGTAGTGACCGAGGCCAGATTATTTTTACCCGCTACGCAATTCAGCACTTGGTGGTCCCATTCTGTGAGTTTGTGTGGCCTACCACTTCACAGCTGAGCCGTTGTTGTTGTTGCTCCTAGACATTTCCACTTTACAATAACATTACTTAGATTTGACCGGGGTAGCTCTAGCAGAGAAGAAATTTGACGAACTGACTTGTTGGAAAGGTGACATCCTATGACTGTGCTACATTGAAAGTCAATGAGCTCTTCAGTAAGGCCATTCTACTGCCAATGTTTGTCTATCGATATTGCATGGCTATGTGCTCTTTTGTTTTCACGTGTCATTAATGGGTGTGGCTGAAATAGCCGAATCCACTAATTTGAAGGGGTGTCCACATACTTTTATATACAGTGCATTCAGAAAGTATTCAGACCCCTTGACTTTTTCCATATTTTTGTTACATTAAAGCCTAATTTTTTTTTTTTTCTTCCCTCATCAATATCCACACAATACACCATAATGACAGAGCTAAAACATGTTTTTAAAAATGTTAGCAAATGTATTGAAATACCTTAAATAAGTATTCAGACCCTTTACTAATGATACTCAGAATTGGAGATCAGGTGCATCCTGTTTCCATTGATCATCCTTGAGATTTTTACAATTTATTTGATGTCCACCTGTGATAAATTCAATTGATTGGGCATGATATGTAAAGGCACACCTGTATATACAAGGTCCCACAGTTGACAGTGCGTGTCAGAACAAAAACAAAGCTATGAGGTCGAAGGAATTGCCCGTTGATCTCCGAGAGAGGATTGTGTCGAGGCACAGATCTGGGGAAGGATACAAAAACATTTCTGCAGCATTGAAGGTCCAAGAAGGGGACGAAGGGCATTGATCAGAGAGGTGACTGTTTTTATGTGTATGTGAATAACTCACGTCGGAGAGTTTGGTAAAGTTCTATCATAATCCATAATCCTACTCGGGTATAACATGTTACAGGTCACAACATCCTAATCAGACACTCATAATGCACCTGTTTATATAGCCTAGATTGGTGCCCCGCTAGTGCCATCTCTGGGTTGGCATTATGCCCATCATTTTAACATCTTCCTTTTCATTTATAATTAGCTCGAGCACTTCATACCATTTTAATACCACAATGAAAATACCTATTTACATTATCAAACCCCCTTTTTTATGAGATGAAAAAAATCATTGTCCATCTCTTAAGGGACATGTTAAGGTCTGATGTTAGGCCTTGTCCTAGTGTGTCGCACTGCTAGCATATGATCTTGGGCTCCTCTAGGATCCTCAGGTCCTCTCCTGGCACCCCTGTGATGGTGGGAGCCTCAGGGTTTCTCATTCCTCTTCCACAGCCTCCTGAAATTGTGGAGGCACTGTCAGCAGAGATAACTGCCCTGGTGGGGTCTTCCAAATCTCCTCATTATGTGTCCTGCCGACACCATCCAGAGGATATTCACAATCTTTCCATGTGTCCCTCCTGTGACCTATGCTCTCCTGAACTGGGCGCATGTCCTTCCAGTTCCTTCAACACTTTCAGCCTTTTTCTTCCACTTCATATGACCTTGCACTGGAGTGCCCTATGCATGTGCCAAGACTCCATGTGGCATCCCTGGCGTGAGGTGACAGGAGCACTCTGAGAGTTTGGCCTTGTTTTATTACAGGCAGATTTTTTGCATGCTGGTCAAAGTAATGTTTTGACTTGTCCTGCCGTACACATTTGTGTTCCTGAACATCCCCAATAACCTTTGGTGCGAGGAGCTTGGGAGTTGTTGGCAACAGAGCAGGTGCGTCTAGACATTAAGCCCTGTACAGGACTGCTGCCCGAAGCCCTCTGTGGGAGTAATTCTCCATGTCAAAACGGCTTGCCACACATACCCCACCAAGGAAGTTCTCTCTTCAATGCTAGGCAGACTCTTATTTTGCCCGTTTCTTCCACCACAACCATGTTGCTTATCCACTTAATAGGTTTGGTGACCTTCGTAATGACACCCTGTTCCTCCATTGAATCAACAGTATCTTTTCCGTTGGGTGGAATGGGGATTCGGCGGGGAAGCTGTTGAACTGGTCTAACAGACTCATCCACCACCAGGTGGCGTTGACCTGGCAGAGCCTCCCCCCATCCCTTCAAAAATGTCCTCAAATTGTTTCAGTATTGCCTCTGAGGTGTTCAAGTCTGATGGGACCTTTTTGTATTACTTTAGTGCTGACATGATGAACGACATGTTGGTGGTTGAGATGTAGTACTTAAGCTTTTTCACACGTTTCTGCTGAAAGGAGAGGCTTTTGCAAGGTTTTCACCACTTGGAACTTTAGCACTTATGTTTCCCCAATCGTGATTGGCTTGTAGTTCTGGTATAATACTGGGCCATCGTACAGCCTTTGCCTTGCTTGGTTGTGGCTTTGCATCTCCATCCTGCATTACTTGCATAAAGTCTCTGTAGCTGAGTATATTGACAGTTGAGCCACTGTCTAACTGGCATTTGGTAGTGCAGCTTGGATCGTAATCACAGTTATCACTTGTCAGTGGGGCAGGCTTTAAGTTTGTAAACCATTTATCTTTGCCACTTTGTACATGCACCCTTCTTTAGTATTTTTCCTCCTTAGTTCACTGTCCGATCGATGAATTATGTTTCCATTTTCTATCGACATGGTCTCTGTATTTGTTCTGAGTGGCATAATTGACAGATTCTGCCTGTTCAGGGACAGTGTTCATCTTTTTTAATTGGATCTGTGTCTGTTCGCTTGTTCTGCATACATCTATAGTTTAAGTCAGCGTAAGTTGTGGTTCGCTCAGCATACTTGCTCTAACTCTGTTATCTTTACAGCCAATCACAAGTCTGTCTCTGATCATTGTGCCTCTCTTTGACCCAAAATCACAATTGATACAATTGACACAATTGACGTAACCTCACAACATATTGACCAGACGTCTCTGTTTGAGTTTGTTCACGTGTAAAAAATGAATCTTTCATAAATCAGATTATGGGTGGGTTCAACATGTCTTTGTAAAAGGTCAAGGATTTTCTTAGAATATTTTTCTATCCTCTTCCCCAGATCTAGGGGACGCTGAAGCATATGGCAGTCTCTTCCCATAACACTAAGCAGTGTTGCCAGTCTCACATGCAGGTCTTTTTTTTTTATCTAAGCCCGTAGTGATTTCATAATTCTTCCACTGATCACGTAAAAATAACCAGTTTTGATAAAAATCGCCTTTCATGTCCATGGCACAAGGCACCGAAATTTGACTGAGAGACATTGCAGGCTTTTCGTCCTTGCTCATTTGTTCCACTTATTTGCGTTTATCCGACAGTGATTACATACCTTATCCTCTTTTCCGCAATGCATGACTTTGGGTTAATTTCTCTGACACCATGTTTTTATGTGAATGGAAATAACTCACGCTGGAGGGTTGGCGTTATGCCCTTTCTCTTAACATTGACAAAGAACCCAATGGTCACTCTGACAGAGCTCCAGAGTTCCTCTGTGGAGATGTGAGAAACTTCCAGAAGGACAACCATCTATGCAGCACTCTACCAAATCAGGTCTTGATGGTAGAGTGGCCAGATGGAAACCACTCCTCAGAAAAAGGCACATGACAGCCTACTTGGGGTTTGCCAAAAGGCACCTAAAGACTCTCAGACCATGAGAAACAAGACACTCTGGTCTGATGAAACCAAGATTGTACTCTTTGGCCTGAATGCCAAGCGTCACGCCTGGAGGAAACCTGGCACCATCTCTACGGATAAGGATGGTGTTGAGAGCATCATGCTGTGGGGATGTTTTTCAGTGTCAGGGCCTGGGAGACTAATCAAGATCGAGGAATAGATTAATGGAGCAAAAAACAGAGAGATCCTTGATGAAAACCTGCTCCAGAGCACTCAGGATGTCAGACTGGGCTGAAGGTTCACCTTCCAACAGGACAACGACCCTAAGCACACAGCCAAAACAATGCAGGAGTTGCTTCAGGACAAGTCACTGAATATCCTTGAGTGGCCAAGCCAGAGCCCGGACATGAAGCCAAACAAAAATCTCTGGAGAGACCTACAAATTGCTGAGGTTCTGAAGAGAAGAATGGGAGAAAGTCCCCTAATACAGATATACCAAGCTTGTAGCTTCATACCCAAGAAGACTCAAGGCTGTAATCAATGCCAAAGGTGCTTCAACAAAGTACTGAGTAAAGGGTCTGAATACTTATGTAAATGTGATAGTTTTTTATTATTTAATACATTTGCAAAAATTTCTAAAAACTATTTTGCTTCACCATTATGGGGTATTGTGTGTAGATTGATGAGGAAAACAATTTGTTTTATCCATTTTAGAATAAGGCTGTAACGTAACAAAATGTAGAAAAAGTCAAGGGGTCTGAATACTTTCCGAATGCACTGTATAGATAGTGTATATAAACATTTTATAATTGCGTGATATGATAGCATTTTACAGACCTGCTCTCCCTGTCGCCGCAAGATTAATGGTTTTGACCACAAAAATTCTGCTTCCCTACATGCCCCACTGCTTTGATTGTTGTAACATTAGCCCATTAAATAAAATGTAAAGAACTAGATAGATACATGTAATTTGCAGTGTCCATGATTATGAGCAAAGTCATTGTAGCTTATCATTTCACTTCCCCTGTGAAAACCATGTTCACGGTCTGACTTGACTTTTCTGTACTGATTAACCTTAGCTAAGGTCATCATCAATCTCTTGGCCCGAGGGGAGCGCTACTTATGACTCCACTGACCAGGCATGATGGAAGAGGCCTAACATGGAAGGAGAAATCATGCATTTGCAGCCCTGTCATAGTTGGCACCAGCTGGCGTCAACGTCTTTCTCTAGATACAATTCAGCCAAATAGACGTGTTTCCTAAAGTGCAGTAAAGTTGCATCAAATCCACACAAGTGTCAAACTCATTCCATGGAGGGCCGAGTGTCTGCAGGTTTTCGCTCTGCCTTATACTTGATTGATGAATTAAAGTCACTAATTGGTAAATTGTCTAGGGCTTAATAGAAAGGGAGAACCATAAACCTGCAGACACTAGGCCCTCCATGGAATGAATTCTACACCACTGTCCTATGGGGACAGCCTCAAAACCCTTTTGGAAAAAGAAATTCTGAAAGTGTAGGTGTTGTGGTTGTGTCATTAAGTGAATGTGATAATCTATGCGGCTGTGACTCATAACCTTCTAGCATTTGCATTTCCTTGTCATGATTTAACCCAAGGTGTTTAGCATTGAGGTTGATAAAAGGATATCTTTTTTCAGAAAATCAAACAATAATATACCAGCTTTTGTACCACATTTTAAAATATCTCCATACATGTACAAATGAAGAGCAGTCAAATCAATTGTAGGCCATGTCACCCTATAGCAAAAAAAAGCCTTGGATTCAAAGCTGTTTAAAATAGGAGCACATGAACAAGCATGATGGAGGAGCTACAGTCTGTGTTTCCCCCAGACATCTTAGCGGGAAGGCACGGTGCGACTGAGAAAAACTACCCTTTATGTTTCATTGTGTCTCAGAGGAAGTAGAGCAGACAGTTATCCAAACAGCTTTTCCATTTAAATCCTCAGCTCAGTCGGTGGTACATGCAGGGAGTCCAGTCGACTCACAGAGCACTGATCTCAGTCAGCAGGGCAGCTAGTGGGAAGGTTGTCTGAAAAAGGACACTCCTCACAATGTTTAGGATGTGTCATCATAACCCTCTTACCCCACGTTCATAACCAAATGGGAAGGTGGTATTTACCACATACAAAATCCACTTGAACGGCCTGCACACCGGTAATTACTTGTGGGAAACTTGTCTATCAACCCTGAGCTCTGACTTCTCCCACATGCTGACCTCTGGTTTAAGCTACTAAGGAATAACAGCTTTTTATCAGTCGCATGTAACAACAAAGCATCATTTATAAAAAACAATCCATTAATGTGGTTTTTGAACACTATCTTTTGTTTACAAGCACGATAGCTGTACTTTTAGTTTATTTTTCATGCAACTTGTTGGCCATTAGCCAATCGCTTTCTCAACAAGTTCAAACCACATGAATGCATCCAACTTGTATTTACAGATTCACAATTGGTAATTACCACCTTCCTACTTGGATATGAACGCCGATTTAGCCCTACAGAGCTCGCTGTCATGTACAGTCAACAGTAACACTCCATTTTAGGGCATACCAGTGAGGAAGTGTTCAAGATGAGTCATGGTGTTTTAGCAGTGCGTGTCATATTTTGGAAGGTATATCCTTAATCGGTTGATGGTTCTGATTAGGAAGTCATTGTTTACTTCGCCGAGCAGTGCCCAAGAAATAATTAAATCCTGTTGTTAGATGTTTCCGCCATCCCCAGATCAAAATCAAACATGGATGTCAATGCTTGGTTGCACACGCTCAATTCTACTTCCTGTCAGTGAATCACAGCCCCTGTAATGTAAGGCTGATTATCTAAGACAAACAGATGTGAAACACAGACAGGTGTGCGCAAAGTGAGAATACAACATGGGATCCATGTTTGGTTTTGATTTGGATGGGGGCGAAATAATTAGATTAGATCTTAGCCCCCTAGATTAGATCTTACGATGTATCTTTAGTAGCCAAGGTTTTCCTAAAGACTTTGTTAGTAAAGTGTCTCTTAATAAAAAATCTTTGCACATCTACTTGTAGATCAGCCAAAGTGTATCGTTAGGCTTATTTTATTTCTTACCTCACAAGATACCATTTATCACAATTTATAAGTGTTTTGTGTGAATGGACATGATCATACGATGATAAAATGTTTAATTTGGGTAATGTATATGATCTAATGTAATATTTGAAATATGTAGTTGTAATATTCTGTCAAGCTTAGTTTTATCCAAAACTGAATCTTATCAAATTGGAAATATATGGAAATACTTGGAACGCGCCTCATGACACTCACCTGGATTCCATCACCTCCTTGATTAGCTTGCCTATTTATATCACTCCCTTTGGTTCCTTCTCCAGGCGTTATTGTTTCTGTTTCACATCTGTGCGTTGTTTCGTATTTCCTGGTTTGTATTCTGTTCAATTCCTTTATTAAATATTCACTCCCTGAACTTGCTTCCCGACTCCTAGCGCACACGTTACATACAGGCTCCCACGAGAGGAGATGCTCGACCTTGTGTCTCCCTCAATCAGCCGACCAACCCGCTGCAACTTTGCGTTGAGTATTGAGGTGCCTCATTTACTAGCCTGGCTCTTTTACACAGTGGGGAGTTTCCTCCAGATCCTTGGGGATGGACACTGCCACAGCAACGCATCTGTATCCAGTTGTGCCTACGCAATGACTTTTGTTCTTCTGTGCCATGCCCCTCAATATTTTCGATGTAGGATATGTACGCCAAAAACTGGGCTGTGGGGTTAAAATATATTGGTGTTTTATATACTGTACATTATCAGAAAGACATAATGTAGGAAGGATAAATAAATAAATAAATGAAAAACCAACGTGTGCTGTATAGGGTTAGTTACTGTATATTTGTGGGCTTAAAGGAAACAGACAGATACGGTATATTGTTATGCTGTGTGCTAAAGCACACCGGGGTTAAAATCAATTAGCATTACCTGATAAATGGTTGGTTTGTACATTTAGTGTTATTTTTATTCATAAAAACTAGTCTGTGGAATGTATAGGCCTAGCCTACATTTCACATGCTTATGTCGCAAGCGGCATCAATTTCAGCACCAGGGAACTGGACAGCTCCCTCAACGGGATCATGTGAAAAACTGAACATGGCCCGAACGACACGCTTAGCTCTCACACTTACAGGTTCACTTGTTTCACTTGGCTCGTAAATAACGCATTTGGTGTGGTCATCGAAGTAATAATATGTTACATTGCAACTGGGAAACGAGACCCTGATCAGTTTGTGGTTTATGCAAGTTTGTAACAATATTAGGCAATGTGCCATGATCACAGATGGTTGTTTAAAACTGCACTAATTCTGAATGACTTCTGAGGTCCACTCAGAGATAGTGTGATATGTCAGAGCGGACGGTTTGGTAATAATGCACTCTTCACACCCTCTCCCTCTTATCTCTCCATTGGGATGACATAAGACCCAAGGATGAGAGCTTTGAAATGGAACCCCTCAGGAAAGGGAAAGCAGCTCTATCTACATCCATGGAATCAACATGCATATAAACAAACATACATATAGAGCACTCCTTACACCTCCCAGTAAAAAGATGTAAAAGTAAAAAGAAGTGAGGGGGAATAGTGAATTGGACAGTACTGAGTCAGTCCTGTACAATTCACTGTTCCCCCTCACTTTCCCCCTCACCTCATGACTTTGACAGCTTTTCACGGGGAGGTATAAGGGTGCTCTGTATGTTTGCTTGTTTACCAACACATTCAACCTTGGTTGATTCCATGGATGTAGATTACATTGCTTTCCCTTTCATGAAGGGTTCCATTTCAAGGCTCTCTTCCTGAGGGTAGTAAAGTCATTGCTGGGCGATGGTTACATAAATGTATCACAGTATGTCCTTCATTGTGTTTCCAGGAATGGGTTTATTTAACATACGCATTGATTGAAGCTCAATGTTACATTTAAATCTCCCTACCATCATATTCTAAGCTGATATGACACCAATCTTGATGAAAATTCACAAATCAACTTGATTGGAGGTGCACAACACACTCCCCACCTCTTGTCATCCGTTACCGAGAACCACATATCGGATTTTTAACAAGGTTGTTAGCGTTAGGAAAAAAATAACATTTCTTGCCCAGAATTAGCTCAATATCTAGGCATCGGATAAGAATGAGACTACAGCGTCCATAAAGTGATCATTAGACTCGCCACTTTTCAGACTGGATAAGTTTGTAGGGGCAATAGTTGTGATTAAATATATCATTTAATTCCTCTCACCTGCACATTTCCAGACATTAAGAAACAACAATGGGCTTGCTACCTTTTGTAGCATTTCTGACAATGCTAACATCTTTTCAGCCAAATCTCAGAGTTCTATTTAACCCGGGTCAGCAACTCGGTTGCTCGGCAACAACACAGCTGATGTTAGCTTGCTTGTCCAAAGTCCAGCAGATAGCATTTGTAGCTATCTAGCTAACACCAGTCAGCTGAACGCTAGCTAGATAGCTAATGAATAGGCAAAGAAAGGTAGCTAGCTATATTTGTGTATGGAAAGTTTTTTACACAAATAACTTCAGCCATTAGCTAGCTAGCTAGCTAGAGCAGAACACTTGACCTTGACACCGAAGGAAGCTAATGATAGCTGGTTCCTGTGCAAATGCCAGTCCTACATTTTTCCACAAAGCATAGCTAGCTAGCTATGGTTCAGTTCCAAACCAGAGCAAATTTTCAGGGTGCTACCTTACAATGCATGCAATAGGCTTTTGCAACACTAGCTAGCTAGCTACTCCATATTCCAAGCTACAGTAAGAGCTAGCCATATTTCGCTGTCAGACACAACTCAAAATGCTGAGAAAATAAAATGCTAGCTAACTTAACAGTGCCTCTGGCTCTATTGTGCACTGACTGCAGTGTGCAAATGCATGCTTGCTAACATCAGAAAAACTCATCAGTTTAACATTCATAATAATCTACATTCCAGTATGCTTATTCGCCTGTCTTCTAGACATTTTAAGCCAAATGTCTGCTGATCAACAGTGCCACACTAACAACTCTATCATTCACAACTGTCTGAGGCTAGCCACACAATAAGGATTAGGGTCAATAGTGGAATTTGCAGTTCACCTTAAAAATAAATTGGGATTAAAACTGATACAAATAGTGGAATCATGCCATATTTGGACTAGATAATGTTAAACGAGGTCGGGATGTTATATAAATTCAACAAAAGACAATACAAATCAGTTGAAATCGCACTGTGGATGTAATTTACTTTATAATTGCATTGGGGACATACTTATGATGTACAACCTAACCTATGGATTGTGCACCAATGAAATGGAATTTCAGCCTACTCACTGACACTCACAGAAAACAACTGTGTAGAGTTTACACAAGTATTAGTGTCTTAACTCTTATTGTGGTCCTCCTCTTCCCTTCTTCCTCCAACGCATTCAAAAGGACCACAGCCATTTGAGACGGAAAAGCCTTATACATACTGACCAACTATGGTTTGCATAGCTTGCTTAAGGACCCGATCATGCAGGATAGGTAGTTGGAGTTTGTTGTACCCAGTGGTGATGAGTATACCGGTAGCTAGACCATAGACTGCTGGTTATGTATCTTGTTATTTCTATTTGAAAAGTTGTATTCATAAATACAGGGCTTGATAAACGAGTAGGCTAATTCCACAGCCATGCAAATACAACTAGTAGAGTCATTTTGGTTGTGAAATGCATTAGTAAAAAGCTATGTCCTATGTTTAGAATGAAATTCAATTTACCACTTGGCTGTCTATTATATCACCCTGTCACAGGACTTCCCAGTCAACACCACCTTATAAGTTTGAGAGATGTCCAGTTTGCAGCCGAACACAGAGCATAGAGAAGACCCGCAAGGGGCCTGTCATGCCAAATAGTGTCCCCTAGCCTAATAGTGTCCCCCTCTGCGTCACAATAGAATTCGATAAACTATTAGCGCCCGTTGCTATATCAACGGTGTGATGACCTAATGATTAGAATTTTGGAGATCGTTACAGCCTAATGACGTTCTTTTCATCATCGCTATGCAAACAAGGCTGATTTCCATGACAATTTTGCTGTTTAAACAAGTTGTTTAGCTAATAAAATGAAAACATTAACTCAAACTATTTTTGGGTACCGTGTTAACATTACAACATGAAATCCATTTAACATTGCTACATTACAGAAAAGGCAAAGAAAATGTGTAATCTCCTTGACACATTAAAGTTGCTTACCTTACAGATCACATCAGCTAATTTCCACTCCATTCATATGCAAATGCATTTGATTCATACACTGGCTTGTCTGGTTGTCATGTTTTTATTTTGCCCTTCCCTTATCTACACTACCCTGTCCTCTATTATGATAATAAAACATATATCTGGCATAGCTCATTAGTACACCCTTGTGGTTGAATAGATATTGTAGCGGTTTCAGGGTGGACGGGGGGTGGACGGGGGGTGGACGGTATGTGCCTGTGAGGTTTCTGTGTTTTCTACCTGCCAGGACCACAGACAGCAATGAAATGTATTCTGCAGAGGCAGGACCATGGACAGCTCAGGGGAAAACTTCTAGAGGGCAGCAGAACAGTCACACCTGTCTCCAGTTGTAATTAGAGCCCAACTGCAGACAGGTGAAATTAACCGAGCCCTGGGTTTTCTTTCTTGGTCTTTCCTTTGACCCCGGTAGGAGTAGGAGAGCATACATTGGAGGATGTTAACTGGTAGAAAGGGACTGATGATTTCAACAAGGTTTCAACCCCCAAAGACCAAGATTGGAGGACCTTCCACTGGTGACGATGTATTTACTCTGTTTTGAGTTGTGTATGTCAGGAACACTGGTGGTGTGTGTGGAAACCCTGCCTCACATTGCTCTTAGCACCGAAACCGCCACAATATGTATCTATTGTAGGTCCTAGGATACAACAATGAATAATGTGGAACAAATAAATACCAGCAAAGGATACCTTACAACACTTTGAAACAGCTATGAAAACCAACCTCAGAAAGAGGATGTAGACAATTATATTTCACTGCATAAACACTTGCTCAGTCCACACAACTTTTCCTTCAGCATTGCTCTCCAATGATGGTGTTTTTGATGGTGACAACCTTCTGACTAAACTGTAAAGAACACTTTATTTACCATGTATTTGTCTTTATAGAAGTACATATTGTTAAATAGGAATAACTAATGTAAGCTATTTTTAGATTGATGTTGCTAGCTACTGTAATTTTACCTCCGCCTACCTAGCCAGCTACAGTAGCTGGCTTGCTCGCCAGTTAGCCGGACAGTTTTATTTAGCTAATGCTAGCTAGCTAGCTAGAAAGCTACTGTAACTGTTATTGCAGATTTCTGTTTGTATGTAGCTTGCACTTCAATGGCATCCCTCAGGGAGAGTTTGTTTTCTCTTTCCAACCAGGCAAAGTACTATGAAAACACCACTGATCTCGACAAGAGGCACAACATTCAGAGAAATTCACAATACAGGTTATCATTAAGCAGCGTTAAAATTCAATTAGATAGCTGGACAGATTTAGCTATGTACAACAATTTTCCATCTAACGTTAGCTAGTTATACATAGTTCAGTGAAGGATGGCTCGTAATGTCTGGACTTGCATAAATTGAATGGTATCAAACATGGGATTTCCATGTGGTTGATGCCATTCAATTGACTCCATTCCAGACATTATTAGGAGCCGTCCTCCCTTCAGCAGCCTTCACTGATATAGTTATGTCTGTCATATTGAGGAGTCTAGCTATAGGTTAAACCTGATCAATTAACTGGATAGGTGTAAGCAATTATGGCAATTCCAAATGCCCTTAACTAGGTGTCTTTGCTAGATAGACACAGAGTGGGGGGAGGATGAAAGTGAGGGAGAGAGGTGGAAGACAGACAGATGGAGAGCAAGAGCAAGACAACAGTGCAAATATACTTAGACTTGAGTATTTCAACAACTCTCCTCTTCCAAATTGTTAGGTAATCATATCTACCTACGGCCAGCCACACAGGAGGATGGCCAGCCACACAGGAGTTTGATGTTTTTTTTACTAAGGAGGAGAAGGAGGCCATGCTGACCGAGATGCATGCTGGCCATTTCGGAGTGAAGCGCATGATTGCCAAAATAAACCTTTACTTCTTCTGACGGGGAATTGTCAAGGCGGTGGACAGCTGGGTAAGTGAAATAACCTTTTTGTTATTCAATCACATTCTATTATATCAGAAATGATGATTTCAATGAATGTCATAACACACAATGTTTACATTTGTCACTTTTTGCTTAAAGGTCAGTACCCAGTATATCCTTCCAGAAGTTTGAGAGGGCGAAGACTGTGGCGCCGGAGTTGAAGGCCATCAAAGTCGCTTCACCATTGCACATGATTGGTAAGTGTCCCAATAAAAATGTTGCCGTGATAAGTTGTTTTGTGTAATGGTTTCTTTTTGACCACAGCTCAAAAAGAAATCCTGACGGAGACCGATCACTTTACCAGGTGGTTGGAGGCTGTGCCCATTAAGGTCAGTAAAGGAAGAGAACAGGCTTAACTCTCAATTCCCTTCTGTAACCCATTAAAAAGGGTGCTTGGAACCAAAAATTGATTTACATTTTATATGATATCCATCAAGGACGAGACTAGCGAGGCCACCTCTAAGGCGCTGGTGGATATCTTCAACACCCACGGTTCTCCTGAGGTCATCTTGAATGACCGAGGTCATGAATGATGGAACAAGGTACGGATGTTATAGGTTATATTCCGTCACCATTGGATTGGTTTATTGATTTTTTTTTTTACAATAGTTTTTTCCATGGTACATGGATGGACCAACCAGACCCTCGAGACTGCCATGGGCAAGTCCCTTGATCGGTACCAGGAAGGGTGGGAGAACAACCTTAAGGTTATTCTCTTTGCATACAACAGCAGCATCCAGGCTGAGTACGGAGGGTGGCGCAGCTGTTGACTGAGGTAAACAATGCAATTGTATATCCAGTTATTGCATTTACTGTAGCCTTTCAAAGTTGTGATAGTTGTTTGTCTATTGCTATTTTTGTATAATGTACTTTCGGATCACTGAAAACCCACCTGATGTGGTGGAAGTTGTCGAACCAGATCAGAATGCCTTCAAGGACTACAGTACCTTCAGGCAGAGACTGAGAAGGATGTGGAGGGTTTTTGACCAGGTAATGATTGTCCGCTGTTAATTTATTTTCTGGTCCTCCAAGAGATGTGTTAGAAATGTCTTTGTAATATGAAAAATAACGTATTTAATGATCTATGCATATAAAATGTATTCCTGTCATCAATCAAGGGGAGACTGAACATGGACAAGGTGCAGGAGAAACGGAAGGAAAGGCACCAGAACAGAATCAAGAAGGGGACCAAGTGCTATGACATTACTTGGCGAGACCTGGGAAACCTTGCTGCTCTTTCGCTCCTAGCTGGGGTCACCATCTGTTTACAGTGAATATAAAAAATCTCAGATAATAACTATTTGCATACAAAATAACCTGAAGCTTGTTTTAGTTTCCCCTAACACTGATAGTTTTTTATCTTTGTCTTCCTTGTGTTGTCTTCCACCGAGGTAACCATCTTCTACAGTTGGAGCACTTTGAAGCACTGACGGCCTACACTTCAGTGATGCCCAATAGACAAAGTATGTTAAGCTTTGGTTGACATTTGAGAAAGCAAGAAATGGTAGTTAAGCTAAGCTTATAAAAACGTACCTCTCCAAACCATCGACTGTCGGAGCCTCCGAGGAGTTATCCCGTCCATCAGAACCAGTTTGGATCAGTCGGAGGGGGACCAGCTTGAGGTAGGCTATACCTTCCAAAAGTGTTAAAGTACATATCTCCCATTTATAACAACTCACTAATCCATGCAATTTTCTCACAGTAAAGTGTAACCTGTGTGTTTGATTGTTTACGTCTCTGTCTCCTACCCTGTTCCCTTTAACTCTGCTTCTGTTCCCCATGGGGTACTGCCCAACACCCAGACGTGGATCCACCTGATGTCCTCCATTACCAATCACCCTCCAACTGTTCATGACGTCATCTACGGCTACTGTTATCATTATCTGCTAAGAAAGAGCAAGAAAACTATCATACTGGGAACATAATATGTAAGATAAAAAGATTAGCACTGCAAACACTCAGAACAAAGAGGGCAGCATTGCCTGGACTTTGCAGTCTCCCTCTTCAAGTCCCCCTTCTGAGACTGGCTGCCTGTTGAGAACAAGTGACAGGCAGAACCTCCCACCCACACAGCAACCACCAATATATTCCACACACCAGAATTGGGTATTTTATTCTGATTACCATGTGAGTGCACAACAAATCTGTGAAAATACATTTGACACAACTGTACCAAAAACCACCAGTTTATGTATTAAAATCTTAAATATTGCCAAGTTGGTTTTCACAGCCGTTTCACAAGGTGTTCATTGTTGTAAGGTATCCTTTGAGCATATTTATTTGTTGCACATTATTCATGTTGGTATCCTAGGACTTACAATAGATACATACTGTTTATATTCAACCACAAGGGTGTATTAATAAACTATGCAAGATAGAAAAAAACGTATCATAGAGGACAACTGAAATTATATTATTCCAGTGTAGGGAAGGGCAGGTTAAAATATAAACATGACAGCCAGACAAGCCAGTGAATCAATCAAAAGGATTTGCATTTGAATGGAGTGGAAATTAGCTCGCTTCTTGATCTGTAAGGTAAGTGACTTTAATGTGTAAAGCAGATTACATGGATTTAATGCAATGTTAACAAGGTAACAAATTAGTTTGAATTAATGTTTCCATTTTATTAGCTAAACGAAACTTGTTTAAACAGTGAAATTGTTGTGGATATCTGCCTTGTTTGCAAAGCGATGATGAAAATAATATAATTTAGGCTTTAATGATCTCCAAATCAATAGGTCATCACACCGTTGAAATAGCAATGGACGCTAATAGTTTATTGAGTCCCATTTGTGACGTAGAGGGAGACACTATTAGGGCGGGGGACATTATTTGGCATGACAGGGCCTTGTCAGTGATGAGGGACCAGGAGCAAATCTATGCTGCTATGCTCTTCAATGGGGCTCTGGCAAAGACCTCACCTCCAGCCTGATCTCCAACAGCCGTCAATGGGGAGAACAGAATTAGGTAGGTTTAGTCTGACCTGTTCAAACTTCAACGTAGTATGTGTTTGTGTGTCACCTATCCCTAACTGCCATTGGTAATTGAACAGTGACTGTGTGTACGTGTTCACAGGTGCATGACGAGCACCCTCCTATCCACATTAAAGGGACCGTAGCGGAGGTGGAAAGTTTCAAGTTCCTTGGTGTACACATCCGCAATGAGATGATTACTAATAATACGGTACAGCACACAAGTTCAGTAGTAGCAAACCCCCTTTTCATTCCATGTGTCACTGCTGAACTCAACTATGTGTATTTCTACAGATGGGCTGGAGATTATTTGGCCAAACAGTAGCCCCAGTCTGATAGGAAGGCCATAATTGGGTAGTTTTTGACCTGTCTGACCTGTTCAAACGTCAACATAGGTAATATCTGATACACAGACGGGTACTATCCTAACTACCATTGGTAATAGAACTGTGACTGTGCATGTGTTCACAGAAACATGTATGGAGCCAGCACACAGAGATGTGCAAGATAAAGTCAAGACTGACAAACAGGCTTGGTACTGATGTGTCTGAATGGAGAGAGTCCTGGCCCTGGCATTAACATTTTTTACTAGACACAACTTTTACTTGTATGTCCTTTTTTTTATTATTGAATTGAACTGTATCAGTCAATATGGGGAGGGAGAAACCCTGTGTATTCTGCTCCAGGATCAGGGAACTCCTGATCTAAATGGGACACCACACAGGAAGGTAGCCCCATTACCACAGGACAAAATCCCAATAGGTACAATATCTTTATTGGCTGGGAATGACAATGAAAGGTGAACATTGATAAATTAGCAGAACACTGCTTCAATGGTATTTTGTAAAGGGTTGTTTATCCTTTCTAGGGCAGGCGTTCCGCTAGCAGAACCCCTCGATAACATTCCGCTGAAGAGGCAGCGCGCGAAATTCAGAAATATTTTCACATATTAACAAGTCCAGCAAATGAAAGACACTTCTTGTTAATCTACCCATCGTGTCCGATTTCAATAAGGCTTTACAATGAAAGAACAACATATGATTATGTTCGGTCAGAGCCAAGTCAAAAAAAACACACAGTCATTTTTCCAGCCAAAGCTAGGAGTCACAAAAAGCAGAAATATCGATAAAATGAATCACTAACCTTTGATGATCTTCATCAGATGACACTGATAGGACATCATGCTACACAATACACGTATGCTTTGTTTGATAATGTGCATATTTATTCCCAAAAATCTTAGTTTACATTGACACGTTACGTGCAGTAATGTTTTGATTACAAAACATCCGGTGATTTTGCAGATAGCCACATCAAATCCCAGAAATACTCATAATAAACATTTATAAAAGATACAAGTGTTATTCACAGAATTAAAGATAGACTTCTCCTTAATGCAACCGCTGTGTCAGATTTATTTTTAAAGAAGCCTAATCTGAGTACGGCGCTCAGAGCCCAATCCAGCCAAAGTAATATCCGCCAAATATCCGCCATGTTTCTAACAGAAGTTAGAAATAACATTATAAATATTCACTTAAAAATTACAGATTTGTTCCATAAAGTCCATAATTTATGTCCAAATAGCCACTTGTTAGCGTGCTCAGCCCAGTAATCCATCTTCATGAGGCGCGAGCACTACTTCCAGACAAAACTCAAAGTTCCTTTACAGGTCGTAGAAACATGTCAAACGATGTATGGAATACATTTTTAGGATGTTTTTAACATAAATCATCAATAAGGCTCTAACTGGAGAATTCCATTGTCTGTAGAAAAGCACTGGAACGAGAGCTAACTCTGTCGGTACCGTACGTCACGAGCCTGAGACACTCTGCCAGACCCATGACTCATTCAGCTCCCATTCCCCCATCCTTTATAGCAGAAGCCTTAGGAAGTGCAACTTGACCCCATAGACACTGTGTATTCGATAGGCCAAGCTTTGAAAAGCTACAAACCTTGGATTTTTCTCAGGTTTTCACTTGCCATATGAGTTCTGTTATACTCACAGACATCATTCAAACAGTTTTAGAAACTTCAGAGTGTTTTCTATCCAATACTAATAATAATATGCATACAGTCCCAGATGCATATATTAGCATCTGGGACTGAGTAGGAGGCAGTTCACTCTGGGCACGCTATTTCATCCAAAAGTGAAAATGCTGCCCCCTATCCCAAACAGGATTTATTCTATATGGACCTGTTACTACATTTGACAATTATCAAAACGCTTAGTTTAGAATATCTACATAAATTCAGCAATTGCATTCTTCTCAAATTACTCTGTAGGCTACTGACCTATTCAAAACTTCCTCTGTCATCTCACCATACATCTCCCTGTAGTTAATGAACTCAACCTGCAGGAGGTTTGTTTGTTGTGATTGACTGGGGGGAAACAGCTGTGGCCAAGGTTCTGACAGATGTGTGTGTCTTGGTGGTGGCAAGGACACACCCAAGAAACACCCACATCAAATCACACCCCCAAGCCAACTCACATTTGGCTTCTGTTATGGCCGCCAGCAAGCCAGAAAATGAGGCCAAATAAACGGCCACAGTTCCTCTTTAACAGAAAATCACCTTCTGGTGTAAAACCCATAGAAAAAATGCTTGTCAATACATGCTATATATTAAAAACAAAACTACATTTTAAGTGAAGTAGGCATTGGTCTGAAGTCTAAAAACGAATTTCACATAAATTTTGGAACAAATCTGTGAATTTTATTTATTTTTTCGGCTTCAGACCAATGCATACTTCACTTAAAATGTAGTTTGTTTTTAATAGATAGCATGGATTGATAAGAAAAGGGGAACTCAGAACACATGGCTGGTATAGTGCACTAATATTAACAAACACCAAACACAAAAAAAGTCGACCTTTCAAGCCAAATGGGCTGTACTGGCTGGGCTTGGAAGTGGACCAAAAAGACAAATTACAGTGCATCTCAGTCTTCAGTACAATAATTTCGTGGTTACATGCAAAGTTCCAGTCCTCAAAGTACTGTATCTTAATCAGAACAGCAAACAGGTGGAAAACACAGCAAAGCTCTCACAGTATTCAATAAGGACTAAATATTAAAAGGTCTAGCAGACTAAAGTGTACATGCAATACATACGTCCTGCTAGCGGGACAACAGAAATGTGAGGGAGCGCAATTCAAATAAATATTCGTAATATTAAACATTCATGAACATACAAGTATCTTATATCATTTAAAAGCTTATCTTCTTGTTAATCCAACTGCATTGTCAGATTTCAAAAAGGCTTTACAGCGAAAGCATACCATGAGATTATCTGAGGACAGCACCCCACATCAAAATATTTTTTCAACCAGCACAGGCTTCACAAAATCAGAAATGGCGATTAAATACATCACTTACCTTTGAAGATCTTCCTCTGGTTGCAATCCCAAGGGTCCCAGCTACACAATGAATGTTCGTTTTGTTTGATAAAGTCCTTATTATTTCCAAAAACTACTGTTTAGGCGCCATTGATTTCAGTAATCCACTCCAACATTCATACAAAGGAATCCAAAAAGCTACCGGTAAACTTCGTCCAAACAAGTCAAACAACGTTTCTATTCAATCCTCAGGTACCCTAATATGTAAATAAACAATAATATTTCAGAGGGAAAGAAATATGTTCAAAAGGAAAATAATGAAATGCGTGCCCTCATTCATGCACTCCAAAGACTACTTTTCCTGTGCAGTTCCCTTTGGAAAGACTACCATCCTAAAATATATTTTAGGATGGATTTTCCTTGGGTTTTCGCCTGCCATATCAATTCTGTTATACTCACATACATTATTTTAACAGTTTTAGGAACTTCAAAGTGTTTTCTATCACATTATACCAAGTCTATGCATATCCTAGCCTCTGGGCCTGAGTAACATGCAGTTTACTTTGGACACGTCAGTCGGTCGGAAATTCAGGATACTGCCCCCTAGCTGTAAGTTTTAACTAGGTCTTTCTTTGCAGCACTTGACCATATGACTGGACAATAATCAAGATAACATCAAACTAGAGCCTGCAGTACTTGCTTTGTTGAGTGTGGTGTCAAAAAAAGCAGAGCATCTCTTTATTACAGACAGTTCCTCTCCTCATCTTTACAACCATTGAATCAATATGTTTTGACCATGACAATTTACAATCTAAGGTAACACCAAGTAATTTAGCCTACCCAGCCACATCATTCAGTAGCAGCTGAGGTCTAGAACTTAACGGATGATTTGTACCAAATACAATACTCTTAGTGTTAGAGATGTTAAGGACCAGTTTATTACTGGTCATCCATTCCAAAACAGACTGCAACTCTTTGTTAAGGGTTTCAGTGACGTACAGGTTTCAGTAACGTATTATCTGTGGTTGCTGATGCGTACATGGTTGAATGCTCAGCATACATGCTATAATGCCAGTAGCAGGTCATTGGTAAAAATAGAATAGAGGGCCTAGAGGAAAGGTGACATTCTATGCTGTCAGGTAACAGTCATATAATCATTAGCATGAACTGTGTGGCTAATTGCCCATTGAGTCTTTGTACTCTCAACTAGGGATCAAGGCGGAACTAATAATTACTCCCTCTTTTGTATCTATTCTTTTAGAGTCCAGCACAAAAAACACCTATAATTTAAGGCAATTTTTTATTCCCAATGCATCTCACAATGGATAGCAAATTCTTCTCTTTTGACTCGACCTGAATTGTAGGTATCTGAAGAATTAAAACTCGAGGCTAGATTGATGTTGTCATTTCAATGGTGCAAAGTTTGCAAAGCCAAGAACATGAAACGCTATTTAATTACACTGAATTGTAAGATTGTATTACAGTCCTTTACCTCAGGCCCGTGCACAGACCTGCTTAACTAAGTCCCTTTCATCTTTGGTTCTAGCTTGCTTAGCCCAAAATGTGTGATGACTGAGTGTGCTGTAAAAGAAAATTAAGGCCTATGTTAAAACAAATAATGGAGAATTTGTCTACAGAAGCAGAAGTATGAATGGATTGGTTGGAGGACATCCTCTGGAAGATGTCATTATACTGTGTATGTCTATGGAGGGGGAAAGAAGCATGAGATTCCTAGGTTTTGCATTGAAGTCAATGTACCCAGAGGAGGACGGAAACTAGCTGTCCTCTGGCTATACCATGGTGCTACCCTACATAGTATTGCTGAGGCTACTGTAGACCATTGCAAAATAGGGTGTTTATATAGATTATTTGGTGACGTGAACATATTTAGTGTAGTTTTATCTAAAAACGATAGCTTTTTAAAAGTTTCACACATTTACTTTTTATGAAAATCACTTAGGAGGATGGTCCTCCCCTTCTTCCTATATGGAGCCTCCACTGATACAGTCTCTGTGTTAATGTATTAGCTGTAAGTATCCTGACTACACTTGTAGCGTGTGGCCTTGAAGACAGAGAGGTAATTCTTGTTTTGTATCTATTGTCTATTGCTACATTTAAGCTGGCCCAGGACATAGTGGCACGGCTTGCACTTCATCACTATGCATGACAGTCTCTCTTGGCTAAGTTTATAATAAACATGAATGTGTTGGAAAATCAATATTGTTTGCATAGTGAACTTACACAAAGCACTGACACACACACTTACCCAACCAGACATGCCACCAGGGGTCTTTTCATAGTCCCCAGGTCCAGAACAAATTCAAGGAAATGTACAGAATTATACAGAGCCATGAGTGCATGGAAGTCCCTTCCATCTCATATAGTGCAAGTGAACAGCAAACCTGGTTTAAAAAAACTAATAAAGCAACACCTCATGGCACAATGCCTTTCCCTCATGTGACCTACTGGTGTGTATGTACTGACATGTATGTGTAACTGATAGATGCGCACACACACACTACATGTTCATGTTTTTAAATGTACAGTTGAAGTCGGAAGTTACATACACTTGGTTGGAATCATTAAAACACGTTTTTCAACCACTCCACAAATGTCTTGTTAACAAACTATAGTTTTGGCAAGTCGGTTAGGACATCTACTTTGTGCATGACACAAGTACTTTTTCCAACAATTGTTCACAGACAGATTAATTCACTGTATCACAGTTCCAGTGGGTCAGAAGTTTCATACGCTAAGTTGACTGTGCCTTTAAACAGCTTGGAAAATTCCAGAAAATTATGTCATGGCTTTAGAAGCTTCTAATAGGCGAATTTACATAATTTGAGTCAATTGGAGGTGTACCTGTGGATGTATTTCAAGGCCTACCTTCAATCTCAGTGCCTATTTGCTTGACATCATGGGGAAATCAAAAGAAATTAGCCAAGAAATTGTAGACCTCCACAAGTCTGTTTCATCCTTGGAAGCAATTTCCAAACGCCTGAAGGTACCACGTTCATCTGTACAAACAATAGTAAGCAAGTATAAACACCATGGGACTACGCAGCCGTCATACTGCTCAGGAAGGAGATGCGTTCTGTCTCCGAGAGATTTTTATTTTTTTGTACCTTTATTTAACTAGGCAAGTCAGTTAAGAACAAATTCTTATTTTCAATGACGGCCTAGGAACAGTGGGTTAAATGCCTGTTCAGGGGCAGAAGGACAGATTTGTACCTTGTCAGCTCGGGGGTTGAACTCACCTTCCGGTTACTAGTCCTACGCTCTAACCACTAGGCTACCCTGCCACCCCGTACTTTGGTGTGAAAAGTGCAAATCAATCCCAACAGCAAAGGACCTTGTGAAGATTCTGGAGGAAATAGGTACATAAGCATCTATATACACAGTAAAACGAGTCCTATATCGATATAACCTGAGATGCCGCTCTGCAAGGAAGAAGCCACTGCTCCAAAACCGCCATAAAAAAAGCCAGACTACGTTTTGCAACTGCACATGGGGACAAAGATTATACTTTTTGGAGAAATGTCCTCTGGTCTGATGAAACAAAAATATAACTGTTTTTCCATAAGGACCACCGTTATGTTTGGAGGAAAAAGGGGATGCTTGTAAGCCGAAGAACACCATCCCAACTGTGAAGCACGGGGGTGGCAGCATCATGTTGTGGGAGTGCTTTGCTGCAAGAGGGATTGGTGCACTTCACACAATAGATGGCGTCATGAGGCAGGAGAATTATGTGGATATATTGAAGCAACATCTCCAGACATCAGTCAGGATGTTAAAGCTTGGTCGTAAAATGGATCTTTCAAATGGACAATGACCCCAAGCATACTTCCAAAGTTGTGGCAAAATGGCTGAAGGACATCAAAGTCAAGGTATTGGAGTGGCCATCACAAATCCCTGACCTCAATCCCATAGAACATTTGCTGGCTGAACAGACAAAGCGTGTGCGAGCTAGGAGGCCTACAAACCTGATTCAGTTACACCAGCTCTGTCAGGAGGAATGGGCCAAAATTCACCCAACTTATTGTGAGAAGCTTGTGGAAGGCTACACAAAACGTTTGACCCAAGTGAATCAATTTAATCAATTTTCTGATCCACTGGGACTGTGATGAAAAAAATAAAAGCTGATCTAAATCATTATATCTACTATTATTCTGACATTTCATGTTCTTAAAATAAAGTGGTGATCCTAACTGAACTAAAACGGAGAATTTTTTACTTGGATTAAATGTCAGGAATTGTGAAACTGAGTTTAAATGTATTTTTCTGAAGTGTATGTAAACATCCGACTTCAACTGTATGTATGTAAATGGTAGCCTTTTGTTTTTAATGTCTTTTTTTGTTATGTATCGGACCCCAGTAAGACTAGCAGTCGCCAATGTTGCATTCCTATAGGCCTGAATGCTTTTGTTTAACCCCAGATTTAGTGAACATCTGCACTCTGGCATTATCTTCCATTACAACCGTGAGAACTGGAACACTTCCACTGTAATGTGTGACCAGTGCTTGTGCCCAAACATAATTGGTAGTTCTCTCCTATGGTGAATATCTAAGGATTTATATAAGGGATAGAATATGCTATATGCCTTAATGAACACTTTCTCTCCCGGCTCACTCTTGACCTCAATTTTAGTTTTTAAAGTGTAGTGCACATTTCCTCTTTCGATACACTTTTTCTTTTTTTAAGTACATCAGAGGAAAACAAAAAGGTCACTTGAGAGAAAAATGGTTTATATATATGTTGCACAGGCATATATTTGGACAGTTGATGGAATTGAACCTTTGATTGGCAGAAATACCCAAAGAATCTTCCCGAAGAATTCTGTTGGCTTGGAGGGATGCCTTGATGGCCAAATGATTGGCTGGTTTAGATAGAGGATGGGAAGCAACGTGATTTCTGTACTTGTTGGCCCCTGTGGGGACGATGCCTCCCCAGTGAACAAGTCGCTCCATATAAATAATAATAACCGCAGGAATGTGACAACATTTCTCATTCTGCAGTGTACTATTTTGTGTCTATAAGTGAAATAATTGACTTCATAAAGCATTTAAACTGTCACGCCCTGACCTTAGATATCTCTGTTTGTCTATATATTTTGGTTAGGTCAGGGTGTTACTAGGCTGGGTACTCAGGGTTTTTGTATGTCAAGGGGTTTTTGTATGTCTATGTTGGCCTGATATGGTTCACAATCAGAGACAGCTATTTATTGTTGTCTCTGATTGGGGATCATATTTAGGTAGCCATTTCCCTCATTTGTGTTGTGGGGATCTTGTCTATGTATAGTTGCCTTAGTGCACATCAGTAGCTTCACGTTTCGTTTGGTTTTTTGTTGTTTTGTTTGGTGAGTTTCAGTTTATTTATATTATGTGGAACTCTACTCACGCTGCGCCTTGGTCCGATCCTTACGACGAACGTGACATAAACGTTATACATTTGTAACTATTTGTGATCACAATATTGGTATTTTCAATCGAGCATTGTGTCATTTTCAAAATCCCTATGTAACACCAAGATAAGAAGTTGTTCTGCCATAATGTTGCCATGAGGTTATGAACCCTAGACGGAGCGCTCCAGACTTGCTCGAAGGACATATTCTCACTCTTTAATTAAGCAGAGTAGAGATATCAAAGGATTAGTTAGGGGCCTATACTTGGAATTTTGAAATCGTTATACAAATGTTACGCGGCCGGTTTACTGTGTGGAGCTAAAACAAAACTAGTGTCTGTGATTATTTTTAGGACTTGATTAATCTCTGGTGGTACACTTTGTACTATTCATTATTTCATGCAAAATAAGCAAGACTTATTGAATTCATGAATAATAATCACAATATAGGAAATGGTAGCTAGTTTCCCTAACAATATATTCCTCCTATTCAATCAAATCCTGTAACATGTTTTTCAGGGAAAGTTAATAACCGTATTCTGCTTCCACTGTATTTTAGCCTTATCTTATTCCAGAAACACTGTTATATGTTTTAATTGAACAGGTTTTTCCTAACTGGGTAAAGAACAATAATTTCCATAACGTTTTCCTTATTAGCAAATGTAAATAGGAGTCAAGACATAGTGGCCATGTCTGAATACCCATACTAGCGTACTACATATTTAAACTGCATACTATTTCACTTAGCGTGTACAGTTTAGTAAAAAATTATACAGTATGCTCCAACCTCAACAAAGTAGTGGCTCCTGATTGGCTGAGTAGATGGGGCAGGGCTGAGTGAGGGTGGATTCTTCCAAATTCAACAGATATACATTGCATTAACCAGATGGATAATAGCTCATTTCCAATGTTATTAATTTCTCTAAACTCTGAATGAAATAGGAATGGAGTTATAGGTAGATTATCACATTCAACCTATACTGTAGTAGACCATATAGCCCATCTATCCTATTTGAAAAGCACTGAAGACAGAAATAGATCATTTGGTTCCATTTCAACATATGTATTAGTGAAACCAAAGTGCTGTAAAATATATAAATGAAATCAAATAGCCTAGTACACACACCAAAACATTTCAAATGTTCAAATTGAAAGGCTATTGCACAGAAAAATGTGGAATGTCGGGTGCATTGCAAATTCAGAACCACTGGACAGCAACATAATAAACTGAAGCCCGGATCATTGGGAACAAGATCAGAATGACTGCTAAGGCTTGATCCATTACTTAAATTATTAAACAGGTAGCCTAGCCCAGGGTTTCCCAAACGTTTTCACTAAGGGTACTTGAAGAGAACTAAGCCCTATCAGTTGCTGCCGATTTCTTTCAGAGTAAGAGTAACAGGGAACTGCCTTGAGTCGAGCGGCAAGATAAGTTGACGCCGTACAGAGTCAGTAAAACTCTGTTTTCCAGCCATACAGTCTGTGTGAAAGTGTTGCAGTGCACTGTGCAGAGGTATAGCCTCTCTGATGAACACAATAGGGAGTATCCTCACTAGTCTGGGCTTGATCCCTGGACTGGCCTGAGGGATGAGAGAGAAACTGAAGATTCTGCACCAAGACCAAGCTTTGGCTGGTGTGTGGTCTGGGGTTGACATGGGGAACATTTTGCTGATGGACATACCCTTCAGGAGCTTCAAAGATGACAGAAAGGATGAGAGAATGGTAGTCAATGTGAGGATTGAAGATTGTTAGAAATTAACACACACTGATCACACACACATAACTACAGAGAGAGCGAGAGAGAGAGAGAGAGAGAGAGAGATACTCCCATACATACATACACACACACACACACAGTACTCATCGCATATCCCACTGACCTGCAGACTTTTAGCCCTACATAAATGGCTAAGAGACTATTGCTGCTCTGTGGGTATAACATTTATTGATCATTTCGATACCTTCTGGAAACAAAACTTGTACTATAAGGAGGATAGGATCCACCCAAATCATTTGGGTTCCTGGATCCTTTCACAGCATTTTAAGGCTGCGTTGAGACAATGTATTATCAGTGACCTAAATCCAGCTCATTTAATCCCTACCATTGTGTCGCTGAGTTGTCATAATGCTTCAGCAAATGTACATTATCTCAAGGGCGTTGGAAGACACAATGTAAGTAACCTAATTCATGTTCAGAGTTATACTCTGGTGTGCCATAGCAGGAAGTCCACTGTGTGCCGCTCTCCTTGCACTAACATAAATAACCTGAGGATGTCTACCTCTGCTAAGCTTCGCAGAAAAGCAATAAAAACAATCAAGCCTCCCAGAAAAGGACTAAAAATAGCCCACATGAACATGTGATTTCATGAAACAAGGTTCATGAAATCAATAATTGCTAGTAGTAGATGATATTCATATTCTGACAATCCCTGAAATTCACTTAGATATTACCTTTGATGATACAATGGTAGCAATACATGTTTATAAGATCTAGAAAAAATACAGAAATGCTAAAGGTGGAGGTGTGGCCGTTTGTATTCAGAACCATTTATTTATTTAAATATTGACTGGCTTTCATCAGGCTGCCCACTCAAGAGAAAGCTTCAAACGCTAATTAGTCCCTGCAACCTAGTTAGGGTTATCCGTCTACCCAAACCAGGGTAGTTTCAAACAGCACAGGAATGTAATCGTCATCATGTATTGATCACATCTTTACTAATACTGCAGAAATTAGCTTGAAAGTAGCCATATCTAGGAAGACCAAAGTTCCAAAGGCTGGGCCTAATATTGTGTATAAGAGGTCCTACAATAAGTTTTGTAGTGATTCCTATGTTGTTGATGTAAAGACTATTTGTTGGTCCGTGGTGTGTAATGAGAAGCAACCAGTCGCTGCACTTGCACATTTATGAAATTGCTTATCCCAGTTACTAATAAGCATGCACCCATTAAGAAAATCAGTGTAAAAACTGTTAAATCCCCATGACGAAATTGCATGGTTGAGAGGGATGAGTCAAAATAAATGGCAAATAACTGATTGGCAAATGTACTGCAAATTAAGAAATCATGTGACTAAACTGCATAAAAAGAAGAAACTACACTATGAAAAATTGTTTGACCAGATACAATGCTATTTTACAGTAAACAAATTCAGACATTCAGACATACATACATTCAGCACACTTATAAGGAAGGACATTCAACAAGCACAGCAAATGACTGATGATTGGCTGAGAGAAATGTATGATTTGTATTTATTATGGATCCCAGCAAAATTAAGGCAGTTTATACCATTTAAAAACATTACAATACATTCACAGATTTCACAACACACTGTGTGCCCACAGGCCCCTACTCCACAACTACCACATATCAACAGGACAAAATCATTGTGTACGTGTGTGTATAGTGCGTATGTTATCATGTGTATGTGCCTATGTTTGTGTTGCTTCACAGTCCCCGCTGTTCCATAAGGTGTTTTTTTAATCTGTATTTTAAATCAAATTGTACTGCTTGTATTACTGATAAAGATATTGTGGGGGCTGTTTTGTGAGACTTCAGTGAAACCTCAAATCAAATCAAATCACATTTTATTTGTCACATACACATGGTTAGCAGATGTTAATGCGAGTGTAGCGAAATGCTTGTGCTTCTAGTTCCGACAATGCAGTGACAACCAACAAGTAATCTAACAATTCCAAAACTACTGTCTTATACACAGTGTAAGGGGATAAAGAATATGTACATAAGGATATATGAATGAGTGATGGTACAGAGCAGCATACAGTAGATGGTATCGAGTACAGTATATACATATGAGATGAGTATGTAGACAAAGTAAACAAAGTGGCATAGTTAAAGTGGCTAGTGATACATGTATTACATAAGGATGCAGTCGATGATGTAGAGTACAGGATATACGTATGCATATGAGATGAATAATGTAGGGTAAGTAACATTATATAAGGTAGCATTGTTTAAAGTGGCTAGTGATATATTTACATCATTTCCCATCAATTCCCATTATTAAAGTGGCTGGAGTTGGGTCAGTGTCAATGACAGTGTGTTGGCAACAGCCACTCAATGTTAGTGGTGGCTGTTTAACAGTCTGATGGCCTTGAGATAGAAGCTGTTTTTCAGTCTCTCGGTCCCAGCTTTGATGCACCTGTACTGACCTCGCCTTCTGGATGATAGCGGGGTGAACAGGCAGTGGTTCGGGTGGTTGATGTCCTTGATGATCTTTATGGCCTTCCTGTAACATCGGGTGGTGTAGGTGTCCTGGAGGGCAGGTAGTTTGCCCCCGGTGATGCGTTGTGCAGACCTCACTACCCTCTGGAGAGCCTTACGGTTGAGGGCGGAGCAGTTGCCGTACCAGGCGGTGATACAGCCCGCCAGGATGCTCTCGATTGTGCATCTGTAGAAGTTTGTGAGTGCTTTTGGTGACAAGCCGAATTTCTTCAGCCTCCTGAGGTTGAAGAGGCGCTGCTGCGCCTTCTTCACGACGCTGTCAGTGTGAGTGGACCAATTCAGTTTGTCTGTGATGTGTATGCCGAGGAACTTAAAACTTGCTACCCTCTCCACTACTGTTCCATCGATGTGGATAGGGGGGTGTTCCCTCTGCTGTTTCCTGAAGTCCACAATCATCTCCTTAGTTTTGTTGACGTTGAGTGTGAGGTTATTTTCCTGACACCACACTCCGAGGGCCCTCACCTCCTCCCTGTAGGCCGTCTCGTCGTTGTTGGTAATCAAGGCTACCACTGTTGTGTCGACCGCAAACTTGATGATTGAGTTGGAGGCGTGCGTGGCCACGCAGTCGTGGGTGAACAGGGAGTACAGGAGAGGGCTCAGAACGCACCCTTGTGGGGCCCCCGTGTTGAGGATCAGCGGGGAGGAGATGTTGTAGCCTACCCTCACCACCTGGCGGCCCGTCAGGAAGTCCAGTACCCAGTTGCACAGGGCGGGGTCGAGACCCAGGGTCTCGAGCTTGATGACGAGCTTGGAGGGTACTATGGTGTTGAATGCCGAGCTGTAGTCGATGAACAGCATTCTCACATAGGTATTCCTCTTGTCCAGGTGGGTTAGGGCAGTGTGCAGTGTGGTTGAGATTGCATCGCCTGTGGACCTATTTGGGCGGTAAGCAAATTGGAGTGGGTCTAGGGTGTCAGGTAGGGTGGAGGTGATATGGTCCTTGACTAGTCTCTCAAAGCACTTCATGATGACGGAAGTGAGTGCTACGGGGCGGTAGTCGTTTAGCTCAGTTACCTTAGCTTTCTTGGGAACAGGAACAATGGTGGCCCTCTTGAAGCATGTGGGAACAGCAGACTGGTATAGGGATTGATTGAATATGTCCGTAAACACACCGGCCAGCTGGTCTGCGCATGCTCTGAGGGCGCGGTTGGGGATGCCGTCTGGGCCTGCAGCCTTGCGAGGGTTAACACGTTTAAATGTCTTACTCACCTCGGCTGCAGTGAAGGAGAGACCGCATGTTTTCGTTGCAGGCCGTGTCAGTGGCACTGTATTGTCCTCAAAGCAGGCAAAAAGTTATTTAGTCTGCCTGGGAGCAAGACATCCTGGTCCGTGACTGGGCTGGGTTTCTTCTTGTAGTCCGTGATTGACTGTAGACCCTGCCACATGCCTCTTGTGTCTGAGCCGTTGAATTGAGATTCTACTTTGTCTCTGTACTGACGCTTAGCTTGTTTAATAGCCTTGCGGAGGGAATAGCTGCACTGTTTGTATTCGGTCATGTTGCCAGACACCTTGCCCTGATTAAAAGCAGTGGTTCGCGCTTTCAGTTTCACGCGAATGCTGCCATCAATCCACGGTTTCTGGTTAGGGAATGTTTTTATTGTTGCTATGGGAACGACATCTTCAACGCACGTTCTAATGAACTCGCACACCGAATCAGCGTATTCGTCAATATTTCCATCTGACGCAATATGAAACATGTCCCAGTCCACGTGATGGAAGCAGTCTTGGAGTGTGGAGTCAGCTTGGTCTGACCAGCGTTGGACAGACCTCAGCGTGGGAGCCTCTTGTTTCAGTTTCTGCCTGTAGGCAGGGATCAACAAAATGGAGTCGTGGTCAGCTTTTCCGAAAGGGGGGCGGGGCAGGGCCTTATATGCGTCGCGGAAGTTAGAGTAACAGTGATCCAGGGTTTTACCACCCCTGGTTGCGCAATCGATATGCTGATAAAATTTAGGGAGTCTTGTTTTCAGATTAGCTTTGTTAAAATCCCCAGCTACAATGAATGCAGCCTCCGGATAAATGGTTTCCAGTTTGCAAAGAGTTAAATAAAGTTTGTTCAGAGCCATCGATGTGTCTGCTTGGGGGGGGATATATACGGCTGTGATTATAATCGAAGAGAATTCTCTTGGTAGATAATGCGGTCTACATTTGATTGTGAGGAATTCTAAATCAGGTGAACAGAAGGATTTGAGTTCCTGTATGTTTCCTTCATCACACCATGTCTCGTTAGTCATGAGGCATACGCCCCCGCCGCTCTTCTTACCAGAAAGATGTTTGTTTCTGTCGGCGCGATGCGTGGAGAAACCCGTTGGCTGCACCGCATCGGATAGCGTCTTCCCAGTAAGCCATGTATCCGTGAAGCAGAGAACGTTGCATTCTCTGATGTCCCTCTGGAATGCTACCCTTGCTCGGATTTCATCAACCTTGTTGTCAAGAGACTGGACATTGGCAAGAAGAATGCTGGGGAGTGGTGCGTGATGTGCCCTTGTCCTGAGTCTGACCAGAAGACCGCTACGTTTCCCTCTTTTTCGGAGTCGTTTCCTTGGGTCGCTGCATGCGATCCATTCCGTTGTCCTGTTTGTAAGGCAGAACACAGGATCGTCGCGGAAAACATATTCTTGGTCGTACTGATGGTGAGTTGACGCTGATCTTATATTCAGTAGTTCTTCTCGACTGTATGTAATGAAACCTAAGATGACCTGGGGTACTAACTTTAGACATTATCGATCATAGTCTGCTTCTGGAAAAACGTATGTGTTTTTGGCTTTACACCCCCTGCTATATTGTGAATAAAGAGTTACCTGTCTATCATAACTCAGAGGATGTTCTTTAATGGAAACCTATCCAACACAATCCATGTGGAATCAGGAATTCCCCAGGGCAGCTGTCTGGGCCACTTGCTTTTTTCAATCTTTGAGTAAAGACAGTGTGTCTATGTATGTGGATGAGTCAACACTATACACGTCAGTGACTGAAATGACTGCAATGCTTAACAAAAAGCTGCAGTTAGTTTCAGAGTGGGTGGCAAGGAATAAATGAGTCCTAAATATTTCAAAACAAAAAGCATTGTATTTGGGACAAATCATTCACTAAACCCTAAACCTCAACTACATCTTGTAATGAATAATGTGGAAACTGCTTGGAGTAACCCTGAATTGTAATTGGTCTTATAACTGGTCTTGTAAATTGTAAATGGTCAAAACATATTGATACAACAGTAGCTAAGATGGGGAGAAGTATGTCCATAATAAAGTGCTGTTCTGCTTTCTTAACAGCACTATCAACAAGGCAGATCCTACATGCCCTAGTTTTGACACACCTGGACTACTGTTGAGTCGTGTGGTCAGGTGCCACAAAGAGGGACTTAGGAAATTTGCTAATTGGCTCAGAACAGGCCAGCACGGCTGGCCCTTGGATATACACAGAGAGCTAACATTAATAATATGCATGTCAATCTCTCCTGGCTCACAGTGGAAGAGAGATTGACTTCATTACTACTTCTATTTGTGAGAGTATTGGCATGTTGAGCTGTCTGTTTGAACTACAGGCACATAGCTCAGACACCCATTTATACCCCACAAGACATGCCACCAGAGATCTCTTCGCAGTCCCCAAGTCCAGAACAGACTATGGGATGCGCACAGTACTATGTAGCGCCATGACTACATGGACATTTATTCCACATCAAGTAACTCATGCAAGCAGTACATTTAAAAAACAGATAAAAATGCACCTTATGGAACAGCAGGGACTGTGAAGCAACACAAACATAGGCACAGACGCATGCATACAAACACACGATAACATACGCACTTTACACACACACGTACACATGGATTTTTTGTTGTAGATATGTGATAGTAGAGTAGGGGCCTGAGGGCACACACTTAATGTGTTGTGAAATTTGTTGTGAATGTATTGTAATGTTTTTAAAATTGCATAACTGCCTTAATTTTGCTGAACCCCAGGAAGAATAGCTGCTGCCTTGGCAGTGATTTCCATTGTTATCAAGATGTCTTCAGCTACATGTCCATCAGATGCATCAAACTGTTTGCCTTCCGGCAGAAGTCATTAATTGTCAATGGAGCAGTCTGCAACGCTACATTTGGCATGCTACGCTAGGCTGCAGTGCGTTCTGTGTACTGCATGCGTTCAATATTTTCAACTTGTGTGAGGCATTACCATGTGGTGGTACAAAAGGAAGTTTGTAAAAGTTACCATAGCGAGGGTGGCCCAAATTATGATGACTATTGTGTAGTTAGAGAGGAGAGGATACCGGCTTGACGACTGCAAATTTGTCTCAGATAAGAAATGACACTGAGAAAATTCAGCATTACAAAGCTTGGGTAGTGTGTATTGTTGGATAGTTTTCATGAAACCAGCCAACAGCCAACAGAATTGCGTGCAGAATTAATATGCACAGAACTGTTCTGTGCGTAATTTAACATGCCATCATGCAGGGCAAGCTAGTGATTTGAAATCAGTACTCTGTATGAGAACAACCAGTTCAGTTTATTTATGTTGCTAGAGATGAGTGACAGAAGAATAGAAACAAATAAGATTAATTGTTGTAATGCACCCTTGTGTGCACCAGTCTGTTGGTAGCTCTGCCAGTCTGTTGGTAGCTCTGGTAGCTCTGATAGGAGAATAACTTTAATCTGTTGTAGTTATTAGCTTTGGTCGCATCAAGTACGTATAGCAAAATGCATATGCATCTGGTGGACATATGGCATTAGTCAATCACATCCCATCGCTAATGCACATTGTGACTAGAGGCTCAACAATATAGTACATGTGAAAGGGAAGCTATTGTCAAGGAATTATACCTTCTCAATGTCTATGTCAGCGAACAATGTAAAATGCCATATAAGTAGGGATGTCATGATTTATTTTATATGGGCTCATGCTGCAAATGTGTCAGATGGAACTCGAAACTTAAAAGAAAAGGGATAAACTGGACATACCAAATCGCACCATGAGTCAAGTCTTCCAAGTATCTCAGCACGTGAGTCACTGCCTTGATTAATATTTTATTGCATGATACAAATGAATTGAAGATTGAAGATTTCCTAAGAAACAAGACTTCCCAAAGCAATTACAAGAGGCTTCTTCTTAGAGTAGCACATTCTACCTACACTCTTAGAAAAAAGGGTTCTTTGGCCGTCCCCATAGGAGAACACTTTTTGGTCCCAGGTAGAACCCTTTCGTGTTCCATGTAGAACCCTCTGTGGAAGGGTTCTAAATGTAACCCAAAGGGTTTCTATCTGGAACCAAAAAGGGTTCTTCAAAGTGTTCTCCTATGGGGACAGCCGAAGAACACTTTTAGGCTCTACACTTTTTTTCTAAGTGTGTAGCCTGATCCCATATCTGTTTGTACAGTCTTAGAACCTATTTGGCATGACAACGACCACAGGAATTGGTTATAGAGCACAGCCTACGTCTAAATAGGATTCATTAAAAATCCCGAACTGTGTAGCCTACAATCAAATCTAGGTTATGATATACTTTTGTTCAACGTACCATATGATTTCTCCTCTGACAGGTTTCTCTCGGTAGCAATGGATGAGAAACAGATTGCCCTATGATTGCATAATTACCTTATGCATTTCTTACAGAACTGCTTTTTAAAGCAGTAAAAAACAGATAAAGTGAAGATACATTTACCACATACTTTTCAAGTGGATTTAAAGAGCTGTCTTTTTGCCTCAGACGAATCTAGAGGTTTAACACTAACCCAGTGTTTCCCAAACTGAGTCCTGGGGAACCCAAGGGGTGCACGTCTTGATTTTTTCCTAGCACTATGCTTAATGATGTTATTTGAATCCCTTCGGTGTCCCCAGGACCGAGGTTGGGAAATGCTGCACTAACTTTTTTACTCACAGATAGCCAACCCTGACAAGAAGCACACTTTCTTTGGCCTTACCTGTTTCTCTTTGTAACCAGTTCACAGAAGGATGATGCTGCCGGATTATAAGTGAATGGCTCTTTTGTGTGCAATTCTAAAAGGTCCAGGGACATGGAGCAGTGTCAACCCCAGTTCTGGGTCTACTTGTCCTTTCATCTGTTTGTGGTAGGACAGAAACACAGATGCTGCCACCTTAGCTCCATGGGAGCCATGGGATCTCTGGTTCTCCGTTGGATCCAGCTGCACACTGACAGAGACAGCTCCCTGGTAAGTATGTGAGCAAAGCATACGGTGAAACCTTTGACCAAGTCTGTCCACACACACTGCTTTGCCAGCATCTTTCAATTAAGCCTCTCAAAAGACACTTCATAACTTATCTACCTCATTGCCTACATGGCAAGAGTTGCAGGAAATACAAGAGTGCCCTCACCTGGTCTTCGGAGGTACTACACATGTTTTCTCTCATTTTTGGCTCAGGGAAGGCTGGATATGGGAGCAAGTGTCAGAACATGCTTGAGGTGATTTTCGAGGATTAGCAGACAGCTGGCATGTGTGCAACATTTGTTGCAGGGTCTGCACAATGCTAAAGTTGCTAACAAGGTGTTCTGGGCTCTGAAAGAATTGAATCTGCCCCACAGGTAAGAGGTGAATGCTGACAGTGCAAAATTAGGATACTTTTAATTCCAGTAGGATATAGTATAGGAATGGACTCAGATGAGCACTTTCCCAGCATCTGCATGTCCAATGGGTGGGTTAGGCTTACATAAAGTAAGACATATATATGAACATTGTGTTTTGAAATATTAATATATGGGTGATGTTATATATAGTAAATTACATCATTTTAATTGGACAGTGCTGTTCTCTGTTGCTGTGGATGACATTTGAAACATGAGCAAGCAATGTAATGCCCCATTTGGTAAACAGCATGAAGTCATTTTCCTCAAACTGCATGAGTGAGGCATGTTTTTCCATCGCCTAAAAGCTGCCACAACAGGATGTTGCAAAATGTTTAAAAAAAACTATTTGCTACGTAAAATGAAAATGAGTGTTTCTTATTGGAAATGTTCAGATAGGACCTCCCTCCTCACTCCGCTTCTGAATGTTTCCTTTCATGCCTACTGATTGCAACCCTGAATGGTTCCTTCCCAGCCAACACATGATCCCAGCAATCAGCACATGTCAACACGATGCCATATTTGTCCACAGATCTGTCATTTTCTCATGACCGTTTCTCTTATGTCACCTTGTAAGATTTCACCCAGCATCTTGGCTGACAGCATTTCGAAAGTGTTGATCACTGAGATTGAGACCAGCTGATATCGCAACCCAAAACTCCCTTGTGATTAGTAAGGTCTTGTCACTCATGGTTCTTACTCTTCATGCCACCCAAATATCCTCCCTCACTCCCTCGTCTCTCTCTCTCTCTCTCTCTCTCTATCCCTCTTCATATTCTGTCTGTCTCTGCTAAGCCATTTGATACGGAGCTCTCTGCTCCCTTCTGCTCCCTTTGATGATCCAACACTGTCTACCTCGCCTCCAGTTTCCCTCCAGCACCATGTGGCTCGCTTGCCGTGCATCGAGAGAGAGAGCGTTGTCACAAGGCTCCAGCCGGGAACGCTCTCAACTCCCAGTAACTTTTGATTTTTTTTGTGTTTTGTTTTATATTGTTCACAATTACTGCGCTGTTGGATCTATAAACATAATCATTTCGATGGACCTGCAATAACATCTGCAAACTATGTGTACTCAACCACTACAATTTGATTTGACAGTGGCGCTGCACATAAGTGCACTTGAGAAGGCATAGGTTTTTCTACTCTATCTAGGATGGATGGATAATCAATTGATCGACACCTACCTACTAAACTGTGAGCCCTTTTCTAAGAGAGTTTACCGAGAAGGAATATCTATTTTCCATCGCATAGTAAAGCTGAATGCTCAAGCCACGAATGAACACTACCCAGCCTGCCATGATAGTCCATCTTGTGAACTATTTGTTGAATATATTTTTTTGTTGTTGCTTTAAGTGCTTTGAGAACATATTGAAAAGCACTATAAGGAATATATAAATAATAATTATTATAATTAAATTAAGGCTGGGTATGAGCTTGACATGCAGTAACTGTCAAACTGCCAGCTCTGAACGCAGCCCTCTCATCTCACAGCTTCACTATTCTACATGACCACTTATATTACCAATTTAGGGATCAACTGAATTCATAGTTTATTTTAAAGTGGATTTCTTATGAGTGTCAGCACATTACACTGATAAGCAATGGAATTGTCACATATAGTTGTCAATTAATATTGAATGCTACCTACAGGTGTTTATTCACATATTTCAGATAATTGTTCCCTTTCCTTTCGGTTTGAAGGTGCGCATACTGCTGATCCATAATCCTTGGAATTCCCTATGTCAGTGCATAATATACATTTATCCTCACACATTTTTTGTAGATTATGCCTTGTCATTTGAATGTGAATCGTCAGAAATCAATAATAGGTTGCACTCTCAAATCTACCGCATTCATAGACGCTAACTGCTTTATTGCCTATTGACAAGTGGAGGCTCCTCAGAGGAGGAAGGGGAGGACCATCCTCTTCAGTGAATTTCATAAAAAATATTTTAAAAAGTGAAAGATTTAAAAATATATCCTTTTTAGATAAAACTACAACATATAGTCACATCACCAAATAATTTATTAAAACAGACTGTTTTGCAATGAAGGTCTACAGTAGCCTCAACAGCACTCTGTAGGGTAGCACCATTGTGTAGCCCGAGGACAGCTAACTTCTGTCCTCTTCTGGGTACATTGACTTCAATACAAAACCTAGAAGGCTCATGGTTCTTACCGCCTTCCATAGAATTACACAGTAATTATGACAACTTCCGGAGGACCTTTCAGAGCTCTTGCAGCGTGAACTGACATGTTGTCCACCCAATCAAAGGATCAGAGAATGAATATAGTACTGAAAGCATAAGCTACATCTAGATAGCACTGCAGTGCATAACATTTGGAGAGTACTTGACTCAAAGAGAGAGAGAAAGAAAATAGTTGAACAGTTTATAACAAATTAATTTTCTTATGAGAGAGTTAGCTATATTTTGTCTTTTTTCTCACTTTCACTTACATAGCTTGAAAAGGCAGCTAGCTAGTTTAGCCTACTCAAACACCCGGCTCAAACAGAGGGATGCTATGTTAACTAAGTGGCTATCCAACACTGGAACAATTCCAAGTCAATGTAAGCTTTTGTTTTGACTAATTTATTGCCACCGGGGCCTGCCGTTGTAACTGCTAAACTGATTACTACACTGTACAGCATGATTGTAGTGGGTTTATTAGCACATTAGTTCTATTAGCTATGTTGACTATGATGTTACTTTAGCTAATATGGTGACAACGATGTAAGCTGTGTGTAACGGTTAGGATATGAAGGTTTGGCTTGGAAAGGTTTTTTCTCCTGGTCACATACATACAGCTGATGTGTTGTGCATTGAAGGCCACAAGCGAAGGGAAAAGGTGAGAGGAGGAGAGCGCGTAGATGCGAGAAGGAATACAATGAGCTGTTTCTATGTAGCTATGAAAGTTAACTGTTTATGTGTGATCAGGGGTATTCATTCAGCCGATTCTATCGAAAAACATTTCTTAAACGGAATGAAATGGGGATAAATATACCTGAATGTGTCCAATAGAAAATCTCATTTTAATTGTTTAACTTTTATTTTAAAGATTATTTCTCTCTGATATGAAAGGTAACCGAAAACCAGTTCGAAAAATATGAATATTGACATTTCTAAACATTAAAACACAACCTCGGAATTGTAGTTCACATGGGGGCAATGGTGAGCGAATGTACAGTGGGGCAAAAAAGTATTTAGTCAGCCACCGATTGTGCAAGTTCTCCCACTTAAAAAGATGAGAGAGGCCTGTAATTTTCATCATAGGTACACTTCAACTATGACAGACAAAACGAGAAAAAAAATCCAGAAAATCACATTGTAGGATTTTTTATGAATTTATTTGCAAATTATGGTGGAAAATAAGTATTTGGTCACCTACAAACAAGCAAGATTTCTGGCTCTCACAGACCTGTAACTTCTTCTTTAAGAGGCTCCTCTGTCCTCCACTTGTTACCTGTATTAATGGCACCTGTTTGAACTTGTTATCAGTATAAAAGACACCTGTCCACAACCTCAAACAGTCACACTGTAACCGTTGAAAACCCTGCATAGGAAGAAGATGGAATTTCGGGAGCCATCTCAAACGGACAGGATTTGTAAATATCAGACAGAATGCATTCATCAATGAAAGCATCCCTGAGCAGGGGTTGGAACCAAAATCTTTTCTCAATAATTCTGAACTGAACCACCATTTTTTTGTTGTTTCTTTCCACTGTTCCGACCATTAAAATAAATTTCTGATCTGGTTTGAACCCTAAAAAAGTACTGGTTTATATTGTTCCTTTTTTAATGACCTGTGAAATGATCAGCTTTTTACATTACGCTCATTGAATTACTTCACCAATCAGTGTGGTTAGTGCAGGCAAGCCAGTTGATTACATACGTGATGGACAGACAAGTGTAACCTATGGCGCAAGATGCGACAGAGATTTTGGGAGTGGGTAGAGAGCGAGAGAGGGTTTGATGAGGAGGCTTGAAGTGCTGGGCATCTTGTTATGACATGCATTATCTGAATTCGTTCCACAGAATTATACCTAGAAGGAGCGGCATCTATGGAGGAGCTTTGAATGTCCTTAGAGCTAGTTAGCTAACAAGCTTGAACTATCTAGCTAAGACGCTTGTGTAGAGAGCAGCACATGAATTAAAAACACATCTTACTTTTTTGTCCAACGTGAAAAGTGATAACTAGGCCTATAGTATCCTTAACTAGCATTGTCTCTCACTATCTTCTGAATCAAGCTTGTAACATCACAGTAGCCTATGCTTCAGAGGGGGAGGGGGAGGGGCAGGTAGCCTAAACACACACAGGCAAAGATTTTCAGCTTGCATGCAGACACTGGAATACATTTCTTAGTGACAGAGTGAGGTCTTTGTTTAGGCACCTTGTTGTGGGACAAAAAAATGCCTGGAACGTAAAATGACATCATTAAAACTTCTTCGGGCTAGGGCCCTTTTTTCTAAATTTCCGCCTGAGTGACGTGCCCAAAGTTAACTGCCTGTTGCTCAGGCCCTGAAGCCAGGATAAGCATATAATTGATACCATTGGAAAGAACACACTTTGACATTTGTGGAAATGTTAAAATAAATGTAGAAGACTATAACACAATAGATATGGTAGGAGAAAATCCAAAGAAAAAACAACCAGATTTTATTTTGAGAGCCCATGCTCTTACAATGGAAAGTATAGGGAAATAATGAAATCTAGCTCCCAGGATGCAATTCCCATGGCTTCCACAGGGCGTCAGCAGTCTATGTTCAAGGTTTCAGGCTTGTTTCTACCAAAACGAGTAAGAAATATACGCTTTAGTACTGGGACAGTAACACTGGAAATTCGTGTTTGGGCACGCCATGAAGATAATATCGGTTTCCTATTGAACATACTTCTTTCCGTATGAAATATTATAGTTTGATTACATTTTAGGGTATCTGAGAAGTCAATAGAAACATATTTTAACTTGTTTTAACAAACATTTTAGCGGTAGAATTTCGAATTCCTTTCTCTGCATGTTGAATGAGTGGATTACTCAAATTACTACACTGACTTTTTGGGATATAAAGAAGGATTTTATCTAATGAAAACGACACATGTTATAGCTGGGACCCTTTGGATGACAAATCAGAGGAAGATTTTCAAAAAGTAAATTAATATTTAATCGCTATTTGTGAATTTATGAAACCTGTGCCGTTGGAAAAATATTTTGATGTGGGGCGCCATCCTCAAACAATCTCATGGCATGCTTTCGCTGTAATGTCTAATGTAAATCAGACAGTGCAGTTAGATTAACAAGAATTCCAGCTTTCAACCGATATAAGACAATTGTATGTCCCTACATGTTTAATATCCATAATTTGTATTATTATTTATTTGAATTGTGCCCTCCAGTTTCACCGGAAGTTGTCCTGCTAGCGGAAGTTCCCATGCTTTTTAAAAGAAAGGTTTTGTTCCAGGTTCCGCTTCTATTCCTTGAAAATTTAATTTTCCGGTTCTCGTCCCTGAACTGATTCCAACCCCTGTGCATGAGTGAATGAGCCAAAATATACAACTGGAAATTATACAAATGGTTAGGCCCTTTTGTGAAATGTGAACTGTAAGTGCACCCAACCTTTTTTAGTTACATGATTCATCCTACTGCACAATAGATATTATATAAATTGATTACAGCGGTTGAAATTACACAGCCACTAATAGGTTTGACTAATTTTGTCCATAAATGCAAATTACGCATATCGTATGAACAGTGACGGTTCTAGCTGGTATCGCTCCCTGGGCGAACCTCCCCCAAAAAAATCTGCACTAATGGTCATTTTTATTCAAACATTTGGAACAACACAAAAAATCATAACATTTAAATCTATACACTGGAAGAGTAAGACAAATTCTGAGAGCAGTCCACAAATAGGGATACATTTGGACTGGTTTTATATTATTCTTAACGATTTCACACAAACCAGAAAAAAATGTAACAACATGTCTGTGAAACTACATATTCACAGTATTATGAATGAATTGTGGTTTATTTGGTAGCATTTCGTAGTGTGCCTGATTTGACTAATTGCATTAGTACTGTACAAAGTAAGAGGTGCGCTATTTGATAGATTCCCCCGCTTGCTTCCAGTGGGGAGACCTGAGGTCAACCCCCGTCCCCTCCCCATCTCGTTCTTCTGAGTGGGAGAACTTCCCAGGCAATAGCCTGCCAAGCTCACAAACTAGAATCAGGGCACCCACTCCGACAAGGTTAATTGACCCACAGTCCCACATGATGACATGATATCATTGACATGACATGCAAAAGAGCGATAGAAAACCGATCGCGAAAATGTCACCATTCCATTTTTTTTGGTGCTGGCGCCCTGTGCCACCCCCGGCAAGATGTCACCCTGGGAGGCTGCCCATGTCGCCGATACCTAAATCCGCTACTGCATATGACCCTGAGGTTAAGTTGAGTCATTAAAGCTTCTCAATTATCAAGCTTATGTGCACATCCTTACATGCAACAGCCCCAGGTCGATCCAACAACCCCCTTGCCGATCAAAATGTCCAGCAAATCCCAACATATTTATATCATTCCCAAAGACAATTGGTTATGTAGACTGCACCTTTCGATCAAACAGGGACAAATAAATTGGGTGGCCAGGGTATATGAGGAATCATTTTGCAGCCCAATTGGAGCTTATCGGCCGTTGAAAAAAGATTAAAAATGCCCTTGTGCTCCAGCCAGGTAATGGTTTACCAGCTTCCCTCTGCTGTGATATTAGATGTCATTTAGGGTGATGTGGGAGCAGCAATTACCCTTGTGCGTATGTCTCGGCCACTCTAGCCAGCTCTAATACTACACCTCTCACTAGCCACTGTGTTTACAATGGGGACCTCATCACTCACACACACATCCTCTAGATTATATCACAGCTCCTGACCTCTCTCACCCCCCCCCCCCCCCCCCCCCTCTCTCCCAAAACAACCCAGCCAAAGGCTAATAGCAGCAGCTGGCTAGTAGTCTGGGTGACCTGGCTGTCAGACACACACGCTCATACTCAAAAATGTATGCATAGTGCATACACAGTCTAACGGACATAAACGTGTGTGTGTGTGTGTGTAGTACATTCAAAATGATAGATGCACACATGACATGTTCTTAGGATCTGGGTTGAACAGGTAGCGTAGAGGTAGACAACAGTGAACCAGTTCAAAAATGTATTTAACCCATTACAGTCTAAGCCGTGGAGACGGGGAGGTAGAGGGGGTTCTACCAAGCTATATGGAATTGTTTTAAGAAGGTCATACTGAGGATCATTTTGCTATTTGATTTGGAATTTTAAGACCCCTTAAAATATATGTCCCCCATTTTTATTTGGTCATACTGCTATTAGCCCATACAAACACATTGAATAACAGATTCACTACATGGAACAACAGATAGTCCCCGCTCAAATTTCTTCAAAAGGAAGTTTGTTCTGAAGTCTCTGTCCTATATCTAAGAGATATAAGATCAGGATTTTTTTTAACCCTTTACTTTTGGCACTAAACAGTCTCCATATATACTTCCATACATTTTTTCAGCTGGTACCGGGGGACCTTCAGACGAGTCTTGTGAGGCCTGTGGGCAAACCGTTTGGATGCTGCAGCCAAGTTTCTGAGAAGACCGATTTTCACGATGTCTCATTGCCTGACAAACACTGCTCTAGCTCTGTCACCTTAGAGTGGAGTGGGGAAGTTCGACATCAGCGGATGCGGTAGAGACTCATCCCCCGCCCCCCAAAAAACATATCTGTAACTTAAACTGACTGATTTTTATGTGGATTTTGTTATTATGCTAATTTGATTTCTGCGGGGGTGCGGACATCGACTCAAGGGGGTTAAGGCATGTTTTTTTTCTATAACTGAACTCAAGTATCAGACCATTATCCATTCACCTCTTCCTTTAGTTATTTTACATTGTATCAAAAAAACATGCAAAATTAAAAGCATACCATTACGAAGGAAATAAACAAAAGGCACAGGAAGTGGTGCAGCCCAGGAGGCAGGTGTCCATTTTCTTTAAGTCAAAGGCGCTGCATGGTCAATCCAACGTCTGCATTGACCAAACAGCATTCACTGCTTCCGCCGAAGTCAGATCAAACATACTCTTTGCGCTTCGCGGAGCAGCGTAGATGTCAGGGAAGTGAGTTTGTGTTCATACAGTACCTCCCACCCTCACCTGCCGTCAACCAATCATGTCAATGTGGAGCTATACGGAGCCCTCCACATTGTTACAACATTTCAGAGGCGCAGAGCGATGCGGTATGGAGCTCAATTTGGTCTGTGTTCCCCCAGAGGCTCCGCAATTGCGTCACACCCTCCATACGGAGTTGCCAACCACATTTTAGTATCAAGCAATCTCCAGTAGCCATGTGCTCTCACCATAATGCTGCATAAAGGATCCACCATGCCTCAGGACTGCATTCCATTCCTGTAGGTTGCAACACTTCAACAGACAAAACTGGGTTTAACTAGTTGCTCCTACCCTCTACTTTTTTGAACATTTTGTTAAAAATCGCGCAACATTTCAGCGCCCTGCTACTCATGCCAGGAATATAGTACGTTCATATGGTTAGAATGTGTGGATAGGAAACCCTCGGACATTTTTAAAACTGGTTAAATCACGACTGTGGCTATTACATAACCTGCGTTACATCGGAAAGCGCAGGAAAACCTGATCACAGAAAATGGAAATAAATATCCTTGCGCCACTTCCAGCAATTGTTAACAGTGAGCCGAATTAGATAAGACCGAGCATTCAACTCCCACAGCATCCCCATGTTGTCTAGAGTCTTGTGAATTGAATCATCTTTGATTCTTGATTGAACCGAAAGAGGGGCACCACTTACCTCCGGTCTCCGCCCAGATCATTCCGGAAGAGCTCTCTCGTGAAATTTTTTCCAAGACGACAGCTAATGATTTTTACATCGCCTATGGATGATTTTTATCGCTTATTAACGTTTACTAATATCTAAAGTAGCATTACAAACGTATTTCGAAGTGTTTTGTGAAAGTTTATCGTCTACTTTTTGAATTTAAAAAAATGACGTTACGTTGTGAAATCGCTGTTTTTTTCGTTTATCACACAGTCTACATATAACGATATCTTGGCTTTATATGGCCCGATGTAATCGAAATAAAGACCCAATAGTGTTTATGGGACATCTAGGAGTGCCAACAAAGAAGATGGTGAAAGGTAATGACTGTTTTCTATTTTATTGTGCGGTTTGTGTAACGCCGAAATGCTAATTATTTTGTTTACGTCCCCTGCTGTGCTTTTCTGTTGTAGTGTATTGGTGCATGCTATCAGATAATAGCTTCTCATGCTGTCGCTGAAAAGCATTTTAAAAATCTGACTTGTTGCCTGGATTCACAACGAGTGTAGCTTTAATTTGATACCCTGCATGTGTATTTTAATGAACTTTTGAGTTTTAACTAATACTATTAGCAGAGGTTAACGCCACATTCACATCATGTCAAAAACTCGGGACATCAGAGTTGAAATGAACGAAGTTATTTGTGTAGCGCTTCCTATTAGTTGATTCTGGTACCTTCCAAGTGGGAAAAAATGTCAGAGTTTCCGACATGAACGTTCTGTCACGTTCTGACCTTAGTTCCTTTGTTATATCTTGGTTTTAGTTTGGTCAGGGCGTGAGTTTGGGTGGGTAGTCTGTTCTTTTTTCTATGTTGTGGTTTTGTGTTTGGCCTGGAATGGTTCTCAATCAGAGGCAGGTGTTGTTCGTTGTCTCTGATTGAGAATCATACTTAGGTAGCCTTTTCCCACCTGTGTCTCGTGGGTGATTATTTTCTGTTTAGTGGTTTTCGTCACCTTACAGAACTGTTTCGGTTTTGGTTTCATTCTCTTTGTTATTTTGTTTGGTGTTCTGAGTTTAAATAAATATGAATATGAATATGAACACTTAACCACGCTGCGCTTTGGTACTCGCCCTCCTTCCACTGAAGACAACCGCTACAGTGGCATTAATACATGCAGGTGTAAAATCAATCAATCCAATATACAATCAAATTGCTTTGTTTAGTCAGTGAGGCAATTAGTCACACTTGTGAGGCTCTGACACACACACACACAAATGCTGCAGAAAATATTCAATTAACTACAGATAGGACAAAAAGGACACAAGCAGAACTCCATCATTTGCAACATATGCAGCTCAAAATAGTTTCCAAACAATGGACAGAGCAATGACTGTGTTACCTGATAGACAGAATCAATTCAATTCCTAGGGTTAGTAAGAAACAGACAGAAAGACATCTTAGTATGAGGTTTTTCCTCCTGCCTGTACCCCTGTTAGTGTATTTCACTCACATCCCATGTCAGTCAACCTTCCTAAACCCCCTACTCCCTGCCCCCTCGGGTCTGTTTCAGGGGAAAGATTGAGACCCCAGTTTTCAACAGCCTCTGTATGATGATTGGCGGATGTCAGGGTGTCACCATAGCAACCACTCCCTATATAGTGTACTACTTTTAATCAGGGCCCATAGAGAATAGGGTACCATTTGGGACACACCCACCAAATCAGTTCTTGTGCAGTGTGGGAGTCAAGAAGCCCATACGGCTTTGTGTAGAGGGAAATCCAGTCTGGCATGAGGGATTACTCCATAACAGGGGGTCTAGTTCATCCGCTTCCCTCAGGCACCATCAACTGACTCCACTCTATGGTTATTGAGTTGCAGGTTGCTATCGCACTATTATGGTCACCCCTAAGTCGTGGGAAGCTAAGATAACAAATGGCTTCCCATTTAACCTGACCCCATTACTGAAATCCCCTGGATTGAGTTGCACGTTTTCTACCATGAGATAGAGGGAGCAGTGGTGTGTAGTGCGTTGTGATTTGGTTATATGACAGAAGACCTAGAATGTAAATTCTTACTCTACAGTAGCAGATAGATTATATATTAGCAATTGATTAAACATTAAGTATTTTTTTAAACTGTTGATGGTAACTCTTTACAAGCAGCTTTCATTGCAATACAACAGTTTACACAATAACCCAGTTAACTTGAATGTGATATGGTTGACAGGAGCCATGTCAAGAGTGTTGCTAACCACATTTTATTGACAGATAATCATGGGCCTTTATATTTACATTGATAAAACACGTCCTACAGGGCCTAGTTTTATGACACCTGGACTACTGCCCAGTTATATGATCAAGTGCCATAAAGAAGGACATAGGCAATTTACAGTTGGCCCAGAACTGGGCTAATATCAATAACATGCATGTCAATCTCTCCTGCCTCTAAGTATATGAGAGAATGACTGCATCACTAATTGTCTTTGTGAGAGGTAATGATGTGTTGAATGATAGGAGAGACCAAGTGAGGTTATGACAGAGCCAAGTGACTTGGTGTGTAGAGAAAAGAGAGGAAGGCCTACAACCAAGCCTTGGGGATACCAGTAGTGAGAGCACCTGGTGCAGACACAGATCCTCTCCAAGTCACCTGATATGAGCCACTAGCCAGGTAGGATGCAGTCCAGGATTGTGCAGAGCCTGCAATGCCCTGCCCTGAGTGGGTGGAGAGGAGTATCTGATGGTTCACGTTGTGGAAGGCAGCATATAGATCTAGGACGATGACAACAGAGGAGAGAGAGTCAGCTTTGGCAGAGAGGAGAGCCTCCGTGACATAGAGGAAAGCGGTCTCAGTTGAGTGACCCGTCTTGAAGCCTGACTGGTTAGGGTCAAAAAGAATGTTCTGAGAGAGATAACGAAAGAATTGGTCAAAGACAGCACGCTCAAGTGTTTTGGAAAGAAAAGAAAGGGATAGTGGTCTGCCGTTTTTGATATCAGAGGGGTTTTTGGCGGAGGGGAGCGACTCTGGCCATCTTGAAATCAGAGGAGACGCGGCCAGTGTTCAGAGATGAGTTGATGAGGGAAGTGAGGAATGGGATAAGTTCTCCAGAGATAGTCTGAAAAAGGCAGGAAAAGATCAGTCAAGTTGGCAGGTTGTCGGATAGCTGGATATCACTAGTTGCAGGATTTCAATCTGGAGAGAGAGGGGAGAAAAAGATCAAGACATAGGGTAGTTCTGTGTGTGGGACCAGTGGACTCAGTAGGTTGACTGAATGAAGAGCGGATATTGTCAACCTTTTTCAAAGTGGTTGACAAAGTCGTCCACAGAGAGGGAGGAGGTGGAAGATTAAGGAGGGAAAAGAAGGTGGAAAAGAGTGTCCCAGGGTTGGAGGCACAAGCTTCTAATTTAGAGTGATAGAAAGTGGCTTTAGCAGTGGATACAGATGAAAAGGTAGAGAGGAGGGAGTGAAGGATGATAGGTCCTCCGGAAGTAAATTTTTCCTCTATTTTCACTCAGCTGCCCGCAGCCCTGTTCTGTGAGCATGCAGTGAGTCACTCGGCCACGAAGCGGGAGGGGAGGGTCGAGCCGAGAGGAAAAGGGACAATGAGTCAAAGGATGTGGAAAGGGGAGAGGCAGAGTCAGGAGACAGGAGGGAGAATGATTTAGCAGAAGGGAGAGATGATAGGATAGAAGAGGAGAGAGATGGTAAGGATCTGCAATATTTTCCACCAGCCCTTATATTTTCTCAAAACTTACATTTTAGCTAATGCTCTGTCCCAATAAATCCATACCAACCCAATCAATTACTTTCTCTACATTCAGTCATCACATACCCTAAAATCCATAACTGACTATGCATGCATTCTAAAATGTTCTATTAACCGATACATTTCCTAAGATATCGCTGCTTCTTGCGGTCATATACATCTTTGAAGGACAAACCATAGGTGGCATTTCAGCTAATCCATGTCAAACATTAGCATACATGCATAATGCATGGCAAAAATGGCATCCCGGGAGAGAGTCCAATGAGAGGGATCTATTTTTAGCATGCACCTAGAGACCGCCCATCTTGATATCCTCGAGTCAATTAAGAACCTGGTGCGAAATACTGCCTTTCCAAGCAAAAAGGCAGTAACTGCTCATAGCGTGGAACTGAGAAAAAGGGCTTTTATTTACCTTGGATTCACAGTAATTTTATGCAGTTACTGCTAACATGACCCCCATTTTCTACAAAACACAACTAGAGGCAGGATACTTGTCCACACGATTAAGCATGTATTTAATGTAGCAAAAATGATATGAACTCATTTTCAACCAAATGAGCAGTTACTGCTTTTTGTCTTGGTAAGCCAGTATAGCTGACAAAGAGAGGTGAATGGTGAGATGTGTTTTGACTCTTAACTAGACTACTAATAAGGCTAAGTTTACACAGACATCCTCATTTGGATATTTTGCCACTCATTTGTTTTTGGACCAATCATATCAGATATTTTGTAAATAATAGGGCAAAAGATCAAAATGGTGATGCCTGTGTAAACACAACCTATGGCTTTAGCAGAGGGTTGAATGGGTTCCATATATATATATATATATACACTGCTCAAAAAAATAAAGGGAACACTAAAATAAAACATCCTAGATCTGAATGAATGAAATATTCTTATTAAATACTTTTTTCTTTACATAGTTGAATGTGCTGACAACAAAATCACACCAAAATTATCAATGGAAATCAAATGTATCAATCCATGGAGGTCTGGATTTGGAGTCACACTCAAAATTAAAGTGATGTAATGTCCTTATAACAAGTCAAAATGAGGCTCAGTAGTGTGTGTGGCCTCCACGTATGACCTCCCTACAATGCCTGGGCATGCTCCTGATGAGGTGGCGGATGGTCTCCTGAGGGATCTCCTCCCAGACCTGGACTAAAGCATCCGCCAACTCCTGGACAGTCTGTGGTGCAACGTGGCGTTGGTGGATGAAGCGAGACATGATGTCCCAGATGTGCTCAATTGGATTCAGGTCTGGGGAACGGGCGGGCCAGTCCATAGCATCAATGCCTTCCTCTTGCAGGAACTGCTGACACACTCCAGCCACATGAGGTCTAGCATTGTCTTGCATTAGGAGGAACCCAGGGCCAACCACACCAGCATATGGTCTGACAAGGGGTCTGAGGATCTCATCTCGGTACCTAATGGCAGTCAGGCTACCTCTGGCGAGCACATGGAGGGCTGTGCGGCCCCACCAAAGAAATGCCACCGCACACCATGACTGACCCACCGCCAAACCGGTCATGCTGGAGGATGTTGCAGGCAGCAGAACGTTCTCCACGGCGTCTCCAGACTCTGTCATGTCTGTCACATGTGCTCAGTGTGAACCTGCTTTCATCTGTGAAGAGCACAGGGCGCCAGTGGCGAATTTGCCAATCTTGGTGTTCTCTGGCAAATGCCAAACGTCCTCCACGGTGTTGGGCTGTAAGCACAACCCCCACCTGTGGATGTCGGGCCCTCATACCACCCTCATGGAGTCTGTTTCTGACCGTTTGAGCAGACACATGCACATTTGTGGCCTGCTGGAGGTCATTTTGCAGGGCTCTGGCAGTGCTCCTCCTGCTTCTCCTTGCACAAAGGCGGAGGTAGCAGTCCTGCTGCTGGGTTGTTGCCCTCCTACAGCCTGCTCCACGTCTCCTGATGTACTGGCCTGTCTCCTGGTAGCGCCTCCATGCTCTGGACACTACGCTGACAGACACAGCAAACCTTCTTGCCACAGCTCGCATTAATGTGCCATCCTGGATGAGCTGCACTACCTGAGCCACTTGTGTGGGTTGTAGACTCCATCTCATGCTACCACTAGAGTGAAAGCACCGGCAGCATTCAAAAGTGACCAAAACATCAGCAAGGAAGCATAGGAACTGAGAAGTGGTCTGTGGTCCCCACCTGCAGAACCACTCCTTTATTGGGGGTGTCTTGCTAATTGCCTATAATGCATGTGAAATTTATTGTCAATCAGTGTTGCTTCCTAAGTGGACAGTTTGATTTCACAGAAGTGTGATTGACTTGGAGTTACATTGTGTTGTTTAAGTGTTCCCTTTATTTTTTTGAGCCGTGTATAAATGGCTGCATTTACCCAGGAAGTCCAATTCTGATGTTTATTCCACTAATTTGTAGTTTGACCAATCACATCAGCTCTTTTTCAGAATTTGACTTTTTATCCACACCAAACATGGTGCAAAACCATAGCAATATTCAAAGCAGCGCTGACTGGTCAGAGTTCGGTTGTTCGCTCTGACAAAGGGCACACGAGAGAAGGAAAAATGCTAGAGATGGAATCCCAACCAAACAAAAACATTGCCATCCAAACCTTGCATATGTAGTTGCATTAAAGTATGTAATGTAGCTTTTCGGTGAGTGATTGCAGCCAGATTGATAGTGTTGACATCATGGATAATTACATTGTTTTTGGAGGTTGGTAAGCTGTGAATTATATCAATTGTTATCGCTAGTTTTCAATGCCAATTGAGCTAAAGCTGTCTAGTAGTGTGCTTTGTCTAGCATTAGACCAATATTATGTTTCTTGTCGCTGACGTAATTTCCAGTCACAACTTGCAGACTTGTTTACGTGTTGCTGTGCGTTTTGTTGCCAACCTTACTTTGCTACCTGACGACTTTACGGTTTTTACTTTTTAATTACCGTTTCTATTTTTGGTTTTTCCCTCACTCAACTTTTTTTCATTCAACTTTTTCACCCCGGACGCATTATCTGGACGTGGTTCGTCAGGACCTCCAACAGCCGAAGCTAAGTAGTAACATAAACATGATGCCTTCTAATTGCAGTCGCTGTACTCATAATATACAGGAGAACGATCGCCTTATGGTGAAGATAGCTGTGTTGCAAGCCCAGCTTCAGACGCAATCGTTAGGTGAGGGTAATTTCAGTGTAGGAAAGGATGAAACAGCGTCTGTGCCACCAGTAAGTACAGATAGTAACGTTAGTATAAATCCCCTCGCACGGTCCCCACAGCCGGACAGCTTTCTCATGGTATCTGGAGGGAAATGCTGTAGAAATGCTCAACCGGTGTCACTCATTCAGCCATCAGAAACTTTCAACCGGTTTTCCCCATTAAGCAGCGAGTCGGAGTCTGAGGCCTAGCCTTCTCTTGTCTCTACTCCTCCCCTTATGGGGTCTGAGACACCGAAGCTTCCCACCATTAGCTCTGACAAATTGAAAACCCTAGTCATTGGCGACTCCATTACCCGCAGTATTAGACTTAAAACGAATCATCCAGCGATCATACACTGTTTACCAGGGGGCAGGGCTACCGACGTTAAGGCTAATCTGAAGATGGTGCCGGCTAAAGCTAAAACTGCCGAGTGTAGAGAGTATAGAGATATTGTTATCCACGTCGGCACAAACGATGTTAGAATGAAACAGTCAGAGGTCACCAAATGCAACATAGCTTCAGCGTGTAAATCAGCTAGAAAGATGTGTCGGCATCGAGTAATTGTCTCTGGCCCCCTCCCAGTTAGGGGGAGTGATGAGCTCTACAGCAGAGTCTCACAACTCAATCGCTGGTTGAAAACTGTTTTCTGCCCCTCGCTAAAGATAGAATTTGTAGATAATTGGCTCTCTTTCTGGGACTCACCCACAAACAGGACCAAGCCTGGCCTGCTGAGGAGTGATGGACTCCATCCTAGCTTTTCCAACTTAATTGAGGAAAATAAGAACAATCCGAAATGTATTTTTGATACTGTCGCAAAGCTAACTAAAAAGCAGCATTCCCCAAGTGAGGATGGCTTTCACTTTAGCAGTGATACATTCATGAACTTCTTTGAGGAAAATATCATGATTATTAGAAAGCAAATTACGGACTCCTCTTTAAATCGGCCTATTCCTTCAAAGCTCAGCTGTCCTGAGTCTGCACAAATCTGTCAGGACCTAGAATGAAGAGAGACACTCAAGTGTTTTAGTACTATATCTCTTGACACAATGATGAAAATAATCATGGCCTCTAAACCTTCAAGCTGCATACTCGACCCTATTCCAACTAAACTACTGAAAGAGCTGCACCCTGTGCTTGGCCCTCCTTTGTTGAACATAATAAACGGCTCTCTATCCACCGGATGTGTACCAAAATCACTAAAAGTGGCAGTAATAAAGCCTCTCTTGAAAAAGCCAAACCTTGACCCAGAAAATATAAAAAACTATCGCCCTATATCAAATCTTCCATTCCTCTCAAAAAATTTAGAAAAGGCTGTTGCGCAGCAACTCACTGCCTTCCTGAAGACAAACAATGTATACGAAATGCTTCAGTCTGGTTTTAGACCCCATCATAGCACTGAGCCTGCACTTGTGAAGGTGGTAAATGACCTTTAATTGGCATCAGACCGAGGCTCTGCATCTGTCCTCGTCCATCTGCTCCTAGACCTTAGTTCTGCTTTTGATACCATCGATCACCACATTCTTTTTGGAGAGATTGGAAACCCAAATTGGTCTACACGGACAAGTTCTGGCCTGGTTTAGATCTTATCTGTCGGAAAGATATCAGTTTGTCTCTGTGAATGGCTTGTCCTCTGACAAATCAACTGGAAATTTCAGTGTTCCTTAAGGTTCCGTTTTAGGACCACTATTGTTTTTCCTATATATTTTATCTTTTGGGGATGTCATTCGAAAACATAATGTTAACTTTCACTGCTATGCGGATGACACACAGGTGTACATTTCAATGAAACATGGTGAAGCCCCAAAATTGCCCTCGCAAGAAGCCTGTGTTTCAGACATAAGGAACTGGATGGCTGAAAACTTTCTACTTGAAATGCTTGTTCTAGGTCCCAAGAAACAAAGAGATCTTCTGTTGAATCTGACAATTAATCTTAATGGTTGTACAGTCGTCTCAAATAAAACTGTGAAGGACCTCGGCGTTACTCTGGACCCTGATCTCTCTATTGACGAACATATCAAGGACAGCTTTTTTCCATCTACGTAACATTGCAAAAATCAGAAACTTTCTGTCCAAAAATGATGCAGAAAAATGAATCCATGCTTTTGTTACTTCTAGGTTAGACTACTGCAATGCTCTACTTTCCGGCTACCCGGATAAAGCACTAAATAAACTTCAGTTGGGGCTAAATAGGGCTGCTAGAATCCTGACTAGAACCAACAAATTTGATCATATTACTCCAGTTCTAGCCTCCCTACACTGGCTTCCTGTCAAGGCAAGGGCTGATTTCAAGGTTTTACTGCTAACCTTCAAAGCATTACATGGGCTTGCTCCTACCTATCTCTCTGATCTGGTCCTACCGTACATACCTACACGTACGCTACGGTCACAAGACGCAGGCCTCCTAATTGTCCCTAGAATTTCTAAGCAAACAGCTGGAGGCAGGGCTTTCTCCTATAGAGCTCCATTTTTATGGAATGGTCTGCCTACCCATGTGAGAGATGCAAACTCGGTCTCAACCTTTAAGTCTTTACTGAAGACTCATCTCTTCGGTGGGTCATACGATTGAGTGTAGTCTGGCCCAGGAGTGTGAAGGTGAACAGAAAGGCTCTGGAGCAACGAACCGCCCTTGCTGTCTCTGCCTGGCCGGTTCCCCTCTTTCCACTGCGATTCTCTGCCTCTAACTCTATTACAGGGGCTGAGTCACTGGCTTACTGGTGCTCTTTCATGCCTTCCCTAGGAGGGGTGTGTCACTTGAGTGGGTTGAGTCACTGATGTGATCTTCCTGTCTGGGTTGGCGTCCCCCAATGGGTTGTGCCGTGGCGGAGATCTTTGTGGGCTATACTCGGCCTTGTCTCAGGATGGTAAGTTGGTGGTTGAAGATATCCCACTAGTGGTGTGGGGGCTGTGCTTTGGCAAAGTGGGTGGGGCTATATCCTTCCTGTTTGACCCTGTCCGGGGATATCATCGGATGGGGCCACAGTGTCTCCTGACCCCTCCTGTCTCAGCCTCCAGTATTTATGCTGCAGTAGTTTATGTGTCGGGGGCTAGGGTCAGTTTGTTATATCTGGAGTACTTCTCCTGTCTTGTCCGGTATCCTGTGTGAATTTAAGTATGCTCTCTCTAATTCTCTCTTTCTTTCTCTCTCTCGGAGGACCTGAGCCCTTGGACCACGCCTCAGGACTACCTGGTATGATGACTCCTTGCTGTCCCCAGTCCACCTGGCCGTGCTGCTGCTCCAGATTCAACTGTTCTGCCTGCGGCTGTGGAATCCGGACCGGACGTGCTACCTGTCCCAGATCGATTATTTGATCATGCTGGTCATTTATGAACATTTGAACATCTTGGCCATGTTCTGTTATAATCTCCACCCGGCACAGCCAGGAGAGGACTGGCCACCCCTCATAGCCTGGTTCCTCTCTAGGTTTCTTCCTAGGTTTTGGCCTTTCTAGGGAGTTTTTCCTAGCCAACGTGCTTCAATACCTGCATTGCTTGCTGTTTGGGGTTTTAGGCTGAGTTTCTGTACAGCACATTGAGATATCAGCTGATGTACGAATGGCTATATAAATACATTTGATTTGATTAGCTTAGTGTGGTTAGTGAGGTGTTAAAGAAAGAACTGATACTTAGCTACTATAAGGGCACAGGAGGCAGATGGTAGAGTCCAATATGTTTATTAACAATCCAAAAGGGGTAAGCAAGACAACGGTCATGGACAGGCAAAAGGTCAAAACCAGTTCAGAGGTACCGAATGGCAGGCAGGCTCGAGGTCAGGCAGGCGGAAATGGAGTCCAGAAAAACAGGCAAAGGTCAAAACTGTGAGGAGTAGAAAAGCAGGCGCACAGGAATACACACTGGTTGACTTGAACATACAACACGAACTCGTTTAACTCATTTCAAACAAGGCGGCGAAACTGCACATCTCCCATGGTTTTGTGGCATGGCAGGCATGAGAAAACTCTAAATTCTCTGTTCACTCGCATGCCCTCTCTAGCGTTCTTCCTCTCGCATACACATTTACTTCATAACAGGGAACGTCCGACCTCTGACTCTGGCTTTGAATGTTGCTAGGTTACCAGTGGGGGTATTTTTGCACCAAGTTTGGTGTGTATGAAAAGGATGCTGTTTGAACAAAAGACCAATTAGTGAAAGAAATATCAGAAATTGTGTGCCTGTCTAAACATAGTCTTTCTGTAACTCAATGAAAAGAGTCCTGTAATATAGTCCTGCATTAAATTAAAATCTCCCTACCATCATACAGTATAGTGCCTTCAGAAGGTATTCACAACATTTTGTTGTTACAAAGGGGGATTCAAATTGACTTAGCAACTCCAGCAACTCCCGTGTAGATTTGGCCATGTGTTTTAGGTTATTGTCCTGCTGAAAGGTGAATTCATTTCCCAGTGTCTGGTGAAAAACAGACTTAACCACTCTAGGATTTTGCCTGTGCTTTGCTCCATTCCAATAATTTTTTATCCTGAAATACTCCTCAGTTCTAAACGATAACAAGCATACCCATAACATGATGCAGCCAGCACTATGCTTGAAAGTATGGACAGTGTTACTCAGTAATGTGTTGTATTGGAGTTGCCCCAAACATAACACTTCGTATTCAGGACAAAAAGTTAATTGCTTTGCCACATTCTTTGCAGTATTACTTTGTTGCAAACAGGATGCACGTTTTGGAATATTTTTTATTCTGTATTGGCTTCCTTCTTTTTACTCTGTCAATTAGGTTAGTATTGTGGAGTAACTACAATGTTGTTAATCCATCATGTTTTCTCCTATCACAGCCCTTAAACTATAACTTTTTTCAAGTCACCATTGGCCTCATTGTGAAATCCCTGAGTGGTTTCCTTCTATCCGGCAACTGAGTTGGGAAGGACGCCTGTATCTTTGTAGTGACTAGGTGCATTGATACACCATCCAAAGTGTAATCAATAACTTTACCATGCTTAAAGGGATATTCAATGTCTACTTTTTTATTTTTACCCTTCTTTGCACAGCATTGGAAAACTTCCCTGGTCATTGTGGTTGAATCTGGGTTTGAAATTCACTGCTTGACTGAGGGACCTTACAGATAATTGTATGTGTGGGGTACAAAAATATGTATTATTATTATTGTGTCCATGCAACGTATTGTGTGAGTTAAGCACATTTTTACTCCTGAACTTATTTAGGCTTTCCATAACAAAGGGGTTGAATACTTATTGACTCAAAAGACAGTTCAGCTTTTCATATTTAGTTAATTTGTCAAATAAAAACATAATTCCTCCTAATATGGGTATTGTGTGTAGGCCAGTGACAAAAAAAGTACAAGGGGTGTGAATACTTTCTGAAGGCACGTTAACTACAGTAGTAGGTCAAAACTGTGTGCTGGAAAATCTTGGTAGAGCATGGGTGACGTAGGGGGAGCTCGGACCGAGGGGGAGCTCAGGCAGGTTGATGGATCTGGCAGATCCTGGCTGGCTGGTGGTTCTGGCAGATTCTGGCTGACTGGTGGTTCCGACAGATCCTGGCTGACTGGCAGATCCTGGCTGACTGGCGGATCCTGGCTGACTGGCGGATCCTGGCTGACTAGCGGATCGTGGCTGAATGGCGGCTCTGGCAGATCCTGGCTGACTGGCGGATCCTGGCTGAATGGCGGATCTAACGGATCCTGGCAGACTGGCGGCTCTGGCGGATCCTGGCTGACTGGCAGTACTGGCGGCTCCTGGCTGACTGGCGGCACTGGCGGCTCCTGGCTGACTGGCGGCTCCTGGCAGACTGGCGGCACTGGCGGCTACTGGCAGACTGGCGGCACTGGCGGCTCCTGGCAGACTGGCGGCACTGGCGGCTCCTGGCAGACTGGCGGCACTGGCGGCTCCTGGCAGACTGGCGGCACTGGCGGCTCCTGGCAGACTGGCGGCACTGGCGGCTCCTGGCAGACTGGCGGCACTGGCGGCTCCTGGCAGACTGGCGGCATTGGCGGCTCCTGGCAGACTGGCGGCACTGGCGGCTCCTGGCAGACTGGCGGCATTGGCGGCTCCTTGCAGACTGGCGGCACTGGCGGCGTTGGGCAGACTGGCGGCACTGGCGGCGCTGGGCAGACGTGTGGCTGAGGCGGCGCTGGGCAGACTGGCGGCACTGGTGGCGCTGGGCAGACGGGTGGCACTGGCGGCGCTGGGCAGACTGACGGCACTGGCGGCGCTGGGCAGATGGGAAGCTCCTGCAATGCTGGAGAGGAAAGCTCTGACAGCCCTGGACTGAGGAGCTCTGGCGCCTCTGGAATGAGGGGCTCTGGCGCCTCTGGACTGAGGTGTTGGGAGCTCTGGCAGCGCCGGACAGGCGAAGCGCACTATAGGCCTGGTGCATGGTGCTGGCACTGGTGGTATTGGGCCGAGGACACGCACAGGAAGCCTGGTGCGGGAAGCTGCCACCGGAGGGCTGGTGCGTGGAGGTGGTACTGGATAGACCGGACCCTGCATACTATGCCAAACCAAAAGCTTTCTCTATACTCTGTCCAATACATCCTCAACACTCTCAGACTCAGCACTCAGCTTCGCCGACAGCTCCAATTCCATCCATGGCTCCTTACGGTAAACAGGGGGAGTTGGCTCAGGTCTGACTCCTGACTCTGCCACACTCTCCCTGTGTCCCCCCCAATACATTTTTGGGGCTGCCTCTAGGACTTCCAGCTGCTCTGCCGTGCTAGCTCCTCATAATGCCGCCTCTCTGCTTTCGCTGCCTCCAGCTCAGCTTTGGGTCGGCAATATTCCCCTGGCTCTGCCCAGGGTCCTTTCCCGTCAAGGATCTCCTCCCAAGTCCATTTCTACAAATAGTGCTGCCTCTCCCACTGCTGCTGCTGCCTCTGTTGCTGCTGCTTTTGCTGCTGCTGCTGTTGCTCCTGCTGCACCGGTCGCTTCTCCTGCTGCTGCTGTTGCTGCTGCCTCTGTTTACCACGCCGCTTGGTCCTTGGTTGGTGGGTGATTCTGTAACGGTTTTCTTCTGGTGAAAGAGAGGCGGACCAAAATGCAGCGTGGTTAGTTGTGTACAGCTTTAATAAAGATGAAAGTACAACAATCTACAAAACAAGAAATGTGAAAAAACCGAAACAGTCCTATCTTGTGCCACAAACACAAAGACAGGAACAATCACCCACAAAAGACCTAAAGAATATGGCTGCCTAAATATGGCTCCCAATCAGAGACAACAATAAACACCTGCCTCTGATTGAGAACCACTCTAGGCAACCATAGACTTACCTAGAGTACTACTCTAACCACAATCCCATAACTACAAACAACCCCAGACAAAACAAACCACATAAATCCCCATGTCACCAAAATAATAATGAAAACACAGAATACTAAGGCCAGGGCGTGACAGGTAGCAAGTGTTGTAGGTCATATTGAACACTTTCAGGGCCGTTTTAGGGCAGTCAAACTAGACCAACTGAAAAGGATAGCTACTTTACATTTTTAAGTAATCATAAACCAACAAGTCCTCCAACTGCAGTTTAGTGCTGAATTCTGCTGTACCCTATTCTAACCATGTAATTTGTCATATGTCCTCTGGAGTGTGTGTGTGTGTGTGTGTGTGTGTGTGTGTGTGTGTGTGTGTGTGTGTGTGTGTGTGTGTGTGTGTGTGTGTGTGTGTGTGTGTGTGTGTGTGTGTGTGTGTACTAATGCTTCCCCTGTTGCCTCTTCCAGGCATGCTATAGACATTTGCATCAATTAGGAGCCTCATTTTGTTAAAGTACCACACCAGCGAAAATGACTCATGATGTTGCATAACGATTTAAGTCAATAAGTCATTGTTTTAGTCAAAGTATGATATACTTGGGCTTGAAGTGGAGAATCTGAAGTGGGAACTTTGTGTAAATCTCTGTCAATGCTGTGTATTTTCCTGATAACATTATGTGTAAGTATTATCTATCCTATGTGTCAGATACTAGGACTGGCTTGAGTTAATCTGGAATAAATAACAAAGAGTGGAAAAGATTTGTGAAAAACAAATACGGATATTGTAAGGGAGAAGATGATTATTTTGCATAATATGTCAGTAGTGTATTTGTATGTGTTAACTTGTATTCCTTTTATGACATACACAATTCACTAAATGATTGTGGAGAATGTCCTACTTACAGTTGAAGTCGGAAGTTTACATACACCTGAGCCTAATACATTTAAACTCAGTTTTTCACAATTCCTTGTAAAAATTAATTGACTTTGGTCTATTAGGATCACCACTTTTTTTTTAAGAATGTGAAATGTCAGAATAATAAGAGAGAATGATTTATTTCAGCTTTTATTTCTTTCATCACATTCCCAGTGGGTCAGAAGTTTACATACACTCAATTAGTATTTGGTAGAATTGTCTTTAAATTGTTTAACTTGGGTCAAACTTTTTGGTTAGCCTTCCACAAGCTTCCCACAATAAGTTGGGTGATTTTGGCCATTCCTCCTGATAGAGCTGGTGTAACAGTTAATTCTGGGTCATTTGTGGTTCTGCCCACACATTTTCTATAGGATTGAGGTCAGGGCTTTGTGATGGCCACTCCAATACCTTGAATTTGTTGTCGTTAAGCCATTTTGCCACAACTTTGGAAGTATGCTTGGGGTCATTGTCCATTTGGAAGACCCATTTGCGACCAAGCTTTAACTTCCTGACTGATGTCTTGAGATGTTTCTTCAACATATCCACATACTTTCCCTCCCTCATGATGCCATCTATTTTTTAAGTGCACCAGTCCCTTCTGAAGCGAAGCACCCCCACAACATGATGCTGCTTCAAGGTCGGGATGGTGTTCTTCGGCTTGCAACCCTCCCCCTTTTTCCTCCAAACATAACGATGGTCATCATGGCCAAACAGTTCTATTTTTGTTTCATCAGACCAGAGGACATTTCTCAAAAAAGTACGATATTTGTCCCCATGTGCAGTTGCAAACCGTAGTCTGGTTTTTTTAATGGTGGTTTTGGAGCTGTGGCTTCTTCCTTACTGAGCGGCCTTTCAGGTTATGTTGATATAGTACTTGTTTTACTGTGGATATAGATACTTTTGTACCTGTTTCCTCCAGCATCTTCACAAGGTCCTTTGCTGCTGTTCTGGGATTGATTTGCACTTTTCGCACCAAAGTACGTTCATCTCTAGGAGACAGAACGTGTCTCATTCCTGAGCGGTATGATGGCTGTGTGGTTCCATGGTGTTTATACTTGCGTACTATTGCTTGTACAGATGAACGTGGTACCTTCAGGTGTTTGGAAATTTATCCCAAGGATGAACCAGACTTGTGGAGGTCTTGGCTGTTTTCTTTTGATTTTCCCATGATGTCAAGCAAAGAGGCACTGAGTTTGAAGGTAGGCCTTGAAATACATCCACAGGTACACCTCCAATTGACTCAAATGATGTCAATTAGCCTACCAGAGCTTCTAAAGCCATCATTTTCTGGAATTTTGAAAGCTGTTTAAAGGCACAGTAAACTTAGTGTATGTAAACTTCTGACCCACAGGGATTGTGATACAGTGAAATAATCTGTCTGTAAACAATTGTTGAAAATATTACTTGTGTTATGCACAAAGTAGATGTCCTAACCGACTTGTCAAAACTATAGTTTGTTAACAAGACATTTGTGGAGTGGTTGAAAAACGAGTTTTAATGACTCCAACCTAAGTGTATGTAAACTTCCGACTTCAACTGTATGATATATGGTATGCCATTTTTTTGGCAAAATATATGAATTATATGAGTAATCAATTAATATTATAAGAAATGTGTCTGCTCTGACAATGTAACATCTACAAAATAAATGCTTTCCTTCTAAAAATATTTTAAAAAGCAGAACCTTCCCGCTATCCATGATTGGCTGAGATATCGCAAAGAATTCTAAATATGTTGCTATTGCTCTCCACTTTCTAGACCGAGTATTTTTAAATGTTTTATTTATTTTTTAATTCACCTTTATTTAACCAGGTAGGTTAGTTGAGAACAAGTTCTCATTTACAACTGCGACCTGGCCAAGATAAAGCACAGCAGTTCGACACATACAACAACACAGAGTTACACTTGGAATACATTTACATAAACAAACATACAGTCAATAATACAGTAGAAAAAAGACAAGTCTATATACAGTGAGTGCAAATGAGGTAAGTTAAGGGAGGTAAGGCAATAAATAGGCCATGGTGGTGAAGAAATTACGATATAGCAATTAAACACTGAAATGGTAGATGTGTAGAAGATGAATGTGCAAGTAGAGATGCAATGGAGCAAGATAAATACATAAATACAGTATGGGGATGTGGTAGTTGGACTGGCTGTTTACAGATGGGCTATGTACAGGTGCAATGATCTGTGAGTTCCCCTGACAGCTGGTGCTTAAAGCTTGTGAGGGAGATATGAGTCTCCAGCTTCAGTCATTTTTGCAGTTAGTTCCAGTCATTGGCAGCAGAGAACTGGAAGGAAAGCCGACCAAAGGAGGAATTGGCTTTGAGGTTGACCAGTGAGATATACCTGCTGGAGCGCGTGCTACGGGTGGGTGCTGCTATGGTGACCAGTGAGCTGAGATAAGGCGGGGCTTTACCTAGCAGAGACTTGTAGATGACCTGGAGCCAGTGGGTTTGGTGACGAGTATGAAGCGAGGACCAGCCAACGAGAGCATACAGGTTGCAGTGGTGGTTAGTATATGGGGCTTTGGTGACAAAACGGATGGCATTGTGATAGACTGCATCCAATTTGTTGAGTAGAGTGTTGGAGGTTATTTTATAAATGACATCGCCAAAGTCGAGGATCGGTAGGATGGTCAGTTTTACGAGGGTATGTTTGGCAGCATGAGTGAAGGATGCTTAATTGTGAAATAGGAAGCAGATTCTAGATTTAATTTTGGATGCTTAACCTCTTAAGTCGACCCTCTACTTTTTTGAACATTCTGTTAAAAATCGCGCAACATTTCAGCGCCCTGCTACTCATGCCAGGAATATAGTATATGCATTTGCTTAGTCTGTGTGGATAGAAAACACTCAGACGTTTATAAAACTGGTTAAATCACTGCTGTGGCTTTACCAGAACGGCATTTACATCGAAAAGCACAGGAAAAACTGATCACTGAAAATGGGAAAATATATCCATGCGCTACTTGAACACATTGATAAAGGTGAACCACAATTAATTGACTGAGGTTGCAGTACCTACAGCTTCCACACGGTGTCTAGAGTCTTGTCATTTCCCTTCGAGTTTTTTCTTGGTCAAACACATGCAGGGCACCGTATCTCCTTAGGTCTAGGACCGGATATTTTCGTTGAGTTTCTAGCCGGACATTTTTCCAGACGGACAGCTAATGATCTTTACATCGCCTCCTGATTAATTTTATCACTTATTAACGTTTACTAATACCTAACGTTGCATTACAAACGTATTTCGAAGTGTTTTGTGAAAGTTTATCGTCGACTTTTTGAATTTAAAAAAATGACGTTACGTTTTGAAACAATGTTTTTTTCGTTTATCACACAGTCTACATATAACGATATCTAGGCTTTATATGGACCGATTTAATCGAAATAAAGACCCAAATAGTGTTTATGGGACATCTAGGAGTGCCAACAAAGAAGATGGTGAAAGGTAATGAATGTTTTCTATTTTATTGTGCGGTTTGTGTAACGCCGAAATGCTAATTATTTTGTTTACGTCCCCTGTGGGTCTTTTGGGGTGTTACATGCTATCAGATAATAGCTTCTCGTGCTTTCGCCGAAAAGCATTTTAAAAATCTGACTTGTTGCCTGGATTCACAACGAGTGTAGCTTTAATTCGATACCCTGCATGTGTATTTTAATGAACTTTTGAGTTTTAACTAATACTATTAGCATTTAGCGTAGCGCATTTGCATTTCCAGAGCTCTAGTTGGGACGCAAGCGTCCCGAGTAGAAGCAAGAGGTTAATGTGAGTCTGGAATGAGAGTTTACAGTCTAGCCAGACACCTAGGTATTTGTAGTTGTCCACATATTCAGAACCGTCCAGAGTAGTATGATAGCTAAAGATATGGAGAAAATTCTGCCATTGTATAAAACACCTGTTTCCGAATTAGCAACACCTTTAAACTAAGGGCAACCATGACATATGTGAAAGAGAGGGAGAAGCATTCATCCATGTATACAGGTAAGAGAGTCTAGCTAGCGACATTCTTTGATATTATACGTTTCTAATTTTATCAGAAAGTAATTTTCATTACAAGTTCAAGTGTACTGTTAGCTAGCTAGCTAAAGTTATGTGTATGATCCGTGTAGTAATATTATTTGTCTAGCAAAGCCATTTACGTTGCTAGTTTTATCCAAATTTTAGCTAGCTAGCTAACATTGAACCTAGCTGGTTAACTTTAGCTACCTTCAGATTCATACAGGGTAGTAACGTTATGAGTTGGGATTATGGTTAATTGTTTAGCTAGCAAGCTTGCTAGATACCTGTCTAAACAAAAGACTCCACTATACAAGTTACCATTTTACTGTACCATTTACACCTTCTGTATCCTGTGCATGTGACAAATAAACTTGTTCATTTGATTTGATATTGAAAGGTGCCTCACTAGGACGAGGTATGTGCAAGAGTCAGGAGCAGGAGAGCACTGAGGTCCAAATAGTAAAATATTTATTTGGAAGTCCAAAACACAACAAAACTGGTCAGGAAACAAACCCAACGAAGGCGCCCAACAAAACAGGAATTCGAACAGGAATACTGACAACAGTAGGGGAAACCGTGACCGTGAGAATAGCCTGTTGGCACAATCTAGCACATGTACCAAATAAACACAGAAATTATCCCGCACAAAATAACAGCAGGTAACGAGGTAAATAAACCTACAGATGTTAACTCAATAGAACACAGGTGCAAGAAACAGACAGACACAAACGAAAAAGAAAAATGGATCGGTGGTAACTAGTAGACCGGCCACGACGACCGCCGGGCACCTCCCGAACAGGGAGAGGAACAGGGAGAGGAGCCACCTTCGGTGGAAGTCGTGACAGATATAGTGTGTGTTTACCAGAGACGGTAATGTGAAGAACAATATGACCTGCTCTAAAGTAAAATTAGGATATAATGTTAGGCCAACGAGATAGTGTCCAAGTAAAAAAGTTATCCGGTAGAATGCCCTGCTTTGGGGGTTTCTGGTTGAGCGATGTAGAAAGAGGTCACACGAGGTCTCAATTTCACCTAAATTCATACTTCATACTTCAAAAGTTATTTTAATAACCCAGTAATAGAGTGTACCTAAACTAGCATGAGAAAACCAGTCACACGCCTTGGAAAATCGCCTGAAAAAACTTTACGCTCCACCACTAAAATGGCTACAATCGCACCTTCATTAACTTCTTAAACCTATGGGGGCGCTATGTCATTATTGGATAAAAAGACGTGCCCGTTTTAAGCGCAATATTTTGTCACGAAAAGATGCTCGACTATGCATGGAATTGACAGCCTTGGAAAGACAAAACTCTGACGTTTCCAAAACTGCAAAGATATTATCTGTGAGTGCCCCAGAACTAATGCTACAGGCGAAACCAAGATGAAGTTTCATACAGGAAATGCCCCAGATTCTGAAAGGCGCTGTGTTCCAATGTCTCCTTATATGGCTGTGAATGCGCCAGGAATGAGCCTGCCCTTTCTGTCGTTTCTCCAAGGTGTCTGCAGCATTGTGACGTATTTGTAGGCATATCATTGGAAGATTGACCATAAGAGACTACATTTACCTGGTGTCCCGCCCGGTGTCCTGTGTCGAAATTATTGCGTAATCTGTAGGTCCATGGGCGTTCCATTTCTTCAGAAGAGAAAGTCAACTGCCACGAAGGATTTTATCGTCGATAGATATGTGAAAAACACCTTGAGGATTGATTCTAAACATCGGTTTGCCATGTTTCTGTCGATATTATGGAGTTAATTTGGAAAAAAGTTCGCGTTTTAATGACTTAATTTTCGTTTTTTTTCTTACCCAAACGTGATGAAGAATGATGAAGAAAACAGACCGATTTCTCAACACAAATAATATTTTTTGTAAAGACGGAACATTTGCTATCTAACTGAGAGTCTCCTCATTGAAAACATCTGAAGTTCTTCAAAGGTAAATGATTTTATTTGAATCCTTTTCTGGTTTTTGTGAAAATGTTGCATGCTGAAAGCCAGGCATAAATCCTATGCTAGGCTATCAATACTGTTACACAAATGCTTGTTTAGCTATGGTTCAAAAGCATATTTTGAAAATCTGAGATGACAGTGTTGTTAAACAAAAGGCTAAGCTTGAGAGCAAATAGATTAATTTCATTTCATTTGCAATTTTCATGAATAGTTAACGTTGTGTTATGCTAATGAGCTTGCGGATAGATTTACACAATCCTGGATACAGGTTTTTTTCGTAGCTAAACGTGACGCAGAAAACGGACCGATTTGTCAACACAAATAATATTTTTTGTAAAAACGGAACATTTGCTATCTAACTGAGAGTCTCCTCATTGAAAACATCTGAAGTTCTTCAAAGGTAAATGATTTTATTTGAATCCTTTTCTGGTTTTTGTGAAAATGTTGCCTGCTGAATGCAAACGCTAAATGCTACGCTAAATGCTACGCTAGTAATCAATACTGTTACACAAATGCTTGTTTTGCAATGGTTGAGAAGCATATTTTGAAAATCTGAGATGACAGTGTTGTTAACAAAAGGCTAAGCTTGAGAGCAAATAGATTCATTTCATTTCATTTGCGATTTTCATGAATAGTTAACGTTGCGTTATGGTAATGAGCTTGAGGCTGTAGTCACGACACCGGATCCGGGATGGCTCGACGCAAGAAGTTAAAGGCTTCAATAGCCACTCCGGGTGACACAGCTAACCCAATAACAGTGGAGATCCTTGACAGAGAGCTGGCAAAATCACCTGAAGTTTAGCAGCAGAACTCCCCGAATTGTTGAATAACTCACTGGCAGCTGCTCTGACTCCAATTCAGGCAACCATGGAAACCATCTGTGGTTCTGTGGCATCTCACACAACTACACTGGCCGAATTTGAGACCGGCTGTCGGGCCACAGCGACCAACTCGCTATGCTGGAAACCATCTATAGCTATCTATCAATCCATTTATCATTAAATAATCCAATACTAAAGCTTACAGTAGGTATGTTTGAGGCAGGACATAACTACAGTAGTTTGCGTTGTTGACAATGACATACTTTGCTGTCTCACTGCTCTTTAAACTTTCATTTGATCTTGTGTAGTTTCTTAATCAAATAAAAGCGCTGTTAAAAGCGCAGCATTTTGATGTATTTATTTTTTACTAAGGCTTTGAAGTTGCTATTACACTTTTGGCAATCTATAGCCCACATGGTAGTTTGGCCGCCTTTAGGACACTTGCTAATGTTACTCGCTAGTTAGACCTCGATCCTGTCTACCAATACTTTCATTAGGGGTCTGTTTGATGTATACTGTTTTTTATTGTATCTTTTATCTGTACTTTTATGGCAATTCTGAACATCTGTGGTTTACGTTGATCTTAATTGGTGATGCTTGTCACTGATGGCCCCCTCTAAGGACGTCTGTAACAATTTACCAGAGGTGTGGACTCGAGTCACATGACTTGGACTCGAGTCACAAATATGATGACTTGCAACTTGACTTTGACTTGAATTAACATCAATGACTCGTGACTTAACTTGGACTTGAGCCTTTTGACTCAACCTGGCTTGATATCCAAGCCCAAATATGACAAATTATGCTATTAAACAAAGTGTGCAGCGCATCAACTCTTCATTTAATGGATTACAGCAGCCAATCAAATTGTGCCAGCTGAGAAAAAGTTGTGCTTGGCAGTGCAGAGGAGGTTGGTGGGTAAATTCAGCCCTGCACCTTTCATCCAATCTTTTCCTCTTTCTTCTTCATTTGACTTCTCCTCTTATAAGGATTCATGTCTAGTTCAACAACAAGTCAGGATGGTATTTTGGGGCTTCCAAACAGACTGGTGACATGGAACATTCGGGGTTGTGGGGGGCAAATTAAGCTCTCCAGAGTATTTTCACATCTGAAGAGCCTGAATACTGATATCGCATTTCTTCAAGAAACGCACCTACATGTTAATGACCATACTAGATTGCGTAAAGCATGGGTTGAACAGGTTTTTCATTTGAATTTTAACGGCAAAGTCAGGGGAAGAGCAATAGTTTTTCACAAACAAGTATAGTTTTCACCCTCACAGATCATTTCAGATCCTGTAGGACGTTTATACAATAGTTAGTGGCACCCTTTTCCAGACCCCTGTAGTACTTGCGAATGTTTACGCCCTTACCTGGGATGATACTAGATTTATGACATCTCTTTTAGCCTCTCTCCCTAATCTTGACACCCACCGCCTCATCTTCGGGGTGGACCTTAACTGTGTTATTGAACCAAGACTCGACCGGTCTAATCCCAGAACACTTACAAAGGACTTCTACTTTTTTTCATGTTCATCAAGCTTACTCACGCATAGACATTTTTTTTTTAGATAGAGCACTTCTCCCCTCAGTTAAAACTACAGAATATTCTGCATTAGTAATTTCGGACCATTCCCCCCACATTCTAGATTTAGCTCTTACTCCGAAAACAGAAAAAAACTGTGGAATTGGAGATTTAACAGGGCCCTATTTTCTAACAAAGAATTCTGTGACTTTATTTCAACTAACACAGACAAATAAAAAAAAACGTCACCTCCCCCTCTCTTCTTTGGGTGACTTTCAAAGTTACATTTCAGGGAAAGACAATTTATTACAATGCTCATTATGTCAAACAAAGAAAACTGAAACGTCAAGAACTGGTGGATTTGCTGTTGCAATGAACGAAGAGGACGTACTACGAATATGGTGACAAGGCCAGCCACCTTCTGGCACACCAATTTAAACACCGGTCAGCATCTCATTTATCTCTCAGGTATATGTGACCGTCCGGATCAAATCGGTCTTATGTAGCAACATTTTTAATTGTTTTTTTTACATTGAATAAAAGTAGAGACTCAGAGCTACAAAATGGTATATCATACACTACAGTGGTATATCATACACTTGCCCGTTCGTAAACACACTGGATGCTCTGGCCGATGAGTAGGGTTGATCTGAATGTTCAGACCTCACAACGGCAGTCAAGCACCCACGCTAACTGGCTAACATTGGCTAGCTTGCTAGCTAATTCCAGACACAAATGAGAGAACACCCAACTCTGACCCTTCTACTCGCCCTAGCAGAGCTGGTTAGGCTGTTTTCATATTATCAAAAGAGTTGGTGACTGTAAGTGTGCTGCTGGCAACAATTTACTTACGTTTTTTGCCGATGTTTACTGACACCGGCCATATTCAACAGATGTTGAGCGTTCATGAATTCATCAGTTATTCTGCCTTCTGGCACACTCAGGCAAGAGTGCCCTGAAATAGGTGTAGATGGCCAGAGTGAATTTACGAACTCACCCCGAAATAGTTACATGCATAGTGGAGTCTTTTGTTAAGACATGTCCCTAGCTAGCTTGGTAAACAATGAACTATAATCCCAATTCATGACATTACTACCCTGCATGAATCTGAATGAATTAACCATTTTCTAGCTCTGAGTCTCTACTTTTATCCAAAACTAAAAAACACCATTTCAAATGTTGTTACATAAGAGCCAGTCGTCACATTTTAGAGTGGCCTTTTATTGTCCCCAGCACAAGTTGCACCTGTGTAATTATCATGGTGTTTAATCTGCTTCTTGATATGCCACACCTGTCAGGTGGATTCATTATTTTGGTAAGTGAGAAACGCTCACAAATAGGGATTTAAACACATTTGTGCACACAATTGGAGAATACGCTTTTTGTGCGTATGGAACATTTCAGAGATCTTTTATATCAGATCATGAAACATGGGACCAACACTTTTTTTTCAGTGTAATTTCTGTGAACTGTTTAGGCGGGAGAAGCGCACCATATGGGTCTTCTCCGTAATGGATCTCAGTGTATGATTGTACAATCCACAGTCAAACCACAAATTGTTCACCTTGCAGTGGAAGAGGATCTTCATCTACCCAGATCTGAGTGCCAAACTGCTAAAACGGATGTCAACCTACAATGAAGTGAGATCACGGCTGCACAAGCTAAACCTAAGATATGGCTTCATCCACCCAGCAAAACTCATCTTGACCTTCCAAAATACAACACACACATTTTCCACTGCCAAGGAGGCTCAAGACTTTTTCGATTAGCACATCAAGTCAACACACAAAGGGACGAGCCAACAGATCTAGGCTAACCCCAATTTGCTGGCTCAATTGTTCACAGTTAGGTATTTTGGGTGGGAAACGACCAATGCCTGGTTTCCCTGTGTGTCCTGCTTTTTTTCCCACACCTATGGGCTTATTAACATCAAAGATAACAATTCCATCATTAATGCTACATTATTTTTTTTAAACGATGGCAACGCTAGCTGTTCTCTCTTGGAATTTGAAAGGTCTAAACTCGCCAATTAAATGTTCCAGCTGTCTTGATATCCTAGGAAGAAGCCATATTGATATAGCAATGTTCCAAGAAACACACCTCTTCCAAAAGGACTCACAGAGACTAGAGAACCATTTGTACAAACCATTTGTACAAACAAAATTAAAGGTGTAATTATAATGATACATAAGAAACTCAAAATTACCATCTTGGATAAAGGCGAGGACCAAGAAGGCAGAATCCCTTTCCCTAAATATATTCATAATGGAAAGAAAATGTTACAAGAAAAACATCTGAATGGTAGCTAACATAGTTACAGGTACTCTTACGCTATGCTTGAAACAACTTTGGAACCAAATATCCACAGATGCTAATAGTTATGGCTAGCTAGCTTTATTGGTCCAAAGAGTAGGTGAGCTAGCCTCTAGATTTACTGGTAAAACTCCAGTATTGCTGCTAAACCCTATATTCATCCTTGATCATTTAACACTGTTGCAGAAGAAGGAGCAGGGGAGTGGACGGTCCTCCACCTTGTTGTAGCTAGCTGTGCTGTGCTCCGTTGCGATTAGCAAAACTACCCTGAGTGACTGTCATCGAAGTGCCCATGTCCGGCTTTTGGTTTGTTTGCAATCGATGACTGCGTATGCTGATTGACCCTGTTTGGTGGGAAATTTGAAGGGTTCAGTGTTCTGACATCGCTAAATAACAATGCTGTGTATTAAACTACTGTACTTGGTTAGCTAACAGTATATGAGCATGGCAAAACAGAGGCCATGGAGAATGCACCTAAGCAGGGCTGAGGTCAATTCGAATTGAAGGCAGTCAATTCAATAAGTGATTTTAATTTAAAAAATTAAAATGGAAGTTTATTGAGAAGTAATTGAAAATAGATGCAGTTTAAAAAAAAATGTTACTTCCTGAATAACGCTAACTTCCCAACTCCCTATATGTAACCAAAAATCCCTCCTTGTTGGAGAAATGGAGAAGAACTCAAATTCCTGGAAGGGTTGGAATATCTGGTCACGCTGAGGCCTCCGCTCCCTTGTTTTGATCACGCTGAGGCCTCCGCTCCCTTGTTGTGAGGAGAACTGTTCGCACGCAATTAGTCTAAGTTGATAGCACAGCAATTGATAGCGCAGCAAAACAACCGTCCCCATTTAATTCTTGGATAATGACATTGCAGAGGTGTAGTGCAGGAAAAATCTAATTAACTTTTTTTTTGTATTTCACTAGCATCCCGCTCTTATCTGCTGACTGATTAAATGTGCACTGAGGGAAATTTTGTACACATGTACCACACACAAAATCTCAGCGGGACAACTCCTGAGATATGCAAATCATTACATTTTACAGTGACACGAGTGAAAAGGATGAAGAAAAAAACATTGTGGAGTTTCACCAAACCTGGGTTCAAATACTATTCTTAACAAAAACAGTCTTTACTTTAGCCTGCTTGGAGTGCCAGATGAGCAGGTTTTTGCAGTTTTGCGACTATATTATTGGTTCTATTGCGCCAGACAAGATCAATTCTTGCTAAAGTATTTACAATAATTTCAAATGGTATTTAAACCCAGGTCTGCGTTTCATGTTAGATTTTGGCCTGGAAGAATGCTAGTGATCAAATGCCAGACCAAAATGGCCGTGAGTACAAGGGAAGAATGCTTATCAAAATTGGTCTGCTTGTTGTATTTCTGTTCCCTACCCTGGTCAATAATTAATCCATGACATGAATGATTTATGCTCGGTGTGGTCTGAAAATGTTTGTTTCAGCCTGGGCCAAGTATTGATTCAGGGAATTGACTGGGGACAGCGGTGTCAGGTTCAATTGGGGAAACTATGGGGGTACCCGTATCAATGTATATTGGGCAAGAATATAAATGCAACATGCAACAATCTCTACGATTTTACTGAGTTATAGTTCATATAAGAAATCAGTCAATTGACAAATTAATTAGGCCGTCATCTATGGATTTCACATCTGTTGGTCACCGATACATAAAAAAAGGTAGGGGCGTGGATCAGAAAAACAGTCAGTATTTGATGTGACCACCATATGCTTCAGGCAGAGCGACACATCTCCTTCGCATAGAATTAATCAGGCTGTTGATTGTGGTCTGTGGAATGTTGTCCCACTCCTCTTCCGTTGCTGGATATTGGCGGGACTGGAACACACTGTCATACAGATCAATCCAGAGCATCCCAAACATGCTCAATGGGTGATATGTCTGAGTATGCTTGCCATGTAAAAATTGGGACATTTTCAGCTTCCAGGAATTGTGTACAGATCCTTGTGACGTGGGGCTGTGCATTATCATGGTGGAACATGAGGTGATGGCGGCTGATGAATGGTAAGACAATGGGCCTCAGGATCTCATCACAGTATCTCTGTGCATTAATATTGCCATCGATAAAATGCAATTGTGTTCATTGTCCGTAGCTTATGCCTGCCCATACATACCATATCCCCACAGCCACCATGGGGCACTTTATTCACAACAAATTAACAAACCACTCGCCCACACGAAGCCATACACGTTGTCTGCCATCTGCCCCCTACAGTTGCCTACACTTCTCCAGCATGCCATTAGCCATCGAAGGTGAGTATTTGCCCACTGAAGTCGGTTACGATGCCGAGCAGCAGTCAGGTCAAGACCGGAGACGGTTTCTGATAGTTTGTGTATAACTTATTCGGTTGTGCAAACCTACAGTTTAATCAGCTGTCCGTGTGGCTTGTCTCAGACCATCCCGTAGGTGAAGAAGCCAGATGTGGATGTTCTGGGCTGGCTCGGTTACACGTGGTCTGCAATTGTGAGGCCGGTTGGACGTACTGCCAAATTTTCGAATACAACGTTGGCGAGAAATTACCATTCAACTATCTGGCAACAGCTCTGGTGGACATTCCTGCAGTCAGCAAAACTTGAGAAATCTGCGGCATTGTGTTGTGTGGCAAAACTGCACATTTTAGAGGGGCCATTTTTTTGTCCCCAGCACAAGGTATAAATTTTGGCAAAGGAGAAATGCTCACTAACAGGGATATAAACAAATGTTTGCACAACATTTGAGAGAACTAAGCATGTTTTGCATAAGGGACTTTTCTGGGATATTTTATTTCAGCTGATGAAACATAGGACTAACACTTTACATGTTGCAATTATATTTTTGTTCACTATAGTTTGGGTTTTAAGTTAAATCCCTTATGCATATGATTCCAGTGTTTTATAACATGTAGATAATAGCATATTAAGTAAACAGTACATGTATAGTTGCTGGAATGTTGATGGCATTGGTTATCATGCATACTGTGTACATATTAGGAAAGCTACATGTTGGCGGTGGATGAAGTATCATCTACTTAAGACATGAAGTACTTTGAGACTCACTGAAAAGCGCTTCTAGACAAATGCAATTGATTGTCATTATGTTTTCTCTAGAGCAACACAAGTGAGAGTTGCTGACACATGGATCAACAGCACAAAATATGAGTTACCATCTGTGGCACAACTCAAGAATCGGCAACTACTGTAAGCAAATCTTTTTAAGTACGCCGAATTGATTTAATGTGAGATGCCGGTTGAAATATATTTGTCTTTTCTCTTCTACTTGATGATGCTGCAGTGTGCTTTGCTTCGCAAGATAACTAATTGCCAAGGGTTTATTGCAGCTATAAATAAGTAAAGGGATGTCTGGTGCTGATATTTTTGTTTTTTATTTCCAGGGTGTGGAAGTGAAAGAATCTGATCCTTGTCTTCATCGACTTGGATCGGCTATTCTCAGAAGAGATTCTTATCGGGAAGCCCTGGGGCACCAGTGTTTATCCCAAGGAAAAGATTATATCAGACAGAAGCAGAACGAAGGATTATGGGGGCTTGTAGGATGTGCTGCTCAGCTGCCACTCAAGGCGGCTGGGTTCGGAGGGTTGGGGGAGAGGGGAGTCTTCGGAGGAGTCTGCCAGGTGAAAGTGAACATAATGCCAAAAAGCCATAGTGCAGTGGGCTTAGTGGTTTACCCATGAATTAACAATTGTGAGTATATCCTCCCCTATTGCCAAAGCACAAGGCAGCCAACCCAGCAGCACCTCCAGAGAACCGTGACAACATGAAAGGTTTCACATCCATTTTAATCGGCCAGACCGGAACAAGTCAATTTTTTTTACAGTCCCTACTGACAGTGTCTATAATTAAAAGTAATGTACACTTTCTTGATGCAATGCACAGAAAAATTGAGTTTATAGTATGTTGTCACTACCCCCTACAGTACATCCTCTTGCACCAAATACACCATTACTCAATCTTTAAGAAAAGCGCTGTGGGGCGCAAACGCATCCCTCAAAAACTGAATTAAAATTCCCCCCATGAAACTGATTTAACTGGCAGGACCACACATGTTGTTAAATGTTTGTCCCTTTGTTTTATTTGAATTACAAATGATTGGGTCCACGCGGGTTGCTTTTTGTCACAGACAGAGCAGGCTGTATGTAAGGAAGTCTCCTAAGGAGAACTTCTCGAGAGATTTTTCTTTACTTTGTGTTTATTGATGTAATTATGCTATATAAGTCAACTAACAGTAGGGCTTTGGCCAGTCTTTTTTTATCAAGTCTCAGGTACAATTCCACGTCAACAGAATGACGCTGAGACTTTCCACTGAAAATTCGACAAAAAACACATTTAGTTGAATAGCAGTGCAGATTCAAAATTTTCAGAATGACAGTTTGTGGTGTTTGTGCTGCCATCCCGTTACAAAACGTTGCATCTGCACTGTTCTTCCAAGTCAATTTGTTTTTGTAAAATTTTCAGTGGAAATTTTTAAAAGTCATCCTTGTGCATGGAGTTGTATGGTTTGTTTAACTTTGCAATCATTGTTTTTTTCGGCATACATTTAAAGTGAGAAATCTGAGTCTCAATATCACTCTGTTAGTGTGGAATTGCCCCTCAAAAATATTGATAATTCCACATTTAATTTGTTTGACATCTTTCTGAGCACACAATGTCAACATACAGTGAGATTTTGTGTCAACGTGGAATTATGTTTTTAGACATTGTTACAAATGATTTACAAATGAAAAGCTGAAATGTATTCAACCCCTTTGTTATGGCAAGCCTAAATATGTTCAGGAGTAAGAATGTTCTTAATACCAAGTCACAAAAGTTGCATGGACTCACTCTGTGCACAATTACAGTGTTTACCATGCTTTTTGAATGACTACCTCATCTCTGTATCCCACACATACAGTTATTTGTAAGGTCCATTCAATCGAGCAGTGAATTTTAAACACATATTTAACCACAAAGACCAGGGAGCTTTTCCAATGCCTCACAAAGAAGGGCACCTAGAAAGGTCAAATAAAAAAAGCAGACATTGAATATCCCTTTGAGCATTGTGACGTTATTAATTACAGCTTGGATGATGTATCAATACAGTAGTCACTACAAAGATACAGGCATCCTTCCTAACTCAGTTGCCGGAGTGCAAGGAAACCGTTCAGGGATTTCACCACGAGGCCAAGTTTAATGGCTGTGATAAAAGAAAATTGAAGATGGATAAACAACATTGTGGTAACTCCACAATACTAATCTAAATGCCGAGGGAAAATAACAAATAAAAATGTCCAAACATGCATCCTGTTTGCAATAAGGCACTAAAGTGAAATTAACTTTATTTGTATTTGTATTTATAATGGATTATGGATCCACTGCTGCCATGGCAGTGCCACATATCTACAGTACAAAATCCATGTGTACGTGTGTGTATAGTGCGCATGTTATTGTGTGTGTGTATGCATGTGTCTGTGCCTATGTTTATGTTGCTTCACAGTCCCCGCTGTTCCATAAAGTGTCTTTTAATGTTTTTTAAATCTAATTTTACTGCCTGCATTAGTTACTTGATGTGGAGTTCCATGTAGCCATAGCTCTATGTAGTACTGTGCGCCTCCCATAGTCTGTTCTGGACTGTGAAGAGACCTGTTGTGGCATGTCTTGTGGGGTATGCATGGGTGTCCAAGCTGTGCGCCAGCAGTTCGAACAGACAGCTCGGTGCATTCAACATGTCAATACCTCTCATAAAAACAGGTAGTGAATAAGTCAATCTCTCCTCCACTTTTTATAAGTTTTATTTTATTTGTTCACAGGTCACTGGGAGAGTTATGCTTTTATTTTTTTTTATTTGTAATTATATATTTTTTTACCCCTTTTTCTCCCCAATTTAGAGCGTTGGACTAGTAAACGAAAGGTTGCAAGTTCATATCCCCGAGCTGACAAGGTACAAATCTGTCATTCTGCCCCTGAACAGGCCGTCATTGAAAATAAGAATTTGTTCTTAACGGACTTGCCTAGTTAAATAAAGGTAAAATAAAAACATTTGCGGTATCCAATTGGTAGTTACAGTTTGTCTCATTGCTGCAACTCCCATACAGACTCGAGAGAGGCGAAGGTTGATTGCCATGCATCCTCCAAAATAAAACCCAACCAAGCCACACTGCTTTTTGACACAATGCCCACTTAACCCGGGAGCCAGCCGCACCATTGTGTCGGAGGAAACACCGTGCACCTGGTGACCGTGTCAGCGTGCACTTTGCCTGGCCTGCCACAGGAGTCGCTAGTGCGTGATGGGACAAGGACATTCCTGCTGGCCAAACCCTTCCCTAGCCCAGACCCAATTGCAATTTTCCTAAGTCCTTTTTTGTAGTCCAGGTGCGACACAACCAGGGCCTGTAGGACCTGCCTTATTGATAGTGCTGTTAAGAAGGTAGAGCAGCACTTTATTATTGATTTATTTCTCCCCATCTTAGCTACTGTTGTGACCATAACAGTTTACATTCCAAGGTTACTTCATGCAGTTTAGTCACCTCAACTTGCTCAATTTCCACATTATTTACTACAAGGTTTAGTTGAGGTTTAGTGGTTAATGAATGATTTGTCCCAAATAAAATGCTTTTAGTTTTAGAAATATGTAGGACTAACTTATTCCTTGCCACCCACTCTGAAACTAACTGCAAATCTTTGTTAAGTGTTTCAGTAATTTCAGTCGCTGTACTGTATGTAGTAGCTGACATGTATAGAGTTGAGTCATCCGCATACATAGAATCTCTGTCTTTACTCAAAGCCAGTGGCATGTCATTAGTAAAGATTGAAAAGTTATGGGCCTACACAACTGCCCTGGGAAATTTCTGATTCTACCTGGATTATGTTGGAAAGGCTTCCATTAAATAACACCATCTGTGTTCTGTTAGACAGGTAACTCTTTTTCAAAAAATTATCAGGGGGTGTAAAGCCGTAACACATAAATTTTTCCAGCAGCAGACTATGATCAATAATGTCTAAAGCCGCACTGAAGTCTAACAAAACAGCCCCCACAATATTTTACAATTTTATCATCAATTTCTCTAAGCCAATAATCAGTCATTTGTGTAAGTGCTGTGCTTGTTGAATGTCATTCCCTATAAGCATGCTGGATGTTTGTTGTCAATTTGTTTACTGTAAAATAGCCTTGTATCTGGTCAAACACAATTTTTTCCAAACGTTTACTAAGGGTTGGTAATATGCTGATTGGTCGGCTATTTGAGCCAGTAAAGGGAGCTTTACTATTCTTGGGTAACGGATTGACTTTTGCTTCCCTCCAAGCCTGAGGTCACACACATTCTAGTAGGCTTAAATTGTAAATATGGAAAATAGTAGTGGTAATATTGTCCGCTATTATCCTCAGTAATTTTCCATCCAAGTTGTCAGACCCCGGTGGCTTGTCATTGTTGATAGACACCAATTTGCAATACATTTTCCAATCGTTTGTGCAGCCAGACTTATTTGCCATTCATTTTGCCTCTTCCCTCTCAACCATACAATTTTCCAGTTCCTCATCAATCCATGGGGATTTATCAGTTTTTACAGTCATTTTCTTAATGGGTGCATGCTTATTAGTAACTGGAATAAGCAATGTCATAAATGTGTCCAGAGCAGTGTCTGTTTGCTCCTCTTTACACACCACGGACCTACAAATATTCTTTACATCAACAACATAGGAATCACTACAAAACTTATTGTATGACCTCTTATACACAATATTAGGCTTTGGTTTTCCTAGATATGAATACTATATTGTGATCTCTACATCCGAAGGATTTGGACACTTCTTTCAAACAAATCTCTGCAGCATTAGTAAAGGTATAATCAATACATGTTGATGATTTCATTCCTGTACTGTTTGTAACTATTTTGGTAGGTTGATTGATAACCTGAACTAGGTTGCTGGCACCTGTTAAAGTTTGAAGCATTCTCTTGAGTGGGCAGCCTGATGAAAGCCAGTCAATATTTAAATCCCCCAGAAAGAATTTACAGTGAGGGAAAATAGTATTTGATCCCCTGCTGATTTTGTACGTTTGCCCACTGACAAAAAATGATCCGTCTATAATTTTAATGGTGGGTTTATTTGAACATTGAGAGACAGAATAACAACAACAAAATCCAGAAAAACGCATGTCAAAAATGTTATAAATTGATTTGCATTTCAATGAGGGAAATAAGTATTTGAACCCCTCTCAATCAGAAATATTTCTGGCTCCCAGGTGTCTTTTATACAGTAACGAGCTGAGATTAGGAGCACACTCTTAAAGGGAGTACTCCTAATCTCAGTTTGTTACCTGTATAAAAGACACCTGTCCACAGAAGCAATCAATCAATCAGATTCCAAACTCTCCACCATGGCCAAGACCAAAGACCTCTCCAAAGATGTCAGGGACAAGATTGTAGACCTACACAAGGCTGGAATGGGCTACAAGACCATCGCCAAGCAGCTTGGTGAGAAGATGACAACAGTTGGTGCGATTATTCGCAAATGGAAGAAACACATAAAGAACTTGCATGGAGCCCCCTCGGCCTGGGGCTCCAATGCAAGATCTCACCTCGTGGAGTTGCAATGATCATGAGAACGGTGAGGAATCAGCCCAGAACTACACGGGAGGATCTTGTCAATGATCTCGAGGCAGCTGGGACCATAGACACCAAGAAGACAATTGGTAAAACACTACGTCGTGAAGGACTGAAATCCTGCAGGGCCCGCAATGTCCGCCTGCTCAAGAAAGCACATATATTGCCGTCTGAAGTTTGCCAATGAACATCTGAATGATTCAGAGGACAACTGGGTGAAAGTGTTGTGGTCAGATGAGACCAAAATGGAGCTCGTTGGCATCAACTCAACTTGCCGTGTTTGGAGGAGGAGGAATGCTGCCTGTGACCCCAAGAATACCATCCCCACCGTCAAACATGGAGGTGGAAACATTATGCTTTGGGGGTGTTTTTCTGCTAAGGGGACAGGACAACTTCACCGCATCAAAGGGACGATGGACGGGGCCATGTACCGTCAAATCTTGGGTGAGAACCTCCTTTCCTCAGCCAGGGCATTGAAAATGGGTCATGGGTGGGTATTCCAGCATGACAATGACCCAAAACACACGGCCAAGGCAACAAAGGAGTGGCTCAAGAAGAAGCACATTAAGGTCCTGGAGTGGCCTAGCCAGTCTCCAAACCTTAATCCCATAGAAAATCTGTTGAGGAAGCTGAAGGTTTGAGTTGCCAAACGTCAGCCTTTAAACCTTAATGACTTGGAGAAGATCTGCAAAGAGGAGTGGGACAAAATCCCTCCTGAGATGTGTGCAAACCTGGTGGCCAACTACAAGAAACATCTGACCTCTGTGATTGCCAACAAGGGTTTTGCCACCAAGTACTAAGTCATGTTTTGCAGAGGGGGTCAAATACTTATTTCCCTCATTAAAATGCAAATCAATTTATAATATTTTTGACATGCATTTTTCTGGATTCTTTTGTTGTTATTCTGTCTCTCACTGTTCAAATAAACCTACCATTAAAATGATAGACTGATCATTTCTTTGTCCTTGGGCAAACGTGCAAAATCAGCAGGGGATCAAATACTTTTTTCCCTCACTGTATGTCCTGAATACAAAGTGTTATGTTAGGGGCAAATCAAATACAACATATAACAGAGTACCACTCTTTATATTTTCAAGCATTGTGGTGGCTGCATCATGTTATGGGTATACTTGTCATCGGCAAGGACTAGGATGTTTTTTTAGGATTAAAAAAAATAGAATATAGCTAAGCACTTGCAAAATCCTAGAGGAAAATCTGGTTCAGTCTGCTTTCCAACAGACACTGGGAGAAAATCGCACCTTTCAGCAGGACAATAACCTAAAACACAAGGCCAAATATACACTGAGACAACATTGAATGTTCCTGAGTGGCCTAGTTACAGTTGTGACTGAAATCGGTTTGAAAATCTGTGGCAAAAGTTTAAAATGTTTCTTCCGCTTTGACCTTACAGAGTATTTTGTATTAATCATTGACAAAATAATGACAATGAAATCCATTTGAATCCCACTTTGTAATAAAACAAAATGTGGATTACGTTGAAGGGCGTGAATACTTTCTGAAGGCACTGTATGTCAAGTACAGTAAATAATAAGAGATGAGGTGAAAGGTGCAGCAGACATATACAAGAATAGGACAGCACATTGTGACACATTATACATTGTAATTCAAACTCTTCACAATACTTTTCTGTTTTATTGAACTGAGTATTAACAATCCACAATTGTATGTACACAATAGGTATACTTTGTTCTATTATGTACCAATGTACACCATACGTCTCCTTGTCCTCTTATGTTTCTCCTGCAATGATTAACAAGATTAAGTTACTGTTACCAAAGCAACATTGATTGTCAAAATAATCAGAGTAGGTGCACTTCACATCAACAGTGTGTAGTATAGTATTCTACAGTATTATACACTTTACTATAGAATTCTATAGTAAGTACTGTCATGACGTTGGCCTCTGGGTTAGGTTTATGACAGTCATAAATACTTCTTCCCCCCTTTTTCCTCTCTCTACCCTACTGAGGTTACATTTGCAAAACCCTTGGTTAACATAGAGATTCTGGGAACATCAGAAGGTGGGGGGGAAATTAACTATATTCTGGTAATCTGACCAATGGAACATATGCGGTGGTACTTAATGAATATGTTGTCAGTTCGGTTGTCAAGATGACATAGACTCTACAGTGGAAAGTCTACACATCAGAGTTATCGGATTCACATGGAATTGTTGTTCAATTTAAATGTTTGAATATGAAATTATTTGTGATGGGATGAAATGTGATTTTAGCTTCTAAAATGTGAGATTTGGGTTTTCATAAGATAGGGATCTGCTCAATCAGTGGCCCGCCACTGTGAAGGGACATGGGCTATAAAACGTTTCAAACACACCCTCCTCTCCCTTCCTATATAAGCCCTTGACGACAATATAACCTCCTGCTCCTTCCGACGGTCCGATGTCAGAATGGTTCAGATAATAACTACAGAATGAAGCCAACATCAGCGTGAGCTTTGGTTGTGAATGGTATGAACTTTGAACTCTTATTCACTCCAGAAGTGATACCTCCTAGCCCGTTGAATTAGCAACAACAGATGTAAACGAGGGTTAGGAAGGAACAGACAGAGTATTCCGTCTGTCACACAACAACGTTACTACAACGTATCCAATTGACCACCAGAGACATTCTTCAGAGGACTCGGTTGGGCAACATGGCCTTCCATCTACCACCAACCTACCGAAGTGCAGCTCAGAGTAAATATTTATTGTGTTTTCCTTTTCCAAATGGGCTGTAATTTAGAATGCATAAGATACTGTATTTACGATAGCACAGCTTCGGCCTTTGTTCCTCAGTCTTCCCTCTCCTTCACTCAAACCCAGCCCCTTTTCTTTTGTGTAACAAGCTGTCATATCTGTTCCGCCCGCTTGGGACGTTTTCCTTTATGACGTAATTTGTAATCAAGGTATGATTTAATTATGTGTATGTGTAATTCTGTGTGATTAGTTAGGTATTTAGTAAATCAATTATTAAACCCAATTTTGTATTGCTGATTCAAATGGTTAGCCAGGGTTCGTGCAGATAACCAAGAATATACAACTTTCAGATGAGACTGAATTAAGATGACGATTAATATTGACGGCTATTGATGTATAATATTACTAGGTCTTTAAGAGTTTTCGGAAGATAACAGCTCTATAAATATTATTTTGTGGTGCCTGACTCTCTAGTTAATTACATTTACATGATTAGCTCAATCAGGTAATATTGATGACAGAGAAATTATTTTATAGAATAGCATGTCATATCACTTAATCGGGCATAGCCAAAGACACGACAGTACTGTGGAATGTTATTGTGAACTGTAATATTTTTTCATGTGGGTCTGTAAAATTGATTATTTCCAGTGTGGTATCATTACATAAGGAAAGTGGAATTGGAACCATTTCCTCTTCCACTTAATGATGATTCAGGTATGCAGCTGGCTGGTTTGGCTGGCTGGGTTGAATGCTGCCAAAAAATGTCTTTGTTCAGTGCTGGTTGCCACCACATGACTTTCATATAAGAAGTGTATTGTTTTTTATTGATTGTATTGTTTTTGATGTGATTCAATAAAATAAAAAATTCACAAAAAGAAAGGAAGGGCGAATTGGGCACGTTGTCCACGCAACCTACTTTACACTCTCTTACAGGAATGGAGCTCATCCAAACCGGTGTACTTCTGTATGAGTGAACCAAAGATGTGTCTGTGTGTGTGTTCCCACGTGCATGTGTGTGATTGCACTGTCACCTTTAATCACTTCCTCCACCTTTCAACATAGGGAGGGCAGCCAAAAGCGCCCTGCCAGGCCTCGTCACAGAGCTGCGCCATGGGGCCAGCCAGGCCTCATCAAGGAGCTGAGCCAGGGGGCCAGTCAGTCATCCGAGACACAGCGTGGATCCAAATTGATTTCAAAAGCCAAGGGACTCACACGTTTACCTCGTCAAGAGAGGGCAAAGAGCATGAAAAAAAATGAAGGGGAAAGCAAAACAAAGGAGAGGAAAGAATTATGTGGGGTTGTGTGGGGACACACGATAATGACACTCTCTCCCTCCCAGCTGCACCTTGCCAGTTTTCATATCCCCCCTATCCAAGATGGGCAGGGGCCGTAAAGGGGCCACAGACTGATAAAATTCCTGGCACACCGTTTAGTCCATGCTTCTCGTCTCACAATTATCTTCCCGGGCAATCATTCCTCCCTCTAGCGGCAGATGTGAGTTGCCTTAATATGAGGCTTCTCTCCCCCCTTTAGATTGGGCTCCCAAGGCTCCCTGGTGGCCCCTGTAGCCCTGCTCTGTTAAAAATCAGCACCTGGCTTTACTTGCATTATCTGGGTGGTTGATGCAATCTCTTTCTTTAAGATTTCCCCGTAATGGCAGCAGGTACGACTTCAGGGACCTCAGATGACTCTAAATTTCCAGATTTTACTGAGAATTACAAGAAGGTAAGAAGATCAAACTTGTAAGAGTTGTGTCTAAGACGAAATCATTCGAAAAATTGCTGCAGGCTTGGAAAATAATAGATGGCATGAGTGTATCTGTTCAGGTGTGTAGAGTAGTCATTTTTACATTTCCCTTTTAAAGGTAAGAACTAATCAACCATTCACCTTGGCGTATTGGATAATGTTGTTCTACTCTTGCATCATGAGGAAGTTTAAAAGTGATTGCAAAGTAGTCTACAAAATTGGGTATGAGGGAGGTTGTGTAGCTTGTTCTTGCCAAACGAGACCTCAGCAAGACAAACTACATACTGCAATTTCCAACTAAATCCTTCTTATTTTGGATACTCAACAGTAAGGTTCACAAATACTATATATTACATATTATAATCCATTACTACTATAAGAGATAACATTTATGAGAGGTCAACATATTCTGAGAGAGAATTTATATACAAAAACACCAAACAGATATGTAAGTAGACAATGTTCTAATAGCTAGTTTTGTTGCTGTTTCGATGTCCTTGAGGAAATGTAATGGGCTCCAGACAGTGCAAAAAACTTCCTTGAAATTCATCATGTTCCGTCTTCGATGTTAATCTGACTTAAGCACCCATTGACGCACAACAAAGGCAGAGCTGGCTATCACTTTTCTTCAATCACATGTGAAGAAAAATAATGATACACACCATTATCTAGGCCGTGCAAACATTGGAACAGCTTGATCTGTTGTATTATCCTCACTAAGACCTCTGTTCAAAATGTCTTTCCAAATGAGGATCGAGCCACTCGTATTAAAGCCACACAAGATTAACTTGCTCATTTTAAAAAGAATCCCAGACATTGTGGTCGTGCTTTGTCTGCGCGGCCTGTGCAACTTCGTCGGCCTGTAGTATTTATTTTCGCTACCGTTGGCTGTGGTAGGGCCTGTTTCTGTATTATCAGGGTTCATTCAGTGCAGCGCTTGCTCACATGACAGTTCATTTTCTGCATGATCTCACAAAAGTCGATACCATCTTGTGAAGACAAATACTAGATATTGCGGGCTAACTGATGCAGTTGGGGGAAGACCATTAATCATATGTTTCTTGGAGGGGTGGGAGGATGTGAGGCCCACCCAGCTAGTCTTCATGCATTAATAAAAGCCTGATATGATCTATGAATGGGTTCACAGCAGGTGGTGCCTTCATTAACCATAGATCCGGCCTGGCCCAGTGGAAACAAGACATTCTGCGGTCTAATTTGCCGGACTGGATCATTTTTTGTTGTTTACCTGCACTTTATTTGAGCATGATGTAGTTTCCATGTGTATTACACGACAGCAACCTCAAATTACTTGAGCATATTGTGTAAAACTGAAGTGCCACATCTGTACAATGTCGTACATTCCATGTGATACATTTTTGTTAACTCCTGGCTGCACAATATTTTTTTTCTAAATTCAATTGAACATCCCTTAGAATTATAGTGAACTAGAGGCAGGGTAAATATATAACCTGCCATTAAAAGCAGCCATCCCTTGTCTAGCAGGCAACTGAGAAGTGGAAGGAATGCAAAAGACAACCATTAGTTTTAGTAAATCACCCGATTAGAGAAAAACAACATCCAACAAACTTCCTAATAGGGTAGACGTTTTAAGTTTGAATATTTTAGTGGGTCGCAATAGTTATTTCCTTGTGAAGTTAAGTGAGCTAAGCACAAATTGAAAGCTTGAGTGTGTCTGTTATTTTATTTTTACCTGACTTTGTTCAAATATCCCGAGCTAAGTGTATGGTGTCAGAATTAGCTTCAGCCTCAGACACCGCCGTAAAAGTGGCAAACAGCAATGTGTTGGCAGGAAAGATACAAGGTAATAGGGATGTAGATTTATCACAAAACAGTTCTGATTTAATTGATTATGCACAGTACACTGTCAACAACATGAATGTTTGATCATCCACGCATAAAACAACAGTTCTAATGCTACAGTAGTCACCGACGCCTCGTTGTCTTGATAGTTGTGTGTTTTGATCAAAAACGAAACATTTCATTGTTCCATATCAGCCCTCAAATCTAAAATGTATATTCTATCAGACTGCTCTAACGCGTGGGTGGTACACTACATGACCAAAAGTATGCGGACACCTGCTCGTCGAACATCTCATTCCAAAATCCTGGGCATTAATATGAAGTTGGTCCCCCCCTTGACTGCAATAACAGCATTCACTCTTCTGGGAAGGTTTTTCACAAAATGTTGGAACATTGCTGCGACTTTTTTCCATTCAGCCACCAGAGTGAGGTCGGGCACTGATGTTGGGCAATTTAGCCTTCTCCCGCAGTCAGCGTTTTAATTCATCTCAAAGGTGTTCGATGGGGTTGAGGTCAGGGCTCTGTACTGGCCAGTCAAGTTCTTCCACTCTGATCTCAACAAAAAATTCTGTATGTACCTCGATTTGTGCACTGGGGCATTGTCATACTGAAACAGGAAAGGGCCTTCCCCAAACTGTTGCCACAAAGTTGGAAACACACAATTGTCTAGAATGTAATTGTTTGCTGTGTCAAGATTTCTCTTCACTGGTACTAAGTAGCCTAGCCCAAACTTTGAAAAACAGCCCCAGACCATTATTCCTCTTCTACCAAACTTTACAGTTGCATTCGGGCAGGTAGCATTCTCCTGGCATCCACCTAACCACCCTTCCTCCATTGTACTGCTCCAGAGTCCAATGGCAGCGAGCTTTACACCACTCCAGCCGATACTTGGCATTACGCATGGTGATCTTAGGCTTGTGTGCAACTTCTCGGCAATGGAAACCCATTTCATGAAGCTCCTGACGAACAGTTATTGTGCTGACGTCACTTTCAGAGGCAGTTTGGAATTTAGTAGTGAGTGTTGCAACCGAGGACTGACGATTTTTCACGCGCCACGCACTTCAGCCCTTGGCAGTCCAGTTCTGTGAGCTTGTGTGGCCTACCACTTTGCAGCTGAGCCGTTGTTGCTTCTGGATGTTTCCACTTCACAATAAGAGCACTTACGTGTTGTCCATATACTTTTGTATAAATAGTGTATAATATCAGTATTCTGACCTTGTACCCAGTGTCTCTACATCCCTGCACTGAAGCCAAGTTGTTAACATGAGATTATTCTTAGGGAAGTGCCACTGGTCACATTATCGAGATGTCTGTGAGAAATGCGGTCTGTAAAGGGTCATTAAGGCTGAGTCCCTCTACTGGCATGCTGTCTGAGAGTTGTTTATGCAAAACTGTATCACATGGGGGATTTAATGACTTACGGCTTCAGTCATGTGACTTTAAAAATGACTTTTATCTCCTCAAACTTCAAACATCAGCTTCAGTCATGTATCATGGGCAGTTTTTATACTGTGTCTGAACCATAACTGCCTGTATAGGAAAAACCAGATCAATTATATAGACTTTTTATTTCTACTGTGTTATTGACTTGGCTTACTCCATTGTAACTCTGTGTTGTCTGTTCAACTGCTACTATCTTGGCCAGGTCGCAGTTGCAAATGAGAAAACAGCCTACCTGGTTAAATAAAGGGTAAAAAATAAAATAAAAAATGATCATGGGCAGATCACTGCCTGTAGGAAAAACCAGATCAATTATACTTTCTAAGTGGATTGTAACAACACTAAAGAAAAACAGGTCATGGGTTGAGATCACAGGGATAGAGGAAACCCGCGTTCCAAGAGAGGAAACCCGCATAGAGGAAACCGCGTCCCAAGTAAGACGGTGCTCTGGGGGCCCATGCGCCCATCAACTCACATTTTATAAACATTTTAAATAAATCACTTTGACAGTAACCCTCTTTTTTTAAATTTCCAAATGCTGCAAGCGAAGTGTTTGTGTTGTCCTATCTACATGGGTGAGTCAGACAGGCAATATAGTTGTCATGCATCTGATAAGCTTCTTTTTCAGTGGTGACGGCAGCAGCCCGCCTCGGCCTCCTCACCTAATTGGCTATAAATTCAAAAAAGTTAGGTGAATCAGGTCGGACTCGGATGGAGGATGAGTGTGTTGTTCAAGATGGATAAACAAATTACTGACGATAACCACATATGCAAAGCTACCACCTCGTCCTCGACAGACAAAACACCATCGCAGGTGGATGCTAGTACACCTACTTATGCAGTAGCTAGCACTAGCAGCCTCCCAATCCCGACAGAGACTCACTGCCCAGGCCTGGCAATGGCAGTGGCCTTGCTCCTCCTCTTCCTCCCCTCGACAACAGTCCCTCTAGGGAGAGTGCGGGCCCACCTACTCCTCCTCAGGCTACCAAGCTAAATACTGTATATAGCTATAGATAGGCTAGTAGGCTAGACTGCATTTTCTGCATAATGAAACAATCCCTAGTAAGCTATTGTTTTGACGGTGGACAGATTGTATTATTTGGCATTAATAGACAGACTGGTTTCACGCATCAAACGTTCTATCCGAGTTGGGAGAGAGCGGGAGGATGCTTAAGGTAGGCTATAGGCCTACAGAACAGATGTATATTAAACAAAGAAATCTATTAGTTACAGATTAGTTTGCTGTTGCATCCAAAAATTTAGGGAAGAGCGAGGTAAGTTGTCACATGGGTAAGTTGTCAAACTGAGGCTCTATCTCAAAAATCAAATAGCTACTTTGTGTGACTGCATGTTTTATGGTCAACTTCCTGTTCACATGTGGTCAAGGTCACTCTAATCTGAGGTGAGCACACGTTTCTTATTTTTCCCCTTCAAAAGTAAAAATATTGGCAGCACTTTACATTTCATGCAATAAAACTTAGGTATGAATGTTCAAAATGATAATGTTACACTGAGTAGAGAAGACAATAACATGTCTTTTGATACTTTAGCTGCAGTCCTATGATGAGCTAACCTTGAGATTTAGCCAACATTAGCACACATGTCAGTTTGGGACATGTTGTCTCAATGACCTTGGGGAAAGTCTTCAAATGTGACAACTTGCCCCAGTATACATAGACACATTGAACATGCTCAAAGAACATTGTGATATTGTGTAATCAGCTCTGATAATAGTATTAAATGTTTCTGTAAATGGATTATTATATATACGTATAGTTTAGAGCAGCAGACATATCCCTGGACTACACAAGACAGGCTCCGGCGTGTGTGTGTGTCTACTATCACACTGCATGCCTACTGTATGAGACAGTATATCCACACACACACACTACTTCATACAGTGTCGTGAATTTAGTGTGGTGTTATGAATTGCATTGTGGCAACAAAGATAGTAGACAGTGCGGTGGGCATTATAAGCCTGCAATGAATATGTATTTACAATGAGGAAATGTCTTTTTGTAGGAAGGAAGGAAGGAAGGAAGGAAGGAAGGAAGGAAGGAAGGAAGGAAGGAAGGAAGGAAGGAAGGAAGGAAGGAAGGAAGGAAGGAAGGAAGGAAGGAAGGAAGGAAGGAAGGAAGGAAGGAAGGAAGGAAGGAAGGAAGGAAGGGTAGAAATGATAAGAAAGACAGAGAATGGTAGCACACCACCTGGCATAATGTTAAAGGCAATGAGGCAGGTGAAGTTGCAGAACAAATCAATCAGTACAGCGAAGGATTTTAACATAAATTACCGTACTCTGACTCGGTATTGTCAAAAGGTTACCAGAGAAGAAGTTGAAAGTCAGACAGCCATGCCAACAACAGTGGTTGGCTAAACAAAGCCACAGCAGTTTTTTTCACCTGATTTGGAAATGCAGCTTGTTCAGTATGTTACTAGGTCACATTTATTTTGGTCTGTCGCCAAGTGAGGTCAGAAAACTTGCCTACCAGTTTGCTGGGGCACACCAGCTGAAGTTCGCGCTAATGTGGGCAGAAAAAGAAAAAGCCAGCTCGGAGTGGTTTACAGGCTTCTTAAAGACACACCCAACGCTGTCGCTGAGAAAGCCAGAGGCAAGTAGCCTTGCCAGGGCAAGTAGCTTCAACAGAGAAGTGTTTAATGCTTTCTTCGACAATGTAGCAGAAGTGCTGCAGAGATATCAATTTGGACCAGGCGACATATGGAATGTCGATGAAACTGGGGTGACCACTGTACATAAACCTGAGAAAGTGGTTGGCAGACGTGGATTCAAACAAGTAGGGTCACTGACCTCCGCTGAAAGGGGAACCCTCATCACACTGGCCTGTGCTGTCTCAGCCACAGGGAATAGTATACCTCCATATTTCATATTCCCCTGTGTCAACTTCCATGATAATTTCCTGATCAACAGGCCACCTGTCATTAGAGTGGTGAAATCCCTCTGGGTGGATGAAAGATGTGCACTTTGTTGACTTCCTGAAACATTTTCTTGAGCATACCAAGTGCTCAAAGGAGAAGCCCTGTTTACTCCTTTTAGACAAAACCACGAGTCTCATCTATCCATTGATGGACTCAATTATGCCAATGAAAATGGCATAATTATGCTGTCATTCCCACCCCATTGCTCTCATCGGCTTCATCCCTTAGACAGGTCTGTCTACGGGCCACTAAAGAGGCACATCAACACCGCGTGTGATGCCTGGATGAGGAACAATCCCGGGAGGACAATGTCAATTTATGATATTACTGGGATTGTGGCAATCAAATCAAATCAAATCAAATCAAGTTTTATTTGTCACATACACATGGTTAGCAGATGTTAATGCGAGTGTAGCGAAATGCTTGTGCTTCTAGTTCCGACAATGTAGTAATAACCAACAAGTAATCTAACTAACAATTCCAAAACTACTGTCTTATACACAGTGTAAGGGGATAAAAAATATGTACATAAGGATATATGAATGAGTGATGGTACAGAGCAGCATAGGCAAGATACAGTAGATGGTATCGAGTACAGTATATACATATGAGATGAGTATGTAACAAAGTGGCATAGTTAAAGTGGCTAGTGATACATTTATTACATAAGGATGCAGTCGATGATATAGAGTACAGTATATACGTATGCATATGAGATGAATAATGTAGGGTAAGTAACATTATATAAGGTAGCATTGTTTAAAGTGGCTAGTGATATATTTACATCATTTCCCATCAATTCCCATTATTAAAGTGGCTGGAGTTGAGTCAGTGTCAGTGTCAGTGTGTTGGCAGCAGCCACTCAATGTTAGTGGTGGCTGTTTAACAGTCTGATGGCCTTGAGATAGAAGCTGTTTTTCAGTCTCTCGGTCCCAGCTTTGATGCACCTGTACTGACCTCGCCTTCTGGATGATAGCGGGGTGAACAGGCAGTGGCTCGGGTGGTTGATGTCCTTGATGATCTTTATGGCCTTCCTGTAACATCGGGTGGTGTAGGTGTCCTGGAGGGCAGGTAGTTTGCCCCCGGTGATGCGTTGTGCAGACCTCACTACCCTCTGGAGAGCCTTACGGTTGAGGGCGGAGCAGTTGCCGTACCAGGCGGTGATACAGCCCGCCAGGATGCTCTCGATTGTGCATCTGTAGAAGTTTGTGAGTGCTTTTGGTGACAAGCCGAATTTCTTCAGCCTCCTGAGGTTGAAGAGGCGCTGCTGCGCCTTCTTCACGATGCTGTCTGTGTGAGTGGACCAATTCAGTTTGTCTGTGATGTGTATGCCGAGGAACTTAAAACTTGCTACCCTCTCCACTACTGTTCCATCGATGTGGATAGGGGGGTGTTCCCTCTGCTGTTTCCTGAAGTCCACAATCATCTCCTTAGTTTTGTTGGCGTTGAGTGTGAGGTTATTTTCCTGACACCACACTCCGAGGGCCCTCACCTCCTCCCTGTAGGCCGTCTCGTCGTTGTTGGTAATCAAGCCTACCACTGTTGTGTCGTCCGCAAACTTGATGATTGAGTTGGAGGCGTGCGTGGCCACGCAGTCGTGGGTGAACAGGGAGTACAGGAGAGGGCTCAGAACGCACCCTTGTGGGGCCCCAGTGTTGAGGATCAGCGGGGAGGAGATGTTGTTGCCTACCCTCACCACCTGGGGGCGGCCCGTCAGGAAGTCCAGTACCCAGTTGCACAGGGCGGGGTCGAGACCCAGGATCTCGAGCTTGATGACGAGCTTGGAGGGTACTATGGTGTTGAATGCCGAGCTGTAGTCGATGAACAGCATTCTCACATAGGTATTCCTCTTGTCCAGATGGGTTAGGGCAGTGTGCAGTGTGGTTGAGATTGCATCGTCTATGGACCTATTTGGGCAGTAAGCAAATTGGACTGGGTCTAGGGTGTCAGGTAGGGTGGAAGTGATATGGTCCTTGACTAGTCTCTCAAAGCACTTCATGATGACGGAAGTGAGTGCTACGGGGCGGTAGTCGTTTAGCTCAGTTACCTTAGCTTTCTTGGGAACAGGAACAATGGTGGCCCTCTTGAAGCATGTGGGAACAGCAGACTGGTATAGGGATTGGTTGAATATGTCCGTAAACACACCAGCCAGCTGGTCTGCGCATGCCCTGAGGGCGCGGCTGGGGATGCCGTCTGGGCCTGCAGCCTTGCGAGGGTTAACACGTTTAAATGTCTTACTCACCTCGGCTGCAGTGAAGGAGAGTCCGCATGTTTTCGTTGCAGGCCGTGTCAGTGGCACTGTATTGTCCTCAAAGCGGGCAAAAAAGTTATTTAGTCTGCCTGGGAGCAAGACATCCTGGTCCGTGACTGGGCTGGATTTCTTCTTGTAGTCCGTGATTGACTGTAGACCCTGCCACATGCCTCTTGTGTCTGAGCCGTTGAATTGAGATTCTACTTTGTCTCTGTACTGACGCTTAGCTTGTTTGATAGCCTTGCGGAGGGAATAGCTGCACTGTTTGTATTCGGTCATGTTACCAGTCACCTTGCCCTGATTAAAAGCAGTGGTTCGCGCTTTCAGTTTCACGCGAATGCTGCCATCAATCCACGGTTTCTGGTTAGGGAATGTTTTAATCGTTGCTGTGGGAACGACATCTTCAACGCACGTTCTAATGAACTCGCACACCGAATCAGCGTATTCGTCAATATTGTTATCTGACGCAATACGAAACATATCCCAGTCCACGTGATGGAAGCAGTCTTGGAGTGTGGAGTCAGCTTGGTCGGACCAGCGTTGGACAGACCTCATCGTGGGAGCCTCTTGTTTTAGTTTCTGTCTGTAGGCAGGGATCAACAAAATGGAGTCGTGGTCAGCTTTTCCGAAAGGGGGGCGGGGCAGGGCCTTATATGCGTCGCGGAAGTTAGAGTAACAATGATCCAAGGTTTTTCCACCCCTGGTTGCGCAATCGATATGCTGATAAAATTTAGGGAGTCTTGTTTTCAGACTAGCCTTGTTAAAATCCCCAGCTACAATGAATGCAGCCTCCGGATAAATGGATTCCAGTTTGCAAAGAGTCAAATAAAGTTTGTTCAGAGCCATCGATGTGTCTGCTTGGGGGGGGGATATATACGGCTGTGATTATAATCGAAGAGAATTCTCTTGGTAGATAATGCGGTCTACATTTGATTGTGAGGAATTCTAAATCAGGTGAACAGAAGGATTTGAGTTCCTGTATGTTTATTTCATCACACCATGTCTCGTTAGCCATAAGGCATACGCCCCAGCCCCTCTTCTTACCAGAAAGATGTTTGTTCCTGTCGGCGCGATGCGTGGAGAAACCCGCTGGCTGCACCGCCACCGATAGCGTCTCTCCAGTGAGCCATGTTTCCGTGAAGCAAAGAACGTTACAGTCTCTGATGTCCCTCTGGAATGCTACCCTTGCTCGGATTTCATCAACCTTGTTGTCAAGAGACTGGACATTGGCGAGAAGAATGCTAGGGAGTGGTGCACAATGTGCCCGTCTCCGGAGTCTGACCAGAAGATCGCCTCGTTTCCCTCTTTTTCGGAGTCGTTTTTTTGGGTCGCTGCATGGGATCCATTCCGTTGTCCTGTTTGAAAGGCAGAACACAGGATCCGCGTCGCGAAAAACATATTCTTGGTCGTACTGATGGTGAGTTGACGCTGATCTTATATTCAGTAGTTCTCGACTGTATGTAATGAAACCTAAGATGACCTGGGGTACTAATGTAAGAATTAACACGTAAAAAAAACAAAAAACTGCATAGTTTCCTAGGAACGCGAAGCGAGGCGCCTATCCTCTGGCTACAACCCCCTTGAACATTCAGGCTGGCTTTAGGATGGCTGGGGTACAACCTTACAACAGGGATGTATTTCTGGAAACCAAGTTTGCGCCATCCTACGTTACAGATTGCCCGATTCAGAACCCAACCCTACCAAGCCCCAACACCAGCCCTGCCCTGCCAGGCCCCAGCACTATACCAGCCCTGCCAGGCCCCAGCACCAACCTGCCAGGCCCCAACACCATTCCAGCCCTGCCTAGCACAAGCTCAGACACAGACCTGCCCAGTTTCTATGCTAGCACCACTTCACCCTTGCCCAGCAATGCCATCGCTGACAGCGGACTACCAACTCCAGAGGACATCCGGCCATATCCAAAAGCTGGCCCCTGAAAACCAGCTTGCAAAGGAAGAAAATGGCGCAAAACAGCTATTCTAACTGACACACCAGTGAAGCAGGCACTAGAAATGGAAAAGAATATGGCAAAATCTAGCAAAAGACCTTTCCATAGAAAGGGAAGCAAGAGGGGAGTCAAAATCTGGATCTGCAAAGAACAAGAAGGCAGCTAAAAAATATAAACGTTGTAGAAGAGTCATCAGATGAAGAGGAGTGCTCCTGCCTTGTCTTTATGGAGCCATTTTCAAACAGCCTTCCAAAGGAAACTTGGGTGAAGTGTGATTAATTAGTTGTGTTCTTATTTGTTGATAATCTAATGTGACAATTTACCTGAGGTTGTGTGACAATTTACCCACTGATGAGGAACATTTTTAGACTCTCTAATTTCACACTCTCTATTTAACGTTCTACAACTCCGTACTGAAATAAGATATGAAGATGTAATGAATACAACATATGTGCCCAAGACTTCCTTCTTTAATTTGGTATGACATTTATACAATTGTGATGTATTGTGCCCAGTAAATTTTACAATCTTCAATGTTTGAATTTCCCTTTTTAATTACTGAAGGAGCAAATACATTGCAGCCAGCCAGCATTTTAAATAGCAACATTGCGACACCATAGGCCTATAGCTTCGTGAAACATTAACGTTAGGCTTGACGTGAGTCAATTACGACCCCAAAAAATAAACATGTATCCATCATATGATAGCCTACTGTTAGGCAGCCACATAGACATTGCAATTTCAGAACCATGGACAGCGATTGTGTGTGAGTTGCTGACGCAAGGGAGGGTTGTCCAGAGAAACTGCACTGCGGCTGGGGGGTCTAAGGACTGTGACTGAAAGGAGCCCAAAAAAATGATTAGAACATTAGGTTTAAAAAATTCAATGTGAAATTATTAACCTATCATCATTAATATAATATTTTATTTACAATGTACTAATAAAACTAACAATTTCTTATTATTTTATTTTTTGGCTAAAAGTTAACATCCAGCAAGCATTTCACAAAGGAAGGTGCGTGTAGTCCATGAGTGGTGGAAATTAACTTGTTAGCTTAGTTCATAGTGAAATAGGCTACTTTTGCTCCCCTAACATTAGTTACTTAAAAACGTATTCAGGATCGGTGGGTCCCCCACGGGACTTTTGAGCTAACCTAGACTAATGTGATTAGCATGAGGTTGGTTGTAAGTAACAAGAACATTTCCCAGGACATAGACATATCTGATATTGCCAGAACGATTACATTCTTGTTAATCTAACTGCACTGTTCAATTTACAGTAGATATTACAGTGAAAGAATACCATGCTATTGTTTGAGGAGGGTGAACAGTTATGAACTTCAAAAGTTATTAATAAACCAATCAGGCACATTTGGGCAGTCTTGATACAACATTTTGAACAGAAATACAATGGTCCATTGGATCAGTCTAAAACTTTGCACACACACTGCTACAAAAATCTAAATTGCGCCTGGGCTAGAATAATACATTATGGCCTTTCTCTTGCATTTCAAAGATAATGGCACTAAAAAACGTTTTTTATTTTATTATTATTTTTTACCAGATCTAATGTGTTATATTCTCCTACATTAATTTCACATTTCCACAAACTTCAAAATGTTTCCTTTCAAATGGTATCAGGAATATGCATATCCTTGAGTGGTTACATTTCACTCCTCTTTTAGCCGACATTTAATCAATGCAGTCAAACTTTTAGCAAGCTATTCATACACAGCCTGGTGCCAGGCCCAACAGATGCAGCTTCAGGCTCAGCAGCCCTGTCTCCCTATCCCCATACCCCTGAACCATCCCTACCCCAACTGAAGGATGTGAGCAGCATTGTGTTGAATGACATGTCAGTTGGCATAATTGCAGGGGTTCCGTGGGAATTTCTTTTTTTATTATTGTAGCGACCCGCACAGACAGCTGTGTGTTATGTGCTAGGCTAGGAGGTGGTTGTGTTGTACTGACCAGTACCCGGTGTTCGCGGGGTCCGACATGTCAATCAACCTGCTATCTGCCAATCACGGGAATGCCTGGAATGTTCTGATGCCGGGCATCCTGGTGGTTGGCGGAGTGGCGTGGAGGGGGGTTGGGCATTGGAAGTTAAGACCAGGTTCAGCCTTTGTTCTCTCTCTCTTACGTCTGGGCTTCACAAGAGAAGGTCACGATTGGCTTGTGGGTTATCTGTCATCTATTTGGCGTGTGCTACGGCCCAAACAGTAGCCTGTGTAAAGTTGGTTCAATAAACCGTCAATTCGCAAACTCAAGCCTCTGTCTGGACAATTGTTCATTTATGATCTAGTCAGGTCATTACATTGGTGTCAGAAGTAAAAACGTTTATACAAGTTAGCCAGCTAGCTAGCTGACTTATGTGGCTAGCTACCGTAGGTGAGAACGGGGGATTGAAAATGCTTCGAGGGAATCCGAAAGTGAAGGTGGAGGTAGGGGACGATTATGGCCAAGGAGGTGCGTGTGAATGGACGTCGGGGTTCTGTCTGAGGAGATCGCCAGGGCGTCGGAGCGCAGAGGCCGCTTGAGGGAGGACGTTAGAGTGATGGTGGCTGAAGCGGGCATGAGTGCTTCGTCGAGTGTATTTCGTCGCGGATTCTGGTGGGCGGACCGAAGTGGCGACGTCGACGCGGCGTGACGAGGAATCTGGGGCTCAGGATGTAAACAAACATGGCGGCGCCCAGTTCCCGGCTGCGTCCGTATCTGTTAAGACCCCGAAGTATTCCGGTAAGGCGGATTGGGAAGCTTTTCATGCTCAGTTTGAACTGTTAGCTCATTTTAGGGGTGGTCGGATGAAGAAAGGGCACTGCAGTTGGCTTTATGCCTCACGGATGAAGCTCTGTCCTGTTTGATATTGATTAGCCCCGAGGACAGGCATGATTATGGTGCTCTAGTGGGAGCACTGAGGAGGCGCTATGGACAGTGTGTACAGCCCGGGCTACTGCGCTCCGAACTGAGGAATAGACGCAGGCAGCCTGGAGAGCCTCTACGGGTGCTAGCTAATGACATTGAGAGCCTCTCTCGGCGGGCATATGCTCACATGCCCCCTCCGTGCAGAGCGAGCTAGCACGGGACCAGTTCATACAGGCGCTCTCCCTACGGAGCTGCGCATACAGACCCAGCTGGCTCATCCTGAGTCATTGCAGACAGCCTTGGAGATGGCTTTGGAGAGGGAGCTGGTGTGGGCTGGGGCTTCAGCTGGGGCTTTGGTGGGGGTGCAGGGAGACACACCCTCTGTGCGAGCTGGGGGCAGAGCAGCCCGGAGCCGGAAAAGCCTGCTTGGGTGGCCGAAATGACAGAACTCATTCGGGCTGTGTCGCTACAGGCGGCACGAAACACAAGCCCTGGTCCCAGGGTCTGCTGGGGTTGTGGCCAGCCAGGCCATCTGCGCCGAGATTGCCCCATGTCCCCCAGAGCTCAGGGAAACGGCTCGGGGTCCGCATAGACCGGGTAGTGCGGACCCCTGGCTTTCTATCCCAACCACCATCATCTTCAGGAGGAGCCTACCGGCACAGACGGGGAAGCAAGGCTCCACTTCCCCCAGAAGCAGACGAGGGCAAGCGGAGGGAGCCTGTTGTTGTGGTGGGCCGGACCTGTGTTGGGGACTTTTGTCATCTCCCTGTCACTGTGGAGGGGGTGCCCTGCTCCGCCCTGGTGGACACTGGGTCCACAGTAACCCTGGTGAGGCCAGATATTGTGCCAGGTTGGACTCAGTGTGAGCCTACAACTGTGCAGCTCCGCACAGTCACAGGTGAGCTGGCACCCATGAAAGGGAAGGGAATAATGACTCTGACAGTAGGGGGCAGGACTGTGCGTCATCCTGTGTGGGTGGCGGCTGTGCAGGACCCTTGTATCCTGGGGTTGGACTTTCTTAGGAGCACAGGCTGCCAGTTAGACCTAAATAGGGGCACACTGAGCTTCCAGGGAGGGACGGAAGTCACCATGGCCCCCCCTAATGTCACATTCACTCAACCCAACAAACCCTTTACTCCAACAGTTAAAGCAGCAGAGACTCATGGCTGCGGCCCCTCCCCCACAGCTGTGTGTGACTTTTCCCCAGTCCCCCTGTCACCTACGGCGGTGTGTTACATTCCCCCAGCTACCTCCATGACACAGCCCTCTGTGAGCCCGGGCCGCACCCCCCCAGCCCAGCTACCCCAGATGGGAGAGGAGAGGACACTGTCTGCAGTGAGGGAGATATGGGGGAGGAACTGTGTTGGTCTTGACCCTGAGCAGCAGGAACGGTTGTGGCAGTTGCTGTTTGAATTCAGAGACAGCTTTGCGTTGAGTGAGGAAGAGGTGGGTCAGACTCTTCTGTTGCAGCATGAGATCGACACAGGTGATGCTCGACCCATCAAGATGCGTCCCCGCCGTATCCCGCTGGCACGCCAGGAGGCGGCAGACAAGGCTGTGTTGGAGATGCAGCGGGCAGACTTCATTGAGCCCTCAGACAGCCCCTGGGCGGCGCCAGTCGTCATGGTTCCGAAGAAGGGGGGCAAGCTGAGGTTCTGTGCGGACTACAGGCGGCTGAATGAGGTAACCAGGAAGGACTCATACCCCATACCACGTATCGATGAGTCGCTGGACCTGGTTAGGGGTCCTCCTGGTTCTCCTCACTAGACCTCCGCAGTGGCTACTGGCAGGTGCCCCTCTCCCCAGAGGCCAGAGCCAAAACTGCGTTCTCCACTAACAGAGGACACTGGCAGTTCAAGGTCCTGTGCTTTGGCCTGTGCAACGCTCCAGCTACTTTTGAGCGTTTGATGGACAGGGTGCTGGATGGCATCCCCCGACAGCAGTGTCTGGTATACCTCGATGACATCCTGGCCCATGGCAGCTCCTTCCAGTCAGCCCTGGGGGCGCTACGGCGTGTGCTGGAGAGGGTGGCTGCCGCAGGTCTGAAGCTCCACCCCGAGAAGTGCCACTTCATGAGGAGAGAGGTGTCCTTCTTGGGCCACCGAGTGGGGAAGGAGGGGATCAGCACCATGGAGGACAAGGTAGGGGCTGTCAGAGACTGGCCCACCCCCACCGACCAGCGTCAGCTGAAGAGCTTCCTGGGCCTGGCCTCGTACTACAGGAGGTTTGTACGGGGCTTCTCAAGCGTTGCTGCTCCACTGAACCGCCTGCTGCCGAAGGACAAGGCTTTCACTTGGACAGTGGAGTGTGAGGAGGCGTTCAACACCCTCAAACGTGCACTGATCGAGGCCCCCGTGCTCGCCCCCTGACCTCACCTTGCCCTTTATCCTGGACACAGACGCGAGCAATGTGGGCATGGGTGGGGTGCTGGCCCAGGTGGGGCCAGAGGGGAGAGAGTGGTGGCGTACTTCAGCAAAACATTTGACAAACATGAGCGCCGCTACTGTGTCACCCGGCGGGAGCTCTTGGCTGTTGTGGCTTCCGTCAAACACTTCAAGTACTACCTGGGTGGTCTGCCCTTTACTGTAAGGACTGACCACTCTGCTCTCCAGTGGCTCATGTCTTTCAGAGAGCCAGAGGGGCAGGTGGCACGCTGGTTGGAGGAGCTTCAGCCGTATGACTTCACGGTGGTGCACAGGGCAGGGGCACGCCACTCCAACGCCGACGCCATGTCCCGTCGGCCCTGTACTGCAGACGGCTGCCGCCACTGTGAACGGAGAGAGGGACGGGAGAGAGAGCTGCGGGCAGAGGAGGGTGTCTGTGCCACAGTGTGTCGGGCGAGCGGGCCTGTCTGCTGTGAGCTGCAGACTGTCGACGTGGCTGAATGGCGGCAGCAGCAGGGACGGGACACAGACCTACAGCCAGTGCTACAGTGGGTAGAGGCGCAGGTGAGGCCACCATGGGAAGAGGTGACAGCGCTCTCACTCGCGACCAAAGGGTTGTGGTCGAAGTTTGAGAGACTGCGGCTGGCTGATGGCGTGCTACAGCGGGCATGGAAGGAGTCAGCTACGGGAGAGGAGAGGTGGCAGGTGGTGGTCCCAAAAGCATTGCGGGAGGCTGTGCTCCAGAGTACTCATGGGGGGGGTGGGGACTGGACACTTTGGGGTCACAAAAACACTGCGCCGTCTCCGTCAGGGCTTCTACTGGGGGCAGCACAAGAGGGATGTGGAGGACTTTTGTCGCCGCTGTGACAACTGCACAGCGAGAAAGGGCCCCCCAGGCCGCTCTCATGCTCAGCTCCAACAGTTCCCAGTGGGGGCTCCCATGGAGAGGGTGGGAGTGGATGTAGTTGGGCCGTTCCCCACCACAGACAGTGGAAACCGCTGGGTGCTCACGGCCATGGACTATTTCACAAAATGGCCCGAGGCCTATGCTCTGCCTGACCAGGAGGCAGAGACCATCGTCGACGCCCTGACAGCGGGGATGTTCAGCAGGTTTGGAGCTGCAGAGTCCATCCACAGCGACCAAGGCAGAAACTTTGAGTCCCGTGTGTTCGCCACCATGTGTGAGAGGCTGGGTATGCACAAGACCCGCACTACTCCTCTCCATCCTCAAAGTGATGGCCTTGTGGAGCGCTTCAACAAAACGCTTGGACAGCAGCTGGCCATCGTCTCTTCCAAACACCAGCGTGACTGGGACAAGCACCTGCCTATGGTCCTCATGGCATGCCGCTCCGCTGTCCAAGACTCCACCTCCTGCACGCCTGCCCTCCTCATGCTGGGGAGAGAGATCCGCACCCTGCGGAGATGGCGTTTGGTCGGCCCCTGGATAGCCCTCATGTTCCTCCGGGGCCGGAGTATGCCCGGAGACTCCAGGACCGCCTGAGACAGCCCACACCTTCGCCAGAGAGCAGCTGGTGAATGCAGGTGTGAGGCAGAAAAGGAACTATGACGTGCACACCCGGGGAAGGCACTTTGTGGCTGGGGAGCTGGTCTGGGTCTACAGCCCCCTAAGGAAAAAAGGCAGATGCCCCAAGTTGGACAGTCACTGGGTGGGACCCTGCAGTGTCCTGGAGAGGGTAGGGGAGGTTGTGTACCGGGTGCAGCTTCCTCCCAGGGGAGAAAGGTGGCACTGCACCGGGACAGGTTAGCCCCATACAGAGGGGCCTCTTCTCCCCAAACCCCAGGAACCCCCACAATTCCCCTCTCTGGCAATGACATTCTCCAGGCACCCACCCTCAGGTGCCGCAGACAAGGCTCCAGACAGCCCACTCCCCCTGTCTCCCCCCCTGTGTCACCGCGTGGTTCCCCAGAACCACGGACTGTATTACCCGTTCCCGCTTCCTTGTCCCCCATATCCCTGCCTTCATCCCCTGGTTCCCAGAGGGGCACTCTGCGACCATCACGGCCACGCAGGCAAAGGAGACCTCCGGGTCGCTTCAGAGACTTTGTTTGTTCCCTCGGGGACGAGGGACTTTGTGGTGGGGGGCTGTGTAGCGACCCGCACAGACAGCTGTGTGTTATGTGCTAGGCTAGGAGGTGGTTGTGTTGTACTGACCAGTACCCGGTGTTCGCGGGGTCCGACATGTCAATCAACCTGCTATCTGCCAATCACGGGAATGCCTGGAATGTTCTGATGCCGGGCATCCTGGTGGTTGGCGGAGTGGCGTGGAGGGGGGTTGGGCATTGGAAGTTAAGACCAGGTTCAGCCTTTGTTCTCTCTCTCTTACGTCTGGGCTTCACAAGAGAAGGTCACGATTGGCTTGTGGGTTATCTGTCATCTATTTGGCGTGTGCTACGGCCCAAACAGTAGCCTGTGTAAAGTTGGTTCAATAAACCGTCAATTCGCAAACTCAAGCCTCTGTCTGGACAATTGTTCATTTATGATCTAGTCAGGTCATTACATTATTATGAAAAAAAGGGTATCAGTCTTGTGTCAGTCTTGCATCAAAATAGTGAATTCCACTGTATGGACAATGTTGAACGCATGTCTGCACAGTATTTTCACAGCTCACTGTCAGTAAATTTCGTACAGTAATTATTGGACAACAAGAGAGTTGCAAGCCTGCGAAGGTAGAGTTATTTAAAGCTTTGAATGGGTCAATTGGGTTCTGGAGGTGAGTGGTTACAGCAATTGCACAGGGTTGGTGTGGCCTGTGGTGATGGGGCCCAAATATATATAAATATCATGAACATGTACCACGCTGCGCTTTGGTCCACTCCTTCTTCATCAGACGAGCGTGACAGAACTTCCCACCACCAAAGGACCAAGCGGCGTGGTAAGAAGGAGGACTGGACATGGGAGGACATTTTAAATGGCAAGGGATCCTGGATGTGGGAGGAGATCCTGGCCGGGAAGGATCGCCTGCCCTGGGAGCAGGTAGAAGCAGAGAGGAAGGCGAAGGCAGCAGCTAAAGCGGAGCGGCAATGTTATGAGGGAACACGGCTGGCAAGGAAGCCCGAGAGGCAGCCCCCCCCAAACAAAATTGGTGGGGGACATACGGGGAGTGTGGCAGAGTCAGGTTGGAGACCTGAGCCAACTCTCCGTGCTTACCGTGGCGGGTGTTGTACTAGTCAGGCACCGTGTTATTCAAACCGATGCCGAGTCTGCGCATGGTGTCTCCGGTGCGTCTGCACAGCCCAGTGTGTCCTGTGCACGAAGCCTCCAGTGATGATCCATGGCAAGAAGCCTCCAGGGATGATCCATGGCACGAAGCCTCCAGTGAGGAGTTATGACACGGAGCCTCCAGCGACATTCTCCAGTCCGGAGCCTCCAGCAGCGACGTTCTCCAGTCCGGAGCCTCCAGCAGCAACATTCTCCAGTCCGGAGCCTCCAGCTGCAACGTTCTCCAGTCCGGAGCCTCCAGCAGCGACGTTCTCCAGTCCGGAGCCTCCAGCAGCAACGGTCTCCGGTCCGGAGCCTCCAGCAGCGACGGTCTCCAGTCCGGGGCCCGCTACGAGGGTCCCCAGTCCAGGGTCGGCGGCGAGGGTCCCCGCACCAGAGGCGCCACCAAAGTGGGGGGAGCCAGAGGCAGAGGGGGGTCTACGTCTCGCACCAGAGCTGCCGCCGTAAAGGAGGCCCACCCCTTTAGAGTCATGCCAGACACTTTTGGTTAACATAAATAGGAAACAAATAAAACAGCAATAGGCGACACCAGCATTAGTTTCCATTCATTCAAACTGGCGGGTAGATTTGTCTTGGTAAGGGATTAATATTTCTATTATACGGAATGCTAGATAAATCACCCTTAGTCTGAGCAAAAAGGACTAAGTTGTTCCAATTACAATACTAACCAGAGAGTGAACATATCTCGAAAGACTGGTTGCAAGCCGGACTAAGGTTTACACCAACATCTTTTAGGGAGCGGTAAATGGGGTGACCAATAATGCTTGCAACTGAGATCAGCTGTGCGGGTGAATCTATCATGTATTGATGGTTTAACAAGACATCAGCTAGCGATGATCTATTGCCATTTCAGAGAGGCCTTTTATTGGCCCTAGCACAAGGTGCACTTGTGTAATGATCATGCTTTTTAATAGGCCCCTTGTTATTTGATTATATTTGATTATTGTATATATTCTATATCTGTATAGTAGACGCAGTAGCCATCTGACATAAAGAAATGCATGTCAGTGTCATACCATGCCACCGGCATATCTGTATCTCTCTAAGCTTAGGCCTAAGCTTATCTCTCTTTTTATAAACTGGGTGGGTCAAGCCCTGAATTTAAATTGGCTGACAGCAGTGGTATATCAGAACGTATACCACGGGGATGACAAATCATCTATTTTTACTGTTCTAATTATGTTGGTAACCAGTTTATAATAACAATAAGCCACCTCGGGGGTTTGAGATATATGGCCAAGATACCACTGCTAACAGCTGCGTCTAGGCACTCTGTGTTGCGTTGTGCTAAGAACAGCCCTTAGCTGTGGTATATTGGCCATATACCACACCTCCTCGGGACTTATTGCTTAAATAAAGGCAAAAATATATATATACAGTATATACTGTCAGAATGTATCTTAGGAAAACTCATCTGCATTCTCGTTATCCTCACTAGGGTCTTGACCTGATTACAGTAACCGACTTCAGTGAGCAAATGCTCACCTTCAATGGTCACTGGCACAGTAGAGAAGTGTGCTCTTCACTGATGAATCCCAGTTTCAACTGTACTGGGCAGATGGCAGAAATTGTGAACAGAGTGCCCTATGGTGGCATTGGGATTATAGTATGGGCAGGCGTAAACTACGGACGATGAAAACAATTGCATTTTATCGATGGCAATTTGAATGTACAGAGATACCTTGACAAGATCCTGAGGCCCATTGTTGTGCAATTCATCCGCCGCCGTCACCTCATGATTCAGCATGATCATGCACGGCCCCACGTTGCAAGGATCTGTACACAATTCCTGTAAGATGAAAATGGCCCAGTTCTTCCAAAGCCTGCATACTCACTAGACATGTCACCCATTGAGCATGTTTGGGATTATCTGGATCGACGTGTACTACAGTGTGTTCCAGTTACCGCCAATATCCAGCAACTTCGCACTGCGATTTAAGATGAATGGGACAACGTTCCACAAGCCACAATCAACAGCCTGATCAATTCTATCCGAAGCAGATGTGTCGAGCTGCATGAGGCAAATGGTGGTCACACCAGATACTGACTGGTTTTCTGATCCACGCCCCTACCTTTTCTTGTAAGGTATCTGTGACAAACAGATGAATATCTGTATTCCCAGTCATGTAAAAATCCATAGATTAGGGCCTAATTTATTTATATAAATTTACTGATTTCCTTATATGATCTGTAATTCAGAAAACTCTTTGAAATGATTGCATGTTGCATTTGTATTTTTGTTCACTGTATATATATTTATTAAAAGCCTATAGGCCTTTCCTTGCAATGCCCTCATACATTTAGTTCTCAAATCTCTGACAGCTGAACCATGAGGTGTAGAATTATTGTTTTAGGAAAGAAGACCAAATAAAAAAAAAGTAAAATAGGCTGTAAAGTTTTTCATATAAATCGAAACACAAGGAATAGTGTTTTTGTAACTTGTTATAGGCAGATTTTAAGGACATGTAAATGTGGCTCATTATGCCATAATCCCTCATTTATTGATGGCGCTGGCTGTGCAGGTTCGATCTGAATGTATGGATCTGACTGTATGTCCATTACATTTCTGAAAGGTCCGGTAAATGTAAATCTTCCCTGTCATGTTGTCCGGCGCAAAATGTTCGTAAAGGAAATTCTGAAATGGCGTATTGCTTTTATGATGATTAGAGAATATTCACATTAAAATCTGTCACAAAAAAGTCCAGTTTCACATTAGGCCTGCACTTAATGGTTCACCAGCAGCCCCAAACATCTATAGAATAACCACAATTTAATTAAGTCCCCGACTTTATTGTAGAATCCTGGTCACTTAAAAATGGTTTGTGTACAGTATATACAGTTCCGTCTGAAAGTATTCAGACCCCTTGTCTTTTTCCACATGTTGTCATGTTACAGCATTATTCTAAAATGTATTGAATTCAACATTTTCTTCATCAATCTACACACAATATCCCATAATGACAAAGCGAAAACAGGTTTTTTTTTAAGTTTTACAAATGTATTAAAATACAAACCAGAAATACCTTTTTTACAGAAGTATTCAGACCCTTGGCTACAAGACTCAAAATTGAGCTCAGGTGCATCCTGTTTCCAATGATCATCCTTCAGATATTTCTACAACTTGATTGGACTCCATCTGTGGTAAATTAAAGTGATTGGACATGATTTGGAAAGGCACACACACCTGTCTATATAAGGTCCCACAGTTGACAGTGCATGTCAGAGCAAAAGCCAAGCCATGAGGTCGAAGGAATTTTGCAATCCTCCAAAACAGGATTGTGTTGAGGCACATTTCTGCAGTATTGAAGGTCCCCAAGAACACAGTGGCCGCCATCATTCTTAAACGGAAAAAGTTTGGAACCACTAAGACTCTTCTTAAAGCTGGACGCCCGGCCAAACCGAGCAATCAGGAGAGAAGACCCTTGGTCAGGGAGATGACCAAAAACAAGATGGTCACTCTGACAGAGCTCCAGAGTTCCTCTGTAGAGATAGTTGAACTTTCCAGAAGGATAACCATCTCTGCAGCACCCCACCAATCAGGTCTTTATGGTAGAGTGGCCAGACGGACGCCACTCCTCAGTAAAAGGCGCATGACAGACAGCTTGGAGTTTGCCAAAAGAAACCTAAAGGAATTTCAGACCATGAGAAACAAGATTCTCTGGTCTGATGAAACCAAGGTTGAACTTTTTTGGCCTGAATGCCAAGCGTTACGTCTGTAGGAAACCTAGCACCATCCCTAATGTGAAGCATGGTGATGGCAACATCATGCTGTGGGGTTGTTTTTCAGAGGCAGGGACTGGAAGACTAGTCACGCTCAAAGGAAAGATGAATGGAGGAAAGTACAGAGAGATCCTTGATGAAAACCTACTCCAGAGTGCTCAGGACCTCAGACTGGGGCGAAGGTTCAATTTCCAACTGACAACGACCCTAAGCACCCAGCCAAGACAATACAGGAGTGGCTTCGGGACAAGTCTGAATGTCCTAGAGTGGCCCAGCCAGAACACGGACTTGAACCCGATTGAACATCTCTTGAGAGAACTGAAAATAGCTGTGCAGCGATGCTCACCATCCAACCTGATAGAGCTTGAAAGGATCTGCAGATGTGCCAAGCTTGTAGCGTCATACCCAAGAAGACTCAAGGCTGTAATCCCTGCCAAAGGTGCTTCAACAAAGTACTGAGTAAAGGGTCGGAACATTATTTTGAGTTAATTCTATGAGGGGTGAGGGTGTTCAATTTATTTTACAGTAAAAGGAGAGGAGGGTGAAAATATTTAGAACTTTGTGGAGGGGGTGCATTGTTTTTTATGACACCCTGAGTTGGACTTTAGCCCCTTCCCCCCAGGAAATTTCGATCTCTCTCCCTAATGATACATAGGCACATAGTTTTTTATTATTTTGTTTTAAGCCTTCCCTAAACCATAACCCTAACCTAAACCACTCTGAATGAATGCCTAAACTGTTGACCTTTTGAGTTGTTTCTGTTTTAACCCAGTAACCACACGTGATTAACTTTGAATTCATGTGTAAAAAAGCAACATTCTTCCATGACTCCAAGGGCAGTGGGCCAGATTCAAACCGATGCCGAGTGTGCTGGGGTCAGTGGCTGTAACCACTGGATCACACGGGCACTGATGAAACCATGAATTTATTTTGCCTATTTGCTTGACTTAATAAAAACAAAACTGATATTCCCTAACGAACAATGCATCTATCCCCTACAAAAATGTACATTTATTCTAATCCACATAAGAATTCACACGAGACATGCTGTAGCCTGCACGTAGCCGATTCTAAATATTTCTTCAGATATTTAAATCCTCTTGCTGCAGGATTACTTACCTCCTGCGACGAAAGTGTTCAAATTAAGATCAGACATCTGTACAACTACAATCATCTGGGTAGGCTGTATCAGGACTATTTAGAGTTGTGAATTCAATGCTTAATTCGTGCCTAAAATTGATTGTACCTAATATGCATTTTCCTCATAGGTTTTACAGAATCTAATCGAAACAACACCCTTAACTACTCAGAAGGCAAGGACGTGGTAGAAATAGTAGCATGGTACTAAACACATACTATCAGCAGATATTAACTCGCCGTAATACACTTTCAAGGCACAGTACAATGATTCCCAACACAGAACAACTGAAAAAAGTTTTGGGATTACATTTTAAAAATAAAAGTAGCATGGTACTTTCCGGACTTCCTACCCTGATTGAATGCTTGAGGTACTGTAAATAGCCAGCACCATATTGCCTATTACTGGTGATATTGAAAGCTCTATCAGTCGGCTATGGGCATTGAAAGGACCTTTCTTCCTCAGAGAGATAAGCATTATAGCATGAGATGAGAATGACTGTCTCCATTCTGGAAGTGTTAAATCACCCAAACGCGTCTCCTAATGTGGGCGACTCATAGTATGGATGGTGATATGATTTATAGTGAAGTCTTGATAAGAATTAAGCTGTAGCTTTCACATCTCAGCGTGGACCCTCAGATAAAGTAGGGCAATCAGAATAGGGAAACGTAAGAACACAAAGAAATTGTCGTACCAGACTAGCATGGCTTTTCACTTTGCAAATGGCTGTTTTATATCTCTATCTGAACTACAATGGATATGTGAAAAAAGAAGGAAAGAGAATACTAGGAGGGCAGTTAAGTTGTCAAAAAGTTTTTTGCTCCGTTCATAAATAAATGGCTTTGCTTGGTTAAAGATTAATTTGGTATTGATTAATACTGGTAGATGAAAAGAGGGAACATTTTGTGAAATCTATGGATATTCTTGTCTCTCTGGTCTCCTCGCCCCCACATGTTTTTTGGACCTCTTGTTTTTTCCAGATGAACATCTCTCTCTCTCTCTCTCTCTCTCTCTGCATAATGACAACAGCATTGGGGACAGCTGTCACAAAGATTCATCTCAGAAGCAATCTTTTAAAAAATTGTGGAATTATGAGATATCGTAATTGGCCTCAGGTCACACCGAGAAGACATGATAAATGAAGAATAAATGCTAAATAATGATCATGCCCTGTTTTTGCATAAACTTGTCCTAAGGCTACGTTGGGCCTCTTAGATACAGTCCAAACCTCTCTCAAATCATTCTGTTCTAGTTAAAGCTTCATCAGTTAGCACTTCTCAGTCTATACCCCCCAGGGTGCATTAGTCCACTCACAGAAGAAGCAAGTGGCCATTGCTATTCAGTGGTTTATGTGCTTTTGGTAGAGCGCGTTAAAAAATCTGCATTATCTCTGAAGGGCTTCTATTGTTGGAAATACGCCTTTTGTTGAGAGAAAGTCCAATTTAGCCATACATTTTTCACAACACACTCCACCACACACTCTCTTTCTTTTTCCTCAATCTCACTCCCTCCCCTCTCAGAAAAGTGTGGTCACCATCATCATAAGTGACTAGTTCAACTTCCTGAACAATGAAGACTTGTTTTTTTCTTATTGATATTCTAGCAATACTGTACATGCAAATACACAGCTCCCAAAACACCCCACCTCATCATCACACATATGCATGCAACACACACATATAGTACACACTTCTATAAAAACTATACAGCCAGACAAATCCATACAGAAGGGTACGGTAGTTCAAAAGCTATAACTATATCCATATCTACAGCATACAGCAGTGATGATAATTTGTGCAGTGGTACAGACAGGAGTGTTGCCTCTAGGAAAAGAAGCTCTGGCTAACTTGTCTGTGTATAGTCTTACTGCGTCAGTTACTTCCTTAATTACCTTACACTGAACAATGCCCATGGTGGTTTTATGTGTAAGTGTGTATGCCATTACAATTATTGCTTCTCATCACTTTTCCAGCCTGCAATCCTTACAGCATGCAATCAAAGACTGTTATCCCCAGTACGAGAGGAAAAGTAGAAGTTATTACTATTCACAGAAACTAAGCTAACCAGCTTGTGGGCTCACAAACTTTATCTACATTTACATGTAAACGTGAGAAGTTACGTTTCTAGCTAGTGGTTACCCACTTGGCACCGACGTCTAGTTTTGATTTACATTTGGTGAATTCAACGCACAATCAACAAACACATTTAGGTTCAAAGTTGGATGAAAAAAATACAAAATTCCCTTACTTTGATGACTTTTTCAAATCCTAGCAGTTTTCAAATCAAATCAAATGTTATTTGTTACATACACGTGTTTAGCAGATGTCATTGTGGGTAATAGTGAAATGCTTGTGCTTATAGCTCCAACAGTGCAGTAATATCTAACAAGTAATATTTAACAATACACACAACTTAATGTAAAGGAATGGAATTAAGAATATATATTAATATTTGGACAAGCAATGTCAGAGCAGCATAGACTAAGATACAGTAGAATAGGACAGAATACAGTATATAAACTAAAAAAGAAAGTCCTCTCACTGTCAACTGCGTTTATTTTCAGCAAACTTAACATGTGTAAATATTTGTATGAACATAACAAGATTCAACAACAGAGACATAAACTGAACAAGTTCCACAGACATGTGACTAACATAAATGGAATAATGTGACTCTGAACAAAGGGGGGGTCAAAATCAAAAGTAACAGTCAGTATCTGGTGTGGCCACCAGCTGCATTAAGTACTGCAGTGCATCTCCTCCTCATGGACTGCACCAGATTTGTCAGTTCTTGCTGTGAGATGTTACCCCACACTTCCACCAAGGTACCTGCAAGTTCCCAGACATTTCTGGGGGGAATGGCCCTAGCCCTCATCTTCCGATCCAACAGGTCCCAGACGTGCTCAATGTGATTGAGACCCAGGCACTCCGCTGGCCATGGCAGAACACTGACATTCCTGTCTTGCAGGAAGTTATGCACAGAACGAGCAGTATGGCTGGTGGCATTGGCATGCTGGAGGGTCATGTCAGGATGAGCCTACAGGAAGGGTACCACATGAGGGAGGAGGATGTCTTCCCTGTAATGCTCAGCGTTGAGATTGCCTGCAATGACAACAAGCTCAGTCCGAGCTGCTGTGACACACCGCCCCAGACCATGTCGGACCCTCCGCCTCCAAATCGATCCCGCTCCAGAGTACAGGCCTCAGTGTAACGCTCATTCCTTTGACGATAAACACAAATCTGACCATCACCCCTGCTGAGACAAAACCGCGACTTGTCAGTGAAGAGCACTTTTTCCCAGTCCTTTCTGGTCCAGCGATGGTGGGTTTGTGCCCATAGGCAACGTTGTTGCTGGTGATGGCTGGTGAGGGCCTGCCTTACAACAGGCCTACAAGCCCTCAGTCCAGCCTCTCTCAGCCTATTGGGGACTGTCTGAGCACTGATGGAGGTAATTATGCATTCCACGGATGTACCCATCCTGTGCAGGTGTTGTTACATGTGGTCTGCCACTGCAAGGACGATCAGCTGTCCTCCCTGCCTCCCTGTAGCACTGTCTAAGGCTTCTCACAGTACGGACATTGCAATATCTTTCCCTGGCCACATCTGCAGTTCTCATGCCTCCTTGCAGCATGCCTAAGGCACGTTCACGCAGATGAGCGTGGACCCTCGGCATCTTTCTTTTGGGTTTTTTCAGAGTCAGTAGAAAGGCCTCTTTAGTGTCATAAGTTTTCATAACTTATGGTTCATTGAACAAGCATGGTAAACAGTGTTTAAACCCTTTTCAATTAAGATCTGTGAATTTCTTTGGATTTGTATTATCTTTGAAAGACAAGGTCCTGAAAAAAAAGCCTTTTCTGCTGAGTTTATATGAGATGAGTAATTCAAAATATGTAAACATTATTAAACTGAGTAGTGTTCCAATTATTAAAGTGGCCAGTGATTTCCAGTCTATATATATAGGGCAGCAGCCTCTAATGTGCTAGTGCTAGGATTTAACAGCCTGATGGCCTTGAGATAGAAGCTGTTTTTCAGTCTCTCGGTCCCAGCTTTGCTTCATATGTACTGACCTCGCCTTCTGGATGATGGCGGAGTGAACAGGCAGTGGCTCGGGTGGTTGTGTTTTTTGAGGATCTTTCTGGCCTTCCTGTGACATTAGGGGCTGTAGGTGTCCTGGACGGCATGTCGTTTTCCCCCAGTGATGCGCTGGGCAGCCCGCCCCACCCTCTGGAGATCCCTGCGGTTGTGGGCAGTGCTACAGACTGACCGTATGCCCAGCTGCAATAAATGCAGCCTCAGAATATGTGGTTTCCGGTTTTAATGAAGTTCCTTGAGCGCCGTTGTGGTATTGGCTTGAGGTGGAATATACACAGCTGTTTACCAAAAAGAATTCTCATGGGAGTTAACGCGGTCGGCATTTGATTGTGAGGTATTCTAGATCGGATGAACTAAAGGACTTGAGTTCCTGTATGTTATCACAATCAAACCATGAGTAATTAATCATGAAACATACACCCCCGCCCTTCTTCCCGGAGAGATATTTATTCCTGTCTGCGTCATGAACTGAGAACCCAACTGGCTGAAAAGACTCTTGAGAGGGCCATGTTTCCGTGAAACAATGTATGTTACAATACCTGCTGTCTCTCTGGAAGGAAACACTTGCCCTGAGCTCGTCAACTTTATTATCCAGAGACTGAACATTAGCGAGTAATATACTCGGAAGCGGTGGGTGGTGTGCCCACCTCCTGAATCGGACTAAAAGTATTTTCCACCGTCAGAGTTTTGGAACAGCATCTGGGATCAGACCAATTGCCCTGGGGGATACGAACAAAGGATCCGGTCCTAATGCTGGTAATGCTGGTGAGTTACCGTCGCTCTGATATCTAGCTGTATGTCATAATAATGTAAGAAATAACAAGACATAACATAAAATACTGCAAAGTTCCCTAAGAGCCCAATGCACGGCTGCCCTATCCATTGGCACCAGTTTTCCACTTTGATTCAACGTCATCACATAGCATTTTCGAGTTGATATGATGTGGAAACAACTTTGATTGAAGTCACAGTCAATCGATCAATAATATAATAATACTCTAAGCATATTTATCTTTCTTTTACAATCTGTAGAAACTATGAGAATAGAAAGGTTCAGAACTTTTGTGACACATCACAGCACAGTTGCAAAATCTATGGCAAATAGGAGGGGTTGAGTGGAGCTGAAGGATGGGACTAAAAACAAACAAAAGATAACTCATGTAAAATATATATAATATGTAAAGTATAGGCTGCAAGCAGAAGCCTAAGTGTTGTTGTACATTAATTTACTCCAATTAGGGGAGGGGTGGTAGGGTTGGGAGAAAATAATAAAAGAAAATATGTACAAAATAATATAAATGGGGGATTGGAAATTATGCAGACAATTACATTGATAGAAAACACAATCTGTTTTCAATATTAAAGCTGATCCACCCTCTAATTAAATAAATGCAACATTGATTCAACCAATTTTTGCCCAGTGGGTAAAGTTAGGTTAAGGTACAGTAATGAGTGGATAGTGTCCAAAAAAATAGCCTTGTGTGTCAACGACAAGACATAATCTACAACGAATGACCAATGTAAATAAGGTCCATAAGACTCTCCATAAAGGGCTATAGCAACCTTATGTTGTGCTGTGACTCGACGTACCTATGGCCCAATAACGCTTTGGAGGCTTCTTCACCACGTTTGCAACACAGATAATGACTTACTAGGTGAAGATGGAGAGCTCTTTCTCTCATCATAGCATCTGCACTTAATATCTGTCAGCACTATGCCGCACATACTCAGCCTCAATTAATCAGCAGCCCACCTTTGGAGAGGTAGCCTATCTACCGACCGACCACCATGCCTGTTGGAGAACCCAGGCAGGGAAGTGTTCGTCCAAGGTGCCCTGAACAGTTGGGGTGCCATGGGTGTTCATTTTGACCTTGGGCCCAGAATCCCTTTGGTGAAGGATTCAATCCCCCTTCTCAACGGGGAGACAAGGGAAGTGCTTCCACCCCCTGAATGTATTTCTAATTCAATCTATTCAGAAACAGCAGGGCGTCTGTATTCCAGCCAACGTGGAACCTTCCCTGAGTTTCTTCAATCACATCAGAAATGGCATGGTAGAGAGAAAATGATAGAAAGCCAATATATGGTTGAATGTTGAATGTATAAGAAACAGAGATACTCTATTTCTTTTGATGACATGCCACTGAATGTATTTGTAGGAAGATGGATGGAGACGTTCTTTTTGCTTTATTGAATTATTCTTACAGGGTATAATTTAATTTCTATCTCTGAAAGGAGAAACAGTACAGTGCAGCCCATCAATTTATAATGTAGCCATTTCTTCCTCGGAATATCGTAATACATTGCTGCCATCTAGTGCTTTAGGAAGAGCAAAGCAGAAAAAGCGAACAAAAAGATTACTGTAAATACCAAGGTGGAGCTAAGGGACATTGATAGTACAGTTGAAGTTCACATTTAATTTTTTAATTATTTAACCAGGCAAGTCAGTTAAGAACACATTCTTATTTTCAATGACAGCCTGGGAACAGTGGGTTAACTGCCTGTTCAGGGGCAGAACGACAGATTTGTACCTTGTCAGCTCGGGGGTTTGAACTCACGACCTTCCGGTTCCTAGTCCAACGCTCTAACCACTAGGCTACGCTGCCGCCACTAGGCTATGCTACATACACCTCAGACAAATACATTTAAACTCAGTTTTTCACAATTCCTGACATTTAATCCTAGTAAGAATTCCCTGCCTTAGGTCAGTTAGGATCGCCTATTTATTTTAAGAATGTGAAATGTCAGAATAATAGTAGAGAGAATGATTTATTTCAGCTTTTATTTCTTTCATCAAATCAAAGTTTATTTGTCACGTGCGCCGAATAAAACAGGTGTGTAGACCTTACAGTGAAATGCTTACTTAGGCTGTAACCAATAGTGCAAAAAAAGGTATTAGGCGATCAATAGGTAAGTAAAGATATACAAACAATAGTAAAAAGACAGTGTAAAACAGTAGCGAGGCTACATACAGACACCAGTTAGTCAGGCTGATTGAGGTAGTATGTACATGTAGATATGGTTTAAGTGAATATGCATATATGATAAACAGAGAGTAGCAGTAGCGTAAACGAAGGGTTGGCGGGTGGCGGGTGGCGGGACACAATGAAGATAGCCTGGTTAGCCAATGTGCAGGAGCACTGGTTGGCCGGGCCAATTGAGGTAGTATGTACATGAATGTATAGTTAACGTGACTATGCATATACAGTATGATAAACAGAGAGTAGCAGTAGCTTATAAGAGGGGGGGGCACACAATGCAAATAGCCCGGGTAGCCATTTGATTACCTGTTCAGGAGTCTTATGGCTTGGGGGTAAAAACTGTTGAGAAGCCTTTTTGACCTAGACTTGGCACTCCAGTACCACTTGCCATGCGGTAGTAGAGAGAACAGTCTGTGATTGGGGTGGCTGGGGTCTTTGACAATCTTTAGGGCCTTCCTGACACCGTCTGGTGTAGAGGTCCTGGATGGCAGGCAGCTTAGCCCTAGTGATGTACTGGGCCGTACGCACTACCCTCTGTAGTGCCTTGCGGTCGGAGGCCGAACAATTGCCGAACCAGCATTTCCTTTAAATTGTTTAACTTGGGTCAAACGTTTTGGGTAGCCTTCCACAAAAGCTTCCCACAATAAATTGGGTGAATTTTGGCCCATTCCTCCTGACAGAGCTGGTGTAACTGAGTCAGGTTTGTAGGCCTCCTTGCTCGCACACGCTTTTTCTGTTCTGCCCACACATTTTCTATAGGATTGAGGTCAGGGCTTTGTTATGGCCACTCCAATACCTTGACTTTGTTGTCTTTCAGCCATTTTGCCACAACTTTGGAAGTATGCTTGGAGTCATTGTCCATTTGGAAGACCCATTTGCGACTAATCTTTAACTTCCTGACTGATGTCTTGAGATGTTGCTTCAATATATCCACATCATTTTCCTTCCTCATGATAACATCTATTTTGTTAAGTGCGCCAGTCCCCACTGCAGCAAAGCTCCCCCCCCCCCCCACAACATGAGGCTGCCACCCCTGAGCTTCACGGTTGGGATGGTGTTCTTCGGCTTGCAAGCCTCCACCCTTTTCCTCCAAACATAACGATGGTCATTATGGCCAAACAGTTATATTTTTGTCTCATCAGACCAGTGGACATTTCTCCAAAAAGTAAGATCTTTGTCCCCATGTGCAGTTGCAAACCGTAGTCTGGCTTTTTTATGGCGGGTTTGGAGCAGTGGCTTCTTCCTTGCTGAGCGGCCTTTCAGGTTATGTTTATATAGGACTCGTTTTACTGTGGATATAGATGTTTTTGTACCTGTTTCTGCATCTTCACAAGGTCCTTTGCTGTTGTCCCGGGAAATGATACGCACTTTTCGCACCAAAGTACGTTCATCTCTAGGAGACAGAATGCGTCCCCTTCCTGAGCGGTATGACGGCTGTGTGGTCCCATGGTGTTTATTCTTGCGTACTATTGTTTGTACAGATGACCATGGTACCTTCAGGCGTTTTGAAATTGCTCCCAAGAATGAACCAGACTTGTGGAGGTCTACCATTATTTTTCTGAGGTCTTGGCTGATTTCTTTTGAATTTCCCATGATGTCAAGCAAAGAGACACTGAGTTGGAAGGCAGACCTTGAAATACATCCACAGGTACACTTCCAATTGACTCAAATGATGTCAATTAGCCTATCAGAAGCTTCTAAAGCCATGACATCATTTTATGGAATTTTCCAAGCTGTTTTAAAGGCACTGTCAACTTAGTGCATGTAAACTTCTGACCCACTGGAATTGTGATACAGTGAAATAATCTGTCTGTAAACAATTGTTGGAAAACATTACTTGTGTCATGCACAAAGTAGATGTCCTAACCGACTTGTCAAAACTATAGTTTGTTAACAACAAATGTGTGGAGTGGTTGAAAAACTAGTTTTAATGACTCCAACCTAAGTGTATGTAAACTTCCGACTTCAACTGTATGTACACTTTTTTATTGGGTAAAGTAGCATAATATACATACATGAATATACATTTCATAGTTGCATCAGTATTTCATCCAGTTTTTACAATTACTACCCCCATCATCTATCTGATATACTTGTTCGGGTTGGACCTGTTGCACATCTGAAGGTGGACATGAGAAGTGATCCCGCGATAGACAAGTTACATGGGCATCATTGTCCCCAGCAGCTGGCCCTTCCTCACTATGCCACTGTACTTTACTGGCTTCACATACCACAGCTTAAAGCACAGACTTCTGGGAAAAAGGAGAACATGATATTAACCAATGTTACACTTAACTGAACACCAGCTTTTCACGGCTCTGGAGCCTGGGCACCCACTCTGTATACAGTTTCCTTTTGACCAATAGCTTCCATTAACCCTCAAGATGCTAACATAGAGTTAACTGCCAAACACTTGAGGTAATGAAGGATACAAAGTATATTGAAAGCAGGTGCTTCCGCACAAGTGTGGATCCTGAGTTAATTAAGTAAGTAACATGCCATCAGGCTCAGGGTCATGTATGCAAATTCTGGGCAGGCCCTTATTTTGGCTACCATGACAATGGTTTGATGAGCATGAAAACGATGTAAACCATAATATATGTATGCCATGGCAGTCTCAGTCACCAGATCTCAACCCAACGGAACATTTATGGGAGATTCTGGAGCGGCGCCTGAGACAGCATTTTCCACCACCGTCAACAAAACACCAAATCATGGATTTTCTCGTGGAAGAATGGTGTTGCAACCTCCAATAGAGTTCCAGACACTTGTAGAATCTATACCAAGGTGCATTGAAGCTGTTTTGGCTCATGGTGGCCCAACACTGACACTTTATGTTGGTGTTTGTTCCTTTATTTTGGCAGGTACCTAGCTGTGTTTTGGATCATTTTGACCCCAATATAGAACTATTGTTAAAAAAAATTCACTTGTAGTAAAAATCTAAACATATCTTTTATTTAGACACTAAAATGTATTTTGAAACACGAATAGCTTGTGTGCTTCCCGTGTGCTTCCTCAATGGGTGCTAATAATGATATTGTCCAAAGTACACTACGGTAGACTAGATATAATATGCAATTCGTTTTCCATGCAATTCGTTTTCCAAGTAAATCCTTTTAGACAGAAACCCCATTGTTAATGTCCCTCTTTCTAGTGGCAGAGTATGGCATAGATCTGCCGTTGAATTTCACGTTGATTGGCATATAGACTGATGCCCCGGGCCATCAGTCATGCTACGTCAACCCTCATGTGTTTGCAACAGCCAGCTCTGGACACAGACATGAGAAAATGGAAATGATTAGAGATTCACTTTATTTTAATGCAATTTTAGACTTTGCATGTTGTGCATTGCAGTTAGTAATTTTCTAGCGTTTTATTATATAGCCACCGTTACGCTTTATCTATAATTTCACTTCATAATTTCTCTTCATATGATGACTGCTAGCTTGCTAGCTAAGATTTTGAAGGTATGATGTTGACATGATCAGTCCAATCAAAGCAATGGTAGATACAATGTGATTTGATGTCATTTTATCTGTGGCCAATTACCTTGAGCCTTCTTGGATGGGTACTTCTAATGTAACTATATGGCAGCACCCAGGGGGCTTGAATTTTCGAGCTCTACCCGGAGACATTGTGTCCCCATGAGTGACAGAACACTGAGATAATCACGGCGCAACTAGAGAACATTACCAACCCCTATGCTCCATATATTCTGCTGGCTGCTTCACCACCACAGAAAGCACTGAGCTAGGCTGAAACACCTGCATTTTGGAGCAGCCTTACTCAAGAAAACAAAAACAAACATGTTTGTGTGTGGCTTTGTAATATATATATTTTTTCACATTGTTTGCAAACTGATATGTGACATGTATTAATGCCAAAATAAAATGGAAAATAGGCACCCCGAAAAATATATATATTTTTTTTGCTAAACAGGTGAGCCTCAAAACAAGTGGGGCCTGCCCTGAATGACAGGTTGCCACTGGTGATATAATTATTACCCAATAATTACTTCTCTCTCACCCACCCACAGGCATGTGCGTGCACAGATGCATAAACACACATATTACACAGGAGTTGCTTTACCGTCGGGCTCCATAGTGTCCTTGGCCAAATCTGCCCGATCCTCTTATCCTGTTGTATTGGTTGGAGGAGCACAGCTGGCCAAATCTTTGTGACACAGATTCTGCCAGGATGGCTTGAGGAGGAGATGGTGATTATACAGTTAATAGACATGAAATCAAAAAGAATACCAGTCTGTCATTAATGAGAGGATTTATGAGAGGAAAAAGTTTCGTAACAACCGTTCATTTAAGTTTCATAACATTATCCGTAAAATGGTGTATTTTTTCATCACCAGAAAGACCAGAATGGACATGATGACTGCTTTTTTTTTTATGATGGCTAAGGTGAAAATCTCACTATTAACAGAAATTTCAAGTCCAGCTTCACCCTTGTGCTTTATATATATATATATAGCCTACTAATTATTGGCTCCCACAACCACACACAACCATACTTCCCCAGACAACACACACCCAGAGGATTCTTACATTGTTACGTTTTATTTAGTCATTTAGCAGATGCTCTCATCCAAAGCGACTTACAGTTAGTGTGAAAAATAAGGGTAAGGTTGTAGAGAATCGAAGGACCGTGAATGTAATAAGACATGTTAGGTGCTGGCTGAAGGCCGGTTGCAACCACTACAGAATGTCAGAACAAGGATGAGGTGGCTGTCCAGGTTAAGGGGAGTTTAATAGAAGATGTCCACATTCACACACACACACATCTGACCACACACATTCTATATGGCACTTTGTGACATCGGCTGATGTAGAAAGGGCTTTATAAATACATTTGAATGATTGACCGCTCATGGTTCAGATAACTGAGAATCGTGTGCAGTGAGAACTGACATTAACGATGTGGTTCTGAAAGGAAAGAGGAGAAATAAAACTTAGGCTATAGCACTGCTAGCACAGGTTAGTATATAACAGCAAGGGCTATACACTATAGCAGGTATAAGGCCTAGTCACATGGCAATAGACTCAACAGCCTAATGAACACATGAAACTCAGGGAAATGTGCTCAAATAGACATTACAGTAATATTAAAATGTATACATGATACAAATACAATGAGCATGAGTGATATGAACAGAACAGAAAATAGCCTAGCACCTTAAATGTGACCGACCGGCTCAAAACGGCCTCATGTAGCAAAATTTGAAATTTTCATTGGATTAAAGTAGAGCTAAAAAAATATATATATCATACACTACAGTTGAGGAAAACGGGAAAGTAATTTTGCTTCGAAAGTTGATTAACTTTGAATGTTTGAATGTTTTGGTACTACTACTGGAGAGCCCTTCATTGTCTACACCCATTCAGCATCATCCACACCCTCTTAACTTCTTATGGCTGCCATCCCGTTAACAGGATATTTGTCATCAACAACCACTGAATTGCATAGCGCCACATTCAAATAATATTACTAAATATTACTAAAAATATTTATATTCATGAAATCACAAGTGCAATATAGCAAAACACAGCTTAGCCTTTTGTTAATCCACCTGTCGCATCAGATTTTGAAAATATGCTTTTCAAAATAGAATCCACTTCCTGGTTTGATTTTCCTCAGGGTTTCGCCTGCAATATCAGTTCTGTTATACTCACAGACAATATTTTGACAGTTTTGGAAACTTTAGAGTGTTTTCTACCCAATACTAATAATATGCATATATTAGCAACTGAGACTGAGGAGCTGGCCATTTACTCTGGGCACCTTATCATCCAAGCAACTCAATACTGCCCCTGCAGCCATAAGAAGTTAAGCTTTCGCCCCACCCATCTCTTTAAGGGTTGATCCGAATGTAAGTAACTACAGCAGTCACGCACCCAAACTTGCTAGCTTCTTCCAGACATCTAAGTGAGAGAGAACAGCTCACTGAACATTATTCACCCTAACAAAGCTGGTTAGGCTGTTATGTTATCCAGAGCGTTGGTGAATGCAACTGTGTTGTCAGATTGTCCGTTAGTAAATTCAATGTGTTTCACGTTCGGAGAGCACATCGGACGCTCGGGCCAATTAGTAGGGTTGATCCGATCATTCTGACCTCACAACGGCAGTCAAGCACCCGACCTAACTGGCTAACATTGGCTAGCTACTTTCAGACACATAATGAGAGAACACCCTAATCTGACCATTTTACTCGCCCTATAAGAGCTGTTTAGGCTGTTTTCATGTTATCCAGAGTGTTGGTGACTGCAACTGTGCTGTTAGATTATCTGTTTGTAAATTCAGAAAGTTTCACGTTCAGAGTGCACACCGGGCTCTCTGCCCAATTAGTAGGGTTGACCCGAATGTTCTTCCCTAACAGCAGCAGTCAAGCAACCGAGCTAACTGGCTAACATTGGCTAGCTTATTAGCTACTTCCAGACACATAATGAGAGAACACCTCACTCTGACCATTTTACTCGCCCTAGCAGAGCTGGTTAGGCTGTTATCCAGAGCGTTGGCGACTGTAACTGTGCTGCTGGCAACAATTTAATTACGTTTACTGCCCAACACTTACTGACACCGGCCAGTATGTCTAGGATTACCTAGACATACTGACCAGCTCAAATTGACAGAAGCGTGCTATATGGCAGACCAATCCCAACTCATCTCTCGGCATGTCTAGCCAACTCATTATCTCAGCCACTTTTTTGGTTACTACATGATTGCAAATATGTTATTTCAAAGTTTTGATGTCTTCACTATTATTTTACCATGTAGAAATTTGTAAAAATAGAAAAAAGCCGTTGAATGACTAGGTGTTCTTAAAAGTTTGACCGGTACATTATGCAAAAAGGAGATCGTATTTTAAATTGTATTTTAATGTTAAAGAACTCTTGTAAGATTAATCAAAATGAGGACGAAAGGGGACAGATTTCCACCTGTCTAATGTCCATTGGTCGTGTTTCTTGGCCCAAGTAAGTCTCTTCTTATTATTGGTGTCCTTTAGTCGTGTTTTTTTTTGCATCAATTCGACCTTGGAGGCCTGATTCACACACTCTCCTCTGAACAGTTCATGTTGAGATGTGTCTGTTACTTGAACTTTGTGAAGCTTTTATTTGGGCTGCTTTTATTTGGGCTGCAATTTCTGAGGCTGGTAACTCTAATTAATGTATCCTCTGCAGCATAGGTAACCTTGGGTCTTCCTTTCCTGTGGCAGTCCTCATGAGAGCCAGTTTCATCATAGCGCTTGATGGTTTTTGCGACTGCACGTGAAGAAACTTTCAAAGTTCTTGAAGTGTTCCATATTGACTGACCTTCATGTCTTAAAGTTATTATGGACTGTCCTTTCTCTTTGCTTATTTGAGCTGTTCTTGCCATGATTTGGACTTGGTCTTTTAACAAATAGGGTTATCTTCTGTATACCACCCTTACCTTGTCACAACACAACTGATTGGCTCAAACACATTAAGAGGGAAAGAAATTCCACAAATGTACTTTTAAGAAGGACAATCTATTCCTAGTATTGACTGAATATCTGTCTCTAACCAACTGAATACTGTTGTGAAAAGAGTTTGGCCGTTTTAAATAGTGTACATTGTGAAATTAAAATAAGCATGTTTTTTTCAATTATCTTGTTGATTGATGACCAACCAAGAGCATTGTGCATGACTACAACAGAAAAAATCTTGTCTTCACCTTAAAACAATCTTTGCTGCTTTGTTCTGTGACATCTGTAGCCTCACTTGCTGGCGCATTTCCCCAGACCACAGAACTTACTCCCAATTAATACTTGGGTTGTTTGCTTAAGAATCTTTCCAAGCAAATATTTAGCTATCCTTCTGATCATACATGCAGTTTTCATTATTAATTTACATAGATTAGTTATTAGTTATGATAAGCAGTTGTCTAGCTGCACCCCTAGTAGTTTTGGTTTCTGCCACTTCCAGAATTTGTACTCCCCCATACTTAATTGCATCCCATACTGTGGTGGCCTTTTCCTGGTTGAACAGACCAACATAACCTTGGTTTTCATGTTGTTCAAAACAAGTTTGTTCTGGCAAACCCACTCCCTGAAATGTCCCATATCTACTTGTAGAGCCTGCTGTACCTGTTGAACCAATTGTCTTGCTGTATAAAATTAGTATTATCTGCAAATATAGTAGCTTGAGTTTCAGATAAGGCATAAGGAAGGTTGTTGGTATATATTAAGCAAAGAAGTGGCCCAAGGTAACTGCCCTGTATTCCACAGTTTAGAGCATGAAGGGAAGAAAATGACCCATTGATATAGGTGGACTGTTTCCTGTCAGTTAGATACCCATAATGCAATCATTTTCATGATCATCTAAATCAAATGCTGCACTAAAATCTAAAAAATAGTACACCCACAAACCTGCTATTATCCATAGCATTGAGCCACTGGTCAGTCATGTCAACCAGTGCAGTGGTAGTGGAATGGTTTTTGCGATAAGCATGGTGATTGGCTGTGATCAGATCATTCTTTTCCATATACTCCCATATGTGTCTACTCACAATACCCTCCAATGTCTTACTGAGTGAAGGGAGTAGACTCATTTTTCGACTATTGGCAGGAGTAATGGGTTCGTTGCTGTCTTTCGGGATTGGACACAGTTTAGCATGCTTTCATACATTTGGAAATTTCCCCTTTTCCAGTGACCAATTAAATATGTATTTCAGTGGAGCTGCATTCTGGGGAGCAGCATAGCGAAGCAAAAATGATCCATAAGATCATAATCTGTACATTTACCATTGGGTAATGACTTCAATAGCTTTAACACCTCTCCTGACACCAATTGTAGACTAAAAGAGCTGTTTTTTTGCTCATGATCATCATCAATATGATCATCAATCCATTGAACAATAGCTTGTTTGGAAGAAGGGGTGTTTACATTATTGCTCAGTAAATTGGTTCTTTGCTAAATGATATACAGTATGGTATTGTTCTCCCTTCAACTTCCACACTAGATGGGCATGATGAAATACATGTACCAAGTAAGCCCTTAACTGTATTCCATTCCTTTTTTAAATTATTTTTACAATCAATAAAAGCATTTTTGTCAAATAGTTATTTATTTTAACTGCATAATTACATAGTATTCTACAATTATGTTAAATCATTTCTAGTTTATATTTGGCTGCGAAGATTTTTGCCATATTTCTTTGAGAAAATGCCTCACCCAGTTCATCATCAATCCATGGAGATTGAGGAGTCCCAACTGTAGTCTTTCTTACTGGGGCATGATGGTCCATTACCCAAGTGAGCAAATTAATATAACATTCTGGAGTATGACTTAAATGATCCTAGATTGATCAGCTCACAGGGTACAGCAGCCAAATAATTTTGATATTTTTTTGTGATTAAATGTTTAAAAATGTATCTTGTCCACAATCCTTGGGAGTTTCTTTTGAACCTTAGTGTTCATGGTTATGGTCACAATATTATAGTCTATCACCGACAACGATGAGACAGCCTATAGGTTGGTCAGAGACCTGGCAGTGTGGAGCCAGGACAACAACCCCTCCCTCAATGTGATAAAAAAGAGGAGGGAGAAAGAGAGGCCGGAGAGCGGGCTGCCTGCTGAGAAGTCAAACCCCCACTTCCCTCAATTCTGCCATCAAATGTGCAATATTTGGACAATAAAATCGACGAATTACGCTTAAGATTAAACTACCAAGGGGACACCATAGAAAAGTTGTGTGCAGTCCTGAAAAACTGTGTGCGAGCAAGGAGGCCTACAAAACTCAGTTACAACAGCTTTGTCAGGAGGATTGGGCCAAAATGCACCCAACTTATTGTGGGAAGCTTGTGGAAGGCTACCCAAAACATTTGACCCAAGCTCTGCTACCAAATACTAATTGAGTGTATGTAAACTTCTGACCCACTGGGAATGTGATGAAAGAAATAAAAGCTGAAATGAATCATTCTCTCTACTATTATTCTGACATTTTACATTCTTAAAATAAAGTGGTGATCCTAACTGACCTAAGACAGGGAATTTGTACTGTAATTAAATGTCAGGAATTGTGAAAAACTGAGTTTAAATGCATTTGGCTAAGGTGTATGTAAACTTCCGACTTCAACTGTAGACTCGTTATTGTTATTTTATTGTTGCTCTTTTAGTTTTTTATTTTAGTTTGTTTCATAAATATTTTTCTTATTCTCTTATTTCTCTTAAAACTGCATTGTTTTAAAGGCTTGTAAGGAAGCATTTCACCTGTTGTATTCGGCACATGTGACTAATAAAACTTGATTCGATTTGAAACCAATGTTTCCCACAGTTGTGTCAAGTTGGCTGGATGTCCTTTGGGTGGGAAACTGTTGCGAGTGAAAACCCCAGCACCATTGCAGTTCTTGACACACTCAAACCAGTGCGCCTGGTACCTACTAACATACCCTGTTCAAAGGCACTTAAATCTTTTGTCTTGCCCATTTACCCTCTGAATTGCACACATACACAGTCCATGTCTTAAGTATCAAAAGTAAAAGTAAAAATGTAAATAATTTCAAATTCCTTATATTAAGCAAACCATTTTCTGGTTTTCCTAATTTACGGATTGCCTGGGGCCCACTCCAACACTCAGACATAATTTATAAATGAAGAATGTTTATAAAGGTAGTCAGGATGATCAGGGATAAGTGCATAAATTGGACCATTTTCCTGACCTGAGTAATTTTGTCTGCCAGGGAAAATGTATGGGGTAAAAAGTACATTATTTTCGTTAGGAATGTCGTGAAGTAAAAGTAGTAAAAAATATAAAGAGTAAAGTACAGATACCCAAACAAATCTACTTATGTAGTACTTTAAAGTATTTTTACTAAAGTACTTTACACCACTGTGAATAAGTCCTACAAATAAGCATTGGATATGAAATGCTCCTGGAATCAAATATAATTCTTGACATTTTAGTATTGTGCACACGCTAGGCAGAGATGGTAGAGGGACTCACAACTCATAAAGGCATCATATTTTGTCTATGTAGAGTAAGATGATGGCAAGGATCTTTAACTAGTAGGCATAAACTATCTGAATATTGATATTCATTAGATTTTTCTTGAAAGTTGGGTGATTTTGAGAAATACATTTTCATAAAAAGAAACATAGATCAAGGGAGGCTAATCCTCCTGGAGAGCAAGCAGGATTTTCTTCCAGCCCTATTTTAAAGAGATAGTTCATCCAAATAAAAAAAAGTTTGTGTCCTTTACTTGAAAGCAGTTTATGGGACAAGGAGACTACAATCTATGATCCTGTGCCGAGCCTCGCATACAACTTTCCACCTGAGGACAGGGATCAATCCCTGCTTCCAACCTTCCCACTGTTTCTAGCATTTGCCCATCTCCCTATCTATTCATTACTGTCTGAATGAAGTCTCGAAACACTTACAAAAAAAAAGTTTAAACAAATATATTAGCATACTTTCAATTTCATCCCCCCAAAATCTCAAAGTAACAAAGCCGTCAAATTTTGAGTGTTCATTTACTGTTCAAAGAATCCTGACTACACCTGACCATTTTGTGTGTGTTTTTCCCCCACCCTGGTCATAGGCCTAAGCCATGTCAAAATACTTAGAATTGCAGGAAATGTACTTTAAAACAGGACAATTTTCCTGGGGGCAATGGGGGTTGTGCCAGGGGGCAGCCCTGTATGATCCCTCCCTTGATGTCATTTGTTGAATCCACTTCAATCAGTGGAGCTGAAGGGGAGGAGACAAGTTAAAGAATGATTTTATTTTGAGACACTTAAGTATATTTAAAACCAAAAAGTTTTAGACTTGTACTCAAGTAGTATTTTACTCTGACTTTCACTTTTACTTGAGTCATTTTCTGTTAAGGCATCTTTAATTTTACCCAAGTATTACATGTGGGTACTTTTTCCACCAATGCGTATTCAAAACTGTCCATGAATGGCTACAAAGACACAAGCAGGAATATCAGATTTCAAATATGTTATTACACTGGCAACATTGGGAAGTGGAATAATAAAATACGTTTGGGGAATAACAGTAGTGTTCTTGCTGACAAACACAGTAATTGCCCATTTGTTTTAGCCCATTGTTAAGAATGAGAATTGTTCCATTCATCAGACAAAATAAATAGATAATAAAATCTCCTGAAGAGAAGATTCCTAATTCATCCTAATTAATCTGCCCCTACACCCTAACACCCTAACCAAATTATTTGTCTATTTATTTCCCCACTCTAGAATCAAACATACACTTTAGGATTCACAATCTGTTGTAAAAAAATATATATTTTCATAGTTACAAACAGGTCACCCGACCAAACTTCCCTGCTAAAACAAATGCCAATCACCAAAACAAGGGGACTAATGCAAGTGTGGATTAAATAGAATTCAATAGAAAAGGCTGCATTGTACAATATATTAATGGACAGGAGTAACACCAGCCTAATTTTGTTGACAACATTTGACATAAAACAGCGTTACGGTGCTGCTCTATTTACAGTTTTATAAACTCAGCGGAGAACGTTCTCTCTCTCTCCATTCAGCTCCGCTCTAATCTTGGGCGTTTCTTTAAAACATGCCTCCAATCCCCTTGATCCTTCAATAACTAGACCAATCATATGCTTCAAAGTGACGTAACAAGACAGGACATAGAGGTTCTGCTCCTGATCTTCAGTTGCAGGCGCAGATTTCAAAAAGATTTGGGACACAGTTGAAAAGTAAACGAGCTGACTATACAACAGACAAAGTAAAATAATAAAAGCAGTAGTTTTCATTGCGTGAGATATAAGAGGTGTGCCATAAGAGCCCGAGAAGAGGGTCAAATGCATGTGTTTCACAGCCAATGCGTGGGAGTTGGCAGTGCTGGTTCATAGCTTTCACCTGGTCAGTCTATGTCCCTGAAACTCAACTCTGAACCTCTAAGCCAGTTCCACTACATTTCTTTCATTGTTCCCCTCTGATCAGGGACTGATTTAGACCAGTGACACCAGATGTGTGAAATTAATTACCAGGTAGAACAGAAATAGCAGGCTCCGACTAGTTGAGTTGAGTACCCCTGGTCTATGTCATGGAAAGAGCAGGTGATCCTAATGTTTTGTATATAATCTGGTGTGGAATGGGTCATTGTGTGAGAGTAGACCCTGTAGAAGCACAGTGTGCCAATTGGCCAGTCCAGAAACACTCCTAGTCTGGCGCGGAAGGAGGACAGGTGTCTCTGGGGTTGAGGGTTGATGAGGCAGGAAGCATATCATAATACTATTTTCATTGTTGTGGAGTAATCATCCCATAGGGCAGCAGAACATACACCAGAACTTGTCATATCCTCCAATGTGACAGGAATGATTCAATTATTTTCTGCCGATGTCGTTACATATGTCACCGCAACTTTAGCCATCCCATTACACTCTACCTCCCAGTAACAGCATCCAATCAAACCCTCTCTACACAGCACATTTTCCTCTGAATCAAACCTCTCTGGGTAATCAGGATATGGCTGCTCTCATCTCGCCAACTCAACCTTTCTGTTCCTTTCAGAGAGAGAGAGAGAGAGGTTGGGATTTGCTGTGTTTGGGTCCAGTGTGAGATCACAGGCATCTGCAGATGAGAGGACAGGGAATTGACTACTTTGGATCTGAATGTGTGTTTAATGTGTTAATTTGTTGGATGCATTGATCAACGTCGATTGTTTGTAACTGGCACACATACATTTCTTCAGCAGCTGCGGTTCACCCAGGACTCATCCTTATGGTCAGACAGTGAGTGAACAGACAGAGAGTGAGTGACACACTGGCTGTATGAAGTGAAGCCTAGTCTGAAAGGGTGACAAAGTAAGAGCTCTACTTCATATCAAGACCTTACTGTTCTCAGGCCAACAAGAGAAATCCAATTAATCTGTAATAAATTGGTTAGAAGAGTGTTTCCCATTCTTACTTGGTCAGAAAAAAAAAAAGAAAAAAAATATCTGCAAAGCAGAGAAGCACGGCCTTCATCTGTGACTCCACAGAATGACAGCATGCAGAGGTCATCATGATTTTATAACAGGACATCTGCCATCTGGTGGTCAACTGAGTTTGAACAAAAGTTTCTTATTCAAAGATCCTGTATTGCAGTGCAGTCGTCACTACAATGATCCCCTGCTGTACTAATGTAAGAAATATATATCAATTAAGGATTTATTTAATCAAATCAGGTGTTCAGGTTAAGACAAGACAGATACAATTTGCACGGTCCTTTAGTATTAATTGGATAACTGTATTAGTCACTTTAACAACTGAATTGGTTCATAAACATTGTTAATCATCTCAAATGTACAGTCAAATTGCAGGACTAATATCCTGCAGTTATCTCACAAGGGTTAAACATCACAGCAATGTGAGACTGAAATGTAATGACACGTATAACAGCATTTACACAGTATTTACCTTTATACGTGTATATTGAGGCAACTTACCGGCTACTGTAATGACGATGTGCTTTGACACAAAAGTATTAACCTCAGTTTTCCTAGTTCATAGTTTTTATCCCAGGCCAGCAGAGAGGAGCCTCACTCCTGAATCCTGCAGTTCCGGCTCTCTCAGGTGAGGAGAGATTAAGCTGAGAGCTGAGGCTAACACTTCACAACATCTCTCTGTCAGATAACGTTTGTTCAGCCTAAACGGGGTGATATATTGTAACGTGATGAGTAACAAGTTGTAAAAAAAAATTGGTAAATTCTTTTTTTTTTTTTTTTTAAGTCGACAAAGTCAAATACACAATTACATTAAACCAGGTTCATCTATTTGGTTCATTTCACGTTATCGACCAAGAACGTCTATATGTCGAGGAACATAAAGCACATGATTCACTACATAAATGTTCTTGGTCTGCTAGTATTAATATACAGTTATACCTTTAGGTATTCCTTTGGAAGGGTTTCAGGTGTCTCTGAAGGTGGTGATTGACTCCGCCAGGACAGCGGAGTCAATCACCACCTTCCGGAGACACCTGAAACCCCACCTCTTTAAGGAATACCTAGATAGGATAAAGTAATCCCTCTCACCCCCCATTAAAAGATTTAGATGCACTACTGTTCCACTGGATGTCATAAGGTGAATGCACCAATTTGTAAGTCGCTCTGGATAAGAGCGTCTGCTAAATGACTTAAATGTAAATGTCTGTAGGTATGCATCTTTGGACCTAACTTCCAAGTAAAAAAAATAATTTAGGAAAAATGCATCTGAACATTCTCTACGGGTGACAAGTTGACCCTAACAAACTGTCCAACAACCAGTCATGTGAAGAACCCTTCAAAAGTACTATCCTCCATGTCTCCAGTTTAGTGTGGATGTTTAGTTAGATCACTCAGCATCAGGTTCGGACTGCAATCGAATTGAAATCTGCTTTCATCCAGACCATCGAAGATGAGCATGACTTTACAGTCGGCATATTTATGTGTCGTTTTTTTGCTGTTGTTCAGGGTGGAAATCATTTATAAGCCCATGAAGACTGTACTGCCTTTATTTAATCTATTTCATATTTTCGGAAAGATGAAATCCACATCCTGATTGGCTTTTCCTTCTGCCCAGCCATGGATAAACCTCTGCACAGAGACTGTTTTTTTACGATGCCAGTGATTGTCCTTCATCATTACGGTTCTGATTGGTCTCTCCATTTCTTTCTTCTGTCCAGGTAAGGGTTTGAAGATGTCATGGCAGCGTCTGAGGATGTTTTTCTCAGGGAAATCTCCTCAATGAATTCAATCTGCCAAACCTCATGTTCGTTATTAACCCCTTTACTCTCTCCCTGTGTGATGTAGAGCTGTATGTAGTGGCTTTTCACTCAGAAATCCAAACGTCCTCAGACTGGCTTTATGTTCCTCTTTAACTCTCTGTGTGATGTCATCCACTGGAAAGAGCAACTCATTTTAAAACTTGAAAAAGTAAAGCTACAAGAGAACTTTGTGTGTGTGTGTGCGTGTGTGTGTGCGTGTGCGTGTGCGTGTGCGCGCGCGCGTGTGCGCGTGTGCGTGTGCGTGTGCGTGTGTGTGTGTGTGTGTGTATTTGTATAGTGGAGCTTTTGATCACTGGGGAAATTACAGGGCTTTTATCCTAGTTTTACTTTGTAGTCAAAGGAATCTACTTTGAAACAAAGTATACACCTCACACACATGGTTGTGGCCTTTAAAAATAAGACACCTATACCTATATGTATTACATTTTGACTTTGCATCCCAATAAATCACTTTATATAAAGCACAGAAGACTGAAATATAACAAAACGTTTGACATTGAAACACCCGATTTCTGACGGGTACCTGAGAGAGACAGAGAGAGAGACAGAGGAAACACTGGTAACACTGTGTCTGTGCCTGTGTCCTCACCCTGGTGCTACAACATGGACATACAACTTTTGACATGAAGCTGTTTAGATTGTTACGCTCTTCTCTCTTCCCTTCAGTGTCCCCCTATTTTATCCCCTCTTCAGTGTCCCCCTATTTTATCCTCTCTTCAGTGTCCCCCTATTTTATCCTCTCTTCAGTGTCCCCCTATTTTATCCTCTCTTCAGTGTCCCCCTATTGTATCCTCTCTTCAGTGTCCCCCTATTTTATCCCCCCTTCAGTGTCCCACTATTTTATCCTCTCTTCGGTGTCCCCCTATTTTTATCCCCTCTTCCGTGTACCCATATTTAATCCTCTCTTCAGTGTCCCCCTATTTTATCCTCTCTTCAGTGTCCCCCTATTTTATCCCCTCTTCAGTGTCCCCCTATTTTAACCTCTCTTCAGTGTCCCCCTATTTTATCCTCTCTTCAGTGTCCCCCTATTTTATCCTCTCTTCAGTGTCCCCCTATTTTATCCTGTCTTCAGTGTCCCCCTATTTTATCCCCTCTTCAGTGTCCCCCTATTTTATCCCCTCTTCAGTGTCCCCCTATTGAATCCCCTCTTCAGTGTCCCCCTATTGAATCCTCTCTTCAGTGTCCACCTATTTTATCCCCTCTTCAGTGTCATTTACATTTACAAATTACATTTACATTTAAGTCATTACAGACGCTCTTATCCAGAGCGACTTACAAATTGGTGCGTTCACCTTAAGACATCCAGTGGAACAGCCACTTTACAATAGTGCATCTAAATCTTTTTTATCCCCCTCTGAGAAGGATTACTTTATCCTATCCTAGGAATTCCTGAAAGAGGTGGGGTTTCAGGTGTCTCCGGAAGGTGGTGATTGCCTCCGCTGTCCTGGCGTCGTGAGGGAGTTTGTTCCACCATTGGGGGCCAGAGCAGCCCTAGTTTTGACTGGGCTGTCCCCTAACTGTACTTCCTCAGTGGTAGGGAGGCGAGCAGGCCAGAGGTGGATGAACGCAGTGCCCTTGTTTGGGTGTAGGGCCTGATCAGAGCCTGGAGGTACTGAGGTGCCGTTCCCCTCACAGCTTTTATCCGTAGGCAAGCACCATGGTCTTTTTATCCCTGCGAGCTTCAACTGGAAGCCAGTGGAGAGAGCGGAGGAGCGGGGTGACAGTGTCCCCTAGAACTTGGGAAGGTTGAACACCAGATTTTATCGGGCTGCGGCTTCTGGTCCCCCTGAGTTGTAGGGGTTTAATGGCACAGGCAGGGAGCCCAGCCAACAGCGAGTTGCAGTAATCCAGACGGGAGATGACAAGTGCCTGGATTAGGACCTGCGCTGCTTCCTGTGTGAGGCAGGGTCCCCCTGCGGATGTTGTAGAGCATGAACCTACAAGAACGGGCCACCGCCTTGATGTTAGTTGAGAACGACAGGGTGTTGTCCAGGATCACGCCAGTGTCCCCCTATTCTTAGCGCTCTGGGAGGAGTCCACAATGGAGTTGTCAACCGTGATGGCCCCTCATGGAACGGGCAGTCCTTCCCCGGGAGGAAGAGCAGCTCCGTGTCCCGAGGTTCAGCTTGAGGTGGTGATCCGTCATCCACACTGATATGTCTGCCAGACATGCAGAGATGCGAGTGTCCCACCTGGTCATCAGAAGGGGGAAAGGAGAAGATTAATTGTGTGTCGTCTGCATAGCAATGATAGGAGAGACCATGTGAGGTTATGACAGAGCCAAGTGACTTGGTGTATAGCGAGAATAGGAGAGGGCCTAGAACAGAGCCCTGGGGGACGCCAGTGGTGAGAGCGCGTGGTGAGGAGACAGATTCTCGCCACGCCACCTGGTAGGAGCGACCTGTCAGGTAGGACGCAATCCTCTCGTGGGTCCGCGCCGGAGATGCCCAACTCGGAGAGGGTGGAGAGGAGGATCTGATGGTTCACAGTATCGAGTGTCCCCTAGGCAGCCGATAGGTCTAGAAGGATGAGAGCAGAGGAGAGAGAGTTTAGCTTTTCAGTGTACGGAGGGCCTCCGTGATACAGAGAAGAGCAGTCTCAGTTGAATGACTAGTCTTGAAACCCCCTGATTTGGATCAAGAAGTGTCATTCTGAGAGAGATAGCGGGAGAGCTGTCCAAGGACGGCACGTCAAGAGTTTTGGAGATCCCCTCTGTTCCCCTCTTCAAGAAAGAAGGGATACTGGTCTGTAGTTGTCCCATCGGAGGGATCAGTGTCCCCCTGTAGGTTTTTTCAGAAGGGGTGCAACTCTCGCTCTCTTGAAGACGGAAGGGACGTTTAGCCAGCGGTCAGGGATGAGTTGATGAGCGAGGTGAGGTAAGGGAGAAGGTCTCCGGAAATGGTCTGGAGAAGAGAGGAGGGAATAGGGTTCAAGTCCCAGGTTGTTGGGCGGCTTCGGTCCGTCACAAGACGCGAGATTTCATCTGGAGAGAGAGGGGAGAAAGAGGTCAGAGCACAGGGTAGGGCAGTGTGACAGTGTCCCCTATTTTATCAGAACCAGCGGTGTCGTTTGACTTAGCAAACGAGGATCGGATGTTATCCCTCTCGACCTTCTTTTCAAAATGGTTGACGAGTCATCTGCAGAGAGGGAGGAGGGGGAGGGGGAGGAGGATTCAGGAGGGAGGAGAAGGTGGCAAAGAGCTTTTTAGGGTTAGAGGCAGATGCTTGGACTTTAGAGTGGTAGAAAGTGGCTTTAGCAGCAGAGACAGAAGAGGAAAATGTAGAGAGGAGGGAGTTTAAGGATGCCAGGTCCGCAGGGAGGCGATTTTCCTCCATTTCCGCTTCAGTGTGCCCGGAGCCCTGTTCTGTGAGTGTCCCCCTATGAGTCTCGAGCCACGGAGCAGGAGGGGAGGACCGAGTCCCCCTGGAGGATAGGGGACATAGAGAATCAAGGGATGCAGAAAGGGAGGAGAGGAGGGTTGAGGAGGCAGAATCAGGAGATAGGTTGGAGAAGGTTTGAGCAGAGGGAAGAGATGATAGGATGGAAGAGGAGAGAGTAGCGGGGGAGAGAGAGCGAAGATTGGGACGGTCGCCCTATACCATCCGAGTAGGGGCAGTGTGGGAAGTGTTGGATGAGAGCAAGGAGTTTATCCCCTCTTCCGACTTGGAGGGGAGTTGCAGTGAGGTTAGTGGAAGAACAGCATCTAGTAAAGATGAGGTCCCCTATTTTATCGTATTGCCTGCCTTGTGAGTAGAGGGGGAAGGTGAGAGGGTGAGGTCAAAAGAGGAGAGGAGTTTAAAGAAGGAGGCAGAGAGGAATGAGTCAAAGGTAGACGTGGGGAGGTTAAAGTCGCCCAGAACTGTGAGAGGTGAGCCATCCTCAGGAAAGGAGCTTATCAAGGCATCAAGCTCTTGATGAACTCTCCGAGGAACCTGGAGGGTCCCCTAAATGATCCCCTGTTAAGCTTGAAAGGGCTGGTAACTGTGACAGCATGGAATTCAAAGGAGGCCCCTATAGACAGATGGGTAAGGGGAGAAAGAGAGAATGACCACTTGGGAGAGATGAGGATCCCGGTGCCACCACCCCGCTGACCAGAAGCTCTCGGGTGTGCGAGAACACGTGGGCGGACGAAGAGAGAGCAGTAGGAGTAGCAGTGTTATCTGTGGTGATCCATGTTTCCGTCAGTGCCAAGAAGTCGAGGGACTGGAGGGAGGCATAGGCTGAGATGAACTCTGCCTTGTTGGCCGCAGATCGGCAGTTCCAGAGGCTACCGGAGACCTGGAACTCCACGTGGGTCGTGCGCGCTGGGACCACCAGATTAGAGTGGCCGCCCACGCGGTGTGGAGCGTTTGTATGGTCTGTGCAGAGAGGAGAGAACAGGGATAGACAGACACATAGTTGACAGGCTACAGAAGAGGCTACGCTAATGCAAAGGAGATTGGAATGACAAATGGACTACACGTCTCGAATGTTCAGAAAGTTAATTGCTTACGTGCAGGATTCTTATTGACTAAAATAATTCAAATGATACAGTACTGCTGAAGTAGGCTAGCTGGCAGTGGCTGCGTTGTTGTTGTTCTATCTCTCTATAGTGCTGTTTCTTGTATTATGGTCTCTTGTTTCTTTAGAGGTTTCACTTTGTTGTCCTTTTTCTTTTCCTTTTTCTTCTGTCCTTATTTTGTCTTCCTTTCTTCTGTTAACTAGATATTTTTTGTTGTTATTCTTTGTAAGCTAGCTAGCTTCTTCCAGGAGAGTCCCTAGCAACTGCTTAGCAACAAGTAAACAATTCAGCTAGCAATTCAGCTAGCTAAGATAACTGTACAATTTTATGAAAAAAAATAGTTACTTCTTCAAAAGCCTGTCTTTTTAGGTTTGTTCCTTGTTTTGTCTTCTATTGAGTCTTGCAGTTTTCACTTGATTTTTCAGATGTACTTCAGAGATACTAAAAAAGCATTTAAATCTCAAATAAAAACAGGAGCTCATTTTTCAGCAGCTGCTCAATTTGGAACTCCGGAACACAGATAGCAGATGTTTAAAGTTGGTGAGGGAGATAAAAGTCTCCAACTTCAGAGATTTTTGTCATTCGTTCCAGTCGCAGGCAGCAGAGAACTAGAAGGAAAGGCGGCCAAATGAGGTTTTGGTTTTAGGGATGATCAGTGAGATACACCTGCTGGAGCGCGTGCTACGGGTGGGTGTTGCCATCGTGACCAGTGAACTGAGATAAGGCGGAGCTTTACCTAGCATAGGCTTGTAGATGACCTGGAACCAGTGGGTCTGGTGACGAATATGTAGCGAGGGCCAGCCGACTAGAGCATACAGGTCGCAGTGGTGGGTGGTATAAGGTGCTTTAGTAACAAAACGGATGGCACTGTGATAAACTGCATCCAGTTTGCTGAGTAGAGTATTGGAAGCTATTTTGTAGATGACATCGCCGAAGTCGAGGATCGGTAGGATAGTCAGTTTTACTAGGGTAAGTTTTCCGGCGTGAGTGAAGGAGGCTTTGTTGCAAAATAGAAAGCCGACTCTAGATTTGATTTTGGAGATGTTTGATATGAGTCTGGAAGGAGAGTTTGCCGTCTAGCCAGACACCTAGGTACTTATAGATGTCCACATATTCTAGGTCGGAACCATCCAGGGTGGTGATGCTAGTCGGGTGGGCGGGTGCAGTCAGCTAACGGTTGAAAAGCATGCATTTGGTTTTATTAGTGTTTAAGAGCAGTTGGAGGCCACGGAAGGAGTGTTGTATGGCATTGAAGCTCGTTTGGAGGTTAGATAGCACAGTGTCCAAGGAAGGGCCAGAAGTATACAGAATGGTGTTGTCTGCGTAGAGGTGGATCAGGGAATCGCCCGCAGCAAGAGCAACATCATTGATATATACAGAGAAAAGAGTCGGCCCCCGAGAATTTAACCCTGTGCTACCCCCATAGAGACTGCCAGAGGACCGGCCAACATGATTGGCACCCCGGAGCTAGTACATGTTTGCACAGCCTTTGGCCTAGATAACTGCTGACAAAAGCTTTTTGTAGCCATCATTGAGCTTGCTGCATTCTTCTCCTGGCAATTTAACCCACTCTTCAGCAGCAACCCAGCAAACATGCCCACATTGGCATGATGTGGGCCCAATAATAATTTATGTATTTTATGTAGCACTTTTCATTACAAAGAGAATTTCAAATACGCTTTAAAAACTAAACAAAACAAATGTAGGGTACTGGCAGTGGCAGGTCTTGACGATGGTCTTCCACAGCTGACAGGGTGCTGAGGCTGTTCAGAAAAGCAATAGTAATGCAGGGCGTGTCGATGATACAGGGAGGGAGAAGCGTCAGTCGGATAGACAGGCCTGGAGCTCTTCATCGGGCATATTCGGCGTATCCTCCTCCTCCTCCTCCGTAGGTTGGCTGGATCATCAACCACTGAAAGTGTAGCCTGAAGTTATCTTACAAACTAATGTAAAAATAACCTTCAAATGAGTACCACATCCGTGGCTACATTTTGAGGTTACTTTAACTATAAACGTCTTATGTAATCATATAAAGTGTGCATGTTCAAGAGTGCATGCATAGGTCGCCGTAGGTCTGTGGAGATCTTCACAATTGCTGTAATAATCTGTGCAGAATCTTGAACGGCATTGGTCACTTGCACCATGTGCTTTAATGTAATCTCAACTGCAATCCAGGTCATTTGGTTCTGCTTGCACAGTGATTTAATATTAAACCTGTGTGTAAATAAACAAAATAGCTGACACTGTATTCCCATTTAAACTTTGCTGTGCTTTTATACGGTTGAAAGCGCAGTGATAGACATTTGGGTGACAGCTAAACCAAAAATCAGACATTGTTTATCGATAGGAATTTGGTTGTGCTTTTAGATAGTTGAAAGCATAGTGATAACACATTGGAAATTCAACTTACTTTTGGCTGTCTTTTTGAGTGGATTTAATAGAGGTTGTAATCTCATTGATCAACTTCACAACCAAATATTACCCAATTATCCCATGTTGAAATGACGTGCTGTGCCCAATGGGTTGTGACAGAAGTGAGCTTTTCTCTGAGTTGTGGCTCCAGTCAAACTTTGACTCTCTGCCTTACTGTCACTGAGAGGAACAGGAAGTCGGTCAGTGATTGTTTCAGCAACACATTTGAAGAAGCAGAGAGAGAGAGTAATAATAATATTCTGAAAAACGTTTTCATCAAAAATCTAAAAGAGTTATAGGGTTGGGGTTAATTTAAATGTGAGTTTACTCCTATTCTTTCCAGGTTAATTTAAATGTTAGTTTACTCCTCTTCTTTCCATACCATTTTACCTCCTGTCCAGTGCTGAATTTAACCTGAAAATATTGGTGGGGCAAAGTCAATCAACAAAGCTCATTTGCTGTAAACCAGTACACTGCACTGGCTACACATTGAATGCACTAATAATTCATCTCAAAAACTTATTTGGAGCCACACACACAAACATTATATGATCAGTTTATGGCTACGTCCCATATCTTTAGCTCTTATTGCACGAAAGACCACAGTAGTCGAGCATACTTTTATAGAGTTAACTAACTAGTAATCTGTCTGTAATATTGTGACACAAAGGGGCCTGGTTAATTAACAATATGCAATGTTTGTAACACTATTCCCTCGCCTTCATATATTGCACAGTTACAGTTCCATCAAAGACATTTATAACTAATCCTTCTTCTACATATGCTTCCATCTGTATTACAGTCTGCCATCAAACATCAACAATAGCCATTGCTCTCTGATCCACCACCAACCACTCGACTAGAATCTTCTTTTCCCGCTTGCTTTATTTTGAAGGGATAACCTTATTTAGGTGGCTAATTAGCACCAATACATTTTATCTCTACATTTCCTTCATAACACTATGTTTGAAAATCATTTGCTCTGAATTAGCTAAGCTAGTAGACATGTTTCAACTACCTAAGATACCTAGCTTGAAGACGTGGTAACAGTGTGTGGTAAACAACTAGCTAGCTATGAAGTTGACAAAGTTACCGGGCATTAGATGTTGATTTATCTGTGGCCAATGACAATGGGCCTTCTTGGGCGGGTACTTCTACTGTAAATCAATGGAGCACCGAAGAGGGGCTTTTGCTAGCTAGCTCTCCCAGCAGGTGCTGTGGTGATGTAGTGTCCCCGTGAATGACAGCACCCTGAGCAAATCACACACAACCAGAGAAGATCAAAGACGCCTACGCTCTGTACTTTCTCTGTCCGCCCCTCCACCACATAAAGCACTGAGCGAGGTTGAAACAGCTGCATTTTGGAGCTGCCTTACTCAACAAAAATTGACCAAAACAACAACCGACCACGTATGCTTTATTAGGTCAATCATTTTTTTGCAGAAAATGTAATTGTTTTCTAACCCTAAGTTTGTTATTCCTCTGTACTTGGAATAGATGCCTGCCCTAAGTGCCTCTGCTTCACTGCTCCGGCCATCTCTGCACCACTAGTTTCCATATCAGTCCCTTAGCCGCCTTGTTCATTGGCACCTCCACTTCCTCTCTTCGAAGGGACTGTTTAGCTAGCACATCTACTTCCTCGTTCCCTTCCACCTCCACTTGGGCTTGACATTGCCTTACTGGCTGCCGCTAAATTTGTTTGGTTTTAGTTGTGTAAAGTAACACATGCTCAGAATATTAGGTTGTTTAGTGCACTGGAAAAATGTGTCCTGAACACAAGTTGCGCAGCCACGCCGTTGCTTTTATTGAGACAAAAATCCAAAATGGAGGCTCAGATACAAAAATACACATTATTTATTAGGAATGATTTATGATGTATTTATTTTGTTGTTAATACCCCAAAAGTACCAACATATTTTGACCCCTAAATGCACCAACATGGGTAATTTTGGACCCCAAATTGGAAATGATGGCAAAATTACATTTTCTGTCAAACAGTAACACTTTTTATTTTATTAACCTTTTGTAACACAAGCTAATGGTTTAAATTCCCCAAAATATGCATATATTTTTAAATTTTCACACATTTATAGTCAAATTTAATGTATTTTTTATTTTTTTATTGTCATGCCCTGACCTTAGTATTCTTTGTTTTCTTTATTATTTTGGTTAGGTCAGGGTTTTCTTTATTGTTTTGGTTAGGTCAGGGTGTGATGAGGGTGGTATGTGTGTTAGGCTTGTCTAGGGTTTTTGTAATTCTATGGTGTTTTGGTATGTCTAGGTATATGTAGGTCTATGGTGGCCTGAATTGGTTCCCAATCAGAGACAGCTGTTTATCGTTGTCTCTGATTGGGGATCCTATTTAGGTTGCCATTTTCCAATTTGGTTTTGTGGGTTATTGTCTATGTGTAGTTGCATGTCAGCACTTGGTTTAGCATAGCGGCACAGTTGTTTAAGTGGTTTTTGTTAATTAAAGAAGAATGTATTCTTATCACGCTGCGCCTTGGTCTCATCATTAGGACGAACGTGACAATTTTAGTATGTTTTTCATGTTTTAAACAGTTATTTTGATCAATAGAAGTTTCATTTCAAATTTTCAGAAATGTTGGTAAATTAGCTTTTATTGTCTAAAGAACTTATTAAAGAGATGGGTGTTTTTTTCCACTGGGTTGTTCAATGACAGACATGTATTTGTTTTAAATCTATCATGTTTTTTTCACAAAGTTTACTATTGAGTACACATTGTCAGATGAGCCAAGTACAACTAGTATACAAAAAGAGTGTATATATATATATATACCACATAAATTATATGTTAACACAGAAATCATTGTCTATTTTCATGTCTGTAACTAGTTGCATAAAAGGATTTATAAAAAATTATGAATTTACCCCTGATGCTTATAGGGTTCATGTAAAACTTTATTCCAGAAATGTGCAGCATGCATGTATTTTCTACTGTAATAAAAATGTTTATAATAATAAGCAAATTATTATTTTTAAACACAGTAAGCCCATCTATTGGCCAATGATTACAATCATGTTATTGGTTGATTGAGAGGCCAAAAGGGACTCCATTAGAAGAACTTGGTGGGGTCAGACTTGTCACACATCTGGACGTGGACGTGAGAAGTGATCCCTGGGTAGACACTTTGCATGGTCAGCATGGTCCCAATCCTCTGGCCCTTCTTCACCATCCCAGAGTACTTGTCAGGCTTTACATAGAACAGCTTAAAGCACAGACCTAGAAAACAAGCACAAGCACAAGCACAACCATTACCCATTACCCAATTATATGCCGCATATTCTTCCAATATCCATTCCGCCATGTGACATATTAGTTGCTGGTATACCTCAGTGACACAACAGAGCCAGAATATTGGGTTACGGGACAGCCTAAAAACACGCCACTTCAATACAGCCGTGATCAAAAGTGACTTTTTCTTAGTGGTTAGGAGAACTTACACAGCAGGTAAGGAGAAGTAATGTAGCAGGTTAGGAGAATGAAGTTAAAGTTAAGAAAAGGAGTAGCGAAAATGCTTTCCTAACCTGTTACGACAATCACAGAGTGAAGTGGTTGGTTTTTAGGGAGTTCCATCGGAATACAGTGCATATTTACAAGCATAGCATTAACTTAACTATTTATCTCGGTTATTTAAAAAAAAAATATTCAGGATAGACACTGACCCTCTCCACTGAGGTTGATCCCATCGTTGATGGCTGCCTTCTTCGGGTCTGTGTACACGATCACTTTCCCGTTGAGTTTCACGTCAAATGGAGCGTACACTGTGGCCCCATCATTACACACAATGTCCAGACCCTGATGCGCACGGCCTCCTCTGGACATAGATAGGAAAGGGTATTAAAGTTGGGGGGTTCACAAAGTATTCAGAGAGTATCTCAATTGCAACACTATGGTATGTTTTCATTCTTGTACTGTATACAGTAAGAACATTAATATTGAATTAATGGGTTTTTAGATTTCAATCATTGTCATGGAATGTGGTTAACATCTTATCAACTAAAGTATGAGGTAAATTGCGGACAGTAAAATAATACAAAACCAAACTGATACATCAAAATACATGCCACAAATACTAGACACACACACTTGCCATACCTGCTTGCGCCGTGGTGTCCTTGTCCCCATTTGTCCCCTGTCCTCCTCCTATTACTGGAGTTGTCGCTGCACAGCTGACCAAACTTGACCATCTCACACTCTGACAACACAGCTAGAGATGGGATGAACCACAGATATATTGACTAAGGAGGAAAACCTGTTATGCTGATATTTTCTACTAAACTATTTAAGTGTATTTATATTAAAATGCCAAAATTATATTGAACACAAACTGCATCCAGAACCAAACAAATTGCATGTGCGAGCTGGACAGCTACTTGATTTGATATTGCAATGGATTGACCTAATAGTTAAATCAATATATGTCCATTTTGGTTATTCTTACCTATGAGCACCACAGTAAACAAAAGAACAGCAGTCTTCATGGTAAAGCCTTAGATGATGCTTTCACTCAAGGAGAAAATCTACAAGAAATTCTTGCTCAGCTTCCATCTGTGTTTCTGACTGCATAATGTCTGTGCTTAAATATCTGTTGAAGTTCAACTTTCCCACATTGCACACCCTTGTTTCACACTCTTTCATCATAGTAGAAAACCCTGAATTTGGAAATACTTTGTTTACTTTGTGAAATCCAGAAAACAAATATATTTGGTAGAACAAAATGGTGGACAGCAGGGTAAACAAGTGGTGTTATGCTAAAATGTTTATTCTATTCTTCTGGGTAATTTACTTTATGTTCAAAATTCTTATATTTTATAATGTTTTATTGTTGTTGCATTGTCGAGAAGGAACCTCCAAGAAAGCATTTCTTTGGACTTGAAACTTGAAGCCTGTCCCTGACCTTCACCTGTTTCTTGGCAAATAAGGTTTGTTCAGAATACTCTGATTGGGTTTTAAAAAAAATACAGAAAAAGGTTGACAAATTATGACATTTGGGTCAACTATCACTTTAAGCAATGAATATACTCCAATAGAGAATAAACATAAACTTTATAACAGAAAAAGTGCCTAACACATGGTGTACATTATACAATAATACAAAATTATAATAAAGAAAAACACATAATGGCCGTCTTTGACCTGTTAATGTTCAGGTATATTGGTTAGTATGTAAAGCACCTGGTTATAAGAAACCATCAAAGGTATCCCAAATCAGTTTTACATAATTTACCCTTTTGACCCTTGACCCTTGAAAAAAATCCTCATGGTTTCTATGGGCTACAGGCAGGGATACTTTTCCTTTCTCTGCTACAAGTGAACAGAAAATGGTAAAACGGTGTGCCTGGGGCACATGTAATACTGACAGTCTGTACCTGGAGAGGTAAGAGAGTGGTGTCTTTTTTATACGCTTTCCAAAACCAAAATCTAACGGAGAGAAGTGTAGGTTGTGGATAAAGCTTTGTGGTCATGCACAGTTGAACACAAGCAAGATAACGAAAGACACATACTTTTGCTCCAAGGTAAGCAACTAAGTGAAGTTAACCTTTTGCATAATGTGTAATATCTCAACATATTACAAAGAGAAAAAAGAAGCCAGCTGCCACCTGGTTGAAGGGAAATTTCAAAATTGTTCAACTTCATAAGATCAGTGTTCCCAATGACATAATGAACCAATTAGTAGACAATTTGTGGGCAATTCATAATTAAAATTGGTTCAAATCACAGGATGCACACCGATGATGACAGAAAATAGAAACACGTAATTTTCACATATGTTGATATTGGGGCGGTGCTGGAGATGATGAAAATTAAGTTGAACAATTGTGACATTTCCCTTTAACAATAACATAGCAAAAATAACATTCATTTTCATATTCCATCTGTCATTGTTACGACCATTTTGGCTGGAGAAATATAATGTCCCAAAGTCCATTTATTGCATGTTACAATTCTGAGGTAGATTCTCCATAAAGCACACGCATTCCAATCTCTCACATTAGAGACTAGGAAGGAGTCGGGCTGCTGCCTTATAATTTACGAATTTAAACCCCACCCCCCATCAATCCCTCTATACCGCTCCCCCTTTGCGGGAGGGATATCTGTTCATCCATGACTGAGTGGGTATGCACGCCTCAATCATCAAGTTTACAGACGACACAACAGTAGTAGGCTTGATAATCAACGATTACGAGACAGCCTACAGGGAGGAGGTGAGGGCTCTGGGACTGTGGTGCCTGGAAAACAACCTCTCACTCAACGTCAACAAAACAATGGAGATGATCGTGAACTTCAGGAAACAGCAGAGGGTGCACCTCCCTATCTACATTGACGGGACCGCAGTGGAGACGGTGGAAAGCTTCAAGTTCCTTGGCATACACATCACTGACAAACTGAAATGGACCCCCCACAAAGACAGTGTGGTGAAGAAGGCGCAACAGAGCCTCTTCAATCTCAGGAGGCTAAAGAAATTTGATTGTCACCTAAAACCCTCACAAACTTTAGCAGATACACAATTAAAAGCCTCCTGTCGGGCTCTATCACCTCCTGGAATGGCAACTGCACCACCCGCAACCACAAGGCTCTCCAGAGGGTGGTGTGGTCTGCCCAACGCATTGGGGGGGGGGGGGGGGACCATCCACTGTCCAGGACACATACAGCACCGGATGTCACAGGAAGGCCAAATAGATCATCAAGGATATCAACTACCTGAGCCACTGCTTGTTCACCCCGGTATCATCCAGAAGGTGAGGTCAGTACAGGTGCATCAAAGCTGGGACCGAGAGACTGAAAAACAGCTTTTATCTCAAGGCCATCAGACTGTTAAACAGCCATCACTAGAACATTAGTGGCTGCTGCCTAGACATATACTAGAAATCACTGGCTACTTTAAAGACTGGAACACTAGTCACTTTAATAATGTTTACATATCTGGCATTACTCATCTCATTTATACAGTATTCTATACTATTCTACGGTATCTTAATCACTTAATAATGTTTACATGTCTTGCATTACTCAGCTCATATGTATATACTGTATTCTGTAAGGACCGACGCCTGGGATGAGAAGCAGGTACGGGGAGTCAAACACTTAATCAGGAACAGACATAAAACAAGACAGGAACAGAGCCAGCACATGGGTATACAAGGACATATGACAATCAATGCAGAAGCAGGGAACAGAGCGGGGAAACAGACAGATAAAGGGAAGGTAATGACAAGAGGTGATTGAGTCCAGGTGAGTCCAATAATCGCTGATGCGCATGACGGGGGGAAGTGCGTAATGATGATAGCAGGAGTGTGCAATGCTGGAGAGGGGAAAAGCGGGAGCAGGAATGACAATGTTTACTTATCTGGCATAGTAATCTCATATGTATATATTGTTTTCTGTACTATTCTATGGTTTCTCATTCACTTAATAATGTGTACATGCCGTTGAAGTCAGAAGTTTACATACACTTAGGTTGGAGTCATTAAAACTTGTTTATCAACCACCACAAATTTCTGGTTAACAAACTATAGTTTTGGCACGTCGGTTAGGACATCTACTTTGCGCATGACACAAGTCATTTTTCCAACAATTGTTTACAGACAGATTATTTCATTCAGAAGTTTACATAAACTAAGCTGACAGTGCCTTTAAACAGCTTGGAAAATTCCATGAAATTAGGTCATGTCTTAAGAAGCTTCTGATAGGCTAATGAAATAATTTGAGTCAATTGGAGGTGTACCTGTGGATGTATTTCAAGGCCTACCTTCAAACTCAGTGCCTCTGCTTGACATCATGGGAAAATCAAAAGAAATCAGCCAAGACCTCAGAAAATAAATTGTAGACCTCCACAAGTCTGGTTCATCCTTTTGAGCAATTTGCAAACACCTGAAGGTACCACATTCATCTGTACAAACAATAGTACGCAAGAATAAACACCATGGGACCACCTAGCCATCATACTGCTCAGGAAGGAGATGTGTACGCTCTCTTAGAGATTAATGTACTTTGGTGCGAAAAATGCAAATCAATCCCAGAACAACAGTAAAGGACCTATTGAAGATGCTGGAGGAAACAGGCACAAAAGTATCTATATCCACAGTAAAACGAGTCCTATAACTACATAACCTGAAAGGCCACTCAGCAAGGAAGAAGCCACTGCTCCAAAACCGCCATAAAAAACTTTATGTAAACTTCTGACCCACTGGGAATGTGATGAAAGAAATAAAAGCTGAAATAAATCATTCTCTCTACTAATTTTCTGACATTTCACATTCTTAAAATAAAGTGGTGATCCTAACTGACCTAAAACAGGGAATTTTTACTATGATTAAATATCAAGAATTGTGAAAAACATTTGGCTATTTGGCTAAGGTGTCTGTAAACCTCCGACTTCAACTGTATCCTCCATTACTCATCTCATATGTATATACTATATTCTATACCATTCTAATGTGTCTTAGTCCATTCTGCTCTGACATCGCTCGTCCATGTATATAGTCTTCATACATTCTTACTTAGATTTGTGTGTATTGGGTGAATGTTTAATTTGTTAGATATTACGTGTTAGATATTACTGCACTGTTGGAGCTAGAAGCACAAGCATTTCGGTACACCCACAATAACATCTGCTAATCACGTGTATGTGAACAATACAATTTGATTTGATTTGATATCTCTGTAGAGCCCTGATCGATTGTACCCTGATGCTCACAGGCCAGTCATGACAATCAATTATAACAACTTACATAACTCATACATAACTACACAACTTAGTGGAATCACAAGTACAACGTTAGCAACAGAAGTCTGATTTACATATAATTTGACTCAGGAGACCTCAAAAAATATAACCTTAACACTAAATGAATAACTGAATGAATAACACACTACATGTATCATCACATTGCAATGTCCAACCTACAAATGCCAGAACTAGATTTTGAGATGACAATTGTGAAGCATAGGGTGCACGTGAAAAGCGCAAAAAACAAACTAAGAAGTTTAAAATAGTATATCGCATGATCCCTAATTCCAGATTGCTCAAATCAAATGAAACTTTCTTCGTCACTTGCGCCGAATACAACAAGTGTTGACCTAACCAACAGTGCAGTTCAAGAAAGAGTTCAGAAAATGTTTACCAAATAAACTAACGTAACATAATAAAATAATGAGGCTATATACAGGGGGCACTGGTACCGAGTCAATGTGCAGGGATACAGGTTAGTCGAGGTAATTTATACATGGAGGTTAGGGGGAAGTGACTATGCATAGATAATAAACAGCGAGTAGCAGCAGTGTACATAACAAATGGTGGGGGGGGGGGGGGAGCATTTGATTAATTGTTCAGTAGACTTATGGCTTGGGGGTAGAAGCTGTTAAGGAGCCTTTTGGTCCTACACCTGGCGTGCAGTAGCAGTGAAAACAGTCTATGACTTGGGTGACTGGAGTCAGCTGTCCAACTTCCAGCCACACATTCTTATTATAGGCTAGTCCTCACACACCCATGCACACAGACAGAAATCTGTATGGGTATTCTCAACCTGGTCTCAGAGAATTTCGTATTATTATCTGTGTAAGTCCGAGACACTCCTTTTAGTATGATATATTACAAATCATAGAAAATGGTTGATGGCCATCCACAAATGATTACATACCATACGAAACGTATGGTATGTAATCATTTGTGGATGGCCATCAACCATTTTCTATGATTTGTTACAAATTACAATTTGTATTACTGTATATGTTATGAATTTGCGAAACATATGTGTCACACCCTGTTTCACCTGTCTTGTGCTTGTCTTCACCCCCCACCAGGTGTCTCCCATTTGTTCCCGTTATTCCCTGTGTATTTCTACCGGTGTCTTCTGTCTCTCTGTTGCCAGTTCGTCAAGTCAAGTAGTGTGTTTTTCCGTGCTCCTGTTTTTCCTAGTCTCTGTTTTTCTAGTCCTCCCGTTTCTGACCCTTTGCCTGCCCTGACACTGTATCCGCCTGCCTGACCATTCAGCCTGACCTCCAGACTGTCTGCTGCCCTGTACCTTCTGGACTCTGACCTGGTTTATGAACTTATGCTTGTCCTCGACCAGCCGCTTGCCTGCTCCTTGTTTTTCAATAAATATCAGAGACTCGAACCATTTGCCTCTGGTGTCTGCATCTGCGTCTCGCCCTGTGTCTTTATAATATGATATGTTACGAAATCTAGCTAGGTGGCTGGGTGGCTAACGTTAGCTATCTGGCTAATGTTAGCTAGGCTAGGGGTTAGGATTATGTTTACAAGTTAGCTTAAAGAGTAAAGGTTAGGGTTAGGGTTAGCTAAAAGGGTTAATGTTAGGGTAAGCTAAAAGGGTTAAGGTTAGGGGAAGAGTTAGCTAGCATACTTAGTATTTGAAAAGTAACTAAAATGTAGTAAGTTGACAGTTGACAAGTTGCTAATTAGCTAAAATGCGCAAGTTGTCTGTAATGATAATCAAATTTACAACCTTCTGGTTGCTAGACGTTCACGTTATACGCCCACCCATCTTCATCTGTTACTTCTGACACTGTCCTGAGAACATAAACATACAACCATGGAGGTGGAAACATTTGGAAACATTTGATGACATTTGTTTATGGATACCATACTGTTTCTGCTGCTAACCATAGATTTGTGCCTATACAGTAAGTACCTGCCCATATGTAAAACATGGGTTTCTTTGATACGTAAAAGTTGAAGATATAATGGACTTGCATCTGTGATAAAAAATATCCTCTTGTGGTTTAATTGGTTATTACATGCATTAGATGTAAACAATGCATTCACATGTAGCTCACCAGTCAAAGTTATAACTGCAGTAGACTTCTCTTCCAGCTCACTTTTGCCCTTGTCTCCAAGACCGCCGGAATAGGCTTGTCATCAATCTTCTTGTCTCTTGGCTTGTGCCACTGTTGTGTTTCTATGTCCTGATAACGTTGAGTGAGCGCATATCACCTGAGCATGCATTGAGGTAGTCCTACCTGGCCTGCTGCATACAAATGTAGGAAGAACCCATTTGGCAATGTATGATTTCTGATTGTCTTAATTCAACAGGTCCACCACTAATAAACTGAGCAGCTCAGTCACACATTGTACATTAAGTGTTTGTTTACATCCATTGCAAAAGATAGTTCCTCAGTATTTGAAAAATCTTTCCAACACTCCCGGCCTCGTTAATCACCAAGCCTCGGTGTGGAAGAGAAAAATATCATGATCTGATGATCCCATATATCCAGTTGGAAACAGCTGTCTGTCCTGAGCTGTCTGTCCCGAGCTCACTGGCGCGGGAAACTCTGACAGCCCGTGAATAGGCTACTTGATACAATGTTGCAAGTTTGCTAGCAACTGCTTCGGTCCAGATCCAGTTTTTTATTTAATTTAACCTTTATTTAACTTTAGGAGAGTGACCAGAGCACCAGCCATCACTGCAGTGGATATGGCTAAAGGGAGATGAGGTAGGACTTAGTTCGATTTTCTACTTTGTTTGTCAGGTTTTAGAGTGTTATGTGCTTAACTTTAGACAAATCATCCATGTCTGTGACCTCAGAATATATGAACTCTTAGCCTTCTCTCACCACCACTCATTGCGTCAAGATCCATTGTGCCGTCAAACAAAGCAAGTGTTTGGGGACTAGTGTCACCTGCGAAGGCTGCAATAGGTAAAAATGACAGGTAAGTCACAACGTATTAACAGAGAGTCACATGATACATAACTTTACGACAAAGTGAGACTTCATGACACAGTGGATTTTTGTTGCAGGACCAACGCTAAGGTTTATCTTCGTTTTTCAGTGAATGCATCAATAGTAGTTGACTGACCATTTCCAAGATGGCGTAGCAGTCGGACGTGTGTTTTGTCTTGTCCCGTCCTGTATAGTGTAAATATAGTTTTTTTCCTCTTTTTTCTCCCGTATATATTTCGTACATATTTTAATCTCACTTCCCAACCACAGGCTGAATATATTCTCCTGCAACCCGCATCACCCAATGTGGTACGGATCTGCTTTTTCTATGCTTTAGAATCGGAACCCTCACCAGAAGCTAGCCGCTAACTAGCTACTAGCTAGCCACTGCTAGCGGTCTTCAACGCTAACTAGACACCAGCGCGACATCTACCCAAAGCATATCAGACTGCTTTTTCTCTACCACATCTCCGGATTCCTACCGCAAGCTCTGAAGCTTTATACCGGATCATCGTAAATAGCTAGCTGCAATCCGAGTGGCTACTCCTGGCTAACGTCTCTGTCCCAGAGCAAGCACCAGTTAGCCTGGAGCTAGCCTCGAGCTAAGCCCATCTCCCGACTACCCGAAGAGGTCCAAAAATACCTAATTTGCCAATTGGCCTGGACCCTCTACTGACCCTCTACTGCCGACACGGAGCCCCGCCGATCCATCACGACTGGTCCGCCGACATAATCGTCCGAGGGGTTTCAACAGGCTTTTCCGCTGCGACATCGCCAAAGATCCATCTGCTGGCCAAGGCCCGCGAGCTTTCTGAATCGCTGTATCTCCAGCTCACCGCATGAAGAGGAATAAATAAACAGACTCACCCCATCGCGACGTCCCCCAAAGGTTAACTCTCTAGCCCTCGCTATCTCCCTGCTTGCTAATTCGGCCTGCTAACGGCTAGCTTGTCAAGCTCCGGTCCGCTAACTGCTACCTTGTCTAGCTCGGGCTACGAACTGTTAGCTTGTTAGCACAGGCCTGCTAACCGTCTGTACCACCGCGTCCCAATCACTCTCTGACCCCATTTACTTTCTATCTCTTTTTGATTTTTAATTTGTTTATACCTTCCGGAAACCTGCCTCACCCAATGTGATACGGAATCGCTGTTACTTTTACTCTTATTTTTATGACACACTCAAGAACCTCCAGACGCTTAACCAGCTAACTAGCTACAAGCTAGTTAGTCATTGTTAGTTTAAAAAAAAAAAAAAAAAAAACCTGGATAACACTCGCCAGCCCCCTGCCCATCCACCGCTGCCCCTGGACACTGATCTCTTGGCTACATAGCTGACGCACGCTGGACTGTCCATTAATCACGGTACTCCTTTCTGCTTGTTTGTCTTACCTGTCGGCCCCGTTGCCTAGTCAACGCCATTTTACCTGCTGTTTGTTGTGCTAGCGGATTAGCCTCGCCTACTGTTTTTAGCTAGCTTTCCAAATTCAACACCTGTGATTACTGTATGCCTCGCTGTATGTCTCTCTCAGATGTCAATATGCCTTGTATACTGTTGTTCAGGTTAGTTATAATTGTTTTAGTTCACAATGGAGCCCCTAGACCCACTCTGCATACCCCTGTTACCTCCTTTGTCCCACCTCCCACACATGCGGTGACCTCACCCATTACAACCAGCATGTCCAGAGATTCAACCTGTCTCATCATCACCCAGTGCCTGGGCTTACCTCCGCTGTACCCGCACCCCACCATACCCCTGTCTGTGCATTATGCCCTGAATATATTCTACCATGCCCAGAAACCTGCTCCTCTTATCCTCTGCCCCCAACGCTCTAGGCGACCAGTTTTGATAGCCTTTAGCCGCACCTCATACTACTCCTTCTCTGTTCCGCGGGTGATGTGGAGGTAAACCCAGGCCCTGCATGTCCCCAGGTACCCTCATTTGTTGACTTCTGTGATCGAAAAGCCTTGGTTTTATGCATGTCAACATCAGAAGCCTCCTCCCTAAGTTTGTTTTACTCACTGCTTTAGCACACTCTGCTAACCCTGATGTCCTTGCCGTGTCTGAATCCTGGCTCAGGAAGGCCACCAAAAATTCAGAGATTTCCATACCCAACTATAACATCTTCCGTCAAGATAGAACTACCAAAGGGGGCGGAGTTGCAGTCTACTGTAGAGATAGCCTGCAAAGTAATGTCATACTTTCCAGGTCCATACCCAAACAGTTCGAACTACTAATTTTGAAAATTACCCTCTCCAGAAATAAGTCTCTCACTGTTGCCGCCTGCTACCGGCCACCCTCAGCTCCCAGCTGTGCCCTGGACACCATTTGTGAATTGATCGCCCCCCATCTAGCTTCAGAGTTTGTTCTGTTAGGTGACCTAAACTGGGATATGCTTAACACCCCGGCAGTCCTACAATGTAAGCTAGATGCCCTCAATCTCACTCAAATCATCAAGGAACCCACCAGGTACAACCTTAACTCTGTAAACAAGGGCACTCTCATAGACGTCATCCTGACCAACTGGCCCTCCAAATACACCTCCGCTGTCTTCAACCAGGATCTCAGCGATCACTGCCTCATTGCCTGTATCCGCCACGGAGCCGCAGTCAAACGACCACCCTCATCACTGTCAAACGCTCCCTAAAACACTTCTGTGAGCAGGCCTTTCTAATCGACCTGGCCCGGGTATCCTGGAAGGACATTGACCTCATCCCGTCAGTTGAGGATGCCTGGTCATTCTTTAAAAGTAACTTCCTCACCATTTTAGATAAGCATGCTCCGTTCAAAAATGCAGAACCAAGAACAGATACAGCCCTTGGTTCACTCCAGACCTGACTGCCCTCGACCAGCACAAAAACATCCTGTGGCGGACTGCAATAGCATCGAATAGCCCCGTGATATGCAACTGTTCAGGAAGTCAGGAACCAATACACGCAGTCAGTCAGGAAAGCTAAGGCCAGCTTCTTCAGGCAGAAGTTTGCATCCTGTAGCTCCAACTCCAAAAAGTTCTGGGACACTGTGAAGTCCATGGAGAACAAGAGTACCTCCTCCCAGCTGCCCACTGCACTGAGGCTAGGTAACACGGTCTCCACCGATAAATCCACGATTATCGAAAGCTTCAATAAGCACTTCTCAACGGCTGGCCATGCCTTCCGCCTGGCTACTCCAACCTCGGCCAACAGCTCCGCCCCCCGCAGCTCCTCGCCCAAGCCTCTCCAGGTTCTCCTTTACCCAAATCCAGATAGCAGATGTTCTGAAAGAGCTGCAAAACCTAGACCCGTACAAATCAGCTGGGCTTGACAATCTGGACCCTCTATTTCTGAAACTATCTGCCGCCATTGTCGCAACCCCTATTACCAGCCTGTTCAACCTCTCTTTCATATCGTCTGAGATCCCCAAGGATTGAAAGCTGCCGCAGTCATCCCCCTCTTCAAAGGGGGAGACACCCTGGACCCAAACTGCTATAGACCTATATCCATCCTGCCCTGCCTATCTAAGGTCTTCAAAGCCAAGTCAACAAACAGGTCACTGACCATCTCGAATCCCACCGTACCTTCTCCGCTGTGCAATCTGGTTTCCGAGCCGGTCATGGGTGCACCTCAGCCACGCTCAAGGTACTAAACGATATCATAACCGCTATCGATAAAAGACAGTACTGTGCAGCCGTCTTCATCGACCTCGCCAAGGCTTTCGACTCTGTCAATCACCATATTCTTATCGGCAGACTCAGTAGCCTCGGTTTCTCGGATGACTGCCTTGCCTGGTTCACCAATTACTTTGCAGACAGAGTTCAGTGTGTCAAATCGGAGGGCATGCTGTCCGGTCCTCTGGCAGTCTCTATGGGGGTGCCACAGGGTTCAATTCTCGGGCCGACTCTTTTCTCTGTATATATCAATGATGTTGCTCTTGCTGCGGGCGATTCCCTGATCCACCTCTACGCAGACGACACCATTCTATATACTTTCGGCCCGTCATTGGACACTGTGCTATCTAACCTCCAAACGAGCTTCAATGCCATACAGCACTCCTTCCGTGGCCTCCAACTGCTCTTAAACGCGAGTAAAACCAAATGCATGCTTTTCAACCGATCGCTGCCTGCACCCGCATGCCCGACTAGCATCACCACCCTGGATGGTTCCGACCTTGAATATGTGGACATCTATAAGTACCTAGGTGTCTGGCTAGACTGCAAACTCTCCTTCCAGACTCACATCAAACATCTCCAATCGAAAATCAAATCAAGAGTCGGCTTTCTATTCCGCAACAAAGCCTCCTTCACTCACGCCGCCAAGCTTACCCTAGTAAAACTGACTATCCTACCGATCCTCGATTTCGGCGATGTCATCTACAAAATGGCTTCCAACACTCTACTCAGCAAACTGGATGCAGTCTATCATAGTGCCATCCGTTTTGTCACCAAAGCACCTTATACCACCCACCACTGCGACTTGTATGCTCTAGTCGGCTGGCCCTCGCTACATATTCGTCGCCAGACCCACTGGCTCCAGGTCATCTACAAGTCCATGCTAGGTAAAGCTCCGCCTTATCTCAGTTCACTGGTCACGATGGCAACACCCATCCGTAGCACACGCTCCAGCAGGTGTATCTCACTGATCATCCCTAAAGCCAACACCTCATTTGGCCGCCTTTCTTCCAGTACTCTGCTGCCTGTGACTGGAATGAACTGCAAAATCGCTGAAGTTGGAGACTTTTATCTCCCTCACCAACTTCAAACATCAGCTATCCGAGCAGCTAACCGATCGCTGCAGCTGTACATAGTCTATTGGTAAATAGCCCACCCATTTTCACCTACCTCATCCCCATACTGTTTTTATACTGTTTTTTTAAATTTTATTTATTTATTTATTTACTTTTCTGCTCTTTTGCACACCAATATCTCTACCTGTACATGACCATCTGATCTTTTATCACCCCAGTGTTAATCTGCAAAACTGTATTATTCGCCTACCTCCTCATGCCTTTTGCACACATTGTATATAGACTGCCCATTTTATTTCTACTGTGTTATTGACTTGTTAATTGCTTACTCCATGTGTAACTCTGTGTTGTCTGTTCACACTGCTATGCTTTATCTTGGCCAGGTCGCAGTTGCAAATGAGAACTTGTTCTCAACTAGCCTACCTGGTTAAATAAAGGTGAAATAAAAAAAAAAAAAAAAAGTAGTGTCATCATCCATAACAGAGTTATAGCAATAGTAATAACATAGGAAAGTACAAAAGGGAATCTGATCTTAAGTTGAACATATGACATCAACTCTTTGCAGCCACATTCACGTCAGTAGGACTAAGCACAGATGTGGCATATGCTCAGGGCCCTGAATATGATCCAAATGTGCTGAATCTCAACTTCTCCACTAGATGTCGGGCTACACCACTTTTGTTTCTGGCATGTCTTGATTCTTCACCTCATTTCACCTCTGTTTCACCAATTAGCTAGATATTTGAACTACAACCAATCAAACCAACTACAACCAATGACCAGTATTGTTTCTGTTACTCACATTATATTGCACAAATAGTTACATAAGGGCCCGTGTTCATGATTTAGTGACAGAGAATTTGAGATGACGATGACAGTTTAGATGTTCCGTTTGTATTACCACTCATTTCTCTTCAATTGTATTTTGAGTCTCACTGACCACCACAAACAATGCATTTGTTTTCCTGAGTATACTGCATGTGTCACCAAACATATTTCACCTCAACAACCCTTACAATAGATCAAAACCTCATCCAAATGTCATTCAGGTTTCAGTTTAGGTTCCTGTGTTCAGACGCTGGGTTCTCTGACGGTTATTCTATTTTTCTAATAATCTTCATGAGAAAATAAATTACCTTTCAGAGCCTCTTTGGAGAATCAATTGAAATGACGTGGGGGAGTTACTCTGGGGGTGCTGTGAATTGCTAAACCTGATTGTCTGTGTTTTAATGGCCATGCTAAGGCTTTCCAGACCATTAGAGGAAGAAACCATTAGTCTCACAGGTCATTTAGCCTCCATTTTGTCAGCCTACTATGAGGCTGGTAGTGTCTGTTATGGGTTTGCCAAAGCTAACCCTGTTGACATGGAGAAAGTCCATTGATTGGTCTAGTAGTTAAGTGTGTGCATCCCAATTGCTCTAATGCACATGCACACACACACGTACACACACAGCATGCATACGCACAAACATAGAGGAACACTCACAAACATAGAGGTATGAATGTGTGTTTCTTTGTCCTATACATACTGTACAGAAAGTGCCCATACAAGTGTGCAAACACACCGACATTCATACTCTTTCTCCCTCCCATTTAGTTACTGAGTACAATTAATAATTATTTGGCATTTGAACCAAACTTAACTATTTTGGGAAACTCAAATGGGCAAATATTTTTATAGATTTTTCAGATTTGCATTGTCTCACATCTATAGCTACCCTTCTCATCTTCCGTCCAGCTTCAGGAGACTGTAAAGATTTGGCATGAGTCCTCAGATCCTCAAAAGGTTCTACAGCTGCACCATCGAGAGCATGGTTGCATCACTGCCTGGTATGGCAACTGCTCGGCCTCCGACCGCAAGGCACTTCAGAGGGTAGTGCGAACGGCCCAGTACATCACTAGGGCCAAGCTTCCTGCCATCCAGGACCTCTATACCAGGCAGTGTCAGAAGAAGGCCCTAGCAATTGTCAAAGACTCCAGCCACCCTAGCCATACACTGTTCTCTCTGCTACCGCATGGCAAGCAGTATCTGAGCGCCAAGTCTAGGTCCAAGAGGCTTCTAAACAGCTTCTACCCCCAATCCATAAGACTCCTGAACATCTAATAAAATGGCTACCCAGACTATTTGCATTGCCCCCCCCTCCCCCTCTTTTACGCTGCTGCTTTGATTTGATTTTTGATTTGATTTGATTGCTGCTACTCTCTGTTATTATCTATGCGTAGTCACTTTAATAACTCTATCTACATGTACATATTACCTCAATTACCTCGACTAACCGTTGCCCCCGCACATTGACTCTGTACCGGTACCCCCTGCATATAATCTCGCTATTGCTATTTTACTGCTGCTCTTTAATTACTTGTTCCTTTTATTTCTTATTCTTTATTCATATTTTTTAACTGCATTGTTGGTTGAGTAAGCATTTCACTGTAAGGTCTACACCTGTTGCATTCGGCGCATGTGACTAATAACATGTGATGAGATGTGATTTGATGCTCAGCAATTGGAGAGGAAATAATGTCATGCTGAAGAGAAGTTTCTAATCTAATGTAGTTCATCTCATAGGTTCAACCGGTATGGCTGGTCTGAATGGATAGCTCACTTTGCTTCTTTCAGTAAGCACAATACAATTCACATTGCTTCCTCTTCTATGTGCATAATGGGAATGTATGTTAGTGTTTAAAAAATATTAACATCATCAGCATAGCATCGTGTCTCTCTTGCTGTTTTCCATTATCAACGTACAGAATGTCATTCACCTATTTGCCTTATAGCTATGAGCAGAATAATGCAAATTCCGTACGCTTGCTGTTTAACCAATGGGCACACTCTTATCACATTCCTCTCTCTCAACCAATGGGCATAAATCATGGGATGTGTTTGTATGTCAAACTTACCCATGTTCTCGTACTTGCTGTGTCACAGCAAAAGTTAACGACAACCCTCCACCTCCCCACCATCACCACCTAAGACCTGTCATTGGAACCTCTTCATCCCCGAGGGGGAGATTTCAATGCCAACTGCCCCGCATAGGGCTACCTGCCATCAAAGGATCAGGCTCTGAGGATCATCCCTCAGAGACGAGGCCATTCCCCAAACTATTTTAAGAAGGGTTTATACTTGCATTTTGTCTCTGTTGTTCATTCAGCTCAACCTTAATCTCGATTGAATTAACCAAATCCAGGAAAAGGAGAACTTGGCACATTGCAAAAGTGACAGATGTCTAACCAAGCTATTTTCAAACGTACACTTACAGTGTTTCAGATGCCAAAGCCTTTGTGTATTTGCAAAAGTTTATTTTTAACAAATGGTTTTCTTTGCATGTCAGACTACGTCGTAAATTCAAATATTCCGTTATACACATGCAGATATTGTTATCAATATCAGTATTTTCAAAGTTTATGAACAAAAAACAACGTACCTAGTCAAATGTATTGGAATCCCAATGAAGACGAAGGTTATTATCCTGGTTTAGACCCACCCAACAGACGCTGCAACTGGTCATGAGTGTCACTCACTTATTCCCCCCCCCCCCCCCCCACCAAGACTGCTATGCCATGATACGCCTTATCACTCCACACATTTGGCCAAACGAAGGCGTTGGATCCACTGCTTGCTAGCACTTGATTACACACTCATAGGCTTTGTCTACTTGGTGTTACATTGATATTAATCCCTTTATTTAAATAAGTGCGCATGTATAAACATTGGTGTTGTTGTTGAAAGATGAATTGTTCTTGATAGAGTGGTTTGGTGTTTCAATGTGTTTTGAGTGCCCAGATAAACAACCATTTACATGTTGATAGTGGGAGCTAGTATTGATTTACTGCCACTGTGGAATGTTCCACAGCGAAGGCAAGTGCACTGTGTATGTCTTGGCTCCGGAATTGACGAGGAAACTTCCTTCTGTGTTTTGTTTTGAAAAAAACCCATTGTCAGTAGTTAAGCAAAGAACACATTTGGTTTCCACTCAAATGATGTCAGTGAAGTTTGAGAGAGTGTGAAAAAATACATTTGGGGTGATATATGTGTGCTTCAGCATATTATATGATATAACTCCCATTCCCCCAAAAAAATTATAGCACTTTATTTTAGTGATTTCTTTCAATCTGTGAATATAAGTAAATACAAAAATAATACAACATACTTTCTTAATAAATGCCAGCTGAATAAATACCAGTGGAAACAATATTGTAAAATACCAGGCCACCAGTTCAAGTATTCAAGTATAAACCAGCCTAATGTACATCAAAATCATTATTAATGGCTAAATTAAGGGTATATAATCCTGACGAAGCCACATTATGATGTTTTGCTGACTCTATGCTTTACCTTAAAAACCCTCCATGATATACAATTTTTGAGGGAAATATCCAAAACTTGAATGTGTTCCAGACAAGCAGTCACAGCATGGTATGAACAAAATCCATTCCAGACGCATACCCATTTTCACATGGACATGCCTAAATTTGGCCAACACGTCCAAATGGGGGGAAAAAAGTATGGCATCACTTAGAGCTGCTTAATGTAAAATGCTGTTGTTGACCTCTAGGTACAAACTGTTCAGCTATTCCATGGACAATTGAAACATTTACCACAGAGCTGTAAGCTATGGAATAGGTCACCCTACCTGAAGGAATGTACCCCTGGATTTTTTAGATAATACAATGAAAACAAATGTGTAATAATGTGTAGTATTGCTGATTCCATACTATGAGATATTTGTATCAATACATGTAGATAATGAAAGGGTTATACCCACTCTATATAGGCATTTCACCTAGACCAGGTATCCTCAAACTGGGGGTACGCGCAATGCCGTAAATATATATACACTACCCTTCAAATGTTTGGGGTCACCTAGAAATGTCCTTGTTTTTAAAAGAAAATAAAAAATGTTGTCCATTAAAATAACATCAAGTTGATCAGACATACAGTGTAGACATTTAATGTTGTAAATGACCGTTGTAGCAGGAAATGGCTGATTTCTTATGGAATATCTACATACGCGTACAGAAGCCCATTATCAGCAACCATCACTCCTGTGCTCCAATGGCACGTTGTGCTAGCTAATCCAAGTTTAGCATTTTAAAAGGCTTATTGATCATTAGAAAACCCTTTTGCAATTATGTTAGCACAGCTGAAACTATTGTTCTGATTAAAAAAGCCATAAAACAGACCTTCTTCAGACTAGTTGAGTATCTGGAGCGTCAGTATTTGTGGGTTCGATTACAGCCTCAAAATGGCCAGAAACAAATAACTTTCTTCTGAAACTCGTCAGTCTATTCTTGTTCTGAGAAATGAAGGCTATTCCATGTGAGAAATTGCCAAGAAACGGAATATCCTGTACAACGCTGTGAACTACTCCCTTCACAGAACAGTGCAAACTGGCCCTAACCAGAACAGAAAGAGGAGTGGGAGGCCCCAGTGCACAACTGAGCAAGAGGACAAGTACATTAGAGTGTCTAGTTTGAGAAACAGATGCCTCACAAGTCCTCAACTGGCAGCAAATGCTTGTCCTCTTGCTCAGTTGTGCACTGGGGCCTCCCACTCCTCTTTCTAGAGGAGAACTAAGATTACTTTTGAGTAGTAAGACATGTATAAAAGCAACAGATACCATTAATAAGAAGGGGATAGAGGCGTCTTATATGGTGAGCTACCGAGTGGTTAGGACAGGCAAGCCCCATACTATTGTGGAGGACTTAATTCTTCCCGCTGCCGCAGATATGGCTGGGAAATGCTAGGGAAAAAGGCCAAAAAACTATACAGACAATGCCTTCATCAAACAACACTGTTTCAACGCGCATCAGTGACACGGCAGGAGATGTTTTGAAACAATTACTGCTTCGCATACAAGCCAGTGAATTATATGGGTTACAGCTGGTTGAGTCAACAGACGTGGCAGCCTGGCACAGCTCCTGGTATATGTCCGTTAAGTTTATGGGGTGTCAGTTACGGAATACATCCTCTTCTGCAAACCACTGGAAACCAGGATAACAGGAGAGGATATTTTGAAAGTACTGGACAGCTTTGTGACATCAAATGGACTTTGGGGGTCAAGATGTGTTTATCTTTACTGATGGCGCAAAAGCCATGACAGGAAGACATAGTGGAGTGGTAATGCACGCGCAAGCAGTTGCTCCCTACGACACTCGGGTACACTGAAGCATCCACCGAGAGGCTCCTGCTGCCAAGGGAATGCCTGACAGCTTGAAAGACGTTTTGAACACTACAGTGAAAATGGTTAACTTTGTTAAAGCAAGGCCACTGAACTCTTGTGTATTTTCTGCACTATGCTATGAAATGGGCAACGCTTTTACAACATACAGAAGTGCGCTGGTTATCAGCGGGCAAAGTATTGACACATTTTTTTAAATTGAGAGACGAGCTTAAAGTTTTCTTTACTGACCATAATTGTCACTTGTCTGATGATGACGAGTTTCTCACACGACTGGCCAATCTGGGTGATGTTTTTTCTCACCTGAATGAACTGAATCTAGGATTACAGGGACTCTCTGCAACTATATTCAATGTGCGGGACAACATTTTGGCTATGACTAAGAAGTTGAAGCTCTTCTCTTTCTGCATTAACAAGGACAACACACAGGTCTTTCCATCATTGTATGATTGTTTTGTGTGCAAATGAACTCAAGCTTACGGACAATGTAAAAGGTGATATAGCAAAGCACCTGAGTGAGTTGGGTGCGCAATTACGTAGGTACTTTCCCGAAACGGATTAAACAAACAAATCCAGTTGTAATTGAAAGTTATCCCTTTCATGCCCTGCCTTCAGTCCACTTACCGATATCTGAACAAGAGAGCCTCATTGAAATTGCAACAAGCGGTTCTGTGAAAATTTAATTTAATCAGAAGCCACTGCCAGATGTCTGGATTGGGATGCGCTCTGAGTATCCTGCCTTGGCAAATCATGCTGTTAAGACACTGATGTCCTTTGCAACCATGTACCTGTTTGAGAGTGGATTCTCGGCCCTCACTAGCATGAAAACTAAATACAGGCACAGACTGTGTGTGGGAAATGATTTAAGAATTTCTCCAATACAACCCAACATTGCAGAGTTATGTGCATCATTTTAAGCACACCCTTCTCATTAACCTGTGGTGAGTTATTCATAGTTTTCGATGTACAAATAAGATTTCATATGTAAGATGGTTAAATAAAGAACAAAATTATTGATTATTATTATATTATTATGATGATTATATGTTATTAACATTTGAGAGTGCGCTGACCCTGGTACTAGAGGGGTATGCAGCTGGAGGTTGAATGTTTGAAGGAGTATGGGACTATAAAAAGTTTGGGAACCACTGACCTAGACCGAAGAATAGGGACAACACACCCTGCAACTGTATTTTTCCCATTTTGTCAGATTTATAAAAGACATTCCATTAATATAGATTGACTGTGTAATCCTGTAGAACTCTAACGATACAAACCCTCATCTCGAAAACCAGACCATAGGCAAAGTGGATGTCTAAAGAGACTATTGTATCCCTGTATGATGATAATTCCTAAACACCTCCCTCCATTGACTGCATGTTTATGGAAATTGCACAGAATTTGCCATCCATTTTTTGTTTTTCACAATATACGATAAAAGTCATTGGCTGTATAAATGAGAGTCTCACATAAACCAGAGGAACAACACAACATTGAGTCTTCGTGTGATCCTAGTGCCTACACGTCTAGTTCTCTAATACCTATCTGCATGCTATCTCCCCCTCTGACGTCGCCGGGCTCCGACTAGACTTGGACAGCAGTATCACCTTTGACCTTTGTGTCCCCTTTGAGGTGGACGAATAGGACACCTGGTTCCCCGTGGTCGAGTCTCTCCCGTTGTCGCCGCGGCAACACAGCACCGTCCTGACCTTTTCCCTGAAGTCGTCAGAGACGTAGTAGAAGATGAAGGGGTCGATGCAGCTGTTCAACGTGCTAACAGCTAGGCTAACCATGTAGGGCACGTACAGGTCCTCCCCGTCATCCACCAGGTAGGAGTCGGAGTAGTGCAGGAGAAGGAGGACGTTGCTGGGTAGCAGGCAGCCAACGAACACTACCAGCACTAGCACAGTGACGCGCACAGCGTGGGCGTAGCGCTGGCCTCCCGCCACTAGGGTGCGTATCACGGAGCCGTAGCAGTAGAGGACGACCAGCAGGGGGAGCAGGAAGCAGAGAAAGAAGAGTGTGAGAAAGTAGGGCAGGAAGTAGTTCTCATGCTCCTCCTCAGGCAACGCGTCGTGGCACGTGGTTATGCTCGGCTCGTCCAGCTTGTAGGACTGGCGGGAGACGAGGAGAGGCACCATGGCGGCCAGCGCCACCACCCATACGCCCAGGCTCATGTAAAGGGAGGTGCGAAAGCTGCGGAGGGTTTTGGCACCGAACGGGTGCACCAATGCCACATAGCGGTCGACGGCGATGAACGCCAGGCACAGCACAGAGCCATACATGTTGCCGTAGAAGAGCGCCGTGACCACGCGGCAGAAGGGCTCACCGAAGACCCAGTCGTTGCCCTGGAAGTGATAGACTATGCGGAAGGGGAGCACCATCAGTATCATGAGGTCGGTGGCGGTGAGGTTGATGAGGAGGATGGTGGATGGCATCTTCTTGGTACGGAACAGAAGGACCCACAGGGCCAGGAGGTTAGCCGGGAGGCCCACAGTGAAGGCTACCAGGTAGAGCATGGGCACGTAGAGCACGGTGGTGGGAGCCTGCACCTCCTGGATCTGTTTGTCTTTCAGGGTGGTGAAGTTGCAGTTGGACACCAGCTTGAAGGAGCGCAGCCCTGTCAAGGTAGAAACAGAAGAGATTTGATGATTCGTTAGAGGTTCTGCATGAAAATATTTTCAGTATAAATGCATTCATATACTGATATTTTACCTAGAAAAAGCTGTGCATCCTAATTAAGCATTCAGATAAGGCATACCCCTAACTTGAAATGTGTAGGTGACACAAACTTCTAATAACATCGATGTGTGATATACACAAAGGATGGAGATATGCCTGCATTTCTCAAGTTAGGATTCAGCCCAATGCGAAAAGCTTGCAGGACTTTCACATCCGTAGTCGAAAGGACATTTTGTGTGAAAACTTGAGTTACGCGGTGTGGATCTCAAGCTAGGATTCAGATCATTAAGAACAAAGTGATCTCATCAGCTTGAAAATAACCTATGGTCATGGGAGGGGTCTGGCAATACCATTAAAGTGGTCTGTGGTACTGTATGTCTGAAGGTGTGCGAAGTTGCTGGATATTGGCGGGAACTGGAACACGCTGTTGTACGCGTCGTTCCAGAGTATCCCAAACATGGATGATATGTCAATGGATGAAATGTCTGGTGAGTAAGCAGGCCATTGAAGATATAGGGCATGTTCAGTTTCCAGGAATTGTATACAGATCATTGCGACATTGTCTGCCATCTGTCCCGGAACAGTTGAAATCAGGGTTAATCTGTGAAGAGCACACTTCTCCAGTGTGCCAGTGGCCATCGAAGGTGAGCATTTTCCTACTGAAGCCGGTTATGACGCAGAACTGCAGTCAGGTCATGACCCTGGTGAGGATGACGAACACGCAGATCAGCTTCCCTGAGGCGGTTTCTGACAGTTTGTGTAGTTTGTTCTTCGGTAGTGCAAACCCACAGTTTCATCAGCTGTCCAGGTGGCTGGTCTCTAGCAACAGCCCTGGTGGACATTCCTGCAGTCAGCATGCCTATTCCATGCTCCCTCAAAACATGAGACATCTGTGGCACTGTGTTGTGTGACAAAACTGCACATTTTAGAGTGTCCTTTTATTGTCCCCAGCACAAGACGCACCTGTGTAATGACCATGCGGTTTAATCAGCTTCTTGATATGTTACACCAGTCAGGTGGATAGATTATTGTGGCAAATTAGAAATTCTCACTAACAGGGATGTAAAGAAATTTGTGCACAAGCTTTTATGGAAAATGTCTGGGATCTTTTATTTCAGCTCATGAAACACTTTACATGTTGCCTTTATATTTTTGTTCAGTATATTTATCACATTTGAAATGCAGATAGACTGAAGCTCGTTTAGCTCCTACACACTTAGAAAAAAGGGTTCCACAAGGGTTCTTCGGCTGTCCCCATAGTATAAATGTTTTGGGCTCCAGGTAGAACCCTTTTGGGTTCAAGGTAGAACCCTTTACACAGAGGGTTCTACGTGGAACCCAAAAGAGTACTATCTGGAAACAAAAATCACTGGATTATTCTATGGGGACAGACAAAGAACCCTTGTTGGTTCTAGATAGTACCTTTTTTCTAAGAGGGTTACCTCTCTTGTTCAGTACCTTGCCTGTGCGTGTAGTGGCTTAGCGTTGTGAACACTTTTTCAATCACCAATTATATTTACATTCCAGTTTAGCCTGATGTTGTTTTAGCAATTACAGTTAAGTGGGAGGCTATAGTAACAGTTCCCAGAGAGCTCAGGCTCATTTCAGCAAATGGTTTAATTTACAGGAAATAGCTGGCCGGTATATGGCAATAATGTACATAAACTACCCTATAGAGAACACATTCCTACTCAGTAGATAAGAGGCAGTAGATTAGCTTGCATGCCGGTATATCTTCAAAATCACTGGAAACATGAGCTTCCTCAACTGAAATGACCACATCCAAGCTACTTACTGTTGTACATGAACACCTACCAAAATAAAAAAATAAAAATTCACACAATGAAACCCAAACGAAGGGTTTCATTAAGCAAACCATTAGTTTGTGGTTTGCTTAATGAAAGTGACCTGAAGGAGTTTGGATCGAAAGAAGAAGAAAAAAAGATGCACCAACTTACGGACGCCCATGCCAGTGCACTCCTCCGTGGTGGGAGAGGAGGAACAGCCATGGAGGAGAGCAGAAAGAGAGAGCAGCAATAGCAGAGTCCCGGCTGGAGCAAAGAGACTCATGGTGCTGCAGAGGATCCGTGCTCTCTCACAGCGAAAGCTATAATTTATGGTCAGGCGCTACTTCCACAAGCAGAGAGAGCTGCCTCTCCCTTCCTTCCTTTCACTGCTCTGTGTAACGCAGCCCCTGTGTCCCAAGTCCTGTGATGATAATACAGTGAAGTCTAAAATTGTTATCTCCTTTGCCACAATATCACCCTTCAAATCACTGTGTTCCTGACAAAGTTTGTCAAGAGTCTCAGCTGTGTCTCAGATGAGTTCAGCAGCTTGACTTCAACAGACTACACCGGTCTCTTCTACACTGTACTCCTATCCTCTATTCTAATATGGTCCAGCTGTGTGTCTAGTTCTGCCTCTGGGGGAGGTGCATGTTTGGTGGTGGGGGCATGACATTGTTCTTCTCATGCTGTGATTCATATGAGGAGAGAGCGGTGAGTTGATCTTCTCCACGCTTTGAGGAACAGGAAATATGGTAATTTCACCTCTGGGGCCATAGTAAGGCATGCATTATTCCAGACAGACATCCACTCACACCCAATGACCCAAAGAGCATACAACAACAAACACACACATACAACCACACACACACTTCATAAGTAAGTGTCATTGTGCTCAAGAGTTCCATGTTCGGACATTCATTGAAAATATCCTGTCCTAAACAACAGCCGTATGTTCCCAATCCCTCTCCCTTGCAGCAATCTTTGTTGTCCATACTGGACTCAATCGTGCATCCTCTGATGCCATTTAAAACACAACCCACAAAAAACTGCAGGTCTTGACGCCAGAGGGTATTACATTCCTGCCGTTCTTAGGAGGACAAGCCGTTGTCAAATAAGCATCAACAATCCTCCACTGGGCAGAGAGGCTGTGCTTTCCATCCAAATACTCTCTAGTTGTATAAATATCCAACCATTCGTTTTATATGAGACCTCTATTTTTCACGTAGCTCGGTTTATTTGCTCCTCCTGTCTTGGCAGTCTGTCCTTCCGCACACATCTACCAAGCAACCCTACTCAGACACACACAAATAAACATGACAAACACACAGTCTATCAAGCTGGATAAGCACATGTCCTGTGTCCCCAGTATGGTGACTGTGAGGAGAGAGGTAGAGGCCTGCATGAGGAGCAGTCACTTCTGTCAGAGAAGAACAGGGGCATATCAAGGCAATGGCCTTGAAAGGACTAATAGCAAAGTCAAATAGGGTCTGCAACACATCAGCATTACAGTCCTTGTCCCTTCTAGCACAGGGCAAGTGGATTGAGAGGGACTTCAACTAGCTAGCTAATGTTAGCTAATGTTATGCTGATGTGTTTTCATGTGAATTACTGACATCTCACAGGAAACGATAGGATCTTAGCTGACGGAAATTAGGGATCACGGATGTAGGGGAAGTGTGTTTGCGTTCCACCCTGGTGTTTATATATTCAGCCTCAATAGGCTATTACTGATAATGTGTTTCTGTAATTTTCTTATTGCATCTGGCAAAGTGTTACCAAACGCATTTACTCAAAGAACTTTGCAAAACTACGGTGAAATCTCTTTTTTTTTTTTTATGTGACCACATTTTCAAAAAACTCCAATTAAGATTCAAAGATGTCTGCAGAAACAATGGGGTGTTAGCTATGATATAACACCTTGAGTTTGAAAACATTATTGGTTATTGAACTACAGTAAGTGAAGTGGATTAACGCCCATAAAATAATAATGGTAAAATAATGACATCATGGGTCCCTGATCTGTACTATACAGAAATGCATCATTATTAATGTCATTCTCTTCACAGTGATGTATCCTGAATAGGTACACAAAGGTAAAAAATGTAGTATCTCCATTTGCATGTCTGGGTATTATTATACACACTGGCTATTATTCTAATAGTTACAAATTCTAACAAAATTGTAACTACTTTTCAATGTCCGACATCTGGTGTTGGTTGGGGGCTCATATTAAAATAATAATTTGGTGGGTGCTTATATTGGTCCTATGTGTAATAATACATGTGTGAATTTCAAATGTGTTTTTATGCATATGCCAACTCTCCCTGAGAATCTGGTCATGGTAAGGGGTCTGCCATTATTGACAGCGATCGTGGAGGAATAAGGGTTAAATGCCATGCTCATGGACAGATTTTTCACATGATTAACTCTGGGATTGAAAAAATTTGCCATGGGTCCTCAGATCCTCAAAAGATTCGACAGCTGCACCATCGAGAGCATCCTGACTGGTTGCATCACTGCCTGGTATGGCAACTGCTCGGGCTCCAACCGCAAGGCACGACAGAGGGTAGTGAGAACAGCCCAGTACTGGGGCCAAGCTTCCTGCCATCCAGGACCTCTATACCAGGCAGAGTCAGAGGAAGGCCCTAAAAATTGTCAAAGACTCCAGCCACCCCAGTCATAGACTGTTCTCTCTGCTACAACATGGCAAGCGGTACTGGAGCGCCAAGTATCTAGGTCCAACAGGCTTCTAAACAGCTTCTATCCCCAAGCAATAAGACTCCTGAACATCTAGTCAAATGGCTACCCAGACTATTTGCATTGCCCCCCCCCCTCCTCTCCCCTCTCCACACCACTGCCACTCTCTATGCATAGTCACTTTAATAACTCTACCTACATGTACATACTACCTCAACTAGCCGATGCCCCCGTAAATTGACTCGGTACCGGTACCTCATGTATATATTGTTATTTTTTACTGCTGCACTTTATATTTACTTGTTACTTTTATTTCTTATTCTTATCCATGTTTTTGGAAACTGCACTAATGGTTAGGGGCTCGCAAGCAAGCATTTCACTATCTACACCTGTTGAATTCGGCACATGTGACTAGTACAATTTGATCTGATTTGATTTGATTTGGTTTGATCTGAACTAGCAGTTACTGGCCCAAAACGCTAACTGCTAGGTTACCTACCACTCATGGGTGGGTATCCATAAGAACCGGGAGAGGTGACATTAACTGAAGAAAGAAAGAAGAGAAGTGAGCGAGAAGGAGGGGTTGTCCAGACTGTTTTCACACTCTTGCTTTGACTACCACGTAACAGAAAGAGAAAGAAAAAAGTTACAAGCTGAACAAAACAGTATGCCAGTGGAAGGGAGGACAGTAGCACGTGACTGAACTGTGGTTTGTGACTAGTTTGAATTCTCATTGTCGCCAATTCAGTTGCAGTCATTCTGTTACGGATTTTTTGGTCAAATTGTTACCGATTTGGTAACAGAATGAAGAGTTTTAATCACTTAATAAATAAATATTAAATAAATGTTTTCGGCTGGCGCTGAGGCGCAAGTGTCAAACGCATGTTAGTTTGACATTTTGTCATGTAAAAACTGCCACATTGGCATTTTCCAGCCCTAATGCCAGAATTGGCAATTTACCTGTTCTAACCTCAGCTCGTTTGCACTGAGATGGGAGGGGTGGCAATAATTTAGGTTTGTCCTTTAAAAACTAGCACAAAGGTTACAATTTCATGCATTGCTAATGGAAAGTTTTAAGACCCACACAAAGCAGGTCATAAGCAGTGATGTAGTGGTCAAAAAAATAGGTGGGTAAACTCTGATAGCCAGTTGTGCAGAAAAAAGCAATGCTTCCTATACTTTCAATGCAGTTTTCTGCAAAAGGTGTCTTTTTTTGGTCCAGTCTGTATGGCCTTGCAAAAGCCTCACAAGTAGACCATTTAGAAACCTTTTATGGATAGGCTACTTATGCATGGCCAGGATTTAAAAAAAGAAACCAGACACATTACTGTGGAACCAGCTTTTTTTTATTTTTATTTCACCTTTATTTAACCAGGTAGGCTAGTTGAGAACAAGTTCTCATTTGCAACTGCGACCTGGCCAAGATAAAGCATAGCAGTGTGAACAGACAACACAGAGTTACACATGGAGTGAACAATTAACAAGTCAATAACACAGTAGAAAAAAATGGGCAGTCTATATACAATGTGTGCAAAAGGCATGAGGAGGTAGGCGAATAATACAATTTTGCAGATTAACACTGGGGTGATAAATGATCAGATGGTCATGTACAGGTAGAGATATTGGTGTGCAAAAGAGCAGAAAAGTAAATAAATAAATAAAATAAAAACAGTATAAAAACAGTATGGGAATGAGGTAGGTGAAAATGGGTGGGCTATTTACCAATAGACTATGTACAGCTGCAGCGATCGGTTAGCTGCTCGGATAGCTGATGTTTGAAGTTGGTGAGGGAGATAAAAGTCTCCAACTTCAGCGATTTTTGCAGTTCGTTCCAGTCACAGGCAGCAGAGTACTGGAACGAAAGGCGGCCAAATGAGGTGTTGGCTTTAGGGATGATCAGTGAGATACACCTGCTGGAGCGTGTACTACGGATGGGTGTTGCCATCGTGACCAGTGAACTGGTCCTTTACCTAGCATGGACTTGTAGATGACCTGGAGCCAGTGGGTCTGGCGACGAATATGTAGCGAGGGCCAGCCGACTAGAGCATACAAGTCGCAGTGGTGGGTGGTATAAGGTGCTTTGGTGACAAAACGGATGGCACTATGATAGACTGCATCCAGTTTGCTGAGTAGAGTGTTGGAAGCCATTTTGTAGATGACATCGCCGAAATCGAGGATCGGTAGGATAGTCAGTTTTACTAGGGTAAGCTTGGCGGCGTGAGTGAAGGAGGCTTTGTTGCGGAATAGAAAGCCGACTCTTGATTTGATTTTCGATTGGAGATGTTTGATGTGAGTCTGGAAGGAGAGTTTGCAGTCTAGCCAGACACCTAGGTACTTATAGATGTCCACATATTCAAGGTCGGAACCATCCAGGGTGGTGATGCTAGTCGGGCATGCGGGTCAAAGTAGGGTAAGGGTTTTTTAATTAATCAAACAAGAAAACAAGAAATTGCTAGAGGAAAATAACTTAAATGTTTCAAAATAGGAGTGTCACCAGATTATCTCATCTCTCCTACCATGATGAGCATATAGCCTACATAGAGTTTTTTTATGTACATCCAAAATAATAACAGGAACTGGTTAAAATATCGTAATAGCCTACGTAGATAAACAGGGGATGTCCACTCACTGTTTTGCTGCTGACAAACTTTTAAATAAAGCTTTGTTGATTAACATCTATTTTAAAGCGGTATCGTGAGCCAAACCCGATAGTCTTGTCTACTTGGTGAAACGCATTGGGCATGATTTAAAAAAAACTGTCTTCATTGAGAGGAGGGGAGGTTATTAATCAAATTAAACAAAAAGGACGTGAACAAAAAACAACATACCTAGTCAAATGTATTGTAATGAAGACGAAGGTTATTATCCTGATTTAGACCCACCTAACTTACAACTTCGACTGGTCAAGAGTGTCACTCACTTATTCCCCCCTGTGTTGTTCGCTCTATAACCTGTTCATTAATGTGCCCTGTGACCATTATATATAGACCTCAATGCATAGACAATACGAAGACAGTGGCAGAGTAAATTCAAACACACATTTGTTTTATCACCAAACCGGATAGCAACCTCTGTCCGGTGAAGTCCAGAATGCATGTGCGTATAACAGGCAGTTACATGACCTACAGCATTGTCAAGCAAGTTGTTTCCGACATTTTCGGACCACTAAAGAGCCACAGAGAGTTACCGCAAGTCGCAAAGAAAACAGGAGCTGCCTCCACTATTCCCGCACCATTTCACCAACAACATCAAATCACCTCTGCTTCGTCTAATACAGTGACAATTAAAAGAGACCAAAAACAATTTAGTCCTTGTAGAGAAAAGCCAATGCCATCTTCCTCTCTTTCATTTTGACGAAACGGTCTGTCATTCTATCATACATGATGTTTGGATCAGAATCGCCATTATAATCAATGGCCAGTACGGAGAATTAAGTAAAACCACAAGTCCAAATCCCTATCTCCATCCATGGCTAATTTTGGAAAGGGACAATTTTAGCTAGCTAGCTAGCCACCGGAGGACAACAACAACACAATGAGATGCAACAATTCAAGTTTTTCTGTCATTGATGGATGATCTCAATGGTATTTAATAGGAGTTACCACCAACTGTACATTTCGACCAGAAGTGGACTGCCACTTGACAACTCTTCACTCCAAAAGATCAAACCCAATGATCAAACCCAAACTCAACTTATCAAACCCAATGAGTTGATAATAATGTGTATTATTGCTGGGCTGGAATAGAAATCTGCTCACCCAGTAGATCAGGGAGTGGAGCAAGGTTGGCCACCTGTTGAACGCGGAACGAGGGAGAGATCGGTTTGTTGCTTTGGAATGTTTGTTGTTTTGAAAGTGTATTGAAAAGTTTCTTAGTAGCTAGCTAACTTTTTAGTTTGGATCCCGCAACGCAGTTGGCATCAGTTGTTGGGACTGCTACTCTCTGTCCAGATATCCTTCCGACCAAGGCCAAGTCTGAGGAGCTATTTGGCGTAGCAGCTAGCTACTAGCTAGCTGTCTATCAAGCTAGCAGGGTTTTTTGAGGGCTTGAACGTATTCCGCGACCCAGTTAGCCATTGTGGCTGGGACCGCGGATTGTCCCGGGTTTGTGGCTGTCTAGATCCCTGCTGTTTGTTGTTGTTTTCAATCTTCCCTGTGACCTGTCCTGTCTAGAACTGCGAGGAGTAACAGCGTAACCTACATTGCTAGCTACCATGACAAAGACCAAAGATGGCGGAGTACCATTGAGGACAGTGGTGTCTCTCTATCACAGGTAAAGGGTCTTTCAAACGAATAAAAATAGTTCAACAAGCAGTTGTTACAACAACAAGAAAATAGCTTGAAGTGACTCTATAGCCACTCCTATCTGTCTTATATTTAATCTGAGACGAGAGGAAAGTCTTTCTCCTCGGGCCTGGAGGGAAGCCAAAGCTGCTACCCCAAGAGTGGTAAAGCGGCCTTTACTGGTTCTAACAGCAGACCCATCAGCTTGCTGCCAGCTCTTAGCAAACCCCCAGAAATGTGTTTGACCAAATAATTCTCTTTAAACAAATTAACAACATACTTTCAGCATGCTTATAGAGAAGGGCACTCAACATGTACTGCACTGCCACAAATGACTGATGATTGGTTGAAATAAATTGATAATCAGAAGGTTGTGGGAGCTGTACTGTTAGATTTCAGTGCAGCCTTTGATATTATTGACCATAGCCTGTTGTTTAAAAAAACATGTGTTATGGCTTTTCAACCACTGCCATATTTTGGATTCAGAGCTATCTATCTAATAGAACTCAAAGGGTTTTCTTTCATAGAAGCTTATCTAATGTCAAACATGAAAATTGTGGTGTACCTCAGGGCAGCTCTCTAGGCCCTCTACTCTTATATTTTTACCAATGGCCTGCCACTGGCATTGAACACGGCATATGTGTCAATGTATGCTGCTGATTTAACCATATACACATCCACAACCACAGCAAATGAAGTCACTGAAACCCTTAACGACGAGTTGCTGTCTGTTTTGGAATGGGTGGCCAGTAATAAATTGGTCCTGAACATCTCTAAAACTAAGAGCATTGTATTTGCTACAAAAGTTCATGACCTCAGCTGAATCTGGTAATGAATGGTGTGGCTGTTGAACAAGCTGAAGAGACTAAATTTAAGAACACTTAAGAACTTAAAACACTTACATTTAAGAACACCTACTCATTCAAGGGTTTTTCTTTATTTTTTAACTATTTTCTACATTGTAGAATAATAGTGAAGACATCAAAACTATGAAATGACACCTAAAGAATCATGTAGTAACCAAAAAAGTGTTAAAACAAATCAAATCAATTCAAATAGCTACCCTTGATGTCAGCTTTGCACACTCTTGGCATTCTCTCAACCAGATTCATGAGGTAGTCACCTGGAATGCATTTCAATTAACAGGTGTACCTTCTTAAAAGTGAATTTGTGGAATTTCTTTCCTTCTTAATGCACAACACAATCATATGTGTTGTGACAGTGTAGGGGGGTATACAGAAGATAGCCCTATTTGGTAAAAGACCAAGTCCGTATTATGACAAGAACAGCTCAAACAAGCAAATAGAAACAACAGTCCATCTTAACTTTAAGACATGAAGGTCGGTCAATACGGAGCATTTCAAGAACTTTGATAGTTTCTTCCAGTGCGGTTACAAAAACCATCATGCGCTATGATGAAACTGGCTCTCATGAGGACCGCCACAGGAAAGAAAGACCCAGAGTTACCGCTGCTGCAGAGGATAAGTTCATTAGAGTTAACAGTCTCAGAAATTGCAGCCCAAATAAATGCTTCACAGGGTTCAAGTAACAGACACATCACATCAACTTTTCAGAGGAGACTGAGTGAATCAAGCTTTCATGGTCGAATTACTGCAAAGAAACCACCACTAAAGGACACCAATTATAAGAAAAAACTTGCTTGGGCCAAGAAGCATGAACAATGGACATTAGACTGGTGGAAATGTGTGGTGTGGAGGTACTTTGCTGGTGACACTGTCAGTGATTTATTTAGAATTCAAGACACACTTAATCATCATGGCGACCACAGAATTCTGCAACAATATGTCATCCCATCTGGTTTGGGCTTAGTGGGACTAGCATTTGTTTTTCAACAGGACAATGATACAACACAACTCCAGGCTGTGTAAGGAGAGTGATGGAGGGCTGCATCAGATGACCTGGCTTCCACAATCCCCCGACCTCAACCAAATTGAGATGGTTTGGGATGAGTTGGACCGCAGAGCGAAGTAAAAGCAGCTAACAAGTGCTCAGCATATGTGGAAACTCCTTCAAGACTGTTGGAAAAGCATTTGAGGTGAAGCTGGTATAGAGAATGCCAAGAGTCTGCAAAGATGTCATCAAGGCAAAGGGTGGCTATTTGAAGAATCTCAAACATTAAATATATTTAGATTTTTTGGTTACTACATGATTCCATATGTGTTATTTCATAGTTTTGATATCTTCACTATTATTCTACATTGTAGAAAATAGTAAAAAGAAAGAAATACCCTTGAATGAGTAGGTGTTCTAAAACCTTTAACCGGTAGTGTAGATTCAATGGTTGTAAAGATTTGACGAGGTCTGTCCATAATAAAGAGATTCTAATAAAGAGAAGCAAGTACTTTTGTCTTATCTTGATTATTGGCCAGTCGTGTGGTTGAATGCTGCAAGGAAAAACCTAGTTAAGATGCAGCTGGGCCAGAACAGAGCGGCACGTCTTGCTCTTCATTGTAATCAGAGGGCTGATATAAATACTATGCATGCCAGTCTCTCTTGATGAGTAACTGACTGCACCCCTTCTTCTCTTTATAAGAAATGTGTTGCAAATCCCAAATTGTTTGCATAATTAACCTACACACAGGTCTGACACACAGACTTACCCCACCAGGCATGCCACCAGGGGTCTTTTCAAAACCCCCAAAGCCAGAACAAATTCAAGAACACGTACAATATTATATAGAGCAATTATTACATGGAAATGAACAGCAAACCTGGTTTAAAAAACAGATAAAGCAACACCTCACGGCACAACGCCTCTCCCCTATTTGACCTAAATAATTTGTGTGTATGTATTGATATGTAGAGTACGTGTGCCTTTAAAAAAAATGTATGTAGTTCTGTTCATGAGCTGTTCTTGGCTATTAATGTTCTGTATTATATCTTGTTTCATGTTTTGTGTGGACCCCAGGAAGAGTAGCTGCTGCTTTTGCAATAGCTAATGGGGATCCTAATAAAATACCCCAAAATATCTCCGGTATGGACTTTTTTGTTCTGCCGAAATTATGCTTTAGTAATAATAGCCTACTTACTAACATTTAATAACAAGTTAGATTATTTGTACATTTTGAAATAATATTTTGATTAATTCAAAGTTGTTAAACTTAAAATTAAATATAAATGTTGATATTGGTTGGCAGCAATGTTCCCTCGTGTGGCAGCTCACCTCAGACTGCTGTGCAGAAGAAATATTGAAATTGAACTTCACTCAACTTTCTGCAGTTAGTTAACACCATCAACTTTCGTTCTACTGTGGCAATTGTGATCAAATCAATGCAATATTTGCCACTTTCAATGTAACATACCGAAACAAAACGAACTATGCAAGATTTAATATGCAAAACTAACTGTACAAGGGATTTTCCTGAAGGCAGAGCGCGTTGGAGTAGGATTATTTTGCATTGACAGGCAATACTCAGGCTGTATTCTACACATACCAGTGCGCCATAACTAATCGGTGCTGCAGTAGGCCTATATGCATTTGCCATATATGGATCTGTGCCATTCACTTTGAACTGGACTGTGTTTAGGCTACATGTCACGTTCTGACCTTTATTTCCTTTGTTTTGTCTTTATTTAGTATGGTCAGGGCGTGAGTTGGGGTGGGCAGTCTATGTTAGTTTTCTATATTTTCTATTTCTGTGTTTGGCCTGATATGGTTCTCAATCAGAGGCAGCTGTCTATTGTTGTCCCTGATTGAGAACCATATTTAGGTAGCCTGTTTTCCTTTGTGTTTTGTGGGTGGTTATTTTCAGTCTTTGTGTGTCTGCACCAGATAGAACTGTTTCAGTTGTCACTTTGTTGTTTTGTATTTTTCCTAGTGTTCAGTTTCTTATTAAAAAGATTAACATTAACCTTGGTCCGATCCTTCTTCCACCCAAGACAGTGACACTGCAGTATACATTGTGCTTGTTTTGAGATCAAAGTGAGACCTGCATGTAGCAATGTGTGCAAATGTGTTCATATTCTTTGCTAGTTAGTTATTAGCCCAGTTATAGCTAATTTTTAGTCAATAATGGGGGAGCGGTTGCTATTAACAAGAGCACAAAATGTGTTCATTTCTAGCCATCTTTGAAAAGAAAGTCAGGTAAACAGCTTTTTTTATGTCTTAAAGGTGAAGTGTTGTATTTCAAGACGGTCTTGAATAAACTAAGTAGCCAATAGGCAGAGTGTAGCATAATTTGTCTGATTTTCTGTAATAATGGTATGAGAATAATAATTCATTGTATTTTGTAAAGAGGTTTCTTGCATCAAACACAACATGTTCAGTCACCACCTTGTCTGAGGGACAAGTGGATAAACCTGTTAATGTCAAACCCCACACATTGGCTGCTATTGTAGGCAGCTAAATCCATGTTAAAATGTTATGGGATGCGTTTTTGTCAATTGTTTTTGATGGTAATCGACTCTGGTAGGCCGACAAGTGTGTGCGAAGCTGTCATCAAGCCAAAGGGTGGCTATTTAAAGAATCTCAAATATAAAATATATTTTGTTTGTTTAACATGTTTTTGGTTACTATATGATTCCATATGTGTTATTTCATCGTTGTGATGTCTTCACTATTATTCTACAATGTAGAAAATAGTAAAAAAATTAAGACAAACCCTTAAATGAGTATGTGTGTCCCAACTTTTGACTGGTACTGTAAAGAAAAAAAAAATATATATATATATATGCATTTAATCCCTTACTTTTTGCACTAAACTACCTCGATACTGTATACACAGTACTTCCATATATTTTTTAACTGGTACTGGGGCCATTCAGATGAGTCTTGTGTGGCTTGTGGGCGTCCAAGAGCAAAACCAACATGTACTTGGTCGAGAGTTTCACCTTTCCAAAGAGGGTCATATTAGTGTATAGCCCAAACTGTTCGGACGCTACAGACAGAAGTTGGCAGATCAACTGTATCGACATCAGACGAGTCCCAAGACGCTTGTGGGGGACATAGAGCAAAACGGAGAACACCATCCTGTTCTTGAGGGGTCTGTACAGGGGTCTTAAATTTAGACGCTACAGAAGATTTAGTGAGAAGACACATTTTCGGGATGTCTCATGGTCTGACAAACACCGCTCTACTTCTGCCACCTTTCAACGCAGATGCGGAAGGGTGACATCGGTGAATGTAAAAATACAGATATTTTTAGTTTAAACTGCTGAAATTTGCTGGGGATTTTTTTAATGCTAAT